>NW_027142353.1:31499349-32189349 GCF_026170545.1 Melanerpes formicivorus | reverse complement strand
CACAAATCCAGGCTGGGCAATGAAGGGCTGGAGAGCAGCCCCTGTGGGAGAACGACTTGGGGGGTGCTGGTGGGTGAGAAGCTGGAGATGAGCCAGCACTGAGCACTGCCAGCCCAGAGCCAGCCCTGTGCTGGACTGATCCCCAGCAGTGTGGGGCAGCAGGGTCAGGGAGGGGATTCTGCCCCTCTGCTGTGCTCTGCTCAGACCCCACCTGCAGTGCTGGGGCAGCTCTGGAGGCCTCAGCACAGCACAGGCAGGGACTTGGTGGAGCAGAGCCAGAGGTAAGCCACAGCCATGCTGGGAGGGCTGGAAGCCCTCTGCTATGAGGCCAGGCTGAGAGAGTTGGGGTTGTGCAGCCTGGAGAAAAGGCTCCAGGGAGACCTTCTGGTGGCCTTGCAGGGCTTGAGAAGAAAGCTGGGGACAGACTTTTGAGCAGGGCCTGTTGGGACAGGCCAAGAGGGAATGGTTTGGAACTAAAAGAGGGAGATTCAGACTAGGTAGGAGAAAGAAATATTTTATGTTGAGGGTGGTGAGAGCCTGTCCCATGTTGCCCAGACAGGTGGGAGATTTCCCATCCCTGGAACTGTCCCAGGTCAGGTTGTCTGGGGCTCTGAGCACCCTGCTGTAGTTGCTGGCTGCAGGGCTGGTCCAGATGACTTTAAAAGGTCCCTTCCAACCCAGACCATTCCATGATTCTATAATTCTGTGAAAACCTGCCCAAAGTGCTCTGCTTTACTATGGGGAAGAAAATTCAGCTGGTGTGGGATTTGAGGGGGGGGAGTTTGGTTTATTTAGCTTTTGCAGACTGGGTGGGTTGGTTTTTTTTTTGGTTGTTAGTTAGGTGGGAGAGATTTGGGGCACAGAAACTGGGGGGTAGAAACAGTGAGTTGAAGAGTTGGGAGGTTACCTGCAGCTGACAAAGCTGGGCAGGTGGGAGAAAGGGCTGGAGCACCTCTGCTATGGAGACAGGCTGAGAGAGTTGGGGCTGTGCAGTCTGGAGAAGAGAAGGCTCTGAGGAGACCTAATTGCGGCCTTGCAGTATCTGCCAGGGGCTACAGGAAAGCTGGGGAGGGACTTTTGAGGGTGTCAGGGAGTGATAGGACTGGGGGGATGGATCCAAGCTAGAGGAGGGGAGATTTAGATTGTATGATAGGAAGAAGTTATTCCCCATGAGGGTGGTGAGACACTGGCACAGGTTGCCCAGGGAGGTGGTGGAAGCCTCATGCCTGGAGGTTTTGAAGGCCAGGCTGGATGTGGCTGTGAGCAACCTGCTGTGGTGTGAGGTGTCCCTGGCCATGGCAGTGGTGTTGGAACTGGCTGATCCTTGAGGTCCCTTCCAACCCTGACAATTCTATGACTGTGTGTGATGTGGGAACAGACTCAGCCCCTCCCTCAGAGGAGCCAGACCCCACTTTCCCCCCTGCCTTTTCTTAGTAGCATTTATCACAGATTCACAGAGTGGTTTGGGTTGGAAAGGACCTTGAAGATCATCCAGTTCCAACCCCTTGCCATGGGCTAGCTCCCGAAACCCTGGGGGGCCGACGGGACTCCAGCTGGAAAGCCGTTTTCAAGGGCTCTGAGAACGCGTATATGGCTTTCGCCGTTTGAGTGCCCGAGGGGTGGGGGTGATTTTGATTCTGTGCCGCGGCGGTAGAGGTGGGCGGAGCCCTGCTGTGTGCCGAGCGGCGGCGGGCCCGGCCGTGCGCTCGGAGAAGCGGCAGCAGTGGCCCCGGCAGTGCGTTCAGGCTGCCGTAGGGCCGGCTCCGATCTCTTTCCCCGGTATTTTCGGATGAGTTCCGAAAATGGCGCCTAGCGCCTGGTTCCACCTCCCTTCTTCTCAGTGGGCTGTGGTGCAGCCCCTCCCTTTCCGAGGGGGGGTGTGCAGCCAGATGCTGTCATGCCTCGGTACGCGAACGCCTAGTGGGGGGGCGGAGTACCTCGGACATGCATCCGTGTAGTTCTGGACCGCAGTTGGAAGCGGTTGGTTGCAACACCCTGGATGGATTGCAAAAGGCAGTCATGGAGTTGGATTGTTCTGACTGGCCTGCCCCAGGGGTGTAGAATATGCCACCGAGTAAATACAGAAGAGAGTAAAGGCTTGGCTGAGAAGTTGTGAGGCTTTTCCAGGTGACCAGGATGCCCAACGGATCCATGGAGAACTTGCACCACAGGAGAATGAGCTCTGCATCGCTGGGAGGTTCCATTGGATGAAGGAAGAAGAACTGGAATGGACAGACACTTGAGCCTGACTGAGAGACTGTTTGGGTGGACGCCCAGATGAAGATAAGGACTTCGCCGGACATGTCATCAGTTTTCTGATTTGATGATGTGTTTGGGTGCAGGGATTACGGTATGAAATAAGGGGTGGCTCCTGTTGTAGTTGGGGCTGGGTGCCCTCTGCTACAGGGGTGTTTCCTGTGTCCAGAAGTCCAGCCCAGTGGGTGGACACAGGGAATTAGGTTATTTCCTAGCATGATCCCTTGCACCACTATAAGTTTTACGGCAGGGTCTGGCACTTCCTCTTTCCTTCCTCTCCGCCACCCGGTAACTGGCGGAGAGATTCCCTGGCCATGGACCTGGCTAGGCCCAAGGCCACGGGGGGATGGGCAGTCTCAGATCTGGCCAGCTGAGACTAGCCTAGCAGTGTGGGGGGGGGAAGGAGGAGCACTGGGGGTTTTGGGTGCACCCTCAGGTGGGGATGGGATCTCTCTGGGTCTGTTTTGGTCTCTCTCTTGTCACTGCGTTTCTAGCTCTCTGCACGCACTCACTGGTCTCTATTTAAACTTTCCATCACTTTTGCAATCTGTTTGTCTGAGTCATCATTTCTGCGCGTGGTGTGGAGGGGGTTTGCCGCAACCCATTACACACCTCCCACCAGCCCAGGTTGCTCAAGGCCTCATCCACCCTAGCCTTGAACACCTCCAGGAAGGAGGCATCCACAGCCTCCCTGGGCAACCTGTTGCAGTATCTCCCCACCCCTGGTGAGACAATTGGATGCTGCCTGGTAAAAAGAAGGATTTTTTGCCTCTTTCTGTTTGTTTTCCCTCCAGCTGGCCTCTGTCCCTGTCTCCTCTGGGAGATCATTACAGGAAGAAGCTGTCACAAAGCACTGGCTCGGTGCCTGTTGGGAGAGCTGATCTGTCCTAGCCAAAGCCTTGGGTTTTGGGTAGGAAACAAAGGATTTGGGAACTCTTTCTATGCCTCACATGATGTAGGAGACCAGTGTCTCCCCTCCCCTGGGTCTCCCTTGTCTCCTTCTGCTGTGGAGTCTGCTGGGCAGAAGCTCTGGGGGTTCAGAGTTCCTGTCACTGTGCTTGAATACAAAGTGAGGACAGCCCAAAGTTTGTTCCTTCTCTTCCTGACACACATTTGCTGTTGGGAAAGGTTGGCACCTGCCTTGGAGAGGGGTTAAACTCCCCGTGGTGGACTGTTAAAGAGCGCCCAAATCCCACTGAAGACTGCTTTGACCTTTGTGGGTATCACAACAGCTGAGTATGTCCCATAGGTGCCACCAGCAGCCTCCTCCCTGCAGGAGGAAAGCTGAAGGAGAAATGTTTGTTTTCACACCACCTCCCAGCATGCCAGCACATCTCTGGGGAAAGATGCAGAGGAATTTAATTCTCTACCTCCCCAGATCCCCACACTTGCTCCAAAATGCTCTTTTCCCACCCTAAGCCCAGGGTGCTGAGCTGTGCTGATGCAGTTTGCAGCTGAACTCAGCAGTGGGTGCTGCTGGTCTCTCTGAACAGAATGGTTTGGGTTGGATTGGATGTGGCACTTGGTGCCATGGTCTAGTCATGAGGTCTGTGGTGACAGGTTAGACTTGATGATCTTTGAGGTCTCTTCCAACCTTGGTGATACTGTGATACCGTGACCTTAGAGATCATCTAGTTCCAACCTCCCTGCCACCTTCTACTAGACCAGGCTGCTCAAGTCCCCATCCAACCTGGCCTTGCCAGGGATGGGGCATCTTCCACCTCTCTGGGCAACCTGAGACAGGATCCCCCCATCCTCACTGTAAAGAATATCTTCTCTCTACTCTAAATCTCTCTCTTTGAGTTCCAAACCATTCCCCCTTGTCCTGTCCCAACAGGCCCTGCTCCAAAATCTGTCCCCAGCCCCTTCGAGTCCTGCAAGGCCACCAGAAGATCTCCCTGGAGCCTTCTCTTCTCCAGGATGAACAACCCCAACTCTCAGCCTGGCCTCACAGCAGAGGGCTTCCAGCCCTCCAAGCATGGCTGTGGCCTCTGGCCCTGCTCCAGCAGGTCCCTGCCTGTGCTGTGCTGAGGATTCCAGAGCTGCCCCTGCACTGCAGGTGGGGTCTGAGCAGAGCACAGCAGAGGGGCAGAATCCCCTCCCTGACCCTCCTTGCTGGGGATCAGCCTAGGAGACGGCTGGGACCTGTCCAGCTTTTCATCCAGCAGCACCCCCAAGAGCAGAGCTGCTCTTCAGCCTTCATCCCCCAGCCTGTACCAATACCAGGGATTGCCCTGTCCCAGGTGCAGGACCTTGCAGTCAGCCTTTCACAGCTTCACAAGGTCCACCTGAGTTCCACTTCTCCTGACTGTTAAGGACCCTTTGCACATCAGCTGCAGCACTCTGTGTCATCAGCAAACCTGCTGAGGGTGCCCTCGATCCTCCTGTCTGTGTCAGCAGCAAAGATTTTCCTGCATCAAAATTCAGGCTCTGATTTCATTCCCAGAGAAGGGCTCTTTCTCCATTCCTTGGCTGTGGGGAGCCCACAGTCACCCAGAGGCTGCCCCCTATGGAATGTGAGGCTAAGGGTTTGGGCAGGGAAGTGTGGAAGGGAGGAGGAGCAGCCTGGGGGGTTGTGGTGGTGCTGGAGAAGGGGATGCAGCAGAATAGGCTGTGGTTGGGTAGGGGCAAGGTAAGGAAAAACATCTTGACTTTGAGAGAATCCAGGGGAGGCTGGGGAGAGGCTGAGGGACCTGGAGCAGCTCTGTGAGGAGCAAAGGCTGAGAGCCCTGGGGCTGAGAGCCTGCAGAAGAGCAGCCCCAGAGGGGAGCTGAGCAATGATCAGCAAGAGCTGAAGGGGCTGTGGGGGGCAAGAGGCTGGGGCTGGCATCTGCTGAGTGCTGCCCAGGGACAGGCCAAGGGGCACAAACTGGAACCTAGGAGGTGCCAGCTGGAGAGGAGAAAGTTGTTTGTTGTGAGGGTGCTGGAGGCCTGGAGCAGGCTGCCCAGAGAGGTTGTGGAGTCTCCTTGTGTGGAGAGCTTCCAACCCCCCCTGGCCATGGTGCTGCTGGTCAAGCTGCTGGGGGTGCCCTGCTGGAGCAGGGTGGGCTTGGCCTGGTTGAGCTCCAGAGCAGCCTTCCCACCCCAGCAGGGGATTCTGTGTGGTTTGGGGTGTGAGGGAGTGGGCAAGGCCAGGCCCTGGTGGCAGAAGGAAGGGAGGGGGTTGCAGAGTGAGCCCTGCAGCCCTCCCACTGCAGGCCTGGCTGCTTCCAGCCTGCAGCCCTGCACTCAGCGAGGGGCTCTGAGGCCCAGGCCTAAGGCAATCCCTACCACGGCCCACAGCTTGTCATCATCCCTTGCAGACTACGGCTCCCAGCATGCCCTGCGCGGACTACAGTTTCCATCATGCCTTGCTTGCGTGTGTTCCCCCCCCCCAACCCTCCGCACTACAGCTCCCGTCATGCCTTGCGCCCCCCCTCACGGCTCCCGCCGCACTACAGCTCCCAGAAAGCAGCGCGCCGGCACTACACTTCCCAGCATGTCCCGCGTCCCCCAAGGCCCTGTTTCTCCTTCACTCCCTCTCTGTGAACTACGTTACCCAGCGTGCCCCGCGTCGGGCCGCCGCCGCCGAGCCCGGGCGGAGGCGCGCAAAGCACGCCGGGAGCAATAGTCCTGGCCGTGCCTGTAACGGTCCCGCTGGTGATACACCCCCCCACCCCCCCTAACTCCCGCCCGCCGCCGCCGCCCCCTCCCCCACCGGCTGGCGGCTGCGGGCAGAGGCAGGAGCCGCGGAACAGGCAGCGGGAGGAGGGGGAGAGCTCTGTCGCCGCCGCCGCTGCACCGGCATAGGGGATACCGCCGCCAGCAGAGCAGCCGCAGGTGAAGGGGGGGCAGGGGGCACGATACCCCCACAGGGCCTCCGCTGAGCGGGGAGGGGGCGGCTGAGGGAAGGGGTGAGGCAAACGAGTGACAGTGGCTGGGGTCGGGGGGGACTCGTGAGGGCACCGCTGAGGTACTGGTGGGGTGTCGGCTGCGATGTTTGCACCCCGCGCCGCGTCCTCCGCTAGCCGAGGGGACAGGGCCGGGGACGGCGCCGGTGGCGCGGGGCGGGCAGCATCCTCACAGCAGGCTCTGCGTGACCCCCCTGCAGGGTGAGGGTCACGCGTGGCTCCACAGAGCCAGAACCGCTGCGGAGGGGAGAGACCACCGCCCTGGGGAGGGCAGGCACCCTGCCCCCCAGCTTCTTGCCCAACTCCTTCAGGGGCTATTTCCCGCCCCCCTTCCTTGGAGCCTCTTGTTGCCCTCCACTTCTTGAAGCCTCTTTCTCTTGTCCCCTTGAAGCCTCTTTCCTCTGCCCCCTTGAAGATTTTTGCCCGCCCCGAAGACTCTTGCCCCCTCCCGAAAGCCTGCTGCCCCCCCTTGAAGTTTGTTATTTCCCCCACTTCTTGAAGCCTCTTTCCCCTGCCCCCCTTGAAGCCTGTTACCCCCCAAGACTCTTGCCCCCTCCCTAAAGCCTGTTGCCCCCCCTTGAAGCCTCTTTCCCCTGCCCCTTTTAAACCTGTTGTTGCCCCCTCTTGAAGCATGTTGCCCCCCCTTGAAGCCTGTTATTGCCCCCACTTCTTGAAGCATTTTTCTGTTGTCCCCCCTTGAAGCCTGTTATTGCCCCCCACTTATTGAATCCTTTTTCCCTTGCCCCTTTGAAGCCTGTTGTTCCCCCCCCCCCTTGAAGCCTGATTGTTGTTTCCCCCCCTTGAAGCCTGATTGTTCCCCCCCCCAAGCCAACAGGCTTGCTGGAGGAGTTTGTCCTCAGCCCCACAGTAGGTTCAGCGCCCCCTCAGGTTTGAGCTTAGGGGGGGCTCAGCCATGTTTTGGGGGTGCTTGCTTCCAGGGGGAGCCAGCTCCAAGGCAAGTTTCACCTCCCGGTGGGGAAGAAGGGGGAAATGGAGAGCCCAGGCTCGAGGGAGGATTTTTCTTCTGCGTGTCCACTGCTCAACCCATGGGAGATGTCCTAGTGGGGTTCAGGGGGATGTTGGGGGACACTCTAGAGATATTTTTTTTTTGGAGGGGTGGGGTGGGGTGTTAAGAGGAATGCCACCACTTCATGACATCCCCACTGAAAAACACCCTGAAGTGGGGGACACACGTGGGGATGACAGCAGGAGCAGCATAGAGGACTATTAAGGAGCCTGCAAGCAACTTGATGGGATGGGAAGGGTTGGGTTGCCACCGTGTGTCCCCTCGCACTTTGTCCTCCTCCTTTTGTTTTTTGGGGGAGAGAGGCTGGGGGGGGGGAGTGTCGGGGGGGGGGGGGGGGGGGGGAGTGTCATGGGTGTTTAAAAATGGCCCTGGTTTGATGTGAGGTTGGGAATGGGAAGGGTGGGGGGAGATGGATGTCAGCCTGCGGCGTCTGTAGCCTGCAAGTGGTCGTGAAACGTTAAGGAAGGTTAATTTTTGGCTGTTTTGTGGGGTTTTATCCACGGGGCGGGGAGGAGGATTATTGGGTCTGCTTTTTGATCATTTGATGATGCTACCTACTTATTTGTTTTGGGGGGTGGGGGTGGAATTGCTTAACTACTTTCTTCTTGGCATTGTGGGGTTGGAGGGCATCAAAGTCCAGCCACTAAATGGTGGCTTAATAATACCCCCCCCCCCCCCCCCCCCAACCCAAGCCCCACCAAACCCAGCTGCTTAGATTCAGTGCTTGGTAGACCCTGGAAGTATGGAAATGAAAGAAATAATTCCTTCTTGAAATCCAAATTGAAATGCTGGATTTTTGGGGTGTTTTATTTTGGGTGTGTGTGTGTGTGTGTGTATTCTTTCCTTCCCTCCCCCTTCTCCTGCAGAGGAGATTTCAGGTGGTGGCTCACGTGGATTTCATTCCATTCGCTCAGTGATGAACGCTGTCAGACCTAGAACAAAATGAGCAGGTTGAGGAGGATTATTTATTTGCCAACCCCCCCTCCCTAGCCTCCTTCTCCTTCTCTCCTGGACAAAGGCATCTTGTGCTGAGCAGAAAGAAAACCCCCAAGTGATTCTGTTTGTGTTTTAGAGCAAAATATGATTGCAGATGCAGTGGGATGGTGCTTCTTGCTGCTAAACAGCCATGCAGGAAGAGGGGGTTTAGGTTGGGTTTATTTGCCCCCCCCGTCTTTCTTTTGCCCCCCCCCCGTCTTTCTTTTGCCCCCCCCCTCCCCGGTCTTTCTTTTGCCCCCCCCCCCTTCCTTCCTTTATTTTCTTTTGTAAGGAATGCCAATGATGGAAGCATCTTTAGGGAGACATTTTGCTCGGCTTGATTGCATCAACCCCATTAATTGATGAAATGTTAACTGTGAAGTGGTTGTTGATTGGAACTCATATTGAGGACCTGCACTGAGCGAGGTAAAGAAAATCAGCCCTAGGAGGCCAAGTGCTTCTTTAGTTTGTCCTCTCTGTTTTCAGGTTTTTCTTGATTTGGTTTTGGCTTTGAATTGTTGGTTGGATTTTCATGACCTCTGTGATCGAGTGTGGTCAAAACCCCCTCGAGTCAACAACTGTGGCCTGAATATTTCTCCTTGCTGGGTGCATGGAGGCATTCAAAGGACAGGTATCATTCAGAAGTGCATTTTGGGGGGGAGGAAATCTATGGTAGATCTGATTAACTCCTGTTCTGGATCAACCAACCTGGGTGTACATCTTAACTTCTACTGAAGGAAGTGTTTAGGTCTTTCAGAAGGAATCTTTCTCCCAAATGATGTGGCTTTAGTGTGAAGGGTTTCAAGTATTGTTATCTTGTGGTGGTGGTGTTGTTGGATGTTCTTTAGTTGATTAAAATCCCTGGCTGTTCAACTGGGGTTTCTATTGGAGAAGCAGCTCTCTGACTCTTCTCCTGGTTTGAAACAAAGGGTCCAGAAGCAAACACCTCCCAGGTGTTTGGAATTTGGTCAGTAGTGGGGAAATGCTTGGAATGAGCAATCCCCCTGGTGTGTCCAAATGGAGGTGAAATATCCACAGGATGTGGTTGGGTCACAGAGGGAGATGATCTCCTAGAGATCTTGTCTGGTCTTGGGCAAATGCAGTGCTGAGGCTGCATGGAGCAGGGAGCTAGTTAGGGGCTTTTAACCAACCCTCCTTACAGTGAAGCTTTCCTGCTCCCCCATATCACTAACCCACCACTTTTAAACCCCCTCCTTGCACTCAAGCTTTGGTGCTCCCCCATGTCAGTAACCCACCTCATAGCTAAGGAGGGAAAAAGCAGGGAAGAGAGGTTGATGCTGCACTTGGTCCTCCTGAAAATATTTCTCAGGCAAGTGAAAAAGCCTTCAGAGAAACATTTCTGAAAAAAAAAAAAAAAAAAAGGCCTTCAGTAGCTTAACTGAGAGCATAATTACAAGGATAATTAAATTGAGTCT
Source organism: Melanerpes formicivorus (assembly GCF_026170545.1). Classification (NCBI taxonomy): domain Eukaryota; kingdom Metazoa; phylum Chordata; class Aves; order Piciformes; family Picidae; genus Melanerpes; species Melanerpes formicivorus. Next base: position 32,179,765 of record NW_027142353.1, on the reverse strand, counting down.
AAATTGAGTCTAAATTTAATTATCCTCTCTGTCCGGAAGAGTTTGTGCAGCTCGGCTTGGACATGTAGGTGCCAAAGCAGCCACTTGAGGCAAGTGGAGGCAGTCTTTAATCCAGGTTAATGCCTGCTGGTGGGAAGTTTGCAAAGGTGAGGCTGGACAGGGCTCTGGGCAACCTGATCTAGTTGAGGATGTCCCTGCTGACTGCAGAGGGGGTTGGGCTAAATGGGCTTTGGAGGTCCTTTTCAACCCAAACCGTTCTGTGAGATTCTCTGCTGTGGAGACAGGCTGAGGGAGTTGGGGTTGTGCAGTCTGGAGAAGAGAAGGCTCTGAGGAGACCTTCTTGTGGCCTTCCAGTATCTGAAGGGGGCTACAGGAAAGCTGGGGAGGGACTTTTGAGGGTGTCAGGGAGTGATAGGACTGGGGGGAATGGGGCAAAACTGGAAGTGGGGAGCTTGAGGTTGGATGTTAGGAAGAAGTTGTTCCCCATGAGGGTGGTGAGACACTGGCACAGGTTGCCCAGGGAGGTGGTGGAAGCCTGATCCCTGGAGGTTTTGAAGGCCAGGCTGGATGTGGCTGTGAGCAACCTGCTGTAGTGTGAGGTGTCCCTGGCCATGGCAGTGGTGTTGGAACTGGCTGATCCTTGAGGTCCCTTCCAACCCTGACAATTCTGTGGCTCTGATCTCCTTTTCTGGCAAGTGGGACATTCACAGCTGGGATGGATCTCCTGGGTCACAGAATCACAGAATGTTAGGGGTTGGAAGGGATCTCCAGAGATCATCCAGTCCAACCCTTCTGCCAAAGCAGGGTCACTTAGGGCAGGTCACACAGGAACACATCCAGATGGGCTTTGAACGACTCCAGAGAAGGAGACTCCACAACCTCTCTGGGCAGCCTGCTCCAGGGCTCCAGCATGCTCACAGGGAAAAAGTTTTCCCTTATGTTCATGTGGAACCTCCTCTGCTCCAGCTTGCCCCCAGTGCCTTTTGTCCTGTCCTTGGACATCCCTGAGTAGAGCCTGGCTCCATCCTCCCCACACTGCCCTGCACATCCTCAGACTCCTCTGCTCCAAGCTGCAAGCCCCAGCTCCCTCAGCCTGTCCTCAGCAGGAAGATGGTTCCACTGCCTTCAGCACCTTTGTGGCTCTGTGCTGGATTCTTCCAAGCAGTTCCTTGAGGTGATTCTTGAACTGAGGGGCCCAGAACTAGACACAGTATTCCAGATGTGACCTCAGCAGGGCAGAGTAGAGGAGGAGAACCTCTCTAGACCTACTGACCACTCCTTTTATAATACACCCCAGGATGCTAATTTCTACCTGCCCTACCCCCAAAGCCAACCATCATGGTATGACCACAGTTCAGTTCTATTTTAATCCCAGGTGTATTTCTGCTGCTGCCCATGGCAGAGGAACCTTTCAGACCTTTATCTTCTGGTGGTTACAAACCTCCACTTCTCCACGCCGGAGCCTCGCAGCTGATTGCCCAACGCTCGAGCCGGTTAGTTGCTGTCAGAAGGGAATACAACTTTTATAGCTTCCTTTCTGAGCTGCCTCTTTCCCTCAGCCTGGTTTGTGATCTTCATTTGTCTTCCAGTCATACCTTTTGGAGCTGATTGTATCTGCAGGGGCCCCTGGTTTCCCTTTCTGCAGCACAAGTGCTCCCTGTACTTTCTGTTTCCTCTGCGATTCAGGGAAGGCTCTCCTGAAGCGGCCACCTTCTCACACCTTGGGCCCTCTGTCCAGTTCTGGGCCCCTCAGTTTGGGAAGGATGTTGAGTTGCTGGAAGGTGTCCAGAGAAGGGCAAGAAAGCTGGGGAGGGGTTTGGAGCACAGCCCTGTGAGGAGAGGAAAATGTCAGTGGCAGTGCTGTGTTTATGTAACTTGTTGGAAATCCAGTTTCTTGAGGACACCAGGATGAGGTGATCCCCCTGCTTGCCCACCACTAATTAATCATGGGGACAGACCTTTGAGCAGGTCCTGTTGGGACAGGACAAGGTGTGATGGTTTGAGACTAAAAGAGGAGGATTTAGGCTGCTTCCACAGAATAAATTCTTGATGGTGCAGGTGGTGAGACAGAGGCCAAGGTTGTCCAAAGAGGTGGTAGTGGCCCAAGCATGGAAGCTTTCCAGGTCTGGTTGGGTCCTGTGCAGATGCAGTACAAGAGGACCTCTGCCCATCCAAGAGATATTGGCTGTTAGAAGGGGTTTGGGAGAAGTTTTGAGGAGAGGACGAATTGCTTAGTATGAGTTCGGTGGTGGTTGATGGCCTTCATGTGAAAATCAATAGGAAGTAGGTGCTTGATTGTCTCATTGAGTGTTGCTGTTGGACTGGGTCCAGAGGAGGCCATGAAAATGATCTGAGAGCTGGAAGCCTTCTGCTGTGGGGCCAGGCTGAGAGAGCTGATGTTGTGCAGCCTGGAGAAGAGATGGCTCCAGGAAAATCTTCTGGTGGCCTTTCAGTGCTTAAAAGGACCAAGAAGAAAGATGGAGACAGCAGGTTTCCACAGAGTCTTCTCTTCTCCAGGCTGAACACCCCTAGGCCTTGGATCATCTTTGTGTCCTCCTCTGGACTCCTTCCATCAGCTCTGTGTCCTTGTGCTGGGGACAGCAGAACTGGAGGCAGGATTGGAGGTGGGGTCTGAGCAGAGCCAAGGGGCAGAATCCCCTCTCTTGCCCTGCTGCCCACACTCCTCTGGCTGCAGCCCAGGCTGCAGATAATGTTGATGATGATATTCATGGTATAATACCTTATTTTTCAAGGTTCTGCTGAGGAGGGTGAAAACACATTGGCTTCCTCACACTATGAGTGGGATTTGAATGATTTTCAGCTGTTCCTCTGAGTTGTGGTTTGCTATGGAAAAGTGCTGAAAACCTGGAGCACTGCAAGGGAATTTCAAGGGGCTGTCTTCCTTCTGGGGAAGAAAAATGTGGCCCTGCTGATGCTCTCCAGCTTCATTTAGGAGCTTATTGCCATGGCGTTTATAAAAGCTGACAAAAGACATTCCATGGATGTTGAGGACAAGCTCTTTACCATGAGGGTGGTGGAACACTGGAAGGGGTTGCCCAGGGAGCTGGTTGAGGTGCCATCCCTGGAGATATTCAAGGTGAGGCTCAAGAGGGCTCTGGGCACCCTGATCTAGTTGAGGATATCCCTGCTGAGTGCAGAGGGGGTTGGACTGGATGACCTCTGGAAGTCTCTACCAAGCCAGACCATTCCAGGATTCTGTGGTTCCAGGATTCTGTGGTTCCAGGATTCTGTGTCCTCTGTTGGAGATGCTGGGTTGGATTGGGCTGTATTTTTCTTCCCCCCCTTTGCTTCCTTCCCCCTTCCTTCAGTGAGGAAAACTGGGAAGTGGGCAGGAAAATGGGGTGCTGTGCTGACTTTCTCACCAGGAAGATTAATGCTGAAGTGTGTTTGTAGGCTGGACACTTGGTTTTTTTTTGTCTTAGCAAAGGGATAGAGATTTGGGAGGATTATTGAAGACAAGCTTAGAGTATTTTATATGAGGGAGAGAGGGTGGGGAGGGCAAAGCACTAAACTGGCAACCTCCCCCCCCCCCCACCAAACAACTCAACCCTACTGAGATGCCATCATGCCTGCTGGTCACATCTAATTCCTTGATAAAATGGTTGGAAGTTAAACCAGACCATAAACAACAATTTGGGTTCTGCAAGGTTGGATTTTGGTTCCTGCTCCTCATTTGCTCTTGGATTTAATCACCGAGATCTGACTCTTTGGTGGCATCAGGCTCCTGAGTTTGATGGCAGCTAATTAGAGCTCAGTGCTTGGGGTTTTGCTTGCTTTGGTGTTAGGAAGCCAGCTCTCTGCTTTTGCGTATTGTGTCCAGTTCTGGGCCCCTCAGTTTAAGGAGGACATTGAGACACTTGAACGTGTCCAGAGAAGGGCAACAAGGCTGGGGAGAGGCCTTGAGCACAGCCCTGTGAGGAGAGGCTGAGGGAGCTTGGGTTGTTTAGCCTGGAGAAGAGGAGGCTCAGGGGTGACCTCATTGCTCTCTACAATTCCCTGAAGGGAGGTTGTAGCCAGGTGGGAGTTGGTCTCTTCTCCCAGGCAGGCAAGCAGCAGAACAAGAGGACACAGTCTCAGGCTGCGCCAGGGGAAGTTTAGGCTGGAGGTGAGGAGAAAGTTCTTCACTGAAAGAGTTGTTAGCTGTTGGGATGTGCTGCCCAGGGAGGTGGTGGAGTCCCCATCCCTGGAGGTGTTCAAGAGGGGATTGGACGTGGCATTTGGTGCCATGGTCTAGTCGTGAGGTCTGTGGTGACAGGTTGGACTTGATGATCTTTGAGGTCTCTTGCAACCTCGGTGATTCTGTGGTAAGGGTTAGGTTTGGTCATGTTCATGTTGGAGATGCCTCTGTATGGTCAAGAGGAGGCCATCAAAATGATGAGGGCTGTAAGCCCTGTCCTGGAGGCAGCAGAGGCAGGGAGGGCTGAGACCCCACCTGCAGTGCTGGGGCAGCTCTGGAGTCCTCAGCACAGCACAGACAGGGATCTGTTGGAGCAGGGCCAGAGGAGGCCACAGCCATGCTGGGAGGGCTGGAAGCCCTGTGCTGAGAGGCCAGGCTGGGAGAGTTGGGGTTGTGCAGCCTGGAGAAAAGGCTCCAGGGAGACCTTTTGGTGGCCTTGCAGGAATTCAAGATGCTGAGAAGAAAGCTGGGGACAGACTTTTGAGCAGGGCCTGTTGGGACAAGGGAGGATAGTTTAAAACTAAAAGAAGGGAGATTCAGACCAGAGAGGAGGAAAAAAAATCTCTGTTGTAAAGGTGTTGAGAGCCTGTCCCATGTTGCCCAGAGGAGTGGGAGATGCCCCATCCCTGGAACCATTCCAGGTCAGGTTGTTTGGGGCTCTGAGCAACCTGCTCTGGTTGAAAATGTCCCATCCTCAAGGTGGCTTGAGGTGGAAGGGACCTTAAAGATCATCCAGTTCCAACCCAACCAAGATGAAATATGGAATCATAGAATGGTTTGGGTTGGAAGTGACCTTAAGCATCATCTAGTTTCAAGCCCCGCCCCCCCCCCACCATATGTAGAGGCATTTTCACTAGACCAGGGAAACATAGAACAGTTTGGGTTGGAAGGGACCTTAAAGCTCATCCAGTTCCACCCCCCTGCCATGGGCAGGGACACCTCCCACCAGCCCAGGTTGCTCAAGGCCTCACCCAACCTGGCCTTGAATACCTCCAGGGAGGGGACATCCACAACTTCCCTGGGTTATGCCAGTGTCTCCCCAGCCTCACAGGCAAGAATTTCTTCCTATCACCACATGCTGTCCCACTCCAGCTCTCCTGGAGCCCCCTTCAGGTACTGGAAGGCCACTCTAAGGTCTTCCCAGAGCCTTCTCTTCTCAAGGCTGAACAACCTCAACTCTCTCAGCCTGTCCTCATAGGAAAGGTGCCTCAGCCCTCTGATCATCATTGTGGCCTCCTCTGGACCCTCTCCAGCAGTTCTCTGTCCTTGTGTTGGGCGCACCAGAGCTGGATGCAGTGGTGCAGGTGGGCTCTCACCAGGGACAGAATCGCCTCCCTTGACCTATTCCTGTTGAAGGGAACTCATAATTCTGCAGCTGAGTGGTCTTTCAGCTTTCAGTTTGGTTGAGTTGACCACATGGCATCGAGCTGGCATGTCTTGGGCAGTTGCTTGCCTGGCAGTACCTCAGGGGGTGTTTCAGGGGCTTAGGCTTTCAGGTTCGCTTTGAAATCCACCTCGAGTGGTCTTTGCAGTCCAAATCTCTGGGTATTGCTGGCCTGCCTTCTTCATCTGCCATCCAGAGGACCATTCACAGATCTTGTCTGTGATGATACTGATCTGCAGATCTCTAGTGGAAGTCTTGAATCATGCTGGGCTCTGGACCAAGCCTGGCAGAACTCTACTGCTGGCGGTTTTCCAGGGGTGACCAGGACCTGGGAGTCCTGGTGGATAACAAGTTCTCCCTGGGCCAGCGATGTGCCCTGGTGGCCAAGTAGGCCAATAGGATCCTGGGGTGCATTCAGCAGAGTGTGGCCAGAAGATCCAGATCCTTGTACTCTGCCCTGGGGAGACCTCACCTGGAGTATTGCATCTAATTTTGGGCTCCCCAATTCAGGAGGGACAGGGATCTGCTGGAGAGAGTCCAGGGGAGGTCTGTGGGGATGCTGAAGGGACTGGAGCACTGCCTGGTGAGGATAGGCTGAGAGACCTGGGGCTGGTTAGTCTGGAGAGGAGAAGACTGAGAGGAGATTTAATTAATGTCTATAAATATCTGAGGGCTGGGGGTCAGGAAGGAAGGGACAGGAACAGGCTCTGCTCAGTTGCACCCTGTCATAGGACAGGGGGCAATGGCTCTCAACTCCAGCACAGGAGGTTCCACCGTAACATGAGGAGGAACTTCTTCACTGGGAGGGTCACAGAGCCCTGGAACAGGCTGCCCAGAGAGGCTGTGGAGTCTCCTCTGGTGACTTTACAGCCCCATCTGGATGTGTTCCTGTGTGACCTGTGCTGGATTCCGTGTACCTGCTCTGGCAGAGGGGGGTGGACTTGATGATCTCCAGAGGTCCCTTCCAACCCCTAATATCCTGTGATCCTCTGGTCCTGTGACTGCATTGAATCATCTGTCAGGTGGCCAACTCTGAATCCATTTAGCCTGCTGTGTTGACATGGTGGGGTGGTGATTTCTAAGCTCCACACAGCTTTGCCTGTTGCGTTGCTGCAGTTACTTTGGACAACCTGGTTTTGAGTCTGGGCTCAGGATGAAGTCCACACTGTTGGCCAAGGGCTCTTTTCCATCATATTGTGTTGACTGTCATTTATTTTGTTCCTCTCCTTTTTGAAGTCTAGATGAAGTTCTGATTGAGTTTTCCCTTATTCTGTCCAGAGCTGATGTCTGGCTGCCTTAGGGGTTGAACTGGATCACCCTTCAAGGTCTTTTCCAGCCCAAAACATTCCATGGTTGATAATTGAATCATCTTTTTTCCTTCTCCTGATGTTTGCCTTCCAAATTTTCTCCTTCATTCCACAAAATGCTGTGAAGCCCTCTGCTGTGAGGCCAGGCTGAGAGAATTGGGGTTGTTTAGCATGGAGAAGAGAAGCCTCCAGGGAGACCTGGTGGCCTTGAAGGGGCTAAGAAGAAAGCTGGGAACATACTTTTGAGCAGGGCCTGTTGGGACAGGACAAGGTGGAGGAGGTGGTCTGGAACTCAGAGATGGGAGATTTAGGCTGGAGAGAAGGGAGAGATGTTTGACATTGAGGGTGTTGAGAGGCTGTCCCAGGTTGCCCAGAGGGGTGGGAGATGCTCCATCCCTGGAACCATTCCAGGCCAGGTTGTCTGGGGCTCTGAGTAACCTGCTCTGGTTGGGGATGTCCCTGCTGACTGCAGAGGGGTTGGACTGGATGATCTGGAACAGGTTGCCTAGGAAGGTGGTTGGGGTCCTATCCCTGGGGATATTTGAGGTGAGGCTCAAGAGGGCTCTGGGTAACCTGATCTAGTTGAGGATGTCCCTGCTGAGTGCAGGGGGGGGTTGGACTGGATGACCTCTGGAGGTCTCTTCCCACCCAGACCATTCTATGACTCTGTGATCTTTCAAGGTCTCTTCCAACCTAAAGCATGCTGTGATAGTGAAAAATGAAGCCTTGGGGCCTCAGCAATATCGGGACCTCTTTGGAGGACTCCTCTGAGTCACCTTCTCTGACTGAGACACAGAGGTGGCAGAGAGCTCAGGAGACCTCTCCATTCCATTCCCCTCTTTAAGGCAAGATTAAAGTGTCTCTAGAGCATCCCTGACAAATGCATTGCTAATTTTGCCTTGAAATCTTCCCATTTAGCCGCCTCCTTAGGTGGCTGGTAGTGGGTGATTAACCAATTTAGTTAAAAGCTTTCCCCCTCTCTTATTTCTCTGGCAAATTAAAGACACTTTGCTTCACTCCAGAGGACTTGCAGAGGAGCTCATCCTTGCTGTCTCCAGCATAGCTGATGGGAGGCTGTTACCTTCTCCTTCAGTTCTTTTCCTTTTAAGCTGATCCAAGGTCCTTTAATCTATTCTCATGCACCTATAGTGCAACTTCGGCAAGTTTCTGGGGGACACCTAGCTGGGTGGTGGTGAGGAGACCAAGCTGTGTGGACTGTGTGACAGGCTAGAGGGAAGGGATCCATCCAAAGGGACTGAGGCAGGCTGCAGAGCTGGGCCCAAGCCAACCTCTTGGAAGTTCATCAAGGCCAAGTGCTAAGGTTCTGCCCCTGGGTCAGGGCAATGCCAAACACAAATCCAGGCTGGGTGAGGAGTGGCTGAGAGAGCAGCCTGGAGGAGAAGGCCTTGGGGGTGTCAGCTGGTGAGAAACTCCCCAGGAGCCAGCAATGGTCGCTGGCAGCCCAGCAGGCAGCTGTGTGCTGAGCTGCATCCAGAGCAGGGAGAGCAGCAGCACAGGGAGGGGATTCTGCCTCTCTGCTCTGCTCAGCCCCCTCCTGCAGCACTGCCTCCACTTCTGCTGCCCCCAGCACAAGGACATGGAACTGCTGGTGCAGAGGAGGCCACTAAGATGGTCAGAGGTTTGGAGACCCTCCGCTGTGGGGACAGGCTGAGAGAGTTGGGTCTGTTCAGCCTGGAGAAGAGAAAGCTTCAGGGAGACCTTAGAGCAGACTTCCAATATCTGAAGGAGAGCTGGGGAGGGACTTTTGACAAGGGCTGGGAGTGACAGGAGGAGAAGCAATGGATTGAAGCTGGAAGAAGGGAGATTGAGACTGGAGATGAGGAAGAAATTCTTCAGAATAAGGGTGGGGAGACACTGGAACAGGTTGCCCAGGGAGGCTGTGGATGTCCCCTCCCTGGAGGTGTTCAAGGCCAGGCTGGATGAGGCCTTGAGCAACCTGGGCTGATGGGAGGTGTCCCTGCCCATGGCAGGGGGGTGAAACTGGATGAGCTTTAAGGTCCCTTCCAACCCAAACCATTCTCTGATTCTATGATCTTCTTATCCCCATAATCTCTTGAATATTGTGGCAGCTTTCCTCTGTGCTGTGACCTGTTCTCCTCTTTCTTACAGGGACTCCTTAGGCCACAGCCTTGTCAGGCTTGTGCAAAATGAAACCCCACCGCTTTCCACGCTAAAACAACACAAACTTCCTCCCCTTTCCCCTTTTCTTTTATTGGCAAATCCACTCTCTTGTTGCTTTATTTTCCATTTATCAGCTGCCCTCTGGGCTATTTGATCCCATCCAGCAGCTTGGTTTATTCTCCACCTGCTCTACCTCCTTGCTTTCGTTAGCGGTCCACCAGACTGTTGCTTTGCCACAATTTGATCTCCACTTGTTTCACTTCTGTCTTTCGTCCTCTGTTTTCTTTTATATAAATGGCTTAGTAATAATTTATCTGGTTTTGTAACTGTCTTCCCATGGCTTGCAAGGGGAGCTCAGGCTCCAGTTTCTTTTGGAAGCTTATCCAAACTCTTTGCTTGCTGATCCCAGAAGCACTTCGAACCTTTGGGAGTGGATAGAAGTGGATCAATCTCTATGCAAATGCCTTCATTTTGCCTCTGCTGAGTCATGTTGGGGAGAGAAGAGAAAAATCACCCTCTGAAGTGCTGCCTGTGTGCATCACCTTGCTCTCTCTCTCTCTCATTATGATCACTGCAAAGTGAAAACGTCACGGAAGTTAAAATCAGTCATTTAAATCAAGCTGCTTTCCAGTCTTGATTGAATTCCTGGGCTCAGATATATTCCAATGGGAGCCTGTGCTTTCTTGCCTCCACTCTCAGCACTTCCAGTCCAATGATTACCAAGGTCATGAGGTCCAAAATAGTTACTTGGTGTTTAGAAATTTGGGAACCCAAACCTCCTTGATGCATGAGAGGTTCAGTACCCCTCTGGCCCTGTCCACAGCCCCTGTGGTTTCATCCACAACCTTTCTTGTCTTCTCCCCAGTTCAAGAGAGGCAAGGGAGCAGCTGGAGGGAGTCCAGTGGAGGCTGTGTGGATGCTGAAGGGACTGGAACCTCTCTGCTGTGGAGAAAGACTGAGAGCCCTGGGGCTGTTTGGTCCAGAGACAAGAAGGCTGAGAGGGGATCTGATCAATGTCTAGCACTATTTGAGGGCTGGGGGTCAGGATGAAGGTGCTAGGCTCTATTTGGTGGTGCCTAGTGATAGGACAAGGACCAGCAGGTACAAGCTGGAACCCAGGAGGTTCCACCTGAAGATGAGGAGAAACTTGTTTGGTGTGAGGCCGCTGGAGGCCTGGAGCAGGCTGCCCAGAGAGGTTGTGGAGTCTCCTCTGGAGACTTTCCAAACCCTCCTGGTTGTGTTCCTGTATGCCCTGCCCTGGGTGACCCTGCTCTGCCAGAGGGGCTGGACTGGATGATCTCTGGAGGTCCCTTCCAACTCCTAGCACTCTGAAAACTCCACGTCTTTTTTCCTCCTGATATGGCTATGGAGTCACTTAACCCTGCTCCTTGTCATGGTGTTCCCCAGGATCCACCTATGAAAACACACCAAGTAACTGCTGAGTTACCCTGGGAATGTGCAGGGTCCTGCACCTGGGTCAGGGCAATCCCAAGCACAAATTCAGCCTGGGTGGAGGATGGATAGAGAGCAGTCTTGAGGAAAAGGACTTGGAGGTGCTGGTTGATGGAAAGCTCAACATGAGCCACAATGTGCACTGACAACCCAGAGCCAGCCCTGTCCTGAGCTGATCCCCAGCAGGGTGGGCAGCAGGGGCAGGGAGGGGATTCTGCCCCTCTGCTTCACTCTGGTGAGGCATCACCTGGAGTCCCATGTCCAGGTCTGGAGCCTTCAGCACAAGAAGGAAATGTTACTGTTGGAGAGGGTCCAGAGGAGAGCTGGGAAGATGATCAGAGGGCTGGAGAACCTCTTCTGTGGGGACAAGGCTGGGAGAGTTGGTGCTATTCAACCTGGAGAAGGCTCAGGGGATGCTTTAGAGCAGCCTCCACTCTTTGAATGGGGCTACAGGAGAGCTGGGGAGGAACTTTTGCCAAGGTCTGGGAGTGACAGAATGAGGGGCAATGGCTACAAACTGGAAGAAGCTGAATTTAGATGAGACATTAGGAAGAACTTCCCCACGAGGGTGCTGAGGCACTGGAACAGGTTGCTCAGAGAAGCTGGGGAGACTCCAAACCTGGAAGTGTCCAAAGGCTGGGACCTTAATCAGTGTGGTGTAGTAGGATATGTCCCTGCCAGTTAGCAGGGGAGTTGGAACGGGATGATGTTTAAAGTCCCTTCCAACCCCAACCATTGAATGAAGCTGTGAAATTGAGTTCTTGTGTGGTGCTGATGAATGGAAGAGGTGAGCTTCTTGATCCCCCTCTTTGCAGGGCTGTGCTGCAGCCTTCTCTCCTCATTAGCACCTGAAAACTGTCAATGATTTTAATGCCCAGCCAGAGGCTCAGCACAGCAGATGTGATTTTTTTTTTCCTTCTTGCTGGTTGAGGATTTTGTTTCTTGCTCTTTATTCAGACTCCTTGCACACATTCCTAGCACCAAGTCATTATCTTTAGGGATGCTCTTGTCTGCCTTTGAACCTCACTTTGCCCTTCCAAGTGTCCTTCTCTTGTGTTTAGCTTATTCTGTTCCTCAGTGCATCAGCACTTTCATCTGGGAAGGTGTCTTCTTAGTTGGAAAGGTGCTGGCTCTGCAGTTCATCATCTCCCTGTTCCCTGCAATATTTTTCTTTCATTCACATCCAGATATTCCCAGCTTGGTTTGGATCTCTGACCCTTGTGGTGATAGGATGAGGGGCAATGGATTGAAGCTGGAAGAGGGCAGATTGAGACTGGAGATCAGGAAGAAATTCTTTGCAGTGAGGGTGGGGAGACACTGGAACAGGTTGCCCAGGGAGGTTGTGGATGTCCCCTCCCTGGAGGTGTTCAAGGCCAGGTTAGATGAGGCCTTGAGCAACCTGGGCTGGTGGGAGGTGTCTCTGCCCATGGCTTCCCCTCCAACCCAACCCATTTCATGACTCTGTGAATTGGTTTTGCCTTCTCTTGCATCTAGTACTGGATGCTCATATTAGAGGGCTGGAGCTTCTCTCCTATGAGGACAGACTGAGAGTGTAGGGGTTGTTCAGTCTGGAGAAGAGAAGGCTCCAAGAAGACCTTCTTGTGGCCTTCCAGTATGTGAAGGGAGGCTGCAAGAAAGCTGGGGAGGGAGTTTTGAGGGTGTCAGGGAGTGACAGGACTGGGGGAAGGGAATCCAAGCTAGAGGAGGGGAGATTCAGATTAGATGTGTGAAAGAAATTCTTCCCCATGAGGGTGGTAAGACATTGGAGCAGGTTGCCCTGGGAGGTTGTGGAAGCCTCATGCCTGGAGGTTTTGAAGCCAGCTGGATGTGGCTGTGAGCAACCTGCTGTAGTGTGAGGTGTCCCTGGCCATGGCAGGGGGGTTGGAACTGGCTGATCCTTGAGGTCCCTTCCAACTCTGCCAATTCTGTGATCAACAACCTGTGGAAGTGCAGCCAGACTGTGGAAGGGATGTGAGGGTGATGGCATTGGGGATTGGAAGATTGTTCTATCACTGGGCATCACTCAACAGTGCCAGGCACCTTCATCCTGACACCCACCCCGCAGATACTGATATTGAGAATGTTCTCTCAGCCTTCTTCTCTCCACTCTTAGCAGCCCCAGGTCCTCAGCCTTTCATAGAATCACCCAGGTTGGAAAAGACCTCAGAGATCATCAAGTCCAGCCTGTTACCTAATACCAAAGCCATGGTTCCCAGGGCCACATCCAATCTCCTCTTGAACACCTCCAGGGATGGTGACTCCACCACCTCCCTGGGCAGCACATCCCAGAAGCTAACTCTCTCAGTGAAGAACTTTCTCCTCACCTCCAGCCTAAACTTCCCCTGGTGCAGCTTGAGACTGTGTCCTCTTGTTCTGGTGCTGGTTGCCTGGGAGAAGAGAGCAACTCCCACCTGGCTACAACCTCCCTTCAGGTAGCTGTAGAGAACAATAAGGCCTTTCTTCACAGCAGAGATGTTCCAGTCCCTTCATCATCCTCACAGCCTCTGCTGGACTCTCTCCAGCAGCTACCTGTCTCTCTTGAACTGGGGAGTCCCAAACTGGACACAGGATTGCAGCTGTGACCTCCCTATGGCAGAGCAGAGGAGGAAGAGAACCTCCTTGGACCTGTTGGATCCCACTGCCTAGCAGATTCCTGTCCAAGAGGCAGCTTCTACCAGCTCCTGCTCGGCTTCCCTTGGCACGCTCAAAGCTGTAGCATGAGAATTAAAAGGCCTGGCGTGGCACCATGCAAAGACTGCCAGACCTTGACTGAGTGAGCTTTTCCTTTTCAGTTTTTTTCCAGCACCCCTGAAACCTTTTCTCATCCAGTTCACTTCCCCCTGACACCAAGCTGCTGCTCCTGGAGGCTTGTGCTTACTTCTTCGGACCACAGTGTTTAGCCAATATCTGCAACCATGTGTTGAAAGAGGAAACCTGTGGCATCCTGGGATCCCTTGGAGGCACCCCTGGCTGTTTGCAGAGGCTGAAGCAAACAGCAGGAGCTTGTTTTGCTCAGTATTCCAAAGCTGGTTTTCCCTGCCAGCATTAAATCCATGCATGGCTGCACGCACACAGCCACACAGAGCTTTGCTGGGACTTCCACCACGGAGCTTCTGTGGCTGGCTTCAGCTTTCTGGTGCTTTCCTGATGCTCTTCAGTGCTGTTTCTGGCTCTCAGTGGGGCTCAGCAGTCTGTGTGTGTGTTCTCTCCTGTTCTCTGTGGCTTCCCCTTCTAGCAAAACAAAGCCTGATGCTCTGTGTTTGTGTTCAGCCCTTGGGAAGCTGTTTACACTCCCTAGTTTCTGGTCAGCCTTGCTGGATTTCAGCTATCCATCCACAATTCCACTTAGCAGATTTGTCTTCAGTGGAGATATTTTTTTGGGGGGTGGTTTGAATTCCTCAAATTACACAAGGAGAGGTTGGATATTAGAAGAATCTGCTTCACTGAAAGGGTTCTCAAAGACTGGCACAGGCTGCCCAGGGAGGTGGTTGAATCCCCAGCCCTGGAGGTGTTTCAAAGAGGCAGAGCTGTGGTGTTGGGGGACATGGATTAGCCCTTATGGTGGGTTGAGAGAGAAGGCCCAGCTTTCTCTCCCCCACAAAGAGGAAAAAACCCACAGCTAGCTCAGCTGGAGAAGCAAAGGAAATGCTAGATTTTACAAGCAATGTGGAAAGGCAGGTTAGATATGCACAATATATACAGTATTTGCAATGTATGTACAGAAATATACAGCAAGGGAAAAAAGAATACAGGAACGAAATTCCCTCCTCCGGACAGAGGAGGGTTCCCCCCCTGCACCCCCCTCTCTCCCTCTATCTCCCTTTTTTCCCAAAGAGGGTTAGAGAGAGAAAAAGGTAGTTATTAAGGAAGTTAGTAGACCTCATGCAGGATTAGTGCTTATCTTATCCAAGGTTGCTCTGGCTAGGAGCCCAGAAGCAGGCAAGCTGGAATGGAGAAGGAAAGGAACGAACTGAGGAAAAATTCCAGCTGCACAAAAAACTTAAAGCTGCACTCTACCAATCTACCAAGGAAATTCATTTAGACCTGTCTTTTGCTTACAAAACATTCAGCCAGAGTGTCCCAGCACTGTCCCTTTCTTAAAGGCACAGCCTCAAATGGTCACAGCCCCAGACCTGGTAGAGCTAGGGAATGGTTGGCCTGGATGACCTTAAAGGGTTTTTCTCAATCAAAGTGATTTGTGTGATCATCTGGTCCAGCCTTGTGCTTTCACTTCAGGGGAGATCTCCCTCCTGGAGAACCCAAATCTCCAACCTTTGTTGTTGTGATGGTCAGCAGGACTAGAGGGGTGATTGTCCTTTACTGGGCACTGGGGACACCACACCTCCAGCCCTGGGGACAGTTTTGGGCCATTCACCCCAACAGGAGGAGGCTGAGGGGAGACCTCACTGATGTCTCCAGCTCCCTAAAAAGGAAGTTGGAGTGAGCTGGGATTGTTCTCTTCTGCCTAATGTCAGGTGAAAGAATGAGAGGAAATGGCCTGAAATTGTGCCAACCCTGGCTTGGACGAGCGATGGTGTGGGCAGCAGGAGCAGGGCAGGGACCGTCCCCCTGGACTGGGCGCTGCTGAGGACACAGCTCAAATTTTGAATTCAATTTTGTGTCCCTCACCCCAACAAGGAACTTAAGGAGCTGGAGTACGTCCAGAGAAGGGCAATGAAGGTGGTAAAGGGTCTGGAGAGCAGGGCTGGTGAGGAGCAGCTGGGGGTGTTTAGTCTGGAGGAAAGGAGGCTGAGGGGAGACCTCATTGCTCTCTGCAATTCCATGCAAGGTTTGAGCTAGGTGGGGGTTGGTCTCTTCTCCCTAACATAAGGTGATAGAATGAGAGGAAATGGCCGGAAATTGTGCCAGGTTGGAGAGGAGGGAAAATTTCTTTGCTGCAAGAGTGGTCAGGGGTTGGAAGAGGCTGCCCAGGGAGGTGGTGGAGTCCCCATCCCTGGAGGTGTCCAGAAACCTGTGGCCATGGCACTTTGGGACATGATTTAATGTCCATGGTGGTACTGGGTTGAAGATTGGACTGGAGGATCTTGGAGGTCTTTTCCAGCCCAAACAATTCAATGATTCTGTGCTCTGGTCCAACCCCTCTGCAGTGACCATGGACATCTTCAACCAGAGAAGCTTTCTCTGAGCCCTGTCCAACCTGATTTGGAATGGTTCCAGGGTTGGGTTTCTGTCACCTCTCTGGGCAACTCATTTTATTCCTAGCAAGCATAACACATCTCAAGCAACAACTGCTACCTGGAGAGCTAGCTGTCAATTCTTGTTGAGGCTAAAAGGTGCAGCTCAAAGTCTCCAAGGTAACTGCAGTGCAAATTGAACTCCAAGCCAGAAGGCTCCTTTGCTGCCCCTTGCATCTCAGCAGCATGAGAACCATGAGGGCTGCAAACTCCTGGAGTGCTGGCACCAAACCCAGAAACCCTGATGCTGTTCTTTGAAGGCAGAGAGCTTTGTGTAGGTGTCTTTGCAGCAATTTTAGCTCCCTGTCTTGATTACAGCACATTCCCTCTCTGAACCGAGGCTCTTGCTTGCCTCCTGGTCTGAAATACAGCCTGCTCCAAAGGCTCTTCGTGATAGCAGGGTACCATCAGGGTACCAGCAGATAGTGTTTTGATGATACAGCATTCAGTGGCAGTAGCTTAGGAGTAGTGGTGGTATTGGGAGCTCTAGGTGAGTGCTTGGGCTTCATAGAATCACAGAATGGCTTAGGGTGGAAGGGACCTTAAGAGACTAATTACTTCACTTAAAAGGTGAAGGACTGGGAGGAGTTTGTGCTTGGCTTTTAGCTGTTAGATCTCCATTTCCAGAAAGAGGGTGGAGACCACCTTTCCTTAGCATTAAATTCATGGAATCATAGGCTCATAGAATGGAAAGGACCTCAGAGCTCACCTCCTCCAACCTCCACACCATGCCCAGGGACACCTCTCAACTAGACTCAGCTGCTCAAGGCCTCATCCAGCCTGGCCTTGACCATCCCCAGGCAGGAGGCAGCCACAGCCTCCCTGGGCAGCCTGTTCCAGAGTCTCACCACTCTCCTGCTGAAGAACTTCTTCCTAAGGTCCAGGAACTAGGAGGAGATGGATTTAGATGAGGCATTTAGAAGAAATTCTTCCCCACGAAGGTGGTGAGGCACTGGAAGAAGTTGCCCAGAGAAGCTGTGGAGGCTCCAAACCTGGAAGTGTCCAGGGAGGTGGTCGAGGCCCCGTCCCTGGAGGTGTTTAAGCCCAGGCTGGATGAGGCTCTGGCCAGCCTGATCTAGTGTGGGGTGTCCCTGCCCATGGCAGGGGGGTTGGAACTAGATGACCCTTGTGGTCCCTTCCAACCCTGAATGAAACTATGAAACTATAAACTATGAAAGCAGGTTGGATGAAGCCTGGACCAAAGTCCAGGAAGGTGTCCCTGCCCATGGCAGGGGGGGTTGGAACTGGATTGTCTTTTAAGTTCCCTTCCAACCTAACCCATTCCATGCCTCTGTGATAATTCATTCCTGTGTTGACAGCCTGCCAGTAACTCACCTTCCTCACAGAACCTGGGGATGTTGTTCTGCAGTGCTCAAATAAAGAGGAGAACGAGCAGCAGGTTCAAAAATCCATCTCAGAGAATCTGGGCAAGATGGGCATGGAAATATCTCTGCTCTGAACATGTGTTTGTTGCCACGGCAGGGAAGCCTTGCCTGCTGTAATCTTCATTCCCATCCTCTAATTATCATCTGAGTCCTGCTAAAATTTGCCTCTCTGCTTCCTTGAACTTCCTCTGTTTGTTTTCAGAGAGATTGCAACATCCACCTCCAGTGAATCCGACCCACAGTAGTTGATTTTCGTTTTAATGCTGATTTTCATTGCTCCAGTTGGGAGGTGTCCCTGCTCCTTGCAGGCTGTGGCCTCCACTGGCTCTGCTTCAGCAGGTCCCTGTCTTTATTTTACTTTTCAGTTCAAGTTGTTTAGTTCCTCACAATTTGTGTCTCTTTAAAAAAAGCCCTAGAGCAGGCAAGCTGTGAAAATCCTTTCCCTTCCCCCCCAAGGTCATTGTTCTCAACCTGCCTGTTCAGGGTAGGTGATAAACACCTCTTAAAAAGGTATTCATGGAAGAACTCTGAGGGATGGCCAAAGCTCAAGCAATAAAGGAGTGCTTAAAGACTTGAGCTTGGTCCTGTTAGAAATCATAGAATCACAGAATGGCTCAGGTTGGAAGGGACATCAGAGCTCATCTCCTCCAACCTCCACACCATGCCCAGGGACACCTCTCAGCTAGATTCAGCTGCTCAAGGCCTCATCCACCCTGGCATTCAACACCCCCGTGCAGGAGGCAGCCACAGCCTCCCTGGGCAGCCTGTTCCAGAGTCTCACCACCCTCCTGATGAAGAACTTCTTCCTCAGCTCCAGCCTGACCCTGCTGTGCCTCAGCTTCAAACCATTCCCCCTTGGCCTGGCTCTTGGTGCCATGGTTTAGTAGTCATGAGGTCTTGGGTGACAGGTTGGACTTGATGATCTTTGA
The DNA here is from genome assembly GCF_026170545.1 of Melanerpes formicivorus. Classification (NCBI taxonomy): domain Eukaryota; kingdom Metazoa; phylum Chordata; class Aves; order Piciformes; family Picidae; genus Melanerpes; species Melanerpes formicivorus. Next base: position 32,161,773 of record NW_027142353.1, on the reverse strand, counting down.
GGTCCTTTCCAACCTTATTGATTCTATGATTCTAGACACCCTTAGCAAAAGTCCCTCTGCAGCCTTCCTGCAGGATCCCTTCAGCTGTTGCAAGGCAGCTCTGAGGTCCCCCTGGAGCCTTCTTTTCTCCAGGCTGAACACCCCCAGCTCCCTCAGCCTGGCCTCAGAGCAGAGCTGCTGCAGCCCTTGGATCATCTTTGTGGCCTCCTCTGGACTCCCTCCAGCAGCTCTGTGTTCTCCTTGTGCTAGGGACAGCAGAACTGGAGGCAGGATTGGAGGTGGGGTCTGAGCAGAGCCAAGGGACAGAATCCCCTCTCTTGCCCTGCTGCCCACACTCCTCTGGCTGCAGCCCAGCACACAGCTGCCTGCTGGGCTGCCTGAGGGCACTGCTGGCTCCTGGGGAGCTGCTCAGCACCCAACACCCCCAAGTCTCTTTCTTCAGGGCTGCTCTCACCCTACTCTGCACCCAGCCTGGCTTTGTGCCTGGGCTTGACCTGACCCAGCTGCAGGCCCTTGCACTGTGACTTGTTGGCCCTCATGCAGCTGTCCCTGGCCCACTTATGAAGCCTGTCCAGATCCTTCTGGCTGCCATCCCTGGCCTCAGGTGAGTCCAGCTCACCACACAGCTTGGTGGCACCCCCAAACCTGCTGAGGGTGCCTCAAGGTCCATGTTGATGACAAAGCTGTTAACCAGCACTGCAGCCAAGACAGAGCCCTGAATCTCCTTTGGAAGTTGCTCTCAGGTTAATTTTCAGTTAATAATTCCTAAATTGATTGCCAGTTTATTTCTTCAGTGGGAAATTAAATCAGGTTGGCTGTGCTCAAATTACTCTTTGCAAATGAAGTAGCTGGGAGGCAAGCAGCAGCACTAGGAAGTAACCCAATGTCCTCTGGTGCCTGCAGTTCTGGGGCTGTGCTAAAACTTTCCTCTGGGGATGTAGCAACAAATGAGGCTGCTCTGCACATTGTCTCCTCTGAGGGGTTTTAGTACCAAGTGTTGTTGCAGGCTGATGCAGTTGAGGATGCTCCTGCTGAGTGCAGTTGGAGTTGTGCAGCCTGGAGATGAGAAGGCTTCAGGGAAGACTTCTGGTGGCTTTTCAGTGCTTAAAAGGACTGAGAAGGAAGCTGGAGACAGCAGAAGGTCCCCCTGGAGCCATTTCTTCTCCAGGCTGAACACCCCCAGCTCCCTCAGCCTGTCCTCATAGCAGAGGTGCTCCAGCCCTTGGCTCATCTTTGTGGCCTCCTCTGGATTCCCTCCAGCAGCTCTGTGTCCTCCTTGTGCTGGGGACAGCAGAACTGGATGCCCCATCCCTGGAGATATTCAAGGTGAGGCTGGACAGGGCTCTGGGCAACCTGATCTAGTTGAGGATGCTCCTGCTGAGTGCAGAGGGCATTGGACTGGATGACCTTTGGAGGTCTCTTCCAACCCAGACCATTCTGTGAGTCTATGTTCTGATTAGGAGCATTTGCACTATTTTATCAAACAAAGCTGATATTAGAATCACAGAATTGTCAGGGCTGGAAGGGACCTCAAGGATCATCCAGTTCCAAACCCCCCTGCCATGGGCAGGGACACCTCCCACTACATCAGGTTTCTCACAGCCACATCCAGCCTGGCCTTCAAAACCTCCAGGGATGGGGGCTCCACCACCTCCCTGGGCAACCTAATCCCACTGAGAAGTGGTGGGTGAAGCAGGTTGGTGTAAGCACCCAGGTGGATGCTGCAGCTTCAAAACCAAGCCACAAAGGCTTTTTTCCTTCTCAGTTTTCTGAGCAAGAAGAGGCTTGAGAAGAGCACAAACCTCACTGCTGGGTTTGGCTCTTGTGACTTCAGTAGGGGGAGGCTGTGTGTGGGATTTCCATTGCAACATCCTGAAATAGCTGTGAGGAAACAGAAGAAACACCAAAATATTCTGAGGACTACAATGAAAACACTCAGGGAGAAAGCTCAGAGCTGAGTGTTTGGTTTGTCAGGGGGAGCACTTGCCTGGTGTAGCATCAGGGAGTGAAAATTCCAGGCACTGCTTGACCTTATCTGCAGCCAAGGAAATTGGAGCTAAAATTGGCGTTTGAAAGGGGAAATTGGGCAGCTCACAACAGCTGGTGAGGAGCAGCTGAGGGACCTGGGGTTGAGCCTGGAGGAAAGGAAGTTGAGGGGAGAGCTTCTGGTTCTCTGCAACTCCCTGAGAGAAGTTTGGAGCCAGGTGGGGGTTGGCTTCCTCTCCCTGGTAGCAAGTGACAGGACAAAGAAGAGATGACCTGGAGTTGCTCCAGAGGAGGTTGAGACATTAGAAGAAACTTCTTTACTGGAAGGTTTCTCAGACACTGGCACAGGCTGCCCAGGGAGGTAGTTGAATCCCCATCCCTGGAGCTGTTTAAAAGACTGCAGAGCTGTGGTGCTGAGGGCTATGGTTTAGCACCAGCCTTGGTAGAGTTAGGGAGTGGTTTGATCTGATGAGCTTCAAGATCATTTCCATCCAGAACAAATTTGTGATTCCATGCAACAAGAGCACTGCAAGGCCTGTGAGCAGCAAGACAAACACTGTGTGCATCCACTGGCTCCAGGAGATGTCTCCAGATGATCTCATGTGCTCCCTGAAGCCTATGAGGCTTCCCTGACCAGGGACCTTATCCATAGTGATCTTCAGAAAGTGTTCTACAAGCATTGCTCAGTCTCTGTCTGCCTCTAAAACCTCTTTGTGCTGGTTTGAAGGATATTTGAAGTGTTCCAAGAAGACTTCAGATGCATTGTCAAAGGGTTTTATAGAATCATAGAATTGTCAGGGTTGGAAGGGACCTCAAGGATCAGCCAGTTCCAACCCCCCTGCCATGGGCAGGGACACCTCACACCACAGCAGGTTGCTCACAGCCACATCCAGCCTGGCCTTAAAACCCTCTAGGGATGAGGCTTCCACCACCTCCTTGGGCAACCTGTGCCAGTGTTCCACCACCCTCATGGTGCAGAACTTGTTCCTCACATCCAATCTAAATCTGCTCTGCTGTAGTTTGAAGCCATTGCCTCTTGTCCTGTCCCTGCAGGCCTTTGCAAACAGTCTCTCTGCAGCCTTCTTGTAGCCCCCTTCAGGTACTGGCAGGTTGCTCTTAGGTCTCCCTGGAGCCTTCTCTTCTCCAGGCTGAACAGCCCCAGCTCCCTCAGCCTGGCCTCAGAGCAGAGCTGCTGCAACCTCCTGATCATTTTCCTGGTTCTTTGGTCCTGCTCCATGTGGTGTTTCCTACTGGTTTTCTTTTATTTGATGTTGGAGGATGCTGAGATTGAAAAAAAAAAATCCTGAATCCTGGCTATTAAGGAACATAATGTAATCACCTTGAGGGTGGTGAAACACTGGAACTGGAAACCTTATCCCTGGAGGTTTTGAAGGCCAGGCTGGATGTGGCTGTGAGCAACCTGCTGTGGTGTGAGGTGTCCCTGGCCATGGCAGTGGTGTTGGAACTGGCTGAGCCTTGAGGTCCCTTCCAACCCTGACAATTCTGTGATTCTGACTCTTCACATCATCAGGTCCAACCCTTAACCCAGCACTGCCAAGTCCATCACTAAACCATGGCCCACAGCACCACATCTCCATGGCTTTTCAGTCCCTTCAGGGAAGATGACTCCACAACTGCTCAAGGCAGCCTCTGCCAAAGAATTTTCTACTGTCCATCACCTCTTTAGTTGCTTTGTAGGGCAGAGACATTGGAGCTGGTAAAATATCTTTAAGTGGGTGGGGTTAGAGTTGGGGGAGATCATGTTTGAAAAATACACTGCAAAACATCTGCTTGGAGATAAACATGAATGAGCTCAGTCAGTGCCAGTGCAGGTTTAGAAGCACTGCAACAAGAAAGGTTATTACAGACTCCTACAATTCTGGAAGGGTAGAGGTCACCCAGGAACACATCTAGGTGGGGTTGGAAGCTGTCCATAGAAGGAGACACCACAACCACTCTGGGCAGCCTGCTGGGCAGATCTCGGAGCTGTTTGGAGCTCAGAGTTTAATCACAGAATGGTTTGGGTTGGAAAGGACCTTTCAAGGTCATCTAATCCAACCCCCCTGCAGTCAGCAGGGACATCTTCAAACAGAGCAGGTTGTTCAGAGCCCCAGACAACCTGGCCTGGAGTGGTTCCAGCGATGGGACATCTCCCATCTCCCTGGACACCCTGGGACAGGCTCTCACCACCCTCAGCATAAATGATCTAGGAAGTTAGAGAATCCCAGTGTGGTGAGATGGGAAGGGACCTGTGGAGATCATCCAGGCCAACCCCACCCTGCTCCAGCAGGGCACCCCCAGCAGCTTGCCCAGGAGCACCATGGCCAGGGGGGGTTGGAAGCTCTCCACACAAGGAGACTCCACAACCTCTCTGGGCAGCCTGCTCCAGGCCTCCAGCACCCTCACAACAAACAACTTTCTCCTCTTCAGGTGGCACCTCATGGGTTCCAGTTTGTGCCCCTTGGCCTGTCCCTGGGCATTACTCAGCAAATGCCAGCCCCATTCTCTTGCCCCCCACAGCCCTTTCAGCTCTTGCTGAGCATTGCTCAGCTCCCCTCTGGGGCTGCTCTTCTGCAGGCTCTCAGCCCCAGGGCTCTCAGCCTTTGCTCCTCACAGAGCTGCTCCAGGCCCCTCAGCCTCCCCATGACTCTCTCCAGCAGTTCCCTGGTGTTTCTTTGCACTGATTTTTGTATGAGAAACTGTGACTGGTGGTGTGCAGATCCTGCTCACTCCCAACCAGCCTTGAACTCCCAAGTGTCAGTTTCAATTTTCAGGCTGTTGTAAGCCCCCTGATGGTTGAACATCACAAAGAAATGAAACCCCCTTGGAAGATATCAAGGAGAATCCTTCTCTTGAGTTAATTAGCTACAAATTTGAGATTAAATAATCTGCTCAACGATTGCAGGCTCTACTTGAGGTCCACACACCTGTGTCTGGCTTGCAAAAGGCTTTTCCTCATTAATTAAGAGCACTTTTCCTTGTGTTATCACTTAATTGGCTGTCACAGGGAAGCTGTTGAGACAATGAAATGGTCTTAATTGAATACAAACTAAATGGCTGATACCTCACCTGCTGCAGTGTTCCACCACATGACCCCCAGCTCATTATCATCTCCTAATGGTGATGGTAATTGCTCAGGAAGGAAATGGAGTCTCCTTGATTGAGAAGGGCTCATTTTCTTCCCTCTAGTCAGCTTCCCCCAGTTATTAGGCTTAGGAAGCCTTGAGCAAACTTGATCTGGTTGAGGCTGTCCCTGGCCATGGCATGGGGGGGTTGAAACTGGATGATCTTCAAAGTCTCTTCCAACCAAAACCACTGGGAACAGGGCTGTTTAATATTATTATCAGTGCTATGAACAGCAGGATCCAGTCACCATCAGCAGTGTGCAGGTGGCACCAAGCTGAGTGGTGCTGTGGATCCACCCGAGGGACAGGATGGCATCCAGAGGGACCTGGACAGGCTGGAGAGGTGAAGCCCAGGTGAACCTCAGGAGGTTCCACAAGAGCAAGTGCAGGGCTCTGCCCCTGGGCTGGAACAATCCTCACTATCAATACAGACTGGGGGAGGAGGGGATGGAAAGCAGCCCTGAGGAAATGGCCTTGGGGGTGCTGGGGGGGGAGAAGCTGGACAGGAGCAGGCAGTGTGAGCTTGCAGCACAGAACGCCAAGAGCAGCCTGGGCTGCATCCAAAGCAGCGTTGGCAGCAGAGCCAGAGAGGTGATTCTGCCACTTTGCTCTGCTCTGGGGAGACCTCACCTGGAGTGCTGTGTGCAGGTCTGGAGCCCTCAGCACAGGAAGGACCTGGAGCTGCTGGAGCAGGTCCAGAGGAGGGCCAGGGAAATGCTCAGGGGGTTGGAGCAGCTCTGCTCTGAGGCCAGGCTGAGGGAGCTGGGGGTGTTCAGCCTGGAGAAGAGAAGGCTCCAGGGAGACCTTAGAATACCTTGCCAGTACCTGAAGGGGTCTACAGGAAGGCTGGAGAGAGACTGTTTGCAAGGCCTGCAGGGACAGAGTGCTGGAGTACCTCTCCTATGAGGACAGACTGAGGCAGTATAGGCTATTCAGTCTGAAGGAGGCTCTGAGAAGACCTAATTGTGGCCTTCCAGTATCTGCCAGGGGCTACAGGAAAGCTGGGGAGGGACTTTTGAGGGTGTCAGGGAGTGATAGGACTGGGGGGATGGAGCAAAACTAGAAATGGGGAGATTGAGAGTGGATGTTAGGAAGAAGTTGTTCCCCATGAGGGTGGTGAGACACTGGCACAGGTTGCCCAGGGAGATGGTGGAAGCCTCATGCCTGAAGGTTTTTGCAGCCAAGCTGGATGTGGCTGTGAGCAGCCTGCTGTGGTGTGAGGTGTCCCTGGCCATGGCAGGGGGATTGGAACTTGGTGATCCTTGAGGTTCTTTCCAAGGCTGACAATTCTATGATTCTATGAAGGGCAGTGGCTTCAAACTAGAGCAGAGCGGATTTAGATTGGATGTTAGGAACAAGTTCTGCACCAGGAGGGTGGTGGAACACTGGAACAGGTTGCCCAGGGAGGTGGTTGAGGTCCCATCCCTGGAGATATTCAAGGTGAGGCTGGACAGGGCTGTGGGCAACCTGAGCTAGTTGGGGATGTCCCCTGCTGAGTGCAGAGGGGGCTGGACTGGATGACCTTTGGAGGTCCCTTCCGACCCAGACCATTGTAGAATTCCAAACTTGTTACTTTGTGCTTCTGTTTACCTCAGAGAAGTTTTAATTCCCTGCTTGGCACAACCCTTCCAATATTAGTGGTAAATTGCTGCCATTCCATTCCAATTAGAGCTGTTCCATTCTGGTTGTGGCTCCTGTGCATGCTTAATTATCAGGGACACGTAATGAGGAAGTTGAGAGCCTTTGGTTAATTTTTGATGATGTGGGAAGTGGAGAGAGTGATACATTTGAGGGCAGTTCTGTGCCCAGAACTGAAGTCACTGTGGGATGCAGGAGTGGTTCTGTTGATGGAGCTATTCCATCCCTGTCATGGACGACTGAGGAGGAGTCCTTTCTCAAAACAGACTCTGATGTTTAAGGCTGGACCAGATGATCCTTGGGGTCCTTTCCAACCTGGCATCCTGTGATGCTGTGCTAACAGCAGGTCTGAGCTGGCAGAGTGGTTTTGTAGAAAAGACCTTTCAGATCTAAGCTGCCCTGAGGAAAAGGCCTTGGGGGTACTGGTGGGGGAGAAGCTGGACAGGAGCAGGCAGTGTGAGCTTGCAGCACAGAACGCCAAGGGCAGCCTGGGCTGCATCCAAAGCAGTGCTGGCAGCAGAGCCAGAGAGGTGATTCTGCCACTTTGCTCTGCTCTGGGGAGACCTCACCTGGAGTGCTGTGTGCAGGTCTGGAGCCCTCAGCACAGGAAGGACCTGGAGCTGCTGGAGCAGGTCCAGAGGAGGGCCAGGGAAATGCTCAGGGGGTTGGAGCAGCTCTGCTCTGAGGCCAGGCTGAGGGAGCTGGGGGTGTTCAGCCTGGAGAAGAGAAGGCTCCAGGGAGACCTTAGAATACCTTGCCAGTACCTGAAGGGGTCTACAGGAAGGCTGGAGAGAGACTGTTTGCAGAGGCCTGCAGGGACAGGATGAGAGGCAATGGCTTCAAACTAGAGCAGAGCAGAGCAGATTTAGCTTGGATGTGAGGAACAAGTTCTGCACCATGAGGGTGGTGGAGCACTGGAACAGGTTGCCCAGGGAGGTGGTTGGGGCCCAATCCCTGGAGATATTCAAGGTGAGGCTGGACAGGGCTCTGGGCAACCTGATGTTGTTGAGGATGTCCCTGCTGAGTGCAGAGGTGTTGGACTGGATGACCTTTGGAGGTCTCTTCCAGCCATACCTCCAACCCCCTGATGATTTTTCTGTCCTCCTCTGGACTTGCTCCATCAGGTCCATGTCTTTCCTGTACGGGGGGTTCCAGATCTGGATGCAGTACTCTAGGTGAAGTCTCACCAGAGCAGAGTTGGATGCAAGATCTTGGAACATCCCAGAGCTTGGAACAGAGAATTGTTTTGGTCTTTTGGAAGCTGTTAGTAGTCAAGTAAAGACCCAAAGCAGTGGTGAGGCCTTTGTTGCTCCTAAGAAAAGTTCCATTGCTCTCCTCTTCCTTTTTAAGTTAGTGCCAGTAAAGGAGGGAAACTGACTTCTGCCTGGTTTGGAAGGAGTGGAGACTTTCCAGGAGCTTCCTTTCAGTCAGGAGAACTGCAGGAAAAGAGCTTAGGCTTGCCCTAGCCAGGGTAGAGTGCCAGGGCAGAGCCTGATGTGAGATAAGCAGTGGGTGAGAAGCAGGATAAGGTCTGAATCTGGCAGCTAGAGAAGGACAGAGAAAGGAGGGGAGGAAATGAGTGGTGCTGAGGTGAGTGATGAGCCATGAGAGGCCTCTCTTTCCAGAGGGAAGGCAGACTGCTGATGCTGCTTTCCACCAAGCCAGGTTTCATAGAATCATGAGGGTGGAAGGGACCTCAAGGATCAACCAGTTCCACCCCCCCTGCCATGGGCAGGGACACCTCACACCAGAGCAGGTTGCTCACAGCCACATCCAGCTTGGCTGCAAAAACCTCCAGGCATGAGGCTTCCACCACCTCCCTGGGCAACCTGTGCCAGGCTTTCACCACCCTCATGGGGAAGAACTTCTTCCTCACATCCAATCTCAATCTCTCCATTTCTAGTTTTGCTCCATCCCCCCAGTCCTATCACTCCCTGACAGCCTCAAAAGTCCCTCCCCAGCTTTCCTGTAGCTCCCTTCAGATACTGGAAGGCCACAAGAAGGTCTCCTGGGAGCCTTCTCTTCTCCAGACTTTACAATCCCAACTCTCTCAGTCTGTCTCCATAGCAGAGCAGCTCCAGCCTTCTGCTCATCCTCGTGGTCTTTCTCTGGACACCTTCCAGCACTTCCAGATCTTTCAGTCCAGTTTCATCTGGAATAAAAGACCAAGCTGGTCAGGGAACAGTCGGAGAAGTGTAATTAGGCTTGTAATGGGGATGTGTCTCAGACAATGAAGGTTTGGAAATGTGCCTCCTCGAGTCCAGAGTGAAGGCGCAGGAGGAGCTGGATGTGAAATAGGTTAAGGAATAGCATTCAGAATTCCCAGGCTATTAGATGCAGATGTGTTGACACAGCTGGAGAGGAGCAGGTTTGTCTTTTCAACTACAGCAGAAACCTGTGGGTGAGTCAGGGCTTCTGCTTTGGCTTTGTCTCCTGATATTCCAAGTGCCAGGCCAGCACTTGGGTCACAACAGCCCCATGCAATGATAAAGGCTTGGGGCAGGTGGCTGGAAAGCTGCTCAGTGGAGGCTGACCTGGAGGTGTTGATTGATAGCCGGCTGAAGATAAGCCAGGGGCTACTCAGGTGGCCAAAAAGGCCATTAGCAGTCTGGCTTGGATCAGCAAAAGTGTGGCCAGCAGGACCAGGGCAGGGATTGCCACCCTGTGCTCTTCACTGGTGAGGCTGCACCTTGGATCCTAGGGTCAGTTTTGTTCCCCTCACTCCAAGAAGGACATTGAGAGGCTGGAGCAAGTCCAGAGAAGGGCAACAAAGCTGGGCAAGGCTCTGGAGAACAGGGCTGGGGAGGAGCAGCTGAGGGACCTGGGATCATTGAGTCTGGAGACTTCTGGCTCCCTAGAACTTCCTAAGAAGAAGCTGGAGACAAATAAGAAGTGACAGGACAAGAGAAAATTGCCTCAAGTTGTAGCAGGGGAGGTTTAGGGTGGACATGAGAAGAAAATTCTCCAGTGAAAGGGTTCTCAGTGACTGGCACAGGCTGCCCAGGGAGGTGGTTGAATTCCCATCCCTGAAGGTGTTTAAAAGGTGCAGAGATGTGGTGCTGAGGGCCATGGTTTGACACAAGCCTTGGTAGAGTTAGAGAATGGTGGGATGGGATGATCTTGAAGAGCTTTCCCAGCCCAAACAATTCTGTGACTCACAGGACCACAGGATGTTAGGTTTGGGAGGGACCTCTGGATGTCATCCAGTTCAACCCCACTGCCAGAGCAGCACCATACAATCCAGTGCAGGTCACACAGGAACACATCCAGACAGGGCTGGAAAGTCCTCACAGAAGGAAACTCCACAACCTCTCTGGGCGGCCTCTTGCAGGGCTCTGTGACCCTCTCAGTGAAGATGTTCCTCCTCATACTGAGGTGGAACTCCATGATTCTATGAATTCCAAACCAACACAAAAAAGGCCTTAGGTTGGACTTGACGATCTGAAAGGTCTTTTCCAACCTGGTTAATTCTGTATTCTATAAAATGCCTTTCCGGGAGGTGAAGGAGACCTGCTCCAGGGGAGACCATTCAGCTTCTAAGGTCACTACTGAGGAACAGGAGTGTTGCTGGAGCTGAGCTGTGCTTCTCCCAAGCACAGGATGTAGGTTCTTCATGCCGAAAGGGACACAGTGTCTTGTGCCATGATGTGGTGACAGCTGGGGTCATGGAATCACAGTGGCCAGTAGTGCCCAGGGACAGGACAAGCTGCAATGGGCACAAAACAGGACCCCAGCAGGTTCCACCTGAAGATGAGGAGAAGCTTCTTAGTTGTGAGAGAATCCAGGGGAGGCTGGAGTGACAGGATGAGGGGGTATGGATTGAAGCTGGAAGAGGGGAGATTGAGACTGGAGATGAGGAAGAAATTCTTGCCAGTGAGGGTGGTGAGACACTGGCACAGGTTGCCCAGGGAGGCTGTGGATGCCTCCTCCCTGGAGGTTTTTAAGGCCAGTTTGGATGAGGCCTTGAGCAACCTGGGCTGGTGGGAGGTGTCCCTGCCCATGGCAGGGGGGTTGGAACTGGATGATCTTTAAGTTCCCTTCCAACCCAACCCACTCTCTGACTGGACTAACCCTGAGGCTCTCTGTACCCAATTTCACCCCCTGGGTGGGGTGAGGCTGAGGGGCCTGGAGCAGCTCTGTGAGGCCACATCCAGCTGGCGGCCAGTCACTAGTGGTGTGCCCCAAGGATCAGTGCTGGGCCCTGTGCTCTTTAACATCTTTATTGATGATCTGGATGAGGGTCTTGAGTCCATCAGCAGTAAATTTGCTGACAACACCAAGCTGGGGACAGGAGTTGATCTGCTGGAGGGTAGAGAGGCTCTGCAGAGGGACCTCGACAGGCTGGACAGATGGGCAGAGTCCAAGGGCATGAGATTGAACACATCCAAGTGCCAGGTGCTGCACATTGGCCACAACAACCCCAGGCAGTGCTACAGGCTGGGGTCAGAGTGGCTGGAGAGCAGACCAGGAAGAAACATGAGCCTGCAGTGTGCCCAGGCAGCCAAGAGGGCCAATGGCATCCTGGCCTGCATCAGGAACAGTGTGGCCAGCAGGAGCAGGGAGGTCATTGTGCCCCTGTACACTGCACTGGTTAGGCCACACCTTGAGTCCTGTGTCCAGTTCTGGACCCCTCAGTTTAGGAAGGAGGTTGACTTGCTGGAACGAGTCCAGAGAAGGGCAACAAAGTTGATGAGGGGCTTGGAACACAGCCCTATGAGGAGAGACTGAGGGAGCTGGGGCTGCTTAGCCTGGAGAAGAGGAGACTCAGGGGTGACCTTATTGCTGTGTACAACTACCTGAAGGGAGGTTGTAGACAGGCAGAGGTTGGTCTCTTCTCCCAGGCTACCAATACCAGAACAAGAGGACACAGTCTCAGGCTGTGCCAGGGGAGGTTTAGGCTGGAGGTCAGGAGGAAGTTTTACACAGAGAGAGTGATTGCCCATTGGAATGGGCTGCCCGGGGAGGTGGTGGAGTCACCATCACTGGAGGTGTTCAGGAGGAGACTTGACAGGGTGCTTGGTGCCATGGGTTAGTTGATTAGGTGGTGTTGGATGATAGGTTGGATGTGATGATATTGAAGGTCTCTTCCAACCTGGTTTATTCTATTCTGTTCTGTTCTGTTCTGTTCTAAAGGCTGAGAGCCCTGGGGCTGAGAGCCTGCAGAAGAGCAGCCCCAGAGGGGAGCTGAGCAATGCTCAGCAAGAGCTGAAGGGGCTGTGGGGGGCAAGAGGCTGGGGCTGGCATCTGCTGAGTGCTGCCCAGAGATATGGACCCTGGGAAGGAACCTAGGTGGTTCTATCTGAAGAGGAGGAGAAAATTGTTTGTTGTGAGGGTGCTGGAGGCCTGGAGCAGGCTGCTCAGAGAGGTTGTGGAGTCTCCTTGTGTGGAGAGCTTCCAAAACCCCCCTGGCCATGGTGCTGCTGGGCAAGCTGCTGGGGGTGCCCTGCTGGAGCAGGGGGAGTTGGACTGGCTGAGCTCCATAGGTCCCTTCCCACCTTACCATTATGTCATCCTGTTACATTTCCATTATTGTCCATAATTTTTTTTTCTGCTAGCAAGGACTGGAGAACTTCCTTCTTTTCCCATTGCAAAGAACCCTCCTTCCACAGAGCCCACACAACCTTTTCTCTCCTGTGTCTCATATTTTATAGAGCAATCACAAAGGGGTAGTAAATTGTATAAAACACACTCTCCTTGGCAGGATTTCCCTCATGACTAAATTCAAGATGAACAAAGAGGAGAAGGGCAAAGAACTTCACTTATTCAAGTAATTTTTCATAAGAATCATCAAGTTAGCTAGAAAAGACCTCTTAGATTCTCTTTCCTCTCTTCCATCTTGCCAGTGCTGAGTTTTTCTCTGCTGTAACCTTGTGAAATTTTCTTCTCCAAACAGGCGAAAGATTATTTGCTTGCCCATGGGTAGGGTGTGTTTTTTCTTTTGGGGTGGAAAAGGATGGATGGTTTTATTCTGGGCTTGCAAAGACTTCTACAAGGCTCCTTTTATAGACTCATAGCAGTGTTAGGTTTGGAAGGGACCTCAAGGATCACCCAGTTCCTACCCCCCTGCTCAGAGCCACATCCAGCCTGCCCTTAGAAGCCTGTCAGGGATGAGGCTTCCACCACCTCCCTGGGCAACCTGTGCCAGTGTCTCACCACCCTCATGGGGAAGAACTTCTTCCTAACATCCAATCTCAATCTCCCCACTTCTAGTTCTGCTCCATCCCCCCCAGTCCTATCACTCCCTGACACCCTCAAAAGTCCCTCCCCAGCTTTCTTGTAGTCCCCTTCAGATCCTGGAAGGCCACAATTAGGTCTCCTCAGAGCATTCTGTTCTGCAGCCTGAGGCTATTTTGAATTTCTATGGCTGTCTGCTCTTCAGCAGTTTGATGCCCCTCTTTTTGTGCAGGTCAGTGGAGGTTCTTCTCCCCCTCTAATTTTGCCCTGTGGAGAAGACATCTGCAGTATTGTGCCCACTTCTGGGCTCCTCAGTTCTATACTAGACAGTGTCCAATGGAGGCCACAAGGATGCTGAAGGGCCTGGAACATCTGTGTGATGAGGAGAGGCTGAGAGAGGACCTAATCAATGTCAGCAAATATCTGAGGGGTGGGTGTCAAGAAGGGGCCAGGCTCTTTTCAGTAGTATCCTGTGATAGGATGAGGAGCAGTGGACACAAACTTGAACACAGAAGGTTTCAGCTCGACAGGAGGAGAAACTTCTGTGGTGTGAGGGTGCCAGAGCCCTGGAGCAGGCTGCCCAGAGAGGTTGTGGAGTGTCCTTCTCCAGAGACTTTCCAAAGCCACTTGGATGTGTTCCTGTGTGCCCTGCCCTAGGTGTCCCTGTTGTGGCAGTGGGTTTGGACTGGATGTTCTCCAGAGGTCCCTTCCAGCCTCTATCATACTGTAATTGTATGATCTTACCTTGAGTTCTGTTTCCTACACGTTGTTCTGTGTTTTTAATTCCACCCTGAATGTGGGCCACAAAGATCAGAGGGCTGGAGAAACTCCCCTGTGAGGACAGGATGAGAAACTTGGGGCTGTTCAGCCTGGAGAAGAGAAGGCTCCAGGGATTTTAGAGCTGCCTTCCAGTATGTTCAAGAGAGCTGGGGAGGGACTTTTGACAAGGGCTTATAGTGATAGGATGAGGGGCAATGGATTGAAGCTGAAAGAGAGGTGACTGAGACTGGAGATGAGGAAGAAATTCTTTGCAGTGAGGGTGGGGAGACACTGGAACAAGTGTCTGTGCAAGTGTCTGTGTTGGGGCAGTCTGAAGCACAAAGACAAGCTGGGGGATGAAGGGCTGGAGAGCAGCCCCTTGGAGAAGGACTTGGGGGTGGTATGGGGTCAAAAGCTGAGATGAGCCAGCACTGAGCACTGCCAGCCCTGTGCTGAGCTGATCCCCAGCAGTGTGGGCAGCAGGGTCAGGGAGGGGATTCTGCCCCTCTGCTGTGCTCTGCTCAGACCCCACCTGCAGTGCTGGGGCAGCTCTGGAATCCTCAGCCCAGCACAGACAGGGAGCTGTTGGAGTGGACCCAGAGGAGGCCACGAAGATGCTGTGAGGGCTGGCAGCCCTCTGCTGTGAGGGCAGGTTGAGAGAGCTGGGGTTGTGCAGCCTGGAGAAGAGAAGGCTCCAGGGAGACCTTAGAGCAACCTTCCAGTACCTGAAGGGGGCTCCAGGAGAGCTGGGGAGGGACTTTTGACAAGGGCTGGGAGTGACAGGATGAGGGGGAATGGATTGAAGCTGGAAAAAGAGAGATTGAGAGTGGAGATGAGGAAGAAATCGTTTGCAGTGAGGGTGGGGAGACACTGGAACAGGTTGCCCAGGGAGGCTGTGGATGCCTCCTCCCTGGAGGTTTTTAAGGCCAGTTTGGATGAGGCCTTGAGCAACCTGGGCTGGTGGGAGGTGTCCCTGCCCATGGCAGTGGGGTTGGAACTGGATGATCTTTAAGTTCCCTTCCAACCCAACTCACTCTCTGACTGGACTAACCCTGAGGCTCTCTGTACCCAATTTCACCCCCTGGTGCTCCTGCCCTTCGAGTGCTTGTCAGGATTAGTGTCGGAACAAGAAGAGATTGTTCCCCCTCTAGAGTGGGAGATGTTTGGTAGTGTTCTTCAGGTTAAAATAATCTTAAATCCTCTTTAAGAGAGATTCCTCTCCCCCCCAACTCCCATGGGAGAAGTAGATATAAAATGACTTAAAACTCCCCCCCAAAACAATACAAACAAAGCCTCTTTAGCAGTGACAAAGGAATGTGGATAATTGGATAGCAGCTGCTCAGCTGGGCAGTTGTGGAGCCTGTGCTGTGTGCAGCCACAGACTTGTCGTTGAACTCCAGATGTGTGTTTTGGTTGCTTCCAAGCTTCTCAGGTGTCTGAAGAAAGCACTGGAGTGGGTCTGATGTGGTTTGCTCTCAGTGAGTGTTGGAGCAGCAGCAGCAGTAAATGTGTCCCATGTGGTGTTAAAATTGATCACAGAAATGTTTTGGTTGGAAAAGAGCTTAAAGATGATGGAGTCCAACCATTCTCCAGCTCTGCCAAGGCTGGGGCTAAACCATGGCCCTCAGCACCATATCTCTACAGCTTTGAAACATCTCCAGGGATGGGGATTCCACCACCTCCATGGGCAGCCTGTGCCAGTCTTTGAGAACCTTTCCAGTGAAGAAATTTCTTCTAATGTCAACCTAAACCTCCACTGGGGCAACCTGAGGTAATTTCCTTTCATCCTATCACTTCTTCCTTGGGAGAAGAGACCAACCCCCAGCTGGCTCCAAGCTCCTGTCAGGGAGTTGTAGAGAGCCAGAAGGTCTGCCCTCAGCCTTCTCTTCTCCAGGCTGAACAACCCCAGGTCCTTCAGCTGCTCCTCCCCAGCCCTGTTCTCCAGATCCTTCTCCAGCTTTGTTGCCCTTCTCTGGACCTGCTCCAGCCCCTCAAGGGAGTGAGGGTCCCAAAACTGACCCTAGGATTCAAGATGCAGCCTCACCTGTGCACAGTACAGGGTGACAATCCCTGCCCTGCTCTTGCTGGCCACACTTCTGCTGTTCCAAGCCAGGCTGCTGGTGGCCTCCTTGGCCACCTGAGTTTACTACCTTACTCTTATCGTCTATGAAATGTTCCTGCAGATATACTTTCCCATCTGAAACCTCAGCATTTGGACTTCTCCAGCCCCTGGGGGGTTCCTGCATTCCTGCAGGCTCTTGGGTGATGTTAGGGAAATGAGGCAAATCTACAAATGATGAAGAGGAGATGTGTGGAGTGTGGCAGGGGAAACAGCTCCCATTAGGATGCACAGTTGGGAACTGTGAACAGTTGGGAGAGCAGCAGAGGATTCTTGGAAGCTGGTTGTGTGGGACCAATAAGGGAAATAAAGCAGGATGGCTGGGGGAGATAAATTATTCTTAGGATACATGCCAACATGCTGGAGAGATGGGATGTGGGACAGAGGGACCTGAACAAGCTTGAGATGTGGCCCTGCAGGAGCCTCATGAGGTTCATAAAGGCCAAGTGCAAGTGTCTGTGCCTGGGTTGGGGCAATCTGAAGCACCAAAGACAAGCTGGGCAATGAAGGGCTGGAGAGCAGCCCCTTGGAGAAGGACTTGGGGGTGCTGGGGGGTGAAAAGCTGGAGATGAGCCAGCACTGGGTGCTGCCAGCCCAGAGCCAGCCCTGTGCTGGGCTGATCCCCAGCAGTGTGGGCAGCAGGGGCAGGGAGGGGATTCTGCCCCTCTGCTGTGCTCTGCTCAGACCTCACCTGCAGTGCTGGGGCAGCTCTGGAGGCCTCAGGGACAGCACAGACAGGGACCTGCTGGAGCAGGGCCAGAGGAGGCCACAGCCATGCTGGGAGGGCTGGCAGCCCTCTGCTGTGAGGCCAGGCTGGGAGAGTTGGGATTGTTCAGCCAGGAGAAGAGAAGGCTCCAGGGAGACCTTAGAGCAACCTTCCAGTACCTGAAGGGGGCTCCAAGAGAGCTGGGGACAGACTTCTGACAAAGGCTGGGGAGTGACAGGATGAGGGGGAAAGGATTGAAGCTGGAAGAGGAGAGATTGAGAGTGGAGATGAGGAAGAACTTGTTTGCAGTGAGGGTGGGGAGACACTGGAACAGGTTGCCCAGGGAGGCTGTGGATGCCCCCTCCCTGGAGGTTTTTAAGGCCAGTTTGGATGAGGCCTTGAACAACCTGGGCTGGTGGGAGGTGTCCCTGCCCATAGTAGGGGGGTTGGAACTGGATGATCTTTAAGATCCCTTCCAACCCAACTCATTCTTTATTTCTATGCATTTGGTTATGTTTGAGTGTACCAAAGCTACACCTTGAGCTTGGCTCTTCTTGTTCAGAGGGGTGAGAAAACACCATTTTACTCTGGGGAGGGACCTCTGGGGAGGGATAGGACTAGAGGGAATGGGGTGAAACTAGAAGTGGGGAGATTGAGATTGGATGTTAGGAAGAAGCTCTTCCCCATGAGGGTGGTGAGAGCCTGGCACAGGTTGCCCAGGGAGGTGCTGATTGACAGCCACCTAAACATGAGCCAGCAGTGTGCCCACGTGTGTAGACGACGGAGATAGGAATCAATACGGCTGACCAATGTGATCGAGTATTGTTTCTTTATTGTTCCAGTGTTGCAGGCCGATGGAGCAGGCCTGTAGTGCAAGTATAGCACAGTAAAGTGTAGAAGAAACAGGAGACAGGAAAGGCAGAAGTGCGTAGCAAGGCAACTGCTACAACTTATATAAGCTCGGAGTGCCCTGTTGGCACAGCTCCATTGGTTCCCTCTGAGTGACCACACATTGCACTATTACAGATTATTGGTCCAACTACTAATGACACAACGAGGTTGTTGATGCAGGTGCATGTCCTGTTGTCCCAAGATAACTGTCCATGTTTATAGCTACCAGTGTCTTGTTTTAGTTACATGCTGCAGGCACAGCACTGTTTTGCTACACTGCTAGCTGGCTCTGCATTTATGGCCTACCACCATGTCAGGCTCTAGGCCTGCACTGCCAGATTGCTCACACTGCTCGTCGCTGGCATTGCCACACACGTGGTCAAGAAGGCCAATGGCATCCAGGCCTGTATCAGGAACAGTGTGGCCAGCAGGAGCAGGGAGGTCATTGTGCCCCTGTACTCTGCACTGGTTAGGCCACACCTTGAGTCCTGTGTCCAGTTCTGGGGCCCCTCAGGTTAAGAAGGACATTGAGACACTTGAACATGTCCAGAGAAGGGCAACAAGGCTGGGGAGAGGCCTTGAGCACAGCCCTGTGAGGAGAGGCTGAGGGAGCTGGGGTTGCTTAGCCTGGAGAAGAGGAGGCTCAGGGGTGACCTCATTGCCCTCTACAACTACCTGAAGGGAGGTTGTAGCCGGGAAGGGGTTGGTCTCTTCTCTCTAGCAACCAGCACCAGAACAAGAGGACACAGTCTCAAGCTGTGCCAGGGGAAGTTTAGGCTGGAGGTTAGGAGAAAGTTCTTCACTGAGAGAGTTGTTAGCCATTGGGATGTGCTGCCCAGGGAGGTGGTGGAGTCCCCATCCCTGGAGGTGTTCAAGAGGGGATTGGATGTGGCACTTGGAGCCATGGTCTAGTCATGTGGTCTGTGGTGACAGGTTGGAGTCTGTGATCTTTGAGGTCTCTTCCAACCTTGGTGATAGTGTGGTGGAAGCCTCATCCCTGGAGCTTTTTAAGGCCAGGCTGGAGGTGGCTGTGAGCAGCCTGCTCTGGTGTGAGGTTTGAGGGGTTGGGACTATGGATGCTCCTTGAGGTCCCTTCCAACTCTGGCAATTCTATGATTCTTCCTTCACCTCCAGAGCTGCATTTCACCTCCTGATACCCAGGTGGGAGCTGAGGGCCGTTGTCCCTGCTCTCTGTGCTATGAAGTGAGTGCTTTTTCCCTTCGGGGGTGGGCAGGGTGGGGGGAGGAGAGTGGCATCAAGCTGTGGCCTCCTTTCTTCCCACGCTCCATCAAGCACACGTATGGAAGCCTGACACTATGCAGGCTTGCACTAAATAGATTTTGTTTGCAGAAAGCTCTGTAATTAAACCCTTCTCCTGCCAATTTGGCACAGGCAGAGAAGTGGAAAAGAAAAAAAAAGAATCTCAAGTGGCATGCTTTCCCCATGAAAAGTCCTTCTGTGTGGTGGTGCTTGGGCTGGTGTGGGGTTTCTTTTCTTCCTTCTTTTCTTTAGCTTGAACAGAATGAGCTGATTGGCAAAGCCTTTGAAAAGGAGAAGGGGAGGCTGAAGGGAGAGCTCCTTGCTCTCTGCAGCTCCCTGCACGGAAGGAGGTTGGAGGGGGGGTGGGGGTTGCTCTCCTCTCCCTAGTGTCAGCTGGGGAAGGGTCCGAAGAACAGGGCTGCGGAGGAGCAGCTGAGGGAGCTGGGAGTGTTTAGTGTGGAGAAGAGGAAACTGAGAGGAGACCTCATTGCTCTCCACACCTCCCAGAAAGGAGGCTGCAGTGAGGTGGGGGTTGGGCTATTCTCCCTAGCCTCAGGTGATAGAAGGAGAGGCAATGGCCTGAAACTGTGCAGGGGGAGGGTCAGGTTGGAGAGGAGGAAAACTTTTCTTTGCTGCAAGAGTGGTCAGGGATTGGAAGAGGCTCCCAGGGAGGTGGTGGAGTCCCCATGCCTGGAAGTGTTCAAGAAATCTGTGGTCATGGCACTTTGGGAAATGGTTTAGTGGCCATGGTGGATTCAATATAAGCAGAAGTAGAGGCTGGGTGAGGATTGGCTGGAGAGTAGCCTGGAGGAGAAGGTCTTGGGGGTGTCAGCTGGTGAGAAACTCCCCAGGAGCCAGCAATGGTCGCTGGCAGCCCAGCAGGCAGCTGTGTGCTGAGCTGCATCCAGAGCAGGGAGAGCAGCAGCACAGGGAGGGGGTTCTACCCCTCTGCTCTGCTCTGCTCAGACTCCACCTGCAGTACTGCCTCCTGTTCTGCTGCCCCAACATAAAAGGAACATGGAGCTGGTGCAGAGGGTCCAGAGGAGGCCACCAAGATGATCAGAGAGCTGGAACTCTCCTGTGAGGGCAGGCTGAGAGAGCTGGGGCTGTTTAGTCTGGAGAAGAGAAGACCTTAGAGCAACCTTCTGGTACCTGAAGGGGGCTCCAGGAGAGCTGGGGAGGGACTTTTGACAGGGGCTGGGAATGACAGAATGTAGGGGTACGGATTGAAGATGGGAGAGGGGAGATTGAGACTGGAGATGAGGAAGAGATCCTTGCCAGTGAGGGTGGGGAGACACTGGCACAGGTTGCCCAGGGAGGCTGTGGATGTCCCCTCCCTGGAGGTGTTCAAGACCAGTTTGGATGAGGCCTTGAGCGACCTGGGCTGATGGGAGGTGTCCCTGCTCATGGCAGGGGATTGGAACTGGATGAGCTTTAAGTTCCCTTCCAACCCATTTGATGAATCTATGATCTCAGAGGTC
Organism: Melanerpes formicivorus; assembly: GCF_026170545.1. NCBI lineage: Eukaryota > Metazoa > Chordata > Aves > Piciformes > Picidae > Melanerpes > Melanerpes formicivorus. Next base: position 32,141,634 of record NW_027142353.1, on the reverse strand, counting down.
TTTTCCAACCCAAGCCATTCCATGAGTCCACGACAAGTGTATTTCACAGCTTGTAGCGTGAAGTGGTTACCTGTAGAGGAGTTAGCATTTTGCATTCATGGGGACAAAAAAGCCGTCTGTGAGCTGCTAAGGTCTGGCTTGTCCTCTTCAAGAGACTGACAGTCTGCAGTGACCTGGAAGGCATCCAGCTGGTGTCTCTCCTTTGCTGCTGGCACTGCATTTCTCCATCTCTTAACTCAATTCTTACTCTCGCTGGCAGCTGTTTTGAGTTCCTTGGCTAAAGATAGTTTCAGGGTGAAAAGAAAAACAAAAACCAAACCAGAAAAAAAAAGAAACGAAACTGCAAAGGAAGGAGTTGTTTAGAATATTGGGTCTAAACTTGGATGGTGGTGATGGCTGGTTCCATTTTTAGCCTGGCTTCCCAAAGAAATGAGGCTTCTGCAGCGGTGACATCTCTTAGTCCGTCACTTAGAATCATGGAGTCCTGCAATGCTTTGGGTTGGAAGGGACCTCCAAAGCTCATCCAGTCCAACCCCCCTGAAATCAGCAGGGACATCCTCATCTGGATCACGTTGCTCAGAGCCCTGTTAAGCCTCACCTTGAGTTTCTTCAGGGATGGGGTCCCAACCACCTCCCTGGGCAACCTGTTCCCAGTGTTCCACCATCCTCCTGGTGCAGAAATTGTTCCTCACATCCAATCTAAATGTCTAGTTTGAAGCCATTGCCTCTCATCCTGTCCCTGCAGGCCTTTGCAAACAGTCTCTCTGCAGCCTTCCTGTAGCCTCCTTCGGGTACTGGCAGGCTGCTGTTAGGTCTCCCTGGAGCCTTCTCTTCTCCAGGCTGAACACCCCCAGCTCCCTCAGCCTGGCCTCAGAGCAGAGCTGCTTCAACCCCCTGAGCATTTCCCTGGCCCTCCTCTGGACCTGCTCCAGCAGCTCCATGTCCTTCCTGTGCTGAGGGCTTCAGAGCTGCACACAGCACTCCAGAGCAGAGCGTAGGGGCAGGATCCTCTCTCTCCAGCTCTGGCCAATCTGCTTTGCATGCAGCCCAGGCTCCCTTTGGCCTTCTGTGCTGCCAGTGCCCATTGCTGGCTCCTGTCCAGCTTCTCCCCCACCAGCACCCCCACGGCCTTCTCTGCTGGGCTGCTCTCAACCTCCTCCTCCTCCCCCATCTTGGATTGATGCTGAAGGTTGCCCCAACCTAGGTGAAGGACCTTGCACTTTGTCTTATTGAACCTCCTGAGGTTCTTCTCAGCTCACCTCTGCAACCTGTCCAGGCAAAACCTCACCACTCAACTTGGTGTCAGCTGAGGCTCAGGCTCCCTGTTGATCATCTACTGCAACCTCTCTGCCATGGGCAGTGACACCTCTTAACCAGGCTTGACTGTCAGCAGCAGACTTGCTGGGGGTGCTTCAATCTCCCTGTCCATACCAGTGGTAGAGATATTGAACACCACTGGTCCCAGTACAGACCCTTCAGGGACAGCTCTTGTCCCCATCTCCATCTGGACATGGAGCCATTGACCACTGCCCTTTGGATGCCATCCTCCAACCAATTCCTGACAACTGCAAAGAGTTTACTCTGAGGATACCTTCTTGTGGCCTTCCAGTATCTGCAGGGGGCTACAGGAAAGCTGGGGAGGGACTTTTGAGGGTGTCAGTGAGTGATAGGACTGGGGGGAATGGAACAGAACTCGAAGTGGAGAGATTGAGATTGGATGTTAGGAAGAAGCTCTTCCCCATGAGGGTGGTGAGACACTGGCACAGGTTGCCCAGGGAGGTGGTGGAAGCCTGATCCCTGAAGGTTGTGAAGGCCAGGCTGGATGTGGCTGTGAGCAACCTGCTGTGGTGTGAGGTGTCCCTGCCCATGGCAGTGGTGTTGGAACTGGCTGATCCTTGAGGTCCCTTCCAACCCTGACAGTTCTGTGATTCTATGTCCAGGAAGAGCTGCCAGCAGGGAGAGGCAAACTGATGACCCTGGGAAGAAGCATATGGAGGCAGCAAGCTCGGCCGGGTCTGCAGGGGCTACCCTGGTGGGGTTGCTTTTGGTTGCTGTGGAAGTCTCACCCTGAAAGGCTTCATGGAAGGAAATTTGCTTGTCTTTCTAGGGTGAGGTCTTTCTCCCTCCTCTCTGGTTCTTCCTGGATGGGGAATCTGTGAGTGCTTTGGAGAGGCTCCTCTGCAGGCTATCCTCTATTCGTTAGCTGTCAGCGCAGTTTGTAGCAGCTCTGGTGACAGAACCTGTCCTGGGAAATGGCTGCAACCCGGCATGATGAAATATTGAGTGGCCAGTTCGCTGCTAATGGGCTGCAGTGCTGCCACAGGAACAAAAAGGGCTCTGTGCAGCATCTGCCAAGTTTTGCTGGAGACTGCTCCTGGTCTTCTGAAGTTCTGTTTTTCAGGTTGGCTCAAAAGGGCAAACCCTGAGTCCAACAAGGCAGGGTTTTAGCTGGTTACAAGCAGCCAAAGCTTGGTTTGATTTCTCTGCTTCAAGAGGATTGGGCACCCAGGGCTGTTCCCCAGGGGTCAGTGCTGGAGCCACTTCTTTTTCATTTTTAGGGGTCAGAGTGGCTGGAGAGCAGCCAGGCAGAGAGGGACCTGGGGGTGCTGGTTGATGGTAGGATGAACATGAGCCTGCAGTGTGCCCAGGCAGCCAAGAAGGCCAATGGCATCCTGGCCTGCATCAGGAACAGTGTGGCCAGCAGGAGCAGGGAGGTCATTGTGCCCCTGTACACTGCACTGGTTAGGCCACACCTCGAGTACTGTGTCCAATTCTGGGCCCCTCAGTTTAGGAAGGAGGTTGACTTGCTGGAACGAGTCCAGAGAAGGGCAACAAAGTTGGTGAGGGGTTTGGAACACAGCCCTATGAGGAGAGACTGAGGGAGCTGGGGCTGCTTAGCCTGGAGAGGAGTCGTCTCAGGAGTGACCTTATTGCTGTGTACAACTACCTGAAGGGAGGTTGTAGACAGGCAGAGGTTGGTCTCTTCTCCCAGGCTACCAATACCAGAACAAGAGGACACAGTCTCAGGCTGTGCCAGGGGAGGTTTAGGCTGGAGGTCAGGAGGAAGTTTTACACAGAGAGAGTGATTGCCCATTGGAATGGGCTGCCCGGGGAGGTGGTGGAGTCACCATCACTGGAGGTGTCCAGGAGGAGACTTGACAGGGTGCTTGGTGCCATGGGTTAGTTGATTAGGTGGTGTTGGATTGGTTTATAGGTTGCACTCAATGATCTTGAAGATCTCTTCCAACCTGGTCTGGTCTGGTCTGGTCTATTCTATTCTATTCTATTCTATTCTATTCTATTCTATTCTATTCTATTCTATTCTTTATCAGTGGTCTAGAGGAGGGGAATTGAGGCACCCTCAGTCACTTTGGATAGAACACTAAATGAGCTCTGATTTGGGTAGACCCTTGCTGAGTTTTATGTCTAAATGGAGAATTTCTGTACAGGAAGGCTTCCAAACAACTTAGGGAATCACAGAATTGGTTTGGTCTTCCTCAGGGCTCAGTGCTGGAGGCAGCTCCATTTAATATCCTTACCAAAGATATGGATGAGGGAATTGAGGGCAGCCTCAGTTAGACTGCAGGTGACAGCAAGCTGGGTGGGATGTTGACCTGCTGGAGGGTAAGGAGGTTCTGCAAAGGGATCTGAGCAGGCTGGAACCATGGGCAAAGGTCAGTTGTGGGAAATTCAGCAAAGCCAAGGGCTGTGCCCTGCACTTGGGTCACAACCACCTCAGGAAGGTTCTGAGCTTGGGGCAGGGAGGCTGGAAAGTGCCCAGGAGAAAAGGAATTGGGGGTGCCATTTGAAAGCTGGCTGAAGATGAGCCAGGGGGTGCCCAGGTGGCTAAGTGCAGCAGCAGCCTGGGCTGGAGCAGCAATGGTGTGGGCAGCAGGAGCAGGGCAGGGATTGTCCCCCTGGACTGGGCACTGGTGAGGCCATACCTCAAATCCTGAGTTCAGTTTTGTGCCCCTCACCCCAACAAGGACCTTGAGGGGCTGCAGTGGGTTCAGAGAAGGGCAACAAAGCTGTTGAAGGGTCTGGAGAACAGGGCTGGGGAGGAACAGCTGGGGGAGCTGGAGTTTTTTATCCTGGAGAAGAGGAGTCTGAGGGGAAACCTCATTGCTCTCTACACCTCCCTGAATGAAAGAAGGTTGGAGAGAGGTGGGGGTTGGTCTCTTCTCCCTAGTCACAGGTGATAGAAGGAGAGGAAATGGACTGAATTTGTGCCAGGGGAGGGTCAGGTTGGAGAGGGGGAAATATTTCTTTGCTGCAAGAGTGGTCAGGGATTGGAAGAGGCTGCCCAGGGAGGTGGTGGAGTCACCATGCCTGGAGGTGTCCAAGAAATCTGTGGCCATGGCACTTGGGGACATGGTTTGATGGCCATGGTGGATTCAATCTAAGCACAAATAGAGGCTGGGTGAGGAGTGGCTGGAGAGCAGCCTGGAGGAGAAGGTCTTGGGGGTGTCAGCTGGTGAGAAACTCCCCAGGAGCCAGCAATGGTTGCTGGCAGCCCAGTAGGCAGGGTGGTGAGAGACTGGCACAGGTTGCCCAGGGAGGTGGTGGAAGCGTCATCCCTGGAAGGTTTTTAAGGCCAAGCTGTAAAAAACCTGTGGCCATGGCCACTTGGGGCCATGGTTTGATGGCCATGGTGGGGTTGGGCCAATGGTTGGACCGGATTGTCTTGGAGGGTTTCTTCCAACCCAACCAACTCTCTGATTCTCTTGCAGCCTTGCCCATGGTGCCAATAAGCAGCTGCTGAAGCCAATTCTTTCTTTCTTCCTTTCTTTTTTTCAGCAGTGGACAAATTGATAGGAGACAAGGCCAGAAAAAAAAATCAAATACAATAAATGAATCCCCACTATTGATTTTCCCTTTTCCTGTGGCTTTTGAGAGGTTGTTAATGCAGGGGAGTACACCAAGAGCTCTCCCATCTACCTGTCTGCAGCAGTAATCTCTAACAAATTGACTTTTGGAAAGCCCAGTTGTAGGCTGTAGCTTCAAGCCATTTGATTGGTGGAGTGGATGATATCTCCTGGCAGGGAATTGCTCAGGGTTTTTTTTGGGGGGGGAGGGGATGGGGTTGTCTAAAAGGTTGGAGGATAAATTTTGGTGCCTTATTCTGTAGCACTAAACAGCTTCTCTGTTCCCCTGTCTTATTCCTTGGAGGGATTGAGTAAAGAGGTTTTTAGGGATCTTCCCCCCCTTTAAATGAATAGAATTTCAGAGTTCATCAAATGTGGAAAAGACCTTCAGAGGTCTTCTTGTCCAATCCCCCTGCAGTCAGCAGGGACACCTCCAAGTAGAGCAGGTTGCACAGGGTCCCAACAAGTTTCCTCTGGTATGTCTCCAGGGCCAGGCTGGAGAGGTGAGCCCAACCCAACCTGATGAAGTTCAAGAAGGCCAAGTGCAGGGTCTTGCACCTGGGCCAGGGTGATCCCAAGCACAACCCGAGGCTGGGTGAGGAGTGGCTGGAGAGCAGTCTGGAGGAGAAGGATTTGTGGGGGTGTCGATGAAAAATTCAACATGAGTGCAGTGATAGGATCAGGGGGAATGGATTGAGGGAGAGGAGATTGAGACTGGAGATGAGGAAGAAATTCTTTGCAGGGAGGGTGGGGAGACACTGGAATAGGTTGCCCGGGAGGTGGTGGATGCCTCCTCCCTGGAGGTGTTGTTAAATGAAGCCTTGAGCAACCTGGACTAGTGGGAGGTGTCCCTGCCCATGGCAGGGGGTTTGGAACTGGGTGATCTTTAAGGTCCTTTCCAACCCAAACCATTCAATGATTCTATGTATCTATGGGGCCTCAACCCCATCCCTGGGCAACCTGTTCCAGTATTTCACCACCTTCATTGTGAAGAACTTCTGAATCTGCCCTGCTCCTGTTCCAAACCATTGCCCCTTGTCCTATCATCCCAGGTCTTTCTGAACAGTCCCTCCCCAGCCTTCCTGGAGGTCCTCTTCAGATGCTGAAATGCCTTGAAGGTCTCCAGAGAAGGAGACACCACAACCTCTCTGGGCAGCCTGTTCCAGGGCTCTGCGACCCTCACAGTGAAGAAGTTCCTCCTCATGCTGAGGTGGAACCTCCTGTGATGGAGTTTCCATCCACTGCCCCTTGTCCTATCCCATGGTGCAACTGAGCAGAGCCTGTCCCCTCCCTCCTGATCCCCAGCCCTCAGATATTGATAAACATTGATCAGATCCCCTCTCAGTCTTCTCTCCAGACTAACCACCCCCAGGGCACTCAGCCTCTCCTCACCAGGCAGTGCTCCAGGTCCTTTCAGCATCCTTGTAGCCCTCCCTTGGACTCTCTCCAGCAGATCCCTGTTTCTCCTGAAGTGGGGAGCTCAGAACTGGATGCAATATTCCAGGTGTGGCCTCACTAGGGCAGAGGGGAAGGAGAACCTCCCTGGATCTGCTGGCCACACTCTGCTGAATGCAGGATCCCAGGATCCCACTGGCCTTCTTGGCCACCAGGGCACATTGCTGGCCCATGCAGAACTTGTTGCCCACCAGGACTCCCAGGTCCTTCTCCCCAGGGCTGCTCTCTTAGACTGGAGAAGAGGAGGCTCAGAGGAGAACTTCTTGCTCTCTAACACCTCCCTGAGAGAAGATTGGATGCAGGTGGGGGTTGGTTTCTTCTCCCAGGCCGTAAGTGGTAGGACAAGAGAAAATGGCCTCAAGCTGCCCCTCAAGGGGAGGTTTAGGTTGGATATTAGGAAAAATGTCTTCACTGAAGGAGTGGTTAAGCCTTGGAACAGGCTGCCCAGGACAGTGGTGGAGTTTTCATCCCTGGAGGGATTGAAAAGCTGTGGAGATGGGGTGCTGAAGGCCACGGTTTAGTGGTGGAACTGGCAGTGTTGGGCTAACTGTTGGACTCCATCCTCTGAAAGGTCTCTTCCAACCAAAACCATTCCATGATTCCCTGTTCCTTTTACACTGAGGGTGGTGAGACTCTGTCCTGGGTTTCCCAGAGAGATTGTGGATATCTCATCCCAGGAACCATTCCAGGTCAGGTTGTTTGGGGTCGGGGGCGGGAACTCAGAGCAACCTTGCTGTAGATGCAGATGCCCCTGCTGACTGCAGATGATCTTTAAAGGTTACTTCTTCAACAGATTTCTCTCTGGCCCCTCAGGTTGTAGCTTTCTAAGCCCTGCCAGCCAAAGCAAACCATCAGAGCTCTGCCAGCCACCAGAGGCTTCACACAAAGCACAGAGCAGGTTCCAGTTGGTGTTTGTGCTGAGGTGCTGGTTGCAAACACCTCTCTTCTTGCCACTGCTGCTCCTGATAGGTTATTGATGGCCTCGGGAAGGGGAAAGAGCAGCTCCTGTGGCTGATGCAAGCACAGTTGGATACCTCCTACATAGATGCAGCCAGGTTTTCTCCATGCCTGTAGTCATGCAGGGGAGTCGTGGACTAGGAGATGGGTAGAAAACTGTTGGCCAAGGTCAGTGGTTGGGTGGAACCAGAGGGCTGCTTATGTGTCACCTCTCTGAGGGCTGGTGGTGAAAGCAACACTTTTGGACATAGAATCATAGAATCCTAACATCCAATCTGAATCTACCCAGTTCTGTTTTTCCCCACCACCTTGGCAGGGGGAACCTTACTGCTGCTGCTATCTTTATCTAGCCAGGATGGAGGTGACAGGGAAGAGGGTGCATGCTTCTCAGGGGGGTGTGGTGATAAGAGGCAACAGAGAGTTGAATTTAGGTTACAGATGGTGGGGGAAGAGAAGCAACCCCAATCCCTCAGCTATTGCCTGAGGGGACCTCGGAATCCCCATTAGAAAGCTTCAGATGTGATAGGACACCTGCCAGGAACTGCTCCAGTGTGGTTCTTGCCTTGCAGCTGGCTCTCAAACCATGACTTCTTCTAGCATTGCTTTGCCCATAACCAGCCTCTTGGACTTCTGTGAAGAAGGTTTTGCCTGGCTTTTTTCCTCATAAAATTCAGCAGACCCCCATCCTAAAAAAGCTAGCCTGAAAATCTGTTCCCTGTGTGTGTCATCTGTACTGTTAGACCTGGGCCACCCTCCTGTGGTGCTGAGAGACTGAGGCTCTCCTCCCCTCACTACTCGTCCCTTCTGAGGCCTCATCTGGAGTCCTGAGTCTACTTCTGGGCTCCCCGGTTGCAAAGAAACAAGGAACTACTGGAGAGAGTCCAGGGGAGGCTGGGGAGAGGCTGAGGGGCCTGGAGCAGCTCTGTGAGGAGCAAAGGCTGAGAGCCCTGGGGCTGAGAGCCTGCAGAAGAGCAGGAGGGGAGCTGAGTAATGCTCAGCAAGAGCTGAAGAGGCTGTGGGGGGCAAGAGGCTGGGGCTGGCATCTGCTGAGTGCTGCCCAGGGACAGGCCAAGGGGCACAAACTGGCAGCCAGGAGGTGCCAGCTGGAGAGGAGGAGAAAGTTGTTTGTTGTGAGGGTGCTGGAGGCCTGGAGCAGGCTGCCCAGAGAGGTTGTGGAGTCTCCTTGTGTGGAGAGCTTCCAACCCCCCCTGGCCATGGTGCTGCTGGGCAAGCTGCTGTGGGTGCCCTGCTGGAGCAGGGCAGGGTTTGGGCTGGGTGAGCTCCATAGATCCCTTCCCACTCCCTTCTTAGTTTGGCAGCTTTTTATCCTTTGCAATAAGAATTCATTACCTTTGGCACCATTCCCATCAGTCACTGATTTCATACAGGTAGGCAGGATTAAAGCAGGCCCCAGAAAGTCATCTCAGTGACCCAGCCACCACCCTTGGATTCTTCTTGACAGCACATTTGCTGTACTTGGTTTAAATTGTGCTTACCACAGCAGGAGGAGCAAAAGTGTCTGCAAAGCGGAGCCACATCTCACTACCATCTGCTGGAAGTCAACACAGTGCTGGAGATCTTCACTTCATGACTCAGTGTTGCTCTGCACTTTGGTGCCTCCAGATAGACATCAGAGTTTCTTCAGGGAACAGAAAGGAGCTGTGTGTGCTGTACTGGGTGGCAAATTCTTCTCTGATTCTTTCCAAGTTGGATTCAAGACTCCCTGTCCAACACACCAGGCCTTCAGACATGCTGGGGGCACATCTCTGAGATGATGTCCCTGCCCATGGCAGGGGGGTTGGAACTAGATGATCCTTGTGGTCCCTTCCAACCCTGACTGATACTATGATAGGGTTGATGGAATTCCAGCATGGTTGGAAGGGACTTCTAGACACCATAGAGACTTGGGGGTGTTGGGTGCTGAGCAGCTCCCCAGGAGCCAGCAGTGCCCTCAGGCAGCCCAGCAGGCAGCTGTGTGCTGGGCTGCAGCCAGAGGAGTGTGGGCAGCAGGGCAAGAGAGGGGATTCTGCCCCTTGGCTCTGCTCTGCTCAGATCCCACCTCCAATCCTGCCTCCAGTTCTGCTGTCCCCAGCACAAGGAGGACACAGAGCTGCTGGAGGGAGTCCAGAGGAGACCACAAAGATGATCCAAGGGCTGCAGCAGCTCTGCTCTGAGGCCAGGCTGAGGGAGCTGGGGGTGTTCAGCCTGGAGAAGAGAAGGCTCCAGGGGGACCTCAGAGCTGCCTTGCAATAGCTGAAGGGATCCTGCAGGAAGGCTGCAGAGGGACTTTTGCTAAGGGTGTCTAGAGCCAGGCCAAGGGGGAATGGTTTGAAGCTGAGGCAGAGCAGGGTCAGACTGGAGCTGACTGGGTCAGACTGCTTCTTCAGCATGAGGGTGGTGAGACTCTGGAACAGGCTGCCCAGAGAGGCTGTGGCTGCCTCCTGCCTGAGGGTGTTTCAGTGTCAGGCTGGATGAGGCCTTGAGTAGCTGAGTCTAGTTGAGAGGTGTCCCTGGGCATGGTGTGGAGGTTGGAGGAGATGCTCTCTTGAGTTCTCTTCCAACCTGAGCCATTCTGTGATTCTCTATTTTGGAGGTTTTGGCATATTTGGATCTGCTCCAGAAGACACAACGGCAATTGAAACAGGCACCTGAAGGAGAACTTGGTAAATCTCCGTTTCCCAGATCTGCAGAAGAATTCAAGAACTCAGCTTCCTTGGTTCGTTGAGAATTGATCTATTCAGCATTTCCAAGGGCTTAGAGTGCAGGCTGTGTGATTTGGGTTATTTCTTATCTCTACAAGGAGGGCACTGCTGCTGAAATATTAGAAAGAGAAAGACTTAAGAGGTTTTATTGTCTTTTTGTGGTCAGATGCTGTGAAGTTGAGTCTTTGTAGGTGTCTTAGGCAAGCTAATGAGCTTGGATCAGAGTATCTTCTCCAGGCCCTTTATGTAGGGCTGTTGGAAGATGAATTTTTAGTTTCTCTGAGAGAGGAGCCATCCAGGATGCTTGAGCAGGAGATGATCAGCTGTGGTGCTGGCCACTGCTGTGGAATATTTCTTCCTGTAGTCTGTGGAGAGTTTAAAAATTCATCTTTTTCCTTCTTTTCGCTATGGACTTGGCAGAAAAGCTGAGGTGGCCCTTTCCTAGGACTCCAAAGTCCTCAGCATGGGAGACATGTAGACCTGTTGGAGCTGGTCCAGAGGAAGCCATCAAGATGATGTGAGGGCTGGAGAACCTCTGCTGTGGGGACAGGCTGGGAGAGTTGGAATTGTTCAGCCTGAAGAAGAGAAGAGTCCAGGGAGACCTTAGAGCAACCTTCCAGTACCTGAACCATAGAATTGTCAGGGTTGGAAGGGACTTCAGAGCTGCATTTCAGTATCTGAAGGGGACCTGCAGGAAGGCTGGGGAGGGACTGCTCAGAAGGGCCTGGGGTGAGAGGACAAGGGGCAATGGTTTGGAAGTGGAGCAGGGGAGATTGAGGTTGGACATCAGGAGAAGCTCTTCACAATGAGGGTGGTGAGACACTGGAACAGAAAGGTGGTTGAGGCCCCATCCCTGGAGACATTCAAGATCAGACTTGATGTGAAGACTTTCAAGACCCACCTGAATGTGTTCCTGTGTGGCCTCCCCTGGGTGATCCTGCTTTGGCAGTGGGAGTTGGCGTCAAGGTTCTCTGGAGCTCTATTCCAACTCCTACCAGCCAATGATTCTATGAAAGTCTCCAGAGAAGGAGACTCCACAACCTCTCTGGGCAGCCTGCTGCAGGGCTCCAGCACCATCACACCAAAGAGTTTTCTCCTCTCAAGTTTGAGGTGGAACCTCCTGGCTTCCAGTTTGTGTCCACCGCCCTTTGTCCTACACAAGACACCACTGCAAAGACCTTCTTTCAAATACCTTCTCCCCTCTCTCCTGGTCAGAGTCATTGCTGGGGAGCCTAAACCTGCTTCCAGCAGCAGGACAGTGTCAGGGTTGGGTCTTTGCTTGCCCAGCTCTTGGCAGGAGCAAGCTCAGGAGACACAATCAGTCCCAGTAGCCTTTTTCTCCTGAGCATCCCCAAGGTACTGTAGCACTTAGGGTGAGCAGAGAGTCACAGGTTGCATCTGGTTCGAAGGGTCATCCAAGGTCACCTTGCCCAACCCCCCTGCACTTAGCAGGGACATTTCCAACTAGATCAGGCTGCCCAGGGCTACATTGAGTCTGGTCTTGAATGTGTCCAGAGATGTGGCCTCAACCACATCTCTGGGCAACCTGTTCCAGTATCTCACTGACTCCATTGTGAAGAACATCTCCCTGATATCCCACCTCAACCTGCCCTGCTCCAGCTGTGCTCCAGCTTGTGCCACCCTTTTCACTCCATGCAGATTCTCCTGGCTGCCTCCTGTGTTTTCTCCCTCAGGGGTGAAGCAGTTCCTGTGGGAGTTGACTTCTCTGCTGCCTGTTCCCACTGCTGGTACAACTCTCTGAGGGGCCATCTGGTGAAGCAGATCAGTGAACAGCAGAGAGGAAAAGAAAAACCCCAAAAAACCCCAACAAAAAGAGAGATTATTTTTAAGCCAGCTCAGTGCTCTAAGCTGGTTCCCTGTGCAGCTCCATGGTGCAAAGGCACCAAGGGGAGGAAGGATGGGAAGGAGCTTCCAGGCCCTAACAGCCTTGCAGTTTTCCTTTGCCTTCCCAAATGGTTTCTTTCCATGCCTTGATTTCCTGCAAGGTGTTTTGGCGTCCAGTTCCTCCAGGTGAATCTCATATGATTTTATATATATCTAATTATTTTTGGGTTTCTGATGGTTTATTTTCACAGATTCACTGCTTGCATTGGTTTGGAAGGGACCCTCAAAAGTCACCTTGTCCAACTCCCCTGCAGGGAACAGGGACATTTCCAACTAGATCAGGCTGCCCAGGGCCACATCAAGTCTGATGTCCTTCCAGAGCAGGAGACTCCACAACCTCTCTGGGCAGCCTGCTCCAGGCCTCCAGCACCCTCACAACAAGCAACTCTCTTCTCCTCTCCTGCTGGCACCTCCTGGCTGCCAGTTTGTGCCCATTGTCCTGTCCCTGGGCAGCACTCAGCAGATGCCAGCCCCAGCCTCTTGCCCCCCACAGCCCCTTCAGCTCTTGCTGAGCATTGCTCAGCTCCCCTCTGGGGCTGCTCTTCTGCAGGCTCTCAGCCCCAGGGCTCTCAGCCATTGCTCCTCACAGAGCTGCTTCAGGCCCCTCAGCCTCTCCCCAGCCTCCCCTGGACTCTCTCCAGCAGTTCTCAGTCTCTCTGCAACTGGGGAGCCCAGAACTGAGCCCAGGACTCCAGATGTGGCCTCAGTAGGGCAGAGTAGAGGGGCAGCAGAATCTCCCTCAGCCACCTGGCCACACTCTTCTTCATGCCCCTCTGGAGACCTTTGGCCTTCTTGGCCATGAGAGCACATTGCTGGCTCACAGTGATCTTGTCTTCCAGCAATCCCAGGTCCTTCTCCGCACAGCTAAATTCCTTAATCTTCCTTCGTTTAGATGCTAAGGCTGACACTGTCTGTGCCAAAGGGCTCTGCTGTCTTCTCTGTGGTGTCTCCTTGCTCCCAACTAAATCCCACACCCTTGAATTATAGAATGCTCTGGGTTGGAAGGGCCTCCAAAGGTCATCCAGTTCCAACACCCCTGCCATGGGCAGGGACACCTCCCATCAGCCCAGGTTGCTCAAGGCCTCATCCAGCCTGGCCTTGAGCACCTCCAGGGAGGGGACACCCACAGCCTCCCTGGGCAACCTGTTCCAGTGTCTCCCCACCCTCACTGGCAAGAATTTCCTTCTCATCTCCAGTCTCAATCTCCCCTCTCCCAGCTTCAATCCATACGCCCTTGTCCCATCATTCCTAGCCCTTTTCAAAAGTCCCTGCTCAGCCCTCTTGTAGTCCCCTTCAGGTACTGGAAGTCTGCTCTAAGGTCTCCCTGGAGCCTTCTCTTCTCCAGGCTGAACAGCCCCAACTCTCCCATCCTGTCCCCAGAGGGGAGGCTCTGCAGCACCCGATCATCTTTGTGGCCTCATGTGGACTGCTTCCATCAGGTCCATGTCCTTCTTGTGTTGAGGACACCAGAACTGGACCCAATACTCCAGGTGAGGTCTATACATGTCAGCCTAGATGTCCTGTTTGTCCTCAGCTGCACAATTTCTCTTCAATCCTGGCTATCTCTGCCTGCATTTGGGATGGTGACAGAAGGGCAGTGATGTGTGTGTAGGCAGCTGGATAACCTTCATCTTCCTGCAGCTCATCCCAGCTTCTCCCTGCAGCAGCATCCAGCTATTCTGACCCTAATTGTTTTGACTTGTGGTCAAGATCAAACAGAAAAGGGGAGGGGAAAAAAACCCACCAAACAAAAGCCCCCCCCCCCCGAAGGGTGATTTTTCCTGAGTGTCTGTGTGGCAGCACAAGGCAAGGATGTATCGATGCTGTCATAGCTGAAGAAAGGTCCCCACTGACAAGGTTAATGGGAGGTGGGGACAAGCAGTTCTGTCTCTTTAGCAAGCCTGAGATGAACAAAAAAAGTGAACTTGGAGATAATCTTGGCCCCCAGCATGAAAGGGTTGCTGCAGTCTTGTCCTCCTGCTGAGTGCTGGTGCTGGTGGTGGCTGGGAAGCCTCAGTGCATTCACAGAATCAGAATTGTTAGGGTTGGAAGGGTCATCCAGTTCCAACCCCTCTGCCATGGGCAGGGACACCTCACACCACAGCAGGTTGCTCACAGCCACATCCAGCCTGCCCTTAGAAGCCTGTCAGGGATGAGGCTTCCACCACCTCCCTGGGCAACCTGTGCCAGGCTCTCACCACCCTCATGGGGAAGAACTTCTTCCTAACATCCAATCTCAATCTCCCCACTTCTAGTTCTGCTCCATCCCCCCCAGTCCTATCACTCCCTGACACCCTCAAAAGTCCCTCCCCAGCTTTCCTGTAGCCCCCTGCAGATCCTGGAAGGCCACAAGAAGGTCTCCTCAGAGCCTTCTCTTCTCCAGACTGCACAACCCCAGCTCTCTCAGTCTGTCTCCATAGCAGAGCAGCTCCAGCCCTCTGCTCCTCCTCGTGGCCCTGCTCTGGACACCTTCCAGCACCTCCAGATCCTTCCTGGCACAGAGGCTCCAGAACTGGACACAGTGCTCCAGGTGTGGTCTCAGCAGAGTGGAGCAGAGGGGCAGAATCCCCTCCCTGGCCCTGCTGGCCACACTTCTCTTGCTGCAGCCCAGGCTGTGGTTGGCTCTCTGGGCTGCAAGTGCTCCCTGCTGGCTCCTGTTGAGCTTCTCCTCCCCCAGCACCCCCAAGGCCTTTTCTTCAGGGCTGCTCTCCAGCCAGTCCCTGCCCAGCCTGTATCAGTGCCTGGGATTGCCCTGACCCAGCTGCAGGACCTTGCCCTTGGTCTGGTTGAACCTCATGAGGTTGTCATGGGCACAGCTCTCCAGTCTGTCCAGGTCCCATTTGACACAGACAGCACTGGTTGGGAACCTTTCCTTGGACCCTTATTGACTTCTTTAGCTGTTCAAATATCAAGAGAGAAAAATGTTTTCCAAGCTTGGCCTTGAAGCAACTTTATCTTTCAGAGGTATGGGATATGAAGTAGTGATGGCAAAGCCATGGAGGGTTGAGGTGGAAAAGCAGTGAGAGGAATGCTCCATGGTCCTGTGGTCGATGCTGGTGATGGTGGAGCAGAGCAAGGCATGAAAATTGCTGAAGGGTGGACAAGTCATGGATTCACAGAATGACCTCAAATATCATCCAGTTCCAACCCCCCTGCCATGGACAGGGACACCTCCCGCCAGCCGAGGTTGCTCAAGGCCTCATCCAGCCTGGCCTTGAACACCTCCAGGGAGGGGACATCCACAGCCTCCCTGGGCAACCTGCTCCAGTGTCTTCGAGTCCTCACTGCCAGGGATCTCTTCCTCATCTCCAGTCTCAATCTCCCCTCTTCCATCTTCAATCCATTCCCCCTCATCCTGTCACTCCCAGTCCTTGTCAGAAGTCCCTCCCCAGGGCTCCTGTACTGAAGCCTCATCCCTGGAGGTTTTGAAGGCCAGGCTGGATGTGGCTGTGAGCAACCTGCTGTGGTGTGAGGTGTCCCTGCCCATGGCAGGGGGTTTGGAACTGGATGATCCTTGGGGTCCCTTCCAACCCTGACAATTCTGTGATTCAGGTACTGCAAGGTTGCTCTAAGGTCTCCCTGGAGCCTTCTCTTCTCCGGGCTGAACAGCCCCAGCTCTCCCAGCCTGTCGTCCAGCACTCTGCTCATCTCCATGGATCTCTTCCAGGGAAGGCTTGGGGGTGGGTGTTTTTTTTTTTTTCTCCTCCATTTGCTTGAACTCAGATTATTTTCTGCTTCTTCCTTGCCACAAAAGGAGTCACTTGTTTAATTCTCTGACTGGAGCTGTTGGAACTGAAGCTGCAGCCCACGTCTTCTTGACAAATGCCTCTGTGTGTGTATGTGTGTATTCCTGGAAGGAAGTTAAAATGGGGCTGCTGTTATATTTGGTACCTCCTGAAGCACTGAGGCTCCTTTGAGCACAGAATGTGCAGAAAGAGAGAGAGAGGGAGAGAGGCTGGTTTGGTGCTGCAGAGCTTGATGTGATGAGATCTGTCAAGTCTTCCCTTTCTGCTGGAATTCACTTGGTGCTTTCCCCTCCCTCCTAAAGATGTTTCTTTAATGTGGTTTGGAGCTGTGATGTCTTGGAACTGAGAGACCATAAAGGCAAGGCAGAAAGCCTCAAAACCCCTGGATTCAATCCCAAGAGTTGGAAATGCTCCTTGAAAGGGTGGAAATAGAGCAGGCTGGAATTTGACAGATTGGATCAAGTTGGAAGGGACCCTCAAAGATCATCTTGGCCAAACCCCCTTGCAGTCAGCAGGGACACCTCCAACTAGACCAGGGTTGGACTGAGATGCTTCCCAGAGTGTAGCAACAATGTGGAGCATTTTCTGGGTGTTGGAACATCAGCAGGGGGAGTTTTGACTTCTCTCTGACGTTACCATCTTAGATAGCATGGTGGTGGCACCAGTAGATGTGAGGGTTTGACCTGCTGGACAGCAGCTCTGCAAAGAAGGACCTGAGAGTGCTGGGGGACAACAAGGTGCCCAGGAGCCAGCAATGTGCTCTTGTGGCCAAGAAGGACAATGGTCTTGGGGCGGGGGGGGGGGCATGGAGAAGAGTGTGGCCAGGTGGCTGAGGGAGATTCTGCTGCCCCTCTACTCTGCCCTACTGAGGCCACATTTGGAGTCCTGGGCTCAGTTCTGGGCTCCCCAGTTGCAGAGAGACTGAGAACTGCTGGAGAGAGTCCAGGGGAGGCTGGGGAGAGGCTGAGGGGCCTGGAGCAGCTCTGTGAGGAGCAAAGGCTGAGAGCCCTGGGGCTGAGAGCCTGCAGAAGAGCAGCCCCAGAGGGGAGCTGAGCAATGCTCAGCAAGAGCTGAAGGGGCTGTGGGGGGCAAGAGGCTGGGGCTGGCATCTGCTGAGTGCTGCCCAGGGACAGGCCAAGGGGCACAAACTGGCAGCCAGGAGGTGCCAGCAGGAGAGGAGGAGAAAGTTGTTTGTTGTGAGGGTGCTGGAGGCCTGGAGCAGGCTGCCCAGAGAGGTTGTGGAGTCTCCTTGTGTGGAGAGCTTCCAACCCCCCCTGGCCAAGGTTCTCCTGGGCAAGCTGCTGTGGGTTCCCTGCTGCAGCAGGGCGGGATTTGGACTGGCTGAGCTCCATAGGTCCCTTCCCACCATGCTGGGATGCAGTGGTTTCCTGCAGTAGACAGTTCCAGGCAATGCAATAAAAATGAAGATTTATCTGTTTTTTCTCTCCCTGTTCATTTCCCATTTCATTTGCTGGGCTTAAAGAGTCCTCTTGGTGTAAAGCTGCAGGGAAAGCTGGGCTGGCTCAGCATTCCCAAGGAAACTCCCACTTGTTTTACTGCTTTCAGCATCCTTTGCATTCTGTTTTTACCCTGAGAGTGGTGGTGGTGAATCATTGGTTAGGAGCAATAAAGATTGTGTTTAATGTAAACCTGTTGATGCTGGGCTGATTAAAGGCCACAACTGGAGCAAGGAGCCCTGGTGAGTGCTGGTTTGGGAGCAGTGAGATTTCTGTTCCTCTCTATAATGCAGGAAGCTTTTGGAGCTGCTGGAGAGCTTTCCCCCCGCCATGTGCTCTGCTTAATTTTCAGGTCTGTTGGTTTCACTTCTCTTGAGCTTTGGTGTCAGCTGGGAAGGGAGGATGGAGGAGTAATGTGCAAAGCTCTTCTTTGGCCTCTTTAGTCCCCAAATCCTGACACAGGGCTGCTTAGCAAGGGTGGAAATGAAAGCTTGAGCTTTGGCATGGAAGCCCTTGGTTCTAATTTGGTTCCCTCCTGATGCTGTTTCATAGAATGGTTTGGGTTGGAAGGGATGCTCAAGATCATTCAATTCCAACCCCCCTGCCATGGGCAGGGGCACCTCACACTAGATCAGGTTGCTCAAGGCCTCATGCAGCCTGGCCGTAAACACCTCCAGGGAAGGGCCATCCACAGCCTCCCTGGGCAACCTGCTCCAGTGTCTCACCACCCTCACTGCCAAGAATTTCTTCCTAATCTCCACTGTCAGTCTCCCTTCTTCCAGCTTCCATCCATTCCCCCTCATCCTGTCACTCCCAGCCCTTGTCAAAAGCCCCTCCCCACCTCTCCTGGAGCCAGTGTAAAAGGTTTCTGCTTTCTACACAAATCTTCAGGAGAGCATAGGCAAAGTGTAGTTGGTGTGGACTTTGTCACTGTGCACCATGGGAATGTTCCACCCAAAGTCACACAATCACAGAATGGGAAGGGTTGGAAGGGAGCTCCAGAGGTCATCTAGTCCAAACCCCCTGCCACAGCAGGGCTACCCAGGGCAGGTCATACAGGAACACATGCAGGGGGGTTTTGGAAGTCTCCAGAGAAGGAGACTCCACAACCTCTCTGGACAGCCTGCTCCAGGCCTGCAGCATCCTCACACCAAATAAGTTTCTCCTTATGTTGAGGTGGAGCCTCCTGGGTTCCAGCTTGTACCCCTTGGTCCTTGTCCTACCACAGGACACCACCAAGCAGAGTCTGGCACCATCAGTCTGATTCCCACCCCTCAGATATTGATAGGCATTGATCAGATCCCCTCTCAGCCTTCTCCTCTTCAGACCAAACAGCCCCAGGCCTCTCAGTCTATCTCCTCAGCAGATCTCTTCCAGTCCCTTCAGCATCCTCACAGCCTCCCCTGGACTCTCCCCAGCTGCTCCCTGCCTCTCTTCAACTGGGGAGCCCCAAACTGGGCACAGGATTGCAGGGGTGGTCTCAACAGGGCAGAGCAGAGAGGCAGGAGAACCTCCCTAGCCCTGCTGGCCATGCTTTTTTTGATGCCCCCAGGATACTCTTGGCCCTCTTGGCCATAAGATCATTGAGCTGCAGAGTGCAGCTGTGATGAGTTTTTTTTTTTCTTGACTTGAAGGCGCAAATCCCTGTACATGGGAGGGGAAAATGGATCCTGGGTGTTTTTAGGGAATCACAGAATCATTTGGGTTGGAAAAGGCCTCTAAGATCATCCAGTCCATCCCCCCAACACCACCATGGCCACTAAACCATGGCCCCAAGTGCCATCTCCACAGGTTTCTTGAACACCTCCTGGCATGGGGACTCCACCACCTCCCTGGGCAGCCTCTTCCTACCCCTGACCACTCTTGCAGCAAAGAAATTTTCCCTAATCTCCAAAGGGAAGGCAAATTGAGATAGTTCCATTTGTTTGATGACAGCAGGTAGGGAACATGCATCATGGAATGGTTTGGGTTGGAAACCACCTTTCAGGATCATCCTGTCCAACCTCCGTGCAGTCAGCAGGGACATTCCCAGCTAGAGCAGGCTGCTCAGAGTCCCAAACAGCCTGACCGGGAATGGTTCCAGTGATGGGGCATCTCCCACCTCTCTGGGCAACCTGGGACAGGCTCTCACCACCCCCAGAGTCAAACATTTCTCCCTTCTCTCCAGTGTGATTCTCCCTCTTCGAGTTCCAACCCACCCCCCCTTGGCCTGTCCCAACAGGCCTTGCCCAAGGGCCATTCACATCTTGCTGTCTCTGTTACAGCTGCTGGTCTCCATATCCCTCTCCCCTCTTCTCCTCTTACTCCTGCATCTCCATTGCTCCTCCCTTTCTGCCTGCATGTCTCCCACGTGCCCATTGCTCCTTCTGCTCCAGTGGAGCTGCAGACCACTCTTGGCTAGCAGGAGCCCTTCTTCTCTGTCTGACAGGTTTGCCCACAGAGCCTCACGGGTCTCCCTCTTTCTCTGTTGGTTGTTGCTGCAGAGCTGTGGAATGTTGTGAAGACTTCACTGCCCCTCCAGCCCTAGGCAGACTCTTCTCTGGATTATCTCCACCCCGAGGACCCTCAGATTCAAGAGGTATCTGATTTATCTCATGTATTGAATTGTGGTCTCCTCCAAACAGCCTTTTTCCCAACCCCTTCTCCCTCCACAGAGAGAAGAGATTGGGGTGCCCCAGGGATGACAAATGGTGATGAAGGAGTGGTGGTGTTTAGTGTGGGGGTTGGGTGAAATGATTTTGGGTGCAACATCCACGAAACCAGGAATTTCTGGGTGAGGAACTGCCTAAGCTGGAACTGCAGCAAGACTCTGTCAAGCTTATTTTCTTGTGTTGATTGATCAAGTTAATAAAGCCAAGGTAATCAGCAGAGCACACAGGAGGATTGTGGTGCTCCTCCAAAGGCTTGGCAGAGTGAAAAGGAGCAGGGGGTTAGTGTTTATTAGGCTTAATTTCTTCTCAGTAAATAATTTAGGTTTGCCTTATGATTAAAAAGGAGGCAAAATGCTGCATGTGTTTGCTCCCTGGCCTGGGGCAAAGGCTTGGGTCATGCTGTGAATCTGTGGCATAGAATTGTTTGGGTTGGAAAAAGGCTTCTAAGATCCTCCAGTCCAAGCATCAACCCAGCACCACCATGGCCCTCACACCATGGCCCCGCAGTGTCATGGCCACAGGTTTCTTGAGCACCTCCAGGGGTGGGGACTCCACCACCTCCCTGGGCAGCCTCTTCCAATCCCTGACCACTCTTGCAGCAAAGGAAATTTTTCCTCCTCTCCAGCCTAACCCTGCCCTGGCACAATTTCAGGGCATTTCCTCTCCTTCTATCACCTGTGACTAGGGAGAAGAGCCCAACCCCCATTGCAGCCTCCTTTCAGGCTGTTTCCTCTCATCCTGTCACTTGTTCCTTGGGAGAAGAGACCAAGCCCCACCTGGCTCCAAGCTCCTCTCAGGGAGGTGTAGAGAGCAATGAGGTCTCCCCTCAGCATCCTTTCCTTCAGATTAAACACCCCCAAGTCCCTCAGCTGCTCCTCCCCAGCCCTGTTCTCCAGACCCTTCCCCAGCTTTGTTGCCCTTCTCGGGACCTACTCCAGCCCTCAATGTCCTTCTTGGAGTGAGGAGCCCAAAACTGAACCCAGGATTTGAGGTGCAGCCTCACCAATGCTGAGTCCAGGGAGACAATCCCTGCCCTGCTCCTGCTGCCTACACCATTGCTGCTCCAGCCCAGGTTGCTGGTGGTCTTCTTTGCCACCTGGGAGCACGCTGCTGGCTCATCTTCAGCTGCTGTAAACCAGCACCCCCAGGTCCTTTTTTCTGGGCCACTTTCCACCCTCTTTATGCCACACCTCATCACAGGCTGGATGGTGCTCTGGACAAATATCACTTTCTGCCTGCCCTGTGCTTCCTTTACCACAACCCCCAGGTTGTATTCACATGTGGTTGTTGGTGCAGAGGAGCCCCTGGAATAGAGAATACACTGACTGCAGTGTCAGTGTGACCCAATCCATCTGTTCTTGTGCTGGGGCATGGAAAAAACCCAGGACTGACTCTTCTTCTGCTTTCTTTCCTTCCTCCCCCACTTTGCTATGTTGTGCTGCTTGCTTAGTAACATGAACTTTAAATGTCAGCTTCCAGGATACCCACTGAGTGTTCTGCTCCCACTCAAGTCAGAGCTGCTGAAAACCAGATGCAGACAGACAGCAGCACTGCAATGGGCTGCTCATAGAATTGTCAGGGTTGGAAGGGACCCCAAGGATCATCCAGTTCCAACCCCTCTGCCATGGGCAGGGACACCTCACACCACAGCAGGCTGCTCACAGCCACCTCCAGCCTGGCCTTCAAAACCTCCAGGCATGAGGCTTCCACCACCTCCCTTACACAACCTGTGCCAGGCTCTCGCCACCCTCATGGGGAAGAACTTCCTAGCATCCAATCTCAATCTCCCCACTTGTAGTTTTGCTCCATTCCCCCTAATCCTATCACTCCCTGACACCCTCAAAAGTCCCTCCCCAGCTTTCCTGTAGCCCCCCGAATATCCTGGAAGGCCACAAGAAAGTCTCCTCAGAGCCTTCTCTTCTCCAGACCGCACAACCCCAACTCTCAGTCTGTCCTCATAGCAGAGCAGCTCCAGCCCTCTGCTCCTCCTCGTGGCCCTGCTCTGGACACCTTCCAGCACCTCCAGATCCTTCCTGGCATAGAGGCTCCAGAACTGGACACAGTGCTCCAGGTGTGGTCTCAGCAGAGTGGAGCAGAGGGGCAGAATCCCCTCCCTGGCCCTGCTGGCCACACTTCTCTTGCTGCAGCCCAGGCTGTGGTTGGCTCTCTGGGCTGCAAGTGCTCCCTGCTGGCTCCTGTTGAGCTTCTCCTCCCCCAGCACCCCCAAGGCCTTTTCTCCAGGGCTGCTCTCCAGCCAGTCCCTGCCCAGCTTATATCAGTGCCTGGGATTGCCCTGACCCAGATGCTCCTGGATGCACTGCAGTGGGATGGGACCTTCAGAGGCATGCTGTTACCCTTTGTCCTCTCACTGTTTTAACACTCAGAAGGATTACAGCTCAGCTTTGGGCAAAACCTAACCCTGATTAGATGTTTGCTGGTTGGGTACGGGCAAAATCAGGCTGTTGCTTCTTCCTCATCCATCTTACTCTTGGCCACTCATCCCATCTGAGGTAGGATGGGACAGAAAGTGGCCAGCATTGCAATTTAGATGTACAATGAGAGTGTTGAGCACTGGCCCAGGGTGCCCAGCAAGGAGGCAGGAGCCCCATCCCTGGTTGGAGTCCAGGTTGGATAGAACTTGGAGCAACCTGATCCAGTTGAAGATGTCTCTGCTGAATCCAGGGGGAGTTGCACTGGATGGGCCTGGAAAGATCCCTTCCAATCCAACCCACTCTGTGATTTTAGAGGAGCCTTTCTTAATCCTTCCTTGGGCTAAGCTTGAAGCAACAATGATGGATCCCTTTCCATCTCCCTCTTCCCTCTTTGAAGCTTGGACTGATGATCTTAGGGTTCCAGCCTTAACGATCCTATGAGTTTGGTTGAATATTGTGCTAGAAAAAAAAGGCTAAAAGAAGGAAAAGGTTCTTTGGTGCTGCTCCTGTCCCCTTGTTCTGAACAATGCCCCCCATATCTCCAAGCTGATGCATCAGTAGGAGTCACATTTGGGGCTAAGCTGCTGCTTCTAGGCCTAAAAACAGAGGTCAAGGGCTGCAGAAGGGAAAGAGGCAAAGCCAAGGGTGGGTTGTGAGGTAGGGAGAAAAGAGATGTGGAGGCTGAGTGGCTCAGACTGGAGAAGTGGTGGAAGATCTAGGTGAGGTGGTTTTTAACTGAGAGCTTATTCAGTGTTGGCTTTGCATAGAAGAAGAGCTCTTGGGCCAAGAGATTCAGTTCTCCTTCAGAAGTGGGACTGGCATTGGTGGAAGATCTAGAACATGAGATGGTTTTTAAGTAAGAAGATGTTCTTCAGTCTTGGCTCCTGGACCAAGGGGTTCCCTAGCCCAATTCTGCTTCAGATTAAGAGCTTCAGGTTTAAGCTTTGTGTGTGCTCAGTGTCTGAGCTCCCAACTTGGTCCCTGGAGCTCTTGAGAGTGGAGCTCATGAAGCCTGGGGAGAGTTTTACTGAGCAGCTGCTGGTTGTCCTCTTGAAGTTGATTGGGGTTGACTGCCCTGCTTGGGATCTCTTACCAGCCACTTCAGATGTTTACTTCTTGGGTGTTTTTAGCTTGGATTGAACTTCCTCCTTTTAGATTTAGGGTGATAAGCTGCTCAGAAATCCAAAGGTAGAAGAAACTGAGTTAAGCTCTTGAGTGTTTGTGTGCTCAGCCTCTTAACTTGGTTTATTTAGGTTATTTCCTGCTTGGGGAAGTACCCAACTGCCCCAAATCCTGTGGAATGGCAGCAATTAAGTGGTTAATCATGGTGGGTAAAGTCCATGTGTGTCTAACCCCCCCTCTGTTATCTGTGGATTGGGGTGATGGAGATGTTTTTCAGTGTGGTGGTGCAGGAGGCTGGTTTGTATGCAGTGTGTGAGTGGAATTTGGAGGGTGGTTAACGGGGCCTGGACTTAGCTCTGGTGACCTCAGCTTTTCTGAACTCATCTGGAAGGTTTATGACCTTTGCTGAGGTCCCTTTGCTGGTCTTCATTAGATTGGGGATGCATGCTTCTTTATCTCAGCTGGTGATGCCCTTGGTGACAGAACCCAGCAGCCTGTTGGGCCAGCACATTGCTCATTTTCCTTCAGTTCTTTGGCCACCAGGACACCCAGATCGCTTTCCACAGAGGTAGATCCCAGGCTGAGCTGCACTCCCAGGTGGGTTCTGGGAGATGACCTTCAAAGGTCCCTTCCAAACCCAATTCTATGGTTCTATTGATTCTGTGAGTCTATAATTCCATAAATCTATGATTCTCCTGATTCTCTGATTCTGTGAATCTCTGATTCTATGATTACATGATTCCATGATGGTGACCAAAGTCAGAGGCCAATCACACACAGGAGAGCTGTGACTGCAGGTCCCCAAGTTGGGCTGTGTCACTTCCCAGACCTGCTGCAGCTCTTCAGATGAAACCTGTGGTGTCCTTTGCCTCTGTGTGTGTGTGGTGTGTCATGGATGCTGTGCCCCAGAGATGCATCATCAGCAAGTGGCAGGACAAGGAACATCAACCTGGCCATCCCCCAGTGATTAGTTTGGGGCCTTGAGGAGCTCTTTTGTTGACAAAGCAGCCCTGTGATTCTTTATGGCTGGAAACTGCTGATGGATGGAGACTGCTAGAGGGGTGGGACATGCTTAGGAAGGTGACATTTCCCATCACAAGGAATAAGAACTCAGCTGTCAAAAGCCTGATTTTAGAACAAAGGGAGGTTTGAAGAAGATTTATGGAGGCAATCTCTGACATCCAGGCTTCTCAAGGTGCTCTGGACTGACTTTCTACTTTGGGTCTATCAGTTTATGTGGCATAGCCAAGTGTGCTGTAGATCATAGACTGATAGAATGATAGGGTTGGAAGTGAGCTCCAGTCCAACCCCACTGCCACAGCAGGATAACCCAGGATAGATCACACAGGAACACGTCCAGCGGGGTTTTGAAAGTCTACAGAGAAGGAAACTCTACAACCTCTCTGGGCAGCCTGCTCCAGGCCTCCAGCACCCTCACACCAAAAATGTTTCTACTTGTGTTGAGTTGGAACCTCTTGGGTTCCGGTTTATGTCCATTGCTCCCTGTCCTGTTGCTGGGCACCACCAAGCAGAGCCTGACACCTTCATCCTGACCGCCACCCCTCAGATGTTGATAGGCATTGATCAGATCCCCTCTCAGCCTTCTCCTCTCCAGACCAAACAGCCCCAGGGCTCTCAGTCTCTCTCCATGGCAGAGCTCTTCCAATCCCTTCATCATTCTCACAGCCTCCCCTGGACTCTCTCCAGCAGGCCACCTCCAGCCTGGCCTTAAAAACCTCCAGGCATGAGGCTTCCACCACCTCCCTGGGCAACCTGTGCCAGTGTCTCGCCACCCTCATGGGGAAGAACTTCTTCCTAGCATCCAATCTCAATCTCCCCACTTCGAGTTCTGTTCCATTCCCCCCAGTCCTATCACTCCCTGACACCCTCAAAAGTCCCTCCCCAGCTTTCCTGTAGCCCCCTGAAGATCCTGGAAGGCCACAAGAAGGTCTCTTCAGAGCCTTCTCTTCTCCAGACTGCACAACCCCAACTCTCAGTCTGTCCTCATAGCAGAGCAGCTCCAGCCCTCTGCTCTTCCTCGTGGCCCTTCTCTGGACACCTTCCAGCACCTCCAGATCCTTCCTGGAATAGAGGCTCCAGAACTGGACACAGTGCCCCAGGTGTGGTCTCAGCAGAGTGGAGCAGAGGGGCAGAATCCCCTCCCTGGCCCTGCTGGCCACACTTCTCTTGCTGCAGCCCAGGCTGTGGTTGGCTCTCTGGGCTGCAAGTGCTCCCTGCTGGCTCCTGTTGAGCTTCTCCTCCCCCAGCACCCCCAAGGCCTTTTCTTCAGGGCTGCTCTCCAGCCAGTCCCTGCCCAGCCTGTATCAGTGCCTGGGATTGCCCTGACCCAGCTGCAGGACCTTGCCCTTGGTCTGGTTGAACCTCATGAGGTTGTCATGGGCACAGCTCTGGAGCCTGTCAAGGTCCCTCTGGATGAATCCCTTCCCTCCAGCCTGTCAGCCACACCACACAGCTCGGTGCTGAGGGTGTCTCAGTGCCACTGTCCATGCCACTGAAGAGGTTAAACAAGGTTGGTCCCATTGGTCATCCTTGAGGGGTGTTGCAATTACAACAGAAGTTGTGGCCTGCCCAGCTACCTCCCAGATGTTTGGTGCTGAAGGATTTTTGTGAGCAGTTTGCTTGCTGAGTGTCATCTTCTCCCTCATTATCCTCACCTTCCCACTTGCTCAGGCTTTTTTCTTTCCCAGTGTAAATAGTTCCTAACAGTTCCTTCCTCCTCTGCTGTCCAATAAGAGCAAAAGTGAGAATCAAGGATTGCTGAAGACCAATTTGGTTTTTCCAGGAGGCAGGCTCAGTGCTGTAATAAAAATCCTCTCTCCTTGCCTGCTCAATGATAATTTGTCCTCTCTACAACATTTCTTTTCAGAAGGAGTCTAAAGCTGAGGATTCTGCTGCAGGTGGGGAATTTGCTCCTGGGGTTTAGTGTAGGATGAGGTGTGTGATGTGTTGTGGAGAGCACCCAGGAGAAAATTCCCCTTTCCTAAGAAGTTCATCATCTAGAGCAGAAGAGGTGGACTAGGAATTTATTCATAGGATCATAGAATTGTTTAGGACCTCAGAGCTCATCTCCTCCAACCTCCACACCATGCCCAGGGACACCTCTCAACTAGACTCAGCTGCTCAAGGCCTCATCAAGCCTGGCCTTCAACACCCCCAGGCAGGAGGCAGCCACAGCCTTCCTGTCAGCCTGTTCCAGAGTTTCACCACCCTCCTGCTGAAGAACTTCTTCCTCAGCTCCAGCCTGACCCTGCTGTGCCTCAGCTTCCAACCATTCCCCCTTGGCCTGGCTCCAGACACCCTTAGCAAAAGTCCCTCTGCAGCCTTCCTGCAGGATCCCTTCACCTATTGCAAGGCAGCTGCTCAGCACCCAACACCCCCAAGTCTCTTTCTTCAGGGCTGCTCTCACCCCACTCTGCACCCAGCCTGGCTTTGTGCCTGGGCTTGGCCTGACCCAGCTGCAGGCCCTTGCACTGTGACTTGTAGACCCACATGCCCTGGCCCACTTCTGAAGTCTGTCCAGATCCTTCTGGCTGCCATCCTTCCACTGGAGTTTGGGGGGGAATAAAGAAGTCTTTAACTGGGATAGGGGAATGCAATAAGTCCAAGGAGGACTCTGCAGGCAGGGTGTGGGCAGAAGAAGTGTGATGAATCCTAGGATGGAGTCTTGGTAGGTAGATGCTTTTATTTTCCTGTGCCTGGTAAACATTGCTAACCTAATTTCTTCAGCTAGCTGCCTGAGTTAGGTGGTAGAGAAAGCAGAGCAACTCTGCAGGGAGTTGGGTTTTAGATTCACTTAGGATCAGGAGTTAGGCTTAAAGCAATAATTAGGGTTTAACCCTTTCTCTTCAGTCCTGCTATCCTAGGGTAATCAGGCGCTTGCCTTAAGTTCTCTCCATGAGTGCTTCCATTCTGCATCTTAGGAGGTCTGACAAGGGAAGGAGAAGTCTCAGGGATGATTAAATTTTTCAAGGTCTCCTGAAAATGCTATGAGTTAGAAGAAGAAGACTCTATGTAAGTGGATGAAGTGGCAACACAGATTAGAATCAGAGAATCATTTTGGTTGGAAGAGACCTTTAAGATCATCATATCCAACCATTAACCCTCTGTAAGTCCACCACTAAACCATCTTCCTCAGCATCACATCTCCATTGCTCTGAAACACTTCCAAAGATGGGGGCTTCACCACTGCCCTGGGTAGCCTGAGCCAGGCCTGGACAACCCATTGAGAGCCTAAATTGTTCCTCAAGTTCAACCTAAACCTCCCCTGGTACAACTTGAGGCCCTTTTCTCTTGTCCTATCCCTTGTTCCTTGGGAGAAGAGACCAACCCTGACCTGGCCCCAACCTCCTCTTAGGGAATTGTACAAAGCAATGAGGTCTCCCTTCAGCTTCCCATTCCCCCAGCTGAACCACCCCAGCTCCCTCAGTCACCCCTCAGAAGGCTCCAGACCGTTCCCCAGCTTCATTGCCCTTCTGTGGACATGCTCCAGCCCCTCAGTGTCCTTCTTGGAACCAAAACTGAAGCCAGGATTTGAACTGTGGCCTCAGCAGTGCCGTGCCCAGGGTGATGATCCCTGCCCTGGTCCTGCTGGCACCAGTAAACCACATGCCTCAGCACCACACCTTCACAGCCTGTAAATCCCTCCAGGGCTGGTGAGGAAGGTGCAAGATAATCTTCAGTGACATGAGAAATTCCCAATGAAGGGAGAAGCTTTGTTTTGAGCCTCCACTTGACCAAACTCAGCTCCATGGAAAAATCAATGTTCAAGGGGTACCTTGTGTCCTATTTTCTTGGTGTTGTGCTGTGGGTTGTTTTGGGTTTTTTTTGGAGGGGGTTTAGGTGGTTTTGTTTTGTTTTGATGTCATTGAATCAATTAATCATATAGCTGAGGCTTTGTTCTTGACATTGAGGTGTTGGAGCATGACCAAAGAAGGAGCAAACAAAGGTGTTAAGGGAACTAGAGATCAAGTCCTGTGAGGAGGTGCTGAGGGGACTGGAGAAAAGGAGGCTGAGGAGAGACCTTCTTGCTCTCTACAGCTCTTGAAAGGAGCTTGGAGCCAGGTGGGTGTTGGTTTCTTCTCCCAAAGAACAAGGAATAGGACGAGAGGAAATGGCCTCAAGTTCTCCCAGGGTTCAGTCTCCCAGGTAACAAGTTACTGAATGTCAGGAAACAGCCTCAACAACAACCCCATGCAGTGCTTACAGGCTGGGGACAGAGTAGCTGGAGAGCAGCCAGGTAGAGAGGGACCTGGGGGTACTGGTTGACAGCAGCTGAACACAAGCCAGCAGTGTGCCCAGGTGGCCAAGAAGGCCAAGGGCATCCTGGCCTGCATCAGGAACAGTGTGGCCAGCAGGAGCAGGGAAGTCATCCTGCCCTGTACTCAGCACTGGTTAGGCCACACCTCGAGTACTGTGTCCAGTTCTGGGCCCCTCAGGACACCAAGATACTTGAATGTGTCCAGAGAAGGGCAACAAGGCTGGGAGGGGTCTGGAGCACAGTCCTGTGAGGAGAGGCTGAGGGAGCTGGGGTTGTTGAGCCTGAGAAGAGGAGACTCAGGGGTGACCTCATTGCTGTCTACAACTACCTGAAGGGAGGCTGTAGCCAGGTGGAGGTTGGTCTCTTCTCTCAGAATGAAAAGACACAGTCTCAAGCTGTGCCAGGGGAAGTTTAGGCTTGAGGTGAGGAGAAAGTTCTTCACAGACAGAGTAATTGGCCATTGGGATGTGCTGCCCAGGGAGGTGGTGGAGTCCCCATCCCTGGATGTGTTCAAGAAAGGATTGGATGTATTAGGTAATAGGTTGGACTTAATGATCTCTGAGGTCTTTTCCAATCCAGTTGATTCTATGATTCTAAGATGTCACAGAGGAAGTTTAGGTGGGACATGAGGAATAATTTCTTCTCCTTGAGGGTTTCAGCCCTGGCCCAGGCTGCCTAGAGCAATGGTGGAGTCCCCTTCCCTGGAGAGATCTAAAAGCTGTGCAGAGGAACATGGTTTAGTGGTGGACTTGGTAGTGTTCGCTTAATGGTTGGGTTTGATGATCTTAAAGATCTTTTCCAGCCTAAACCATTCCATGATTCTCTGATTGTGAGGGTTAGGAGTGGGGTAGTTGGATGCAGACACCAAGCTGAGTGGTGCTGTGGATCCACCAGAGGGACAGGATGGCATCCAGAGGGACCTGGACAGGCTGGAGAGGTGAAGCCCAGGTGAACCTCAGGAGGTTCCACAAGAGCAAGTGCAGGGCTCTGCCCCTGGGCTGGAACAATCCTCACTATCAATACAGACTGGGGGAGGAGGGGATGGAAAGCAGCCCTGAGGAAAAGGCCTTGGGGGTGCTGGGGGGGGAGAAGCTGGACAGGAGCAGGCAGTGTGAGCTTGCAGCACAGAAGGCCAAGGGCAGCCTGGGCTGCATCCAAAGCAGCGTTGGCAGCAGAGCCAGAGAGGTGATTCTGCCACTTTGCTCTGCTCTGGGGAGACCTCACCTGGAGTGCTGTGTGCAGGTCTGGAGCCCTCAGCACAGGAAGGACCTGGAGCTGCTGGAGCAGGTCCAGAGGAGGGCCAGGGAAATGCTCAGGGGGTTGGAGCAGCTCTGCTCTGAGGCCAGGCTGAGGGAGCTGGGGGTGTTCAGCCTGGAGAAGAGAAGGCTCCAGGGAGACCTTAGAATACCTTGCCAGAACCTGAAGGGGTCTACAGGAAGGCTGGAGAGAGACTGTTTGCAAAGGCCTGCAGGGACAGGATGAGAGGCAATGGCTTCAAACTAGAGCAGAGCAGAGCAGATTTAGCTTGGATGTGAGGAACAAGTTCTGCACCATGAGGGTGGTGGAACACTGGAACAGGTTGCCCAGGGAGGTGGTTGAGGCCCCATCCCTGTAGATATTCAAGGTGAGGCTGGATCAGGGCTCTGGGCAATCTGAGCTAGCTGAGGATGTCCCTGCTGAGTGCAGAGGGGTTGCACTGGATGAGCTTTGGAAGGCTCTTCCAGCTTGTACTATTTTATGATTCTTCAAAGCAACATTAGATACCCAGGACAGCCACCTCAGTAAAGTCTTGGTTGATAGATGACTTCAACCTTACCAGCTCTGACGGTAGATGAAGGCTTTCCTTGGGAATCCAGAAAGAAGTGCAAGAGCCATAAAATACTGTTGTAATAAAAACCCATCCTGAGGTACAGGCAGACAAAAAGACAGAGGAGAGAGGGTGGATTTTGGAGTGATGAAGAAGCTCAAAGTGGAAAGGAAGATCATCAAAGAACATTGTCCGCAACAGAAGCACAGAGAGCGTGAGGACATCACCAGTGGGGACCCCACAGAAAGCTGGAGGTGGGACAAAGCCAAACCTCTGAAGGGCCAGAGGTGGTGACAAAGCTCCTAGGATGATGGAGAAGGTGAATCCCAGAGACACATGAAGGGCAAAGTTTACAACCCAGACCATTCTGTGATTCTATCACTCTATGATTCTGTGTTGTCATTTCACAAGTGCTCCAAACACACTCTCCAAGGAGCCTCACAACAGCTATTTGCTGCTCTCTTTCCTCCAGAAGCCCAGACTGAGAATTGATGCTTGGCACTTTGTCCAGTTGTCCTCAGGAGGGGTTAGTGGCAACACAAGCTCCAGAATTGTGTTTAATGGCTTTAATTAGACTGGTGAAGAGATTAGGGAGGACTGGAGGCTGGATTAGGAAGCGGTTGTAACAGCTCTTGGAGCAACCTATAGAGTGGGATGAAATCTCTGCCTTGCTTCTGGTTTTGATTGGGGTTTGTTTAATTGTTGAATTAAAAGCATTTGGGCAGAAATTGTAGCACATTTCATACACTAAAAGAAAGTAATAACGTCTTCTGGATGTGTTTGAGGGGCTAAATATAGAAAATGAGATATCTGGGAAGCCAACCTTGAGAAGTGGTGGTGGTCATGGCTGTGGAGGACATTGAAGTACTGAGCTGGGTGCAGAGTGGGGTTAGAGCAGCCCTGAAGAAAGAGACTTGGGGGTGCTGGGTGCTGAGCAGCTCCCCAGGAACCAGCAGTGCCCTCAGGCAGCCCAGCAGGCAGCTGTGTGCTGGGCTGCAGCCAGAGGAGTGTGGGCAGCAGGGCAAGAGAGAGGATTCTGTCCCTTGGCTCTGCTCAGACCCCACCTCCAATCCTGCCTCCAGTTCTGCTGTCCCCAGCACAAGGAGGACACAGAGCTGCTGGAGGGAGTCCAGAGGAGGCCACAAAGATGATCCAAGGGCTGCAGCAGCTCTGCTCTGAGGCCAGGCTGAGGGAGCTGGGGGTGTTCAGCCTGGAGAAGAGAAGGCTCCAGGGGGACTCAGAGCTGCCTTGCAATAGCTGAAGGGATCCTGCAGGAAGGCTGCAGAGGGACTTCTGCTAAGGGTGTCTGGAGCCAGGCCAAGGGGGAATGGTTTGAAGCTGAGGCAGAGCAGGGTCAGGCTGGAGCTGAGGAAGAAGTTCTTCAGCGTGAGGGTGGTGGAACAGGCTGCCCAAAGAGGCTGTGGCTGACAGGGAGGCTGTGGCTGACTGGGAGGCTGTGGCTACCTCCTGCCTGAGGGTGTTTCAGTGTCAGGCTGGATGAGGCCTTGAGCAGCTGAGTCAAGTTGAGAGGTGTCCCTGGGCATGGTGTGGAGCTTGGAAGAGATGAGCTCTGAGATCCCTTCCAACCTGAGCCATTCTGTAATTCTTCAGGGCAATGGGAAGTGCCTTTAAACTGCATTTTCTAGTGAGCCCTTGTTCCCAACAGCGGCACAGACAAATCTCAACTGACAAGGATTTTTAGCAGCAGGGCGCTAAAGCAGCGCGCCGCCCGCCCCCATTTTTTTTTTTTTTGGAGCTTAAACTGGCCTCTGCTGTGAAGGACAACAAAAAGTCCTTCTATAAATACATTAATAGTAAGAGGAAGGGGAAGGACAAGCTCCATTCCTTGGTGGATACGGAGGGGAACGTTGTAACAAAGGATGAGGAAAAGGCAGAGATACTTAACACCTTCTTTGCCTCAATTTTTACTAGAAGGGCAGAACGTCTTCCTGACAGCTGGCCTGCAGAGCTGGCAGAAGGAGCCAGGGAGCTGCACAGTTTCGCTATGTTCCATGAGGAGGTGGTTGGAACTCTCCTTAGCAGCTTGGATCCCCACAAGTCCATGGGACCAGATGGGATTCATCCTAGGGTGCTGAGAGAGCTGGCAGATGAGCTGGCCAAGCCACTCTCCAGCATTTTCCAGCAGTCCTGGCTCACTGGAGAGGTCCCAGAGGACTGGAAGCTGGCCAACGTGGTGCCCATCCATAAGAAGGGCCGGTTGGATGAGCCAGGGAATTACCGGCCTGTCAGCCTGACCTCAGTGCCAGGCAAGATCATGGAACAGGTCATCCTGAGTGCAATAACACAACACTTACAGGATGGCCAAGGGATCAGGCCTAGCCAGCATGGATTTAGGAAGGGCAGGTCCTGCCTGACCAACCTGATCTCCTTCTATGATCAGGTGACCTGCCTGGTGGATGTGGGGAGGCCTGTGGATGTAGTCTGCCTGGACTTCAGCAAGGCCTTTGACACCGTCCCCCATAGCCAACTCCTGGCCAAGCTGTCAGCCCATGGCTTGGACGGGAGCACACTGCGATGGGTTAGGAACTGGCTGGATGGCCGAGCCCAGAGAGTGGTGGTGAATGGTGCCACATCCAGCTGGTGGCCAGTCACTAGTGGTGTGCCCCAAGGATCAGTGCTGGGCCCTGTGCTCTTTAACATCTTTATTGATGATCTGGATGAGGGCCTTGAGTCCATCAGCAGTAAATTTGCTGACGACACCAAGCTGGGGGCAGGAATTGATCTGCTGGAGGGTAGAGAGGCTCTGCAGAGGGACCTCGACAGGCTGGACAGATGGGCAGAGTCCAACGGCATGAGATTTAACACATCCAAGTGCCGGGTTCTGCACATTGGCCACAACAACCCCAGGCAGTGCTACAGGCTGGGGTCAGAGTGGCTGGAGAGCAGCCAGGCAGAGAGGGACCTGGGGGTGCTGGTTGATGGTAGGCTGAACATGAGTCTGCAGTGTGCCCAGGCAGCCAAGAGGGCCAATGGCATCCTGGCCTGCATCAAGAACTGTGTGGCCAGCAGGAGCAGGGAGGTCATTCTGCCCCTGTACACTGCACTGGTTAGGCCACACCTTGAGTCCTGTGTCCAGTTCTGGACCCCTCAGTTTAGGAAGGATGTTGACTTGCTGGAACGAGTCCAGAGAAGAGCAACAAAGTTGGTGAGGGGTTTGGAGCACAGCCCTATGAGGAGAGGCTGAGGGAGCTGGGGCTGCTTAGCCTGGAGAAGGGGAGACTCAGGGGTGACCTCATTGCTCTCTACAACTACCTGAAGGGAGGTTGTAGACAGGCGGATGATGGTCTCTTCTCCCAGGCACCCAGTACCAGAACAAGAGGACACAGTCTCAGGCTGCGCCAGGGGAGGTTCAGGTTGGATGTTAGGAAGAAGTTCTATACAGAAAGAGTGATTGCGCTATGGAATGGGCTGCCCGGGGAGGTGGTGGAGTCGCCGTCATTGGAGGTGTTCAGGAGGAGACTTGATGGGGTGCTTGGTGCCATGGGTTAGCTGTTTGGGTGGGTTGGATTGGTTGATGGGTTGGACGTGATGATCTTGAAGGTCTCTTCCAACCTGGTTTGGTTTATTCTAATAAAGGTTTATTCTAATAAAGAGATGTTTAGGGGCTGCTTCTTCCCTCACTTATCTATCAGTTTGTTTAGGCTCCCAAGTTTTTTTCTCCTGCTCAGCTGATAACATCATTAGTGCTTGAAGCAGGGTAAAGAATGCAGCTCCTTCATCCACTGCAGATGTTGTTGATGTTCCTGTCTGGAGAAGAAGCAACATGCTTCAGGCCCAAGCTCAGGTTTTGACAGGTTAAAACATTTCCATTTGCCTGAAAGAGCTGGAAGCTCTTCTGCCAGCCCTTAATGCATCTGAGTCCTTCTTTGGTGGACACAATATTAGGAGAGAATGAAGCCAATGGGATGAGGTTTAACAAGGCCAAGGGCTGGGTCTTGCTTTTGGGTCACAACAACCCCAGGAAGGCTCCAGGCTGGGGGCAGAGTGGCTGGAAAGCGCCTGGTGGAAAAGGACCTGGGGTGTTGGATAGCAGTGGCCAAGGGGTGCCCAGGTGGGCAAGGAGGGCAGCAGCAACCTGGGCTGGAGCAGCAATGGTGTGGGCAGCAGGAGCAGGGCAGGGATTGTGCCCCTGGGCTGGGCTTTGGTGAGGCCAGGCTTGGAATCCTGTGTTTAGATTTGAGTCTTTGACTGCCAGAAGGACACAGAGGGCTGGAGCATGTCCAGAGAAGGCAACAAAGCTGGGGAAGGGTCTGGAGAACAGGGCTGGGGAGGAGCAGCTGAGGGAGCTAGGGGTGTTGAGCCTGGAGAAATGGAGGCTGAGGGGAGACCTCATTGCTCTCTACATCTCCCTGAGAGGAGCTTGGAGCCAGGAGGGGCTTGGGCTCTTCTCCCAAGGAACAATTGACAGGACAAGAGGAATTGGCTTCAAGTGGCCCCAGGGGAGGTTTAGATTGGACATTAGAAGACATTTTTTGACTGAAAGTATTCTGAAAGATTGGCACAGGCCACCCTGAGAGGTGGCTGAATCCCCATCCCTGGAGGTGTTTCAAAGAGGCAGAGATGTGGTGCTGAGGCCCCAACCTTGGCAGAGTTAATGGTTGGACTGGGTGAGCTTCCAAATGAAATGAATTTAGGGTGCTGTGATTCAAAGACTGGAGGAGAGCTCCTTTCTAGAATGTCCACTCTGGTGTCCTTCCAGAGACCTGTGCTTAGGTGGCTGCTTTCAAGTTGAGAGGTTGAACAGCCTGAAAAGAAAAGACACACTTGGTTGTAAAAAATATATAAGAGAAGGGGGGGGGGAAGGAAGGAATTGGAAAGGAATTCAGAAGGAAGGAGATGGGATGGAAGGAAGAAAGGAATTTGGGTAGAAAGAGAGAATTTGGAAGGAAGGAGTGAAGCAATTTGGGAGGAAGAAAGGAAGGAGTGAAGGAATTTGGAAGGAAGAAAGGAAGGAGTGAAGCAATTTGGGAGGAAGAAAGGAAGGAGTGAAGCAATTTGTAAGGAAGAAATTAATTACAAAGAAGGGAAGGAAGGAATTGGGATAGAAGGTAGGAAATCATTTGGAAGGGAGGAGTTCAGAAGGAAGGAATTAGGAAGGAATTTGGATGAAAGAAAGGAATTTGGATGAAAAAAAGGAATTTGGAAGGGAGGAAGGAATTTAGGAGGGATTATTAAGGAATGAATGAAGGAAGGAATTTAGAATGAAGGAATTTGGAAGGAAGGAATTTGGGAGGAATTATTAAGCAAGGAAGGAGTTTAGAATGAAGGAATTTAGAAGAAAGTAAGGAATTTGGAATGGAGGATTTTGGAAGGAATTTGGAAGGAAGGAAGGAATTTTGAGTGAAAGAATTTGGAAGGAAGAAACAAATTCCAAGGGAAGGAAGGAAGGAATTTGGAACAGGCCCTGCCATGCCTGCTCCTCCTTCCCTGCTTCCCTCTTCATTCCCAACCCTTGCCGTGCTCCAGCACTCCGCCCCTCTGGGCTCAGCCCTGGTGTCAGCAGAACCTCACTGGTCAGCTGCTGGAAGCTTGTCTCCAGTGCTCAGTCTCAAACTGGGAAGGTAATTGCCCCCTGGAGTCTTGACCTACGCTCCACAAGACTTACCTCCTGCTCTCTTGAGCCTTTGGGTCCTGCTGCAGTGGTTCTCCCCTATTTGTCATGGCAGTTTGCTTCATTGCTGTGACTGCTGGGCAGCAATCTTCCTCTCCTGGCTCACAGACCTCCTTTGCTTCACTGCCTTCACAATGAAGTGGTTTCTGGAGCAGGGCCAGGCCTTCAGCCCAAAGTGTCTTCCAGCTTTCATATCAAACAAGGAACAGGCCAGCCAGGATTCTATCCTAATCCCTCTTTCCCAAACACAAAGAAGTTAGCACAGTCTGGACACCGAGGCTGGAAAGATTTGAGTTCACAGGAGGGTAGGGGTTGGAAGGGAGCTCCAGAGGTCATCTAGTCCAACACACCCTGCCAGAGCAGGATTATCCAGCACAGGTCACACAGCAACACATCTAGGGGGGTTTTGAAAGTCTCCAGAGAAGGACACTCCACAACTTCTCTGCTGCTTGCTCCAGGCCTCCAGCAGCCTCACAGCAAACAAGTTTCTCCTCGTGATGAGGTGGCACGTCCTGGGTTCCAGCTTGTACCCCTTGGTCCTTGTCCTGTCATTGGACACCACCAAGCAGAGCCTGGCACCTTCAGTCTGATCCCCATCCCCCAGATACTGATAGATATTGATCAAATTCCCCCTCAGCCTTCTCCTCTCCACATCAAACAGACCCAGGGCGCTCAGTCTCTCTCCACAGCAGAGCTCTTCCAGTCTCTTCATCATCCTTGCAGCCTCCACTGGACTCTCTCCAGCTTTATTAGAATAAACCTTTATTAGAATAAACCAAACCAGGTTGGAAGAGACCTTCAAGATCATCACGTCCAACCCATTAACCAATCCAACCCACCCAAACAGCTAACCCATGGCACCAAGCACCCCATCAAGTCTCCTCCTGAACACCTCCAATGATGGTGACTCCACCACCTCCCCGGGCAGCCCATTCCAATGGGCAATCACTCTCTCTGTGTAGAACTTCTTCCTAACATCCAACCTGAACCTCCCCTGGCACAGCCTGAGACTGTGTCCTCTTGTTCTGGTGCTGGATGCCTGGGAGAAGAGACCATCATCCGCCTGTCTACAACCTCCCTTCAGGTAGTTGTAGAGAGCAATGAGGTCACCCCTGAGTCTCCTCTTCTCCAGGCTGAGCAGCCCCAGCTCCCTCAGTCTTTTCTCATAGGGCTTGTGTTCCAAACCGCTCACCAACTT
Organism: Melanerpes formicivorus; assembly: GCF_026170545.1. Lineage (NCBI taxonomy): Eukaryota > Metazoa > Chordata > Aves > Piciformes > Picidae > Melanerpes > Melanerpes formicivorus. Next base: position 32,104,427 of record NW_027142353.1, on the reverse strand, counting down.
TGTTGCCCTTCTCTGGACTCATTCCAGCAAGTCAACCTCCTTCCTAAACTTGAGGGGCCCAGAACTGGACACAGGACTCAAGGTGTGGCCTAACCAGTGCTGAGCACAGGGGCAGAATGACCTCCCTGCTCCTGCTGGCCACACTGTTCCTGATGCAGGCCAGGATGCCATTGGCCCTCCTGGCAGCCTGGGCACACTGCAGGCTCATGTTCAGCCTACTCTCAACCAGTACCCCCAGTCCCTCTCTGCCTGGCTGCTCTCCAGCCACTCTGACCCCAGCCTGTAGCACTGCCTGGGGTTGTTGTGGCCAATGTGCAGAACCCGGCACTTGGATGTGTTAAATCTCATGCCGTTGGACTCTGCCCATCTGTCCAGCCTGTCGAGGTCCCTCTGCAGAGCCTCTCTACCCTCCAGCAGATCAATTCCTGCCCCCAGCTTGGTGTCGTCAGCAAATTTACTGATGATGGACTCAATGCCCTCATCCAGATCATCAATAAAGATGTTAAAGAGCACAGGGCCCAGCACTGATCCCTGGGGCACACCACTAGTGACTGGCCACCAGCTGGATGTGGCACCATTCACCACCACTCTCTGGGCTCGGCCATCCAGCCAGTTCCTAACCCAGCTCAGAGTGCTGCTGTCCAAGCCAGGGGCTGACAGCTTGGCCAGGAGTTTGCTATGGGGGATGGTGTCAAAGGCCTTGCTGAAGTCCAGGCAGACTACATCCACAGGCCTCCCCACATCCACCAGGCAGGTCACCTGCTCCTAGAAGGAGATCAGGTTGGTCAGGCAGGACCTGCCCTTCCTAAATCCATGCTGGCTAGGCCTGATCCCTTGGCCATCCTGTAAGTGCTGTGTGATTGCACTCAGGATGACCTGTTCCATAATCTTGCCTGGCACTGAGGTCAGGCTGACAGGCCTATAATTCCCTGGCTCATCCAACCGGCCCTTCTTGTGGATGGGCACCATGTTGGCCAGCTTCCAGTCCTCTGGGACCTCTCCAGTGAGCCAGGACTGCTGGAAAATGCTGGAGAGTGGCTTGGCCAGCTCCTCTGCCAGCTCTCTCAGCACCCTAGGATGAATCCCATCTGGTCCCATGGACTTGTGGGGATCCAAGCTGCTAAGGAGAGTTCCAACCACCTCCTCATGGAACATAGGGAAACTGTGCAGCTCCCTGGCTCCTTCTGCCAGCTCTGCAGGCCAGCTGTCAGGAAGACGTTCTGCCCTTCTAGTAAAAATTGAGGCAAAGAAGGTGTTAAGTATCTCTGCCTTTTCCTCATCCTTTGTTACAACATTCCCCTCCGTGTCCACCAAGGAGTGGAGGTTGTCCTTTCCCTTCCTCTTGCTATTAATGTATTTATAGAAGGACTTTTTGTTGTCCTTCACAGTAGAGGCCAGTTTAAGCTCCAAGTGTGCTTTTGCCTCCCTAATTTTCTTCCTACATGATTTGGCAACATCCTTAAACATTCTGTGGGTTGCCTCCCCTCTCTTCCAAAGATGATACACCCTCTTTTTTTCCCTTAGTTCTTTTACAAGTTCATTGCCCATCCAGGCCGGCCGTCTGCCCTGGCGGCTCATCTTCCGGCACATTGGCATAGCCTGTCCCTGTGCCTTCAAGAGTTCTTCCTTGAAGGAGGTCCAGCTCTCCTGGACCCCTTTGTTTTTAAGGGCTTTATCCCAAGGAACCCTCTGAATTAGTTCCTTGAGTAGCCTGAAGTCTGCCCTCCGGAAGTCCAGAGTGGAGGTCTTCTTGCTACCTCTCTTAGCTTGACCAAATAATGAGAATTCAATTATCTCGTGGTCACTGGCCCCGAAACACCCTCCAACCACCACATCCCTGCTTCTCTTCAACTGGGGAGCCCCAAACTGGACACAGGATTGCAGGGGTGGTCTCAGCAGGGCAGAGCCTCCCTAACCATGCTGGCCACACTTTCCTTGATGCACCCTGGAAAAAAGTTCATTATTTGCCTCTTCCCCTGTGTTAACTCCAGGCTGAGGTTTCCCTCTTGCTCCTTTTCATCCCACATAAGAGTTCTCAAAGCTCCTCAGCCTGCCAATGCTCACTGAATGAAATCCCTCGTACAGGCTGGGACAGAAGCATCCAACTGGGGAGTAGGTGATCAGTGCCCATTTGTAGCAGTCAATGAAACAAAATGTGGTTGAGTGCTGGCTAGTGGCCCTGGTGGAGGATGGGCAAAGTGTCTGTCACTGAAAATCTCTTCTTTTTTTTTTTTTTCTCTCCACCTTTTTTTATTACCAAATGCTGTTTTCAGTCACAAGGCTCTGCACAACAACTGCCAACTGCTCTTAACCTCTCACACTTTCAGCACCTGAAGGGATCCTGCAGGAAGGCTGCAGAGGGACTTTTGCTAAGGGTGTCTAGAGCCAGGCCAAGGGGGAATGGTTTGAAGCTGAGGCAGAGCAGGGTCAGACTGGAGCTGAGGAAGAAGTTCTTCAGTGTGAGGGCGGTGAGACTCTGGAACAGGCTGCCCAGGGAGGCTGTGAGCAGCTGAGCCTAGCTGAGAGGTGTCCCTGGGCATGGTGTGGAGGTTGGAGGAGATGATCTCTGAGGTCCCTTCCAACCTGAGCCATTCAGTGATTCTTTTCTGGCTTACTTAACAGAACAGCCTTTCTGTGGGTCCACCTTGTAAATGTCCTCATGAGGGATTGGATCCTTACAAGCCAAAGATCTTGAGTAGGAAAAGCGAACAGCTTAGCTGTTATCATCCCAGAATGATGAGGGATTGGAAGGGGCCTCTGGAGCTCACCCAGTCCAAGCATCCCCTGCTCCAGCAGGGCACCCACAGCAGCTTGCCCAGGGTCACAATGGCCAGGGGGAGTTGGAAGCTCTCCACACAAGGAGACTCCACAACCTCTCTGGGCAGCCTGCTCCAGGCCTTCAGCACCCTCACAACAAACAACTTTCTCCTCATCTTCAGGTGGGACCTCCTGGGCTCGAGTTGGTGCCCCTTGCCCCTTGGCCTGTCTCAGCAGATGCCAGCCCCATCCTCTTGCCCCCCACAGCTCCTTGAGCTGTTGCTGAGCATTACTCAGCTCCCCTCTGGGGCTGCTCTTCTGCAGGCTCAGCAGCTCTCAGCCTTTGCTCCTCACAATGCTGCTCCAGGCCAGCCAGCATCTCCCCAGCCTCCACTGGACTCTCTCCAATAGCTCCCAGTCTCTCTTCAGCTGGGGAGCCCAGATCTGGAAGAGAACTGAAAGCCTTGTTCTGTATCAGAATGTAACAAGGCAGCATTTGGTGGCTGGTCTGTGAGGATTGTTTGCCAGGTGCTGCTTGAGGATTATTTTTGTGAGTTCATTAAAGGCTTTGATGGGGATTTGTCAGCTGCTGGCCCTGGTTGCTCTGCTGGCCATGGGTTTGGGTGAGTGAATGGTTTGCATTTCATGTTGGGCTAAGGTGGGATTTGGGAAGCGGCAGCCAATTCCCTGGGTGATTGCCAAAGGATTATGAGCAGAAAGCTCACAGTAATTGAGTGCAGTGATCAGAGAGTCAGCTGTTGAGGTTGGAAGAGACCTTTGAGATCATTGAGTCCAACTACTCACCTAGAGCTCGCAATCCCACCACTGCTGCTGAGCCACTGCCACTAAACCACATCCCTCAGTACCACATCCATGCAGCTTTTAAATCACTCCAGGGATGGTGACTCCACCACCTCTCTGCTCAGCCTGTTCCAGTGCCTGAGAATCCTTGCTGGATTCTAGTATCCCAGTAAGAAGCTGTTCCTAGTATCCATCCTGAACCTCCCCTGGCATGACCTGAGGTGGTTTCCTCTTTTCCTGTCACTTGTTTCATGTGGTAAGAGACCAATCCCCACCTTGTTCCAACCTCTTTGCAGGTAGTTGTAGAGAGCAATGAGGGCTCCCCTCAGTCTCCTCTTCTGAAGACTCAACAACCCTCAGTTCTCTCATCTCTTCCTCCTAACTCTAGTCTCCAAGGCCCTTCACCAGCTTAGTTGCTCTGCTTTGGACACATTCCAACACCTCAATGTCCCTCTTGGTTTGAGGGGTCCAAAATTGAATCCATTACTCGAGGTGTGGCCTCACCAGTGCTGAGTCCAGGGACACAATCACATCCTCCTACTCCTGCTGGCCACACTGTTCCTGATCCAAGCCAGGATGCTGCTGGCTGATGTTCAGCCCAGCCATCAATCTATCAACATCCCCAGGTCCTTCTTTGTTGAGCAGCTCTTCTGCCACTCTTCCCCAAGCCTGATGTTGAATAGGAGAGCAACCTGCACCTTAGAGACCATCACTTGCTTCCTTTGATGATTGCTCTTGGTCTCTTCTCCTATCTAACTAGAGACAGGGTGGGAGCAAATGATCTTAAACTATGCCAGGCAAGGTTTAAGTTGGAGATGAGGAAGAATTTCTTCGCTGCAAGAGTGGTCAGGGAGTGGAAGAGGCTGCCCGGGGAGGTGGTGGAGTCCCCATCCCTGGAGGTGTTCAAGAAGATGGTAGTGGTTTAGTGGTCATTGGAGTTGGGTTATAGAATACAATAGAATAGAATAAACCAGGTTGGAAGAGACCTTCAAGATCATTGTGTCCAACCTATCATCCAACACCACCCAATCAACTAACCCATGTAACCAAGCACCCTGTCAAGTCTCCTCCTGAACACCTCCAGTGATGGTGACTCCCCACCTCCCCGGGCAGCCCATTCCAATGGGCAATCACTCTCTCTGTGTAAAACTTCCTCCTGACCTCCAGCCTGAACTTCCCCTGGTGCAGCCTGAGACTGTGTCCTCTTGTTCTGGTGCTGGCTGCCTGGCAGAAGAGACCAACCTCTGCCTGTTTACAACCCCCCTTCAGGTAGTTGTAGAGAGCAATAAGGTCACCCCTGAGTCTCCTCCTCTCCAGGCTAAGCAGCCCCAGCTCCCTCAGTCTCTCCTCATAGGGCTTGTGTTCCAAACCCCTCACTAACTTCGTTGCCCTTCTCTGGACTCGTTCCAGCAAGTCAACCTCCTTCCTAAACTGAGGGGCCCAGAACGGTTGGACTTGATGATCTTAGTGTTAGGGGTTGGAAGGCACCTCTAGAGACCATACAGTCCAACACCCTTGCCAAAGCAGGGTGATGCCACAAAGATGCTCAGGGGGTTGGAGCAGCTCTGCTCTGAGGCCAGGCGGAGAGAGCTGAGGGAGTTCAGCCTGGAGAAGAGAAGGCTCCAGGGAGAACTAAGAGCAGCCTGCCAGTACCTGAAGGGGGCTGCAGGTAGGATGCAGGGAGACTGTTTTCAAAGGCCTGCAGGGACAGGATGAGAGGCAATGGCTTCAAACTAGAGCAGAGCAGATTTAGATTGGATGTGAGGAACAAGTTCTTTACCATGAGGGTGGTGGAACACTGGAACAGGTTGTGCAGGGAGGTGCTTGAGGCCCCATCCCTGGAGATATTCAAGGTGAGGCTGGACAGCCTGATCTAGATGTCCCTGCTGAGTGCAGAGAGGGTTAGACTGGATGACCTTTGGAGGTCCCTTCCAGTCTGAACAATTCTATGCCTCTATGCTTCCCCTCCATCCAGGGGGTCTCTCCAGCTGTGGTGACAGCACTGCCAGGTCATCAGAGCATCCTCCACCTCCCTTCCCCCAGGCATGGAGGAATGGTGAGTCCCCAGCAGCCAGCCTGCCCTGTTGCCTTCCAGAGCATCTTGCTGCCATTCAGTTCTCAACCATTGCTTTACTGCTCACCTCAAGCTCCAGCACGATGCTTTGAAGTGCTTTTGGTCAGCAGCAGTTTGAGTTCCTCTGCCAAAACCCCAGAGCTGGTGGTGGCTGCAGCTGATCTAATCACCACACACATCCTTGTGGCAGTGGCAGGAAGGTGGTTCATTTTTTTCACACCCAGCAGAGCTAATTTACAACCCTAGGAATGCATTGGGGTTATCCCTGGGTGTGAAGCTGTTCCAGGCTCTTCATTTCTGTGTTTTCCTGGCTTTTATCTATGGACAAAAGCCATTTTCCTGACCATTGTTTTGTGGCAGAAGCCTGGCAGTGGAATGTGTCTCTGTGTGGTGCAAGCAGAAGGCTTTCTGGACAGGAGGAAATCTGGATAATTATCTACAGAATTACCTTACTCTGCTCTGGGGAGAACACATCTAGAGTGTTGTGTCCAGGTCTGGGCTCCCCAGATGCAGAGAGACTGAGAACTGCTGGAGAGAGTCCAGAGGAGGCTGGGGAGAGGCTGAGGGGCCTGGAGCAGCTCTGTGAGGAGCAAAGGCTGAGAGCCCTGGGGCTGAGAGCCTGCAGAAGAGCAGCCCCAGAGGGGAGCTGAGCAATGTTTATAAACATATAAAGGTGGCTGTCAAGGAGAAGGGACCAGGCTCTTCTCAGTGGAGTCCTGATAGGACAAAGGGCAATGGATACAAACTGGATCCCAGGAAGTTCCACCTCAACATAAGGAGAAACTTCTCTCTTCTGAGGGTGACAAAGCACTGGAGCAGGCTGTCCAGAGAGGTTGTGGAATTTCCTTCTCTGGAGGCTTTCACAGAATCATTGAATGCTAGGGGTTGGAAGGGACCTCCACAGACCATTGAGTTCACCCCCCTGCAAAGCAGGATCACCCAGGGCAGGTCACACAGGAACACACCCAAGTGGTTTTTGAAGCTCTCCAAAGAGGAGACTCCACAGCCTCTCTGGGCAGCCTACTCCAGGCCTCCAGCACCCTCACAGTGAAAAAGTTTGTTCTCATGTTGAGGTGGAACCTCCTGTGGCTGAGTTTCCATCCATTGCCCCTTGTCCTGTCACTGGCTATCACTGAGTAGAGACCATGTCACTCCCCTTTTCAAGACTCTTCTGGCCTCTCAGCCTCTTTGTAGCCGCTCCTGGACCCCCTCCAGCAGTTCCTTGTCTGTCTTGAACTGGAGAGCCCAGAACTGGATCCAGGACTCCAGCTGTTACCTGACCAGGGCAGAGTAGAGAGGGAGGAGAACTTCATAGGGCCACGAGGTTGAGCAGAGGGCTGGAGCACCTCTGCTATGGAGACAGACTGAGGGAGTTGGGGTTGTGCAGTCTGGAGAAGAGAAGGCTCTGAGGAGACCTTCTTGTGGCCTTCCAGGATCTGCAGAGGGCTACAGGAAAGCTGGGGAGGGACTTTTGAGGGTGTCAGGGAGGGATAGGACTGGGAAGAATGGAGCAAAACTAGAAACGGGTAGATTCAGATTGGATGTGAGTAAGAAGTAGTGAAGGGTGGTGAGACACTGGCACAGGTTGCCCAGGGAGGTGGTGGAAGCCTCATGCCTGGAGGTTTTTAAGGCCAGACTGGAGATGGCTGTGAGCAACCTGCTGTGGTGTGAGGTGTCCCTGGCCATGGCAGGGGGTTGGAACTGGCTGATTCTTGAGGTCCCTTCCAACCCTGCACATTCTATGATTCCCTTGACCTTCTGGGCACACTCCATGCCCCCATTGTTTTTCATCTCATCAGCCCCCTCAGTGCCAGTGAAGGGAGGACCTTTGATGATGCCTGATGGCTCTGACCACAGATCTAGCTATTTTTAAAAGTGTTTTTTTGTACCCCTGTGGTGGTTTGAGAGAGAAGGCCCAGCTTTCTCTCCTCCACAAAGAGGGGAAAAAAAAACCACAGCTAAGTCAGCCGGAGAAGCAGAAGGAATGCTGTATGTTACAAGCAATGTGGAAAATGCAAGATATGTACACAATATATACAGTATTTACAATGTATGTACAGAAATATACAGCAAGGGAAAAAAAAAGAATACAGGAACGAAATTCCCTCTTCCGGACAGAGGAGGGTTCCCCCCCTGCACCCCCCTCTCTCTCCCCCTACCTCCCTTTTTTCCCAAAAAGGGCTAGAGAGAGAGAAAAGGCAATTAATAAGGATGAAATTTGGTTAGGCCTTAAAAAAGCGCATGCAGTATTAGTGATTAGTGCTTATCTGGTGTCCAAGGTTGTTCTGGCTAGGAGCCCAGAGGCAGGCAAGCTCCAGGAAAGGAGCGAACTGAGAAAAAACTCCAGCTGCACTAAAACTTAAAACTGCATTCTACCAATCTACCAATGAAATTCGTTTAGAACATTGATGTTTTCATTGTCTTCACCAAAACATTCAGCCAGAGTGTCCCAGCACTGTCCCTTTCTTAAAGGCACAGCCTTAAACAGTCACAACCCCCTGTTTCATTGCAGCTTTGCTTTTGCCTTTAGAAGGCATCCATGCAGCTGGACCTTCAGTTCTCACTGTTGTCATCTTTGCTGTCTACTTAATTTCCTTCACTCCTACCTGTGAAACAGGGCTGGTTTTAAGCCAGAACCCCCAAATGCCAGCTTGATGAGCTGCCTTTTTCTTTGGTTGTTTCTTTCCTTTTGGCAGTGTCTTGCAAATGATTATTTGCCTCAGAATGGACAGAGAAGGGTTTTCCTGGCTCAAAAATTTCCAGAATGCCAAATTTGAAGGGAGAGGGTGAAAGGGTCTTAGAAAGGCTCCCTCATGTCTGCAGTAATTGGTTGTGTCTTGCTGGGGCTGAGCTACAGGCAGTTTGCTGAGAAGCAAATCAGAGCTTCAGGAGCTGCTGTCCCTCTCACATTAGCTCTGTGCCAGCAGCACAACCTGATCAAAATAACAACCCAAAGCTCCTCACTCTCAGTGGTTATCCACTAGAGTGCTCCCTGTGGGGTGGAGATTCATGGCTGAGTATGGTGAGAGCTCAGGGAGTTGCCAGGGGATCATGGAATTGTTTTGGTTGGAAAAGACCTTTGAGATCATCAAGTCCAAGCATGAGCCCAGCACTGCCCTAGGGCACCACCAACCCCTGGCCCTCAGCACCACATCTCCATGGCTTTGAAACCTCTTCAGGGATGAGGACTCCACCACTGCCCTGGGCAGCCTGGCACAGGCCTGGACAAGCCTTTCATGGAAGAAATTGTTCCTCATGGCCAACCCAAACCTCCCCTGATGCAACTTGAGGCCATTTCCTTTTGTCCTATGACTTGTTCCTTGGGAGAAGAGACCAACCCCCAGCTGCCTCCAAGCTCCTCTCAGGTAGCTGCAGAGAGCCATGAGTTCTCCCCTCAGCCTCCTTCTCTCCAGGCCCAACACCCCCAGCTCCCTCAGCTGCTCCTCCCCCGCACTGTTCTCCAGACCCTTCCCCAGCTTTGTTGCCCTTCTCTGGCCCTGCTCCTGCCCCCTGAATGTCCTTCTTGGAGTGAGGAGCCCAAAACCCAGGATTTGAGGTTTAGGCTGGAAGGGACCTGCAGTGGGAACCTTTTCCACCTTCAAGTAGGAACAATTCCAAAGCTATGTTAGCCTGACCATCAGCCAGAGTTTAGCATCATCCCTGGAAACATTCCAAGTCAGGATGGACTCAGCTCTGAGCAACCTGATCTGGTTGAAGACGTCCTTGCTTAATGCAGGAGGTTGGACTAGATGACCTTTATTGGTCCCTACCAACTCAAACCATTCTGTGACAGAGGCTTTCCTGCGCATTAATAGAATGGTTTCTGATTAATTCTCATTCCCTACACAGTGACCCCCCTCCCCTCTTCCAGCTTCAACGCATTGCCCTTCATCCTATCACTCCAAGCCATTATCAAAAGTCCCTCCTCAGCTCTCCTGCAGTCCCCTTCAGGTACTGGATTCTTGTGCCTCGCTGAGATGTCAGTTCAGGATATCTTCAAAGTTTCCCCTCCCCCACAGCACTGCAGCCCCCGGGCAGGCTTGCAAGAGCCTCTCTACATCACAAGCATCAGACAGTGGGTTGAAGAAAAACAAACAGCTGATGTTCTCCAGGATGAAACCTGTTCTGCTGCCAAGCCAGCACCACATTCCTCAACCCCTGCCAAGCCAGGGCTTCAATGTCCAATTTCAACCCCACAAGCACAAGCTCAGCTTCCAGCAAGGCAGAACACAGCAAGGAATTTCAAGCTGGAATTGTTTTTTTTGCTGTTCAGTAGTTGCCCATTTAATACAAAGGCCCAGAGAATAGCCAAACAAAGCCCAAATCCATCTCTCCTTCACTCATCTGTAGAAGAGGACTCTAAGCCCAGCACTAACTCCAAGCCCAGAGCTACCCAGTTTAGACAGAGTCCATCATCAGTAAACTTGCAAATGACACCAAGCTGGGGGCAGGAGTTGAGCTGTTAGAGGGTAGGAGAGCTCTGCAGAAAGATCTTGGCAGGCTGGACAGATGGGCAGAGTCCAAGGGCATGAGATTGAACACACCCAAGTGCCAGGTGCTGCACATTGGCCACAACAACCCCATGCAGAGCTACAGGCTGGGGTCAGAGTGGCTGGAGAGCAGCCAGGCAGAAAGGGACCTGGGGGTAGTGTTTGAGGGTAGGCTGCAGTGTGCCCAGGTGGCCAAGAAGGCCAGTGGCATCCTGGCCTGCATTAGGAATGGTGTGGCCAGCAGGAGCAGGGAAGTCATTGTGCCCTGTACTCTGCATTGGTTAGGCCACACCTTGAGTCCTGTGTCCGGTTCTGGGCCCCTCAGGTTAAGATGTTGACTTGCTGGAAGGTGTCCAGAGAAGGGCAACAAGGCTGGGGAGAGGCCTTGAGCACAGCCCTGTGAGGAGAGGCTGAGGGAGCTGGGGTTGCTTAGCCTTGAGATGAGGAGGCTCAGGGCAGACCTTCTTGCTCTCTACAACTCCCTGAAGGGAGGTTGTAGCCAGGAGGGGGTTGGTCTCTTCTCCCAGAATGAGAGGGCACAGTCTCAAGCTGTGCCAGGGGAGGTTTGGGCACTGGATGTGAGGAAGAGAGATTTGCCATTGGAAAAGGTTAGGTTGGAGATGAAGAAAAATGTCTTTGATGCAAGAATGGTCAGGGATTGGAAGAGGCTGCCCAGGGAGGTGTTGGATTCCCCACCCCTGGAGGTGTTCAAGAAACCTGTGGCCATGGTGGTGTTGGACTTGATGGTCTTGGAGTTCTTTTCCCACCCAAACTTTTCTTTGATTCTCTGATTCTTTACCTTTTCTACAATGCTAAAATATCTCTCAAAGGTCCCTTCCAACCCAAACCACCCTGAGTCTGTGAGCCTGTTAATGAGGACTAATCAGCTCTGCTGTTAATGACAAAACCTGATGGTAGTTGTTTGGCTGCAACCAGTCTGGAGATCTCCAGAGCCCTTGCTGCCCTGCATAGCTTCATCTCTTTTATTACAGGTTGCCTGAAAGCAGTGAGCCTGGAGTAATTTAGTTGTGATCTGACCTGGCTAGTCTCAAAATGACACTTGGAAAGGAGCTGCCAAACAGAGCCATCTGTTTTTAAACGCTTTAATTGCTCCTTCAGCCCAAGCAGCTCAGCAGACCTGAAGCATGCAGTTAGCAGGGAGGGACCAAGTGTTGATGTGCTGCTCAGGAGCCACCTCAGTATGAATTCAGACTCCTTGTCAGCAGCACAAACCCAGAACCTTGGAGTTCTTTTCTTTCTTCCTCCTTTCTTTATCCTCTGGTAGTGCTTCTGTTCCCATCACCTATCCTGCTCTACAGATGAGTTCTATTGTAATTTCTGCTGGGTAAGAGGTGACCTTTAAATTGCTTTTCCTGCAGTTTGCCAGGAAAAAAATAAATAATTTCAGAGCCTCCTTACAGGAGAGAGCAGCTGAGCAGGGAACAAGAGAACAGAATCACAGAATGGTAAGGAGCCTCAACTCCATCCCTGGGCAACCTGTTCCAGTGTTCCACCACCCTCATGGTGCAGAACTTGTTCCTCACATCCAATCTAAATCTGCTCTGCTCTAGTTTGAAGCCATTGCCTCTCATCCTGTCCCTGCAGGCCTTTGCAAACAGTCTCTCCAGCCTTCTTGTAGCCCCTTCAGGTACTGGCAGGATGCTATTAGGTCTCCCTGGAGCCTTCTCTTCTCCAGGCTGAACACCCCCAGTTCCCTCAGCCTGGCCTCAGAGCAGAGCTACTCCAACCCCCTGAGCATTTTCCTGGCCCTCCTCTGGACCTGCTCCAGCAGCTCCAGGTCCTTCCTGTGCTGAGGGCTCCAGAGCTGCACACAGCACTCCAGGTGAGGTCTCCCCAGAGCAGAGCAAAGTGGCAGAATCACCTCTCTGGCTCTGCTGCCAACGCTGCTTTGGATGCAGCCCAGGCTGTGATTGGTCTGGGCTGGAAGGGAGCTCCAAAGGTCATCCAGTCCAACCCCCTCTGCACTCAGCAGGGACATCCTCAGCTAGATCAGCTTGCCCAGAGCACTGTCCAGCCTCACCTCGAATACCTGCAGGGATGGGACCCTTGCAGTCAATTATTGCTCCTCATGGGTGGTTCCTTGCTCACTTCCCCTTGGTAGAACCTCTGTAGGGCAGAAGCTGCTGTGAAGCACCTGTGAGCTCCATTTGGTGGGGGAGACTGTTGAGGATTCTCCAAGCTTTCTAGATCTTATTACTTCTGGCCAAGCAAGCCACCCAAGTTCCTGCTGTAGTCATCTGAAGCCTCACTTTGTGTTTTTGAAACAGCCTTAAAAAAAAACTACACCCAAGCCCAACCAGGATATTTTTGGGGCTTTATTTCTTTTTCTGGTGAAAGCAAGTGGTAGAGACCTTAAAAAAACCCCACCCAAACAGGATGCTTTTGGGTTTCATCTCTTTCTTTTTTTGCTGGTGAAAACAAGTGTCAGGGGCTGGATCAGAAGATTGAAAACAGAGTCCTGGGTTGTTTTTTTTTTTCTCTGTGGCTCTTTTGTAACTCCAGGATTATATTTACCAAAGATCCCCTTCAGCTCCCCCCCAGGGTTTCATTAGCTTTGGATTCCAGTGACCCCCCCCAGAGCTTTTCCTCCCCCTGCTTTAAACTGAGCTGAAGTCCTATATTCAAGCTGGAATTTCCTTTCTTTTTTTTCCTCCTTCTTAACCTATTTTATTAATGATTCCTCTGGATTTAGGCCAAATATAGCTGCTGTGACTCACCCTCCTCTTTCTGCTTTTCAAGTTGGAGATCCACTTGCTGCTGGTGCTCTGATTTCCTACCACTTCCCTCCACCTTTGGAGTTTACTTCTCTTCATTTCTAAACCCACCTCCCTCCATCAGTTTAGGGTGGCTGTGGTTGAGCCCAAGACTCTGAAGGCTGGCACAGTACTTTGTAAAGCAGCATGGTGGAGGGAGTCCAGAGGAGGCCACAAAGATGATCAGGGGATTGTAGCAGCTCTGCTCTGAGGCCAGGCTGAGGGAGCTGGGGGTGTTCAGCCTGGAGAAGAGAAGGCTCCAGGGGGACCTCAGAGCTGCCTTCCAGTACCTGAATGGGATCCTGCAGGAAGGCTGCAGTGGGACTTTTGCTAAGGGTGTCTAGAGCCAGGCCAAGGGGGAATGGTTTGAAGCTGAGGCACAGCAGGGTCAGACTGGAGCTGAGGAAGAAGTTCTTCAGTGTGAGGGTGGTGAGACTCTGGAACAGGCTGCCCAGGGAGGCTGTGGCTGCCTCCTGCCTGGGGGTGTTTCAGTGCCAGGCTGGATGAGGCCTTGAGCAGCTGAGTGTAGCTGAGAGGTGTCCCTGGGCATGGTGTGGAGGTTGGAGGAGATGAGCTCTGACGTTCCTTCCAACATAAGCCATTCTATGAGGAGTTCTTGGCAGAGTAATGGCTTAGAGGATGTGGGGAACCTCCTGCACTGAATTCTTCTTCTGTTGTTCATAGAATCATAGATTGATGGAATGGTTTGGGTTGGAATGTCCCTGCTGACTGCAGGGGAGTAGGACTAGATGATCTTTGAAGGGCCATCTGCAACTAGAGCAAGTTGATTAGAGCCCCTGAACAACCTGATTTGCAGTGGTTCCAGGGTTGGGCATCTCCCACCTCTCTGGGCAACCTGGGACAGGCTCTCACCAACTTCAGCCTAAAACATTTCTCCCTTTTCTCCAGTCTGAGTTCTCTCTCTTCTAGTTTGAAGCCATCACCCCTTTGTCCTGTCCCAACAGGCCCTGCTCAAAAGTCTGTCCCCAGCTTTCTTAAAAGCCCTCTTTTAAGTCCTGCAAGGCCATCTGAAGGGCTCCCTGGAGGCTTCTCTTCTCCAGGCTGAGCACTCCCAGCTCTTTCAGCCTGACCTCCCAGCAAAGGGCTTCCATAGGACAGCAGAGGTGGCTCTGCATGTGCTCTCCTGTTGCTGACCAGTGCTGGGGCAGTTGCTGCCTGTTGTGGATGTGGTTGAGCATTTATTATGATGTAGACTGACCTCATGAACTCATTTCACACAAACTCATAGAATCTTAAGAGTCCCAGGTTGGAAGAGACCTCCAGGATCATCCAGTCATAGAATCATGGAACCACAGAATGATAGAATCACAGAATCATAGAATGGTCTGGGTTGGAAGGGACCTCCAAAGGTCATCCAGTCCAAACCCCTCTCCACTCAGCAGGGACATCCAAGCTTTCTTGGTGACAGCCTGTTCTAGACAAGATGGCACAGTGTCCTGACCAGCCAAATCTTTGAAGTGCCCAGTCCAGGGGACTCCACCAGTTCCCTGGGGAGGTTCGAATCACTGATTGTCCTTGTGCTGAAAAATGTTCTTGCATCCACAGCAGTAACAAAGATGATTATTCAGTGGCCATGGGATGGAGATGATTACAGAACAACAGAATGGTGGAGTTGGAAGGGAGCTCTGGAGCTCAGCCAGGCCAACCCCACCCCTGCTCTATCAGGGCACCCACAGCAGCTTGCCCAGGAGCACTATGGCCAGGGGGGGTTGGAAGCTCTCCACACAAGGAGACTCCACAACCTCTCTGGGCAGCCTGCTCCAGGCCTCCAGCACCCTCACAACAAACAACTTTCTCCTCCTCTCCAGCTGGCACCTCCTGGCTGCCAGTTTGTGCCCCTTGGCCTGTCCCTAGGCAGCACTCAGCAGATGCCAGCCCCATCCTCTTGCCCCCCCCAGCCCCTTCAGCTCTTGCTGAGTATTGCTCAGTTCCCCTCTGGGGCTGCTCTTCTGCAGGCTCTCAGCCCCAGGGCTCTCAGCCTTTACTCCTCACAGAGCTGCTCCAGGCCCTTCAGCCTCTCCCCAGCCTCCCCTGGACTCTCTCCAGCAGTTCTCAGTCTCTCTGCAGCTGGGGAGCCCAAACCTGGAGCCAGCACTCCAGATGTGACCTCACTGGTCCATAGCAGATGCAGAAGGACAGACAGACAGGAGATCTGACTCTGTCCATGATTCCAGCTGAGCTGAGCTGAGGGAATATTTTCCCTTACCTCTTAGTGACTGCTTACCATCAGGCCTGACTTAGCTGTTGTCACTCCAGTTCAGTTTTGCTCCTTCCCCCTTCCAAAGCCTGCAGAAGACTTTCAGAGTCAGCTGGCAGCAGTGAATTGCAGCTGGCAGGGGATTATGATCTGTATCAAACCCTCTCCACCAGAAGCAGATTATCAGCCTTGGGTCAGCTGCTAACAAGAGCGTAGGCACATAGCTGTGGAGAGGCTGCTGCTGGAAGGGATGAGAAGGAGGCAGGGTTCAGTGCTGTTGTCCTCTTGATGTTCTCCTCTGGTCCTTCAAGTAGTGAGGTGGATGTGAACTGAGTCAGACTTGTGGTCAATGGGATGGAGTCTAGTTCAAGGCCTGTGCCTAGTGGAGTCTCTCCAGGGTCAGTACTGGTACCAGGAGTGTTCAATATATTCATCAATGACCTGGGTGAGGGCTCAGAGAGCACTGCCAGCAAGTTGCTGATGGCACCACCCTGGGAGGAGTGGCAGGCACAGGGGGGTTGTGCTGCCATGCAGCCAGACTTAGGCTGAGAGCTGGGCAGGGAGAAATGGAATGGAGTTCAACAAGATCAAGGGGAGAGTCTTGCACCTGGCAAGAAGCAACCTCAGGGAGCAGTACAGGTTGGGGACTGAGCTGCTGGAGATCAATGAAGGGGAAAAGGACCTGGGGGTCCTGGTGGATGGGAGGTTGACCATGAGCCAGCAGTGTGCTCCTGTGGCCAAGAAGGCCAAAGCCATCCTGGGGTGGATTAGAAGGGCTGTGCTTGGTAGGTCAAGAGAAGTTCTCCTCCCCCTCTGCTGAGACTACACCTGGATTATTGTGTCCAGTTCTGGGCCTCTCAGTTCAGGAAGGACCTCAGGGAACTGCTTGAAAGAGTTCAGCACAGAGCCACAAAGATGCTGAAGGCAGTGGAACATCTTCCTTCTGGGGAGAGCCTGAGGGAGCTGAGGGCTCTGTAGCTTGGAGAGGAGGAGCCTGAGAGGTGAGCTCATTGCTGTTGATAAAGATGTGCAGGGTGAGTGCCAAGAGGCTGGAGCCAGGCTCTGCTGGGTGATGCCCAATGCCAGCACAAGAGGCAGTGGTGGAAGTTGAGGCATAGGAAGTTCCTTGGGAACAGGAGGAAGAATTATTTCCCTGTGAGCATGACCGAAGACTGGAATAGGCTGCCCAGGGGGGTTGTGGAGTCTCTGTCTCTATAGATACTCAAGACTCACCTGGATGTGTTCCTGTGTGACCTGCCCTAGGTGCTGCTGCTCTGGCAGGGGGTTGGACTGGATGATCCTTGGAGGTCCCTTCCAGCCCCTAACTTGCTGTGATTCTGGGATGCTTCATTCTGTTGGCCTCCCTTGACATATTTTCCCTCTGCCAAGATTTCTTTTTTTTCTCTTTTGTGGAAATTCTTGGAGGTTTCACCTCCAATCCTTCCCCCCAAATGTCACTCCTGTCCTTCACTGGTGAAGCTTCCATTGGCAGCTAATGGCAAGGATTCGGCAGCAGATAAAAAGCCCAGCAGAATTGCAGCCACTTGCTTCATCTCTTCGCAGATGCTTTCTCTGTCGGCTGATCAGTACAAAGGAAGGATGTGAGAGCAGTCAGCATCGGTAGCTGCTTCACCGGGAGGGTGGAAAAGGCTCTGCTCCTCTGCCATACCTGGGCTTTTGTGCCAGGCACAGCTTGGCATTGTCTTAATTTGCAAACTAATGACCTTAGCTGGGGGGGGACTCTGAGCTTGCTCTGAGCAGGGCTTCCACACATCTGTTTAATTGCTTGCCTGTGGCAACCAGATTGCCTGCAGGCAAAATTAAAGTGGCACCCCTTGAAAGCTTTCTAATTACCAGCCCTCAGTGCTGCTTAACGTCTTCATCAGTGGCACAGGAAGCAGGAGAGACCTGAACCCTCTGCAGCTTTGCTGAGAACACCAAGCTGAGTGGTGCAGCTGAGACACCTGAGGGATGGGAGGCACCCAGAGGGACCCAGTCAAGCTGGAGGTGTGAGTCCAGATGAACCTAATGAGGTTCAACGAGGCCAAGTGGAAGCTCCTGCACCTAGGTTGGGGCAATCCACATTTTTAACCTGTGCTGGGGGATGAAGGGGCTGGAAAGCAGCCCTGTGGAGAAGGACTTGGGACTGCTGGGGGGGGAAAAGCTGGAGATGAGCCAGCACCGAGCACTGTCAGCCCAGAGCCAGCCCTGTGCTGGGCTGATCCCCAGCAGTGTGGGCAGCAGGGGCAGGGAGGGGATTCTGCCCCTCTGCTGTGCTCTGCTCAGACCTCACCTGCAGTGCTGGGGCAGCTCTGGAGGCCTCAGGGACAGCACAGACAGGGACCTGCTGGAGCAGGGCCAGAGGAGGCCACAGCCATGCTGGGAGGGCTGGAAGCCCTCTGCTGTGAGGCCAGGCTGGGAGAGTTGGGATTGTTCAGCCTGGAGAAGAGAAGGCTCCAGGGAGACCTTCTGGTGGCCTTGCAGGACTCGAAAAGGGCCTGTAAGAAATCTGGGGAGAGACAAGGGGAGCATCTGGGTGATGTGACAAGGGATGGTGGTTTGAAACCAAAAGAGGGAGATTCAGGCTGAAGAGAAGGAAGACATTTTTCATGGTCAGCATGCTGAGAGCCTGTCCCAGGTTGCCCAGAGAGGTGGGAGATGTCCCATCCATGGAACCATTCCAGGTCAGGTTGTTTGAGGCCCTGAGCAACCTTCTCTACTTGAAGATGTCCCTGCTGACTGCAGGGGGGTTGGAGGAGATGACCTTGAGAGGTCTTTTCCAACCCAAACCATTTCATGATTCTGTGATCCAGCCACCTTAGGAGGAGATGTCTGACACTGTTGTGCTGCTGTCTCAATCTGGGCACTGCTGCTTTATTACTTCTAGAGAAAACAGAGGGATGTGAAGTGAAATCTTCCTCTCCACGTGACCTGAGTCGTCTTCTGTAAGCATTTTGCTCCTGGAGGGGTAGCGACAGCTTCAGTAACTCGGGGAGCTTTAGATTGAGATAGTTTATGGGGGTGTCAGACACTGGGCTCTGAGTGCTCATCATGGGCAGCAGTCTGTTGAAATGCATTCACCTGTGGCAGGGAACTGAGAGGAAGATTTGCTGCTGAAATAGGAAGAGTGAAATACTGAAATAGGGAAATGAGAGCCTGCAGAAATACTGGAGTGCATTGGGAAGGGGACTGCTGGGGTGTTTTATGGTTATTAGGAAGGCAGTTTGGTGTGGGGAAAAAAAGAATGAAAAGCAAGAGAAAGGAGAAGGAAGAGAAGGACAGAAAGACAAAGAGGGAGGGAGAAAAGAGAGACAAGAAAGACAAGAGGGAAGGGGAGGGCAGAAAGGGGATGGAGGAGAGGAAGAGGGGGAGGAAGGGAGAGGTTTGGAGAGGAGAGGGAAGGGGAGGGGAGAGGAAAGGAGGGGAGAAAGGAGAGGTGAGAGGGAGGGGAAAAGGGGAGGGGAGGAAGGAGAGGAGGGAGAAGTTTGGAGAGGGGAGAGGAGAGATGAGGGGAGAGGAAAGGAGATTAGAAAGGAGAGGCGAGAGGAGAGAGAGGGGGAGAGGGGAGGGGAGGAAGGAGAGAAGGAAGGGAGAGGTTTGGAGAGGGGAGAAGAGAGGAGAGGAAAGAGAAAAGGGAAGAGGAAAGAAAGTAAAGGGGAAAAAAAGAAAAGAAAGAGAAAAGAAGAGAAAAGCAGAGGAGCTTGGCAGTGTCTTGCTGTGTGCTGCTGGTTCTTGCTGCAGGGCACATTCCCAGGCTCTCAGATCCCGAGGTCATGATTACTCTCACAATTTGCCCTCCTATTCTTCCCAGCAAGGACATTTTTCCTTCCCTGGTTGCCTGGCAATTCAAGTGAGGATCGCTCAGGTCCTGCCCTGTGTTCTACTGTACTTTTTGGAGCTGCTCACACTGCTGAGTGGCTCAGGACTGGTCTGCAGGAGGATGCACATCCAGTGTGGATTTGTCTCACAAAGAAGGGTGTTTTTTTTTGGGGGGGGGGGGGGGGGGGGGAATATGCTGCAGGTTTGATTTTCTAGCTCCCAGTTCCTTGTTAGCTCCCTAGGCATCACTTTTTTCCTTGCTGTTTTGTGTCTGAAAACAAAATTAATCACTGTACTGAAAGCAGGAACTGATTTTCCTGTGTTTTTTTAAGGAAAAAAGGGGCAAAACCGACCCCACTCCATGCCCCCCAATATTTCACAGATCACTGCCTGGGAATGCTGAGCTTCTTTCCAAAGCATGCAAAACCAGACCTGGGAATTAGTTAAAATAAACCAGAGGGAATCTTCCCCCACATTAGCTCCTTGCCAGGCTGGGAACAGCACAGGTGACATCAATTTGGGCTTTGTTAGAGCAGAGAAGAACATGGACAAAGGAAAATATCAGAGAATGGCTCAGGTAGGAAGGGACCTCAGGGCTCATCTCCTCCAACCTCCACACCATGCCCAGGGACACCTCTCAGCTAGACTCAGCTGCTCAAGGCCTCATCCAGCCTGGTCTTGGAACGCCTCCAGGCAGGAGGCAGCCACAGCCTCCCTGGGCAGCCTGTTCCAGAGTCTCACCACCCTCCTGCTGAAAAACTTCTTCCTCAGCTCCAGCCTGACCCTGCTCTGCCTCAGCTTCAAACCATTCCCCCTTGACCTGGCTCCAGACACCCTTAGCAAAAGTCCCTCTGCAGCCTTCCTGCAGGATCCCTTCAGCTATTGCAAGGCAGCTCTGAGGTCCCGCTGGAGCCTTCTCTTCTCCAGGCTGAACACCCCCAGCTCCCTCAGCCTGGCCTCAGAGCAGAGCTGCTGCAGCCCTTGGATCATCTTTGTGGCCTCCTCTGGACTCCCTCCAGCAGCTCTGTGTCCTCCTTGTGCTGGGGACAGCAGAACTGGAGGCAGGATTGGAGGTGGGGTCTGAGCAGAGCCAGGGGGCAGAATCCCCTCTCTTGCCCTGCTGCCCACACTCCTCTGGCTGCAACCCAGCACACAGCTGCCTGCTGGGCTGCCTGAGGGCACTGCTGGCTCCTGGGGAGCTGCTCAGCACCCAACACTCCCAAGTCTCTTTCTTCAGTGCTGCTCTCACCCAACTCTGCACCCAGCCTGGATTTGTGCCTGGGCTTGGCAGGCTGTGCATTTCATCCCAGGTAATATCAATTCGAGCATTGTCAGAGCAAAGAAAAAATGGAGAAAGGGGTGGGGAAAAAAAATCTCAGGAGGAGGTGGGGGGCAGCTCTTGTATGATTGATAGAGAGACTTTAAGATCCCAGGTGAATTGTTATGAAGAATGATGGCAGGAGAGAAAAAACCCACCCCCCAAAGCAGGTTATTAAGTACAGAGTTGATGCTTATCAGCAGGAAAATGAATGTGTCAGAGATTGGCTGCAAATCAAAAGCCTGATTTATTTATTTACTTTTGCCTTTGAAAATGCACAAATAAGGCTGGGGGTGGGTCTGTAAATCCTGCCAGCAGTGGTGGGAGCTTTGCAGAATGTACACAGGCTTTGTGCTCTGTGGACTTCATCATCTACAACTATGAGGCTCCAGACAGCAGTGAGCGGAGGGCTGGAAGCCCTCTGCCCTGTGAGGAAGGCTTGAGAAGGTTGGGTTTATGCAGCCTGGAGAAGAGGAGGCTTAGAGGAGACTTCATCACAGGGGAGCAGGACATAAAGGGTGCCTACCAGGAGGATGGAGACTCCCTGTTATAGAATCACAGAGTTCTCAGGGTTGGAAGGAACCTTAAGGATGATCCAGTTCTACCCCCTCTGCCACGGGCAGGGACACCTCACACCAGAGCAGATTGCTCACAGCCTTTGTACCAGGTGTGCCATGGAGAAGACGAGAGATGGGGACAAGCAAGGAGCTGTGGCTTTGTTTTCCCTCTGCCTCCTTGATGGCTTCATGTTAAGTCAAACATCTTTCCATTAACTCACATGTCAGTAACTCAAGAAAAGTGTGGCCAGCACGTCTAGGGAGGTTCTTCTGCCCCTCTGCTCTGCTCTGGTGGGACCAAACCTGGAATGCTGTGTCCAGATTTGGAGAGACAGAGACCTGCTGGAGAGAGTCCAAGGGAGAACCAGGAGGATGCTTAGGGGACTTGAACATCTGCCCTGTGAAGAGAGACTGAGAGCCCTGGGGCTGTTTAGTGTGGAGAAGAGAAGGCTGAGAGGGGATCTGATCAAGGTCTCTCAGTCTCTGAGGGGTGGCTGTCAAGTGAAGGGGGCCAAGCTCTTTTGGGTGCTGCACAGCAATAAGCCAAGGAGCAATGGATACAAACTTGAACACAGAAGATTTCAGCTCAACCTGAGGAGAAACTTCGTTGGTGTGAGGGTGCCAGAGCCCTGGAGCAGGCTGCCTAAAGAGGTTGTGGACTGTCCTTGTTTGGAGACTTTCCAAAGCCACCTGGATGCCTTCCTGTGCAGACTACCCTGGGTGATGCTGCTCTGGCGGGGGGGGTTGGACTGGATGATCTCTGAAGATCCCTTCCTACCTCTGATATACTGTGACACTGCTGGGGAGATTCCCAGTGGACTCCAGAAGAAGCTGTTTCCCCCTGTGGGAACAGTGAGAATTTGGAATCATCTCCCAGGGGAAGCAGTGGAGCTACTTAGACTGGGCCAGGATGCTGGGCCAGCTCATTTCAACCCCACCATCCCCTAGAAAGGTTGGACCAGGTGAGCCTTGGTGTCCCTTCCAACCTGGCATTCTGTGATCTCTGGGTGTTCAAACCCAGGTGGCATCAATGGGACACTGATGGATGGGAAATAAGATTTTTATCACTGCTGTGGCAAAAGGGATCCTAGCTCCAGCTGTAGAGGCTTCAGCATCCTTCCAAGCCTCTTGGCACACAGCTGCCTTCTGGGCTGCATGAGGGCTCTGCTGGCTCCGGGGGATCATCAATTTGGGCTTTGTTAGAGCAGAGAAGAACATGGAGAAAGGAAAATATCAGAGAATGGCTCAGGTTGGAAATGACCTCAGGACTCATCTTTTCCAACCTCCCCACTATGCCCAGGGACACCTCTCAACTCGACTCAGCTGCTCAAGGCCTTATCCAGCCTGGCCTTGAACAGCCCCAGGCAGGAGGCAGCCACAGCCTCCCTGGGCAGCCTGTTCCAGCGTCTCACCACCCTCCTGCTAAAGAACTTCTTCCTCAGCTCCAGCCTGACCCTGCTGTGCCTCAGCTTCAAACCATTCCCCCTTGGCCTGGCTCCAGACACCCTTAGCAAAAGTCCCTCTGCAGCCTTCCTGCAGGATCCCTTCAGCTATTGCAAGGCAGCTCTGAGGTCCCCCTGGAGCCTTCAGGCTGAACACCCCCAGCTCCCTCAGCCTGGCCTCAGAGCAGAGCTGCTGCAGCCCTTGGATCATCTTTGTGGCCTCCTCTGGACTTCCTCCAGCAGCTCTGTGTCCTCCTTGTGCTGGGGACAGCAGAACTGGAGGCAGGATTAGAGGTGGGGTCTGAGCAGAGCCAAGGGACAGAATCCCCTCTCTTGCCCTGCTGCCCACACTCCTCTGGCTGCAGCCCAGCACACAGCTGCCTGCTGGGCTGCCTGAGGGCACTGCTGGCTCCTGGGGAGCTGCTCAGCACCCAGCACCCCCAAGTCATGGAATCATAGAATTATCAGGGCTAGAAGGGACCTCAAGGATCATTCAGTTCCAAACCCCCTGCCATGGGCAGGGACACCTCACACCACAGCAGGTTGCTCACATCCACATCCAGCCTGGCCTTCAAAACCTCTAGGGATGAGGCTTCCACCACCTCCTTGGGCAACCTCTTCCAGTGTCTCACCACCCTCATGGGGAAGTGCTTCTTCCTAACATCCAATCTGAATCATCTTTGTGCTCTCCTCTGGACTTGTTCCAGCAGTAACCCCTAGAATTTTGCATCTCACTGCTAAAATCAGTGGTCCAGGGGTTCAGAGTCCAGGGCCTCAAGTCTTTTTCTTCAGGGCTGCTCTCATCCCACTCTGCACTCAGCTCAGTAACTCCAATGTCCTTCACAACCATCCTCAGCGTAAAAAAATTTCCTTTCTCCTGAGTCTAAATCTGCCTCTTTTAGTCTCCAACCCTCACCCCTTGTCCTGTCACAAGAGGCCCCCCTAAACAAAAGTTTGCCCCTATCTTTCTTCTCCCCCCTGTCTTCCGTGCAGGCCAATATTTGCGTAGCTGCTTCCGAGCAAGCTTCTCCCTTTCAGCCTTTCTGAAAGGCCTCAAAACTCTGGCAGTTGTTGTTGAAAGTTGGCACACAGGGAAGGAGGAGAAGATGAATCCTCTGCTTTTCATATCTGCCATTGCCATTCAACCCCTAAGCTGACCTTCTACCCCTGGCTGGAAAAGCAGGAATGAAAAGCTGGTTTGTCCCACCGGCCTCAACCCTCCCGGGTGGGTTTAGCCATTCTTGGGTGTTGAGTTGATCTCAATTGCAAGCTGGGAGCCCCTTCAACCTCCCTTGAATCTCTTTCCACTCTTTAGTTTGGGCAGGAGAGGCCAAAAAACCTCTGCAGAGTGTTAATGGGTGACTTGCTGTGGCCTTTCGGTCCTGTTCTTTGTGTGAGTTGCAGAAGCATTCCTGGTGGTGGCCTCCTGGGCTGGGTGTGGGCACTGGGAGTGGGAATGAGATAGAGGTGGAGGAGGGCACTGCAAAGTCCTTTGTGATGGCAGGATGGGAAATATTTGGCTTTTAGAGTGATTGTGAACTGAATCTTTGACTGCATCTTGCATGCATGACAGAGATCTCTTGCTCTCTACAACCTGAAAGAAGGTTGCAGTGAGGTGGGGTTTGCTCTCTTCTCCCTAGTTTCAGGTGATAGAAGGAGAGCAAATGGCCTGAAATTGTGCCAGGGGAGGGTTAGGTTGGACTTTAGGAAGAATTGGTTTCCTGGAAGAGTGGTCAGGGATTGGAAGAGGCTGCCCAGGGAGGTGGTAGAGTCCCCATGCCTGGAGGAATTCAAGAAACCTGTGGCCATGGCACATGGTTTGATGACCATGGTGGTGTTGGGTTGATGGTTGGACAGAATGATCTTAGAGGTCTTAATGATTCTGTGATAGTGGGAAGTGTCCCTGCCCATGGCAGGGGGTTGAAACTAGATCTCTTTAGGGTTCCTTCCAGCCCAGACCATTCTGTGTTTCCTTGAACCCCTCTGCCAGAGCTCTGCCTGTGATTTTTTTATCTTGTGTTTTATACTTGACTTCTGTTTGTTCAACACTTGGCAGCTTTCACCTGAAGAAGCCAACAACGTTCTTTTCCTTATTGTTCGAGTGACAGCAATGTGCCAATTTTATTATCATACAATGGCTCAGGTTGGGAGGGACCTCAGAGACCATCTCCTCCAACCTCCACACCATGCCCAGGGACACCTCTCAGCTAGATTCAGCTGCTCAAGGCCTCATCCACCCTGGCATTCAACACCCCCGTGCAGGAGGCAGCCACAGCCTCCCTGGGCAGCCTGTTCCAGAGTCTCACCACCCTCCTGCTGAAGAACTTCTTCCTCAGCTCCAGCCTGACCCTGCTGTGCCTCAGCTTCAAACCATTCCCCCTTGGCCTGGCTCTTGGTGCCATGGTTTAGTAGTCATGAGGTCTTGGGTGACAGGTTGGACTTGATGATCTTTGAGGTCTTTTCCAACCTTATTGATTCTATGATTCTAGACACCCTTAGCAAAAGTCCCTCTGCAGCCTTCCTGCAGGATCCCATTCAGGTACTGGAAGGCAGCTCTGAGGTCCCCCTGGAGCCTTCTCTTCTCCAGGCTGAACACCCCCAGCTCCCTCAGCCTGGCCTCAGAGCAGAGCTGCTGCAGCCCTTGGATCATCTTTGTGGCCTCCTCTGGACTCCCTCCAGCAGCTCTGTGTCCTCCTTGTGCTGGGGCCAGCAGAACTGGAGGCAGGATTGGAGATGGGGTCTGAGCAGAGCAGAGCCAAGGGGCAGAATCCCCTCTCTTGCCCTGCTGCCCACACTCCTCTGGCTGCAGCCCAGCACACAGCTGCCTGCTGGGCTGCCTGAGGGCACTGCTGGTTCCTGGGGAGCTGCTCAGCACCCAACACCCCCAAGTCTCTTTCTTCAGTGCTGCTCTCACCCCACTCTGCACCCAGCCTGGATTTGTGCTTCTCATTAGCTCCAGGGACACCACAGGCAGCGTAATTCTGGGCTCTGTTGTTTTCCATCCATGATTTCCAAACAGGGTGAATGTATGCCAGCCTCTGCCTGTCCTATGGGTGGGAAAGGCTTCCAGTCTTCTGGGCTCATTTACAGGCACCTCTTGCCAACACCTAATTACAACAAGATGATGATAAACAAACCTCTTGCCAAAGCTCCCTTTCTGCTGACAGATTTATCCTGGGCTCCCCTTCATCTTTTCTGGTACTGCTTTGTTGAGAGAACAAAGATTGCACAATATTGAGGGAAGAAGGAGCTGTTCCAGGGGACTGATCCCTTCCATTTCCTCTCTCCATCTTATTTTTCCCACTATTCATGAACCATCCTTGTCCCTGCATCAGCATGAGCAAAGGAGAAGAGGACAGGGAGGGATTGGCTGTGCTGCCTGCCAGGGGAATGTGGCTGGAGGTGGAGTATGGTTCATCCTACCTTGGGTTTGTGGTCATAGAATTGCTTTGGTTGGAAAAGGCCTCTAAGATCATAGAATGGCTTGAGATGGAAGGGACCTCAGAGATCATCTCCTCCAACCTCCCTACCATGCTCAGGGACACCTCTCAACTAGGCTCAGCTGCTCAGGGCCTCATCCAGCCTGGTCTTAAACACTTCCGAGGCTGAGGTGTCCACAACTTCTGTGGGCATCTTGTTCCAGTGTCTCACCACCCTCCTAGTGAAGAACTTCTTCCTAATGTCCAATCTACATCTACCCTACTCTAACCATCAACCCAACACCACCCTGGCCATTCAACCATGCCCCAAAGTGCCATATCCATGTGATGTTTCTTTTTTACAGCTCCAGGGATGGTGACTCCACCACTTCCCTGGGCAGCTTATTCTTGACTGGAGAAGAAAACCTATGAGACCAGGAAGCAGGAGCTGTGAGGAGGTTATTAGAGGGCAATAAGTAAGAACCATGACTGGAAGTCATAATTCACCCAGTCCAAACCTGCAACCTGGTGGATCTGTTGGCCAAATGAAGCCAGAACAATCCTCACTATCAATACAGACTGGGGGAGGAGGGGATGGAAAGCAGCCCTGAGGAAAAGGCCTTGGGGGTGCTGGGGGGGGAGAAGCTGGACAGGAGCAGGCAGTGTGAGCTTGCAGCACAGAAGGCCAAGGGCAGCCTGGGCTGCATCCAAAGCAGCGTTGGCAGCAGAGCCAGAGAGGTGATTCTGCCACTTTGCTCTGCTCTGGGGAGACCTCACCTGGAGTGCTGTGTGCAGGTCTGGAGCCCTCAGCACAGGAAGGACCTGGAGCTGCTGGAGCAGGTCCAGAGGAGGGCCAGGAAAATGCTCAGGGGGCTGCAACAGCTCTGCTCTGAGGCCAGGCTGAGGGAGTTGGGGGTGTTCAGCCTGGAGAAGAGAAGGCTCCAGGGAGACCTAGTAGCAGCCTGCCAGTACCTGAAGGGGTCTACAAGAAGGCTGGAGAGAGACTGTTTGCAAAGGCCTGCAGGGACAGGATGTGAGGCAATGGCTTCAAACTACAGCAGATCAGATTTAGATTGGATGTAAGGAACAAGTTCTTTACCATGAGGGTGGTGGAACACTGGAACAGGTTGCCCAGGGAGGTGGTTGAGGTCCCCATCCCTGGAGATATTCAAGGTGAGGCTGGACAGGGCCCTGGGCAACCTGAGCTAGCTGAGGATGTCCCTGCTGAGTGCAGAGGGGGTTGGACTGGATGACCTTTGGAGGTCCCTTCCAACCCAGACTGTTGTATGGTTCTATGATTCTTTGATCCTGTGATTTTGTGACCTTCTGGAGTGTGTGGAGGTCCTGTATAGGGAATTTAATGACAGAATGTTTTGTTTGGAGAGACCTTCAAGAGCATCCAGTCCAACCTTCAATTCAACTTCACCATGGCCATTAATCCATGTCCCGGAGTGCCATTGCCACATATTTCTTGGAACACCTCCAGGTATGGGGACTCCACCACCTTCCTGGTCAGCCTCTGCCAATTCCTGACCACTCTTGCAGCAAAGAAATTCTTCCTCATCTCCAACCTAACCCTCCCCTGGCACAATAATGGAAGTCCACTTGGTGCTAGGAATCTCCCACCTCATGTCTAAGCGTCACAGGAGAGGGTTTTTTTGGAGGGTAAGTGGGACCTGACCATGCAGCTTGGCTAAATTAACCTTTGGCAGATGAACTGGAAGTTAATTGAATGATTGCTTGGTGGATCCCAAGTGAGGGTCAAGCTTGAAATGACTCAAATGAGAACTTGTCAGAAAATTAGGGAGGTTTGAAGGCAGTGTAAAGTCAGGAGGTCTTCTCATGCTCAAGGAGGCTTTGGCTGGGTGCTGTTAGGATGTGATTTGAATTTAAAGATGGGATGTGGAGATCAGAGAAATCAGATTTCTATTTTCTTTGCTTATATTTCCGTTCTTCTCTCTCTCTCTCTCTCTCTCTCTCTCTCTCTCATTCCTGGTTCTGTGCTGTCTGGTGTAAAAGAAATAATTCTGGGTACAGCTCATTTGCTCTCGGAGGAGCAAAAGCCAAATCTCTTTTCAATGAAAAATGTAGGGAATGGGGCTCTGAAAAGCTCTTAGATCCCTTTTGCACCAAGGATGAAAGCAAATCACAGCCTAAGCACAGTGGGAAGTTCAAGGGTAAGGAACCTTGGCACAAGGATGGGTAGGAAACACCACAGAGAGGTTTCTGCCATCCAGAGCTGATCAGATTGCATTGTTTGCTCTTTTCATTACAATTCAATTTAGAACTACTATTTATCATCATCATCATGGAATGGAATGGTTCAGGTTGGGAGGGGCCTCAGAGACCATCTCCTCCAAGCTCCACACCATGCCCAGCGACACCTCTCAACTCGACTCAGCTGCTCAAGGCCTCATCCAGCCTGGCCTTCAACACCGCCAGGCAGGAGGCAGCCACAGCCTCTCTGGGCAGCCTGTTCCAGAGTCTCACCACCCTCCTGCTGAAGAACTTCTTCCTCAGCTCCAGCCTGACCCTGCTCTGCCTCAGCTTCCAACCATTCCCCCTTGGCCTGGCTCCAGACACCCTTAGCAGAAGTCCCTCTGCAGCCTTCCTGCAGGATCCCATTCAGGTACTGGAAGGCAGCTCTGAGGTCCCCCTGGAGCCTTCTCTTCTCCAGGCTGAACACCCCCAGCTCCCTCAGCCTGGCCTCAGAGCAGAGCTGCTGCAGCCCTTGGATCATCTTTGTGGCCTCCTCTGGACTCCCTCCAGCAGCTCTGTGTCCTCCTTGTGCTGGGGCCAGCAGAACTGGAGGCAGGATTGGAGGTTGAGTCTGAGCAGAGCCAAGGGGCAGAATCCCCTCTCTTGCCCTGCTGCTCAGCCTTCCATTGAATATTTTGAGATCATGAAAGACACAGGTGTCAGGGTCCTATCAGGGAATCATAGAATGGCTTGGGTTGGAAGGGAGCTTAAAGATCATCCAGGTCCAACTACCCTGCCATGGGCAGGGATACCTCCCACTAGAGCAGGACCCCTGTAAGATGTTTTTTTCTCACTAACCGTCTATTTATACAGATTTTATGCACTTAGTCTGAAAAGAAAATGCTAAGAACTTCCTGAACTTCCTGAATGCCATTTACCAGCTTTGTTGGAGGGTATTAGTTGACAGTTGGCTGAAGAAGAGTCACTGAAGTGCCTAGGTGGCCAAGAAGGCCACCAGCATCCTGATCTGGAGCAGCAATGGTGTGGGCAGCCTGAACAGGTCTGGCACTGGTGAGGCTGCACCTCAAATCCTGGGTTCAGTTTTGGGCTCCTCACTCCAAGAAGGACATTGAGAGGGTGGAGCAGGTGCAGAGAAGGGCAACAATCAAGGGCCGGATGGAGGAACCTGGAAACTCCAGGCCTGTCAGCCTGACCTCAGTGCCAGGGAAAGTGATGGAGCAGAGCATCTTGGGGGCAATCACTGTGCACCTGAAGGATGGCCAAGGGATCAGGCCCAGCCAGCATGGATTCAGGAAGGGCAGCTCCTGCCTGACCAACCTGATCTCCTGCTCTGCTCAGGTGACTGCCTGGGGGATAGGGTAGAATAGAATAGAATAGAATAGAATAGAATAGAATAGAATAGAATAGAATAGAATAGAATAAACCAGGTTGGAAGAGACCTTCAATATCATCACGTCCAACCTATCATCCAACACCACCTAATCAACTAACCCATGGCACCAAGCACCCTGTCAAGTCTCCTCCTGAACACCTCCAGTGTTGGCGATTCCACCACCTCCCCAGGCAGCCCATTCCAATGGGCAATCGCTCTCTCTGTGTAAAACTTCCTCCTGACCTCCAGCCTGAACCTCCCCTGGCACAGCCTGAGACTGTGTCCTCTTGTTCTGGTGCTGGCTGCCTGGGAGAAGAGACCAACTGTAGCACTGCCTGGGGTTGTTGTGGCCAATGTGCAGAACCCGGCACTTGGATGTGTTAAATCTCATGCCGTTGGACTCTGCCCATCTGTCCAGCCTGTCGAGGTCCCTCTGCAGAGCCTCTCTACCCTCCAGCAGATCAATTCCTGCCCCCAGCTTGGTGTTGTCAGCAAATTTACTGCTGATGGACTCAATGCCCTCATCCAGATCATCAATAAAGATGTTAAAGAGCACAGGGCCCAGCACTGATCCTTGGGGCACACCACTAGTGACTGGCCACCAGCTGGATGTGGCACCATTCACCACCACTCTCTGGGCTCAGCCTCCATCCAGTTCCTAACCCAGCTCAGAGTGCTGCTGTCCAAGCCAGGGGCTGACAGCTTGGCCAGGAGTTTGCTGTGGGGGACAGTGTCAAAGGCCTTGCTGAAGTCCAGGTAGACTACATCCACAGGCCTCCCCACATCCACCAGGCAGGTCACCTGCTCCTAGAAGGAGATCAGGTTGGTCAGGCAGGACCTGCCCTTCCTAAATCCATGCTGGCTAGGCCTGATCCCTTGGCCATCCTGTAAGTGCTGTGTGATTGCACTCAGGATGACCTGTTCCATGATCTTGCCTGGCACTGAGGTCAGGCTGACAGGCCTATAATTCCCTGGCTCATCCAACTGGCCCTTCTTATGGATGGGCACCATGTTGGCCAGCTTCCAGTCCTCTGGGACCTCTCCAGTGAGCCAGGACTGCTGGAAAATGCTGGAGAGTGGCTTGGCCAGCTCATCTGCCAGCTCTCTCAGCACCCTAGGATGAATCCCATCTGGTCCCATGGACTTGTGGGGATCCAAGCTGCTGAGGAGAGTTCCAACTACCCCATTTTGGAACATAGGAAAACTGCAGCTCCCTGGCTCCTTCTGCCAGCTCTGCAGGCCAGCTGTCTGGAAGACATTCTGTCCTGCTAGTGAAAATTGAGGCAAAGAAGGTGTTAAGTATCTCTGCCTTTTCCTCATCCTTTGTTACAACATTCCCCTCCGTGTCCACCAAGGAGTGGAGGTTGTCCTTTCCCTTCCTCTTGCTATTAATGTATTTATAGAAGGACTTTTTGTTGTCCTTCACAGCAGAGGCCAGTCTAAGCTCCAAATGTGCTTTTGCCTCCCTAATTTTCTTCCTACAAGACCTAGCAACATCCTTAAATTTTTCATGGGTTGCCTCCCCTCTCTTCCAAAGATGATACACCCTCTTTTTGTCCCTTAGTTTTTTTACAAGTTCATTGCCCATCCAGGCTGGCCGTCTGCCCTGGCGGCTCATCTTCCGGCACATTGGCATAGCCTGTCCCTGTGCCTTCAAGAGTTCTTCCTTGAAGGAGGTCCAGCTCTCCTGGACCCCTTTGTTTTTAAGGGCTTTATCCCAAGGAACCCTCTGAATTAGTTCCTTGAGTAGCCTGAAGTCTGCCCTCCGGAAGTCCAGAGTGGAGGTCTTCTTGCTACCTCTCTTAGCTTAACCAAATAATGAGAATTCAATTATCTCGTGGTCACTGGCCCCCAAACACCCTCCGACCACCACATCACCCACCAGCCCTTCCCTGTTGGTGAAGAGGAGGTCATGGCCCCTAAACACCCTCCGACCACCACATCACCCACCAGCCCTTCCCTGTTGGTGAAGAGGAGGTCAAGCATAGCCTTGCCCCTGGTAGGCTCACACAGCACCTGGGATAAGAAGCTGTCCTCCATGCATTCTAAGAACCTCCTAGATTGCCACTTCTCTGCTATGTTAAGGTCCCAGCAGATATCAGGCAAGTTGAAGTCATCCATGAGAACAAGGTCAGGCAATCTTGAGACAGCCCTAAGCTGCCTATAGAATGCTTCATCAACATCATCCTCCTGGTTGGGTGGTGTATAACAGACTCCAACCAGGATATCAGCCCTGTTGGCCTTCCCTCTAATTCTCACCCACAGGCACTCAACCTGATGGTCCCTGATCTCCAGCTCAATGACATCTAGTGCCTTCCTGATGTACAGGGCCACCCCTCCACCCCTTCTTCCTTGCCTGTCTCTCCTGAAGAGCCTGTAGCCATCAATTGCAGAGCTCTAGTCATGTGAGTCGTCCCACCACGTCTCTGTGATGTCAACTACATCATAACTTTCCTGCTGCAGCAAGGCTTCCAGCTCTTCTTGTTTGTTGCCCATGCTTCGTGCATTAGTGTAGATGCACTTCATCTGGGCTGCTGGTTTCACCTCTGGCTCTGGCTTATCACCCCCAGACCCCAGCCTGGGGGGACTGGTTTCAACCCCTTCCCCCTTCGAAACTAGTTTAAAACCCTATCTATGAGACCTGCCAATTCCCTCCCTAGAATCTTTTTCCCTTTGAGGGATAGGCCATTCTCGTACACTCTGATCTTCCCCCTCCTCTGGGACAGATGTGCTCCATCTGTTGCCAGCTGGCCTGGTGCAGCAGAAAGTTTTTCAAGATCGAAAAACCCAAAATTCTTTTGTCTGCACCAGCCTCTAAGCCACTTGTTGACTGCAGCTGCTGACCTGTTCCTTATGGTATTCCCACCTGCAACTAAGGGTATAGACGAAAAAATTATTTGTGCACCTGATCCCTCAACCAGATCTCCCAGCGCCCTGAAGTCATCTTTGATAGCCCTGGGAGTTCTGGTTGCAACATCATCATTCCCTAACTGCATAACTATCAAGGGATAATAGTCAGAGGGCTGCACCATACCAGGCAGTCTTCTGGTAACATCTCCAACCCTAGCTCCCAGAAGGCAACAAACCTCCCTGTGAGTAGGGTCTGGCCGACATATGGGGCCCTCTGTTCCCCTCAGGAGGGAATCGCCAATGACAATTACCCTCCTCTTTTTTTTAAGGGAGCAAGTCCTGATGCCGGGGGAAGGCTGTTTAACCTTAGGCTGTTTAACCTTAGGCTGTTTAACCTTAGGCTGTTTAACCTTAGGCTGTTTTGCTGCAGGGAAACCACCAGATGGTGTGTCCTCCGATATCAGAATCACCTCACCCTCAACCTCCAATGCCCGGTACTTGTTTTCCAAGGGCAGTGGGGGGGATGAAGGGGGGCAAGGAGGTTTAACCTTGTGTCTTTTGAGAGGAACCTGCGTCCATTCCCCTCTGCTTTTTGGATAACTGGCCTCTGCTGGGGGGGCCTGCAGAGCCTGGTTACTCAGGTTCATCACCCTTCTACAATCACTTACATCTCTAAGTCTAGCAACCTCGTCCTTCAGTCTGGCCACCAGGCTAAGCAGATAGTCGATCTGCTCACCTGTTATGCAGGAGCTGTCTCCACTACCCTGCATCTCAAGTGCCAGGCTCCAGCACTGTCTGCAGCCAGATGCCTGGACACCTACCTCTTGCTTATGACACCTGCCTACCTGCTTATATTCCCCCTCAGTCTGAGTCGAGACTGACTTTTTAAAGGAGTTATTGCGGCGAGTTACCACCATGGCTAGCCCTGCCCATGGAACCTACTGGAGAAAGTTTTAGAGAAAGTGTGGTGGCGTGCGCGTCCGAGCGAGAAGCCATGGGCTGAAACGGAGCTGCCCCTGAGCTGCCGCCGGCTTTTAAACTGCCGCGGCACGCAGGGAGCCTAAACGATCCCGAGCACGTGGAGAAATGGCGAGAGCCGATCCTAGCTGAGTGTCGAGATTCCGTGCGGGTCCCGCAGGTTGAAAAGGCAGCAGTTCGTGCTTTTCTGAGGCGCCTGGTCTCGGTGTGTTCCCCATGGAGCTTACCGCTGAAACGCGGGATGTGGGGCAGGCTGTGGCTGTAGTCTGCCTGGACTTCAGCAAGGCCTTTGACACCGTCCCCCACAGCAAACTCCTGGCCAAGCTGTCAGCCCCTGGCTTGGACAGCAGCACTCTGTGCTGGGTGAGGAACTGGCTGGAGGCTGAGCCTAGAGAGTGGTGGTGAATGGTGCCACATCCAGCTGGCAGCCAGTCACTAGTGGTGTGCCCCAAGGATCAGTGCTGGGCCCCATCTTGTTCAATATCTTTATTGATGATCTGGATGAGGGCATTGAGTCCATCATCAGTCAGTTTGCAGATGACACCAAGCTGGGGGCAGGAGTTGAGCTGTTAGAGGCTAGGAGAGCTCTGCAGAGGGACGTTGTCTGGCTGGGCAGATGGGCAGAGTCCAAGGGCATGAGATTGAACACATCCAAGTGCCAGGTGCTGCACATTGGCCACAACAACCCCAGGCAGTGCTACAGGCTGGGGTCAGAGTGGCTGGAGAGCAGCCAGGAAGAAACAGACCTGGGGGTACTGGTTGATGGTAGGCTGAACATGAGCCTGCAGTGTGCCCAGGCGGCCAAGAAGGCCAATGGCATCCTGGCCTGCATTAGGAATAGTGTGGCCAGCAGGAGCAGGGAAGTCATTGTGCCCCTGTACTCTGCATTGGTTAGGCCACACCTTGAGTCCTGTGTCCGGTTCTGGGCCCCTCAGTTTAAGAAGGACATTGAGACACTTGAACGTGTCCAGAGAAGGGCAACAAGGCTGGGGAGAGGCCTTGAGCACAAGCCCTACGAGGAGAGGCTGAGGGAGCTGGGATTGTTTAGCCTGGAGAAGAGGAGGCTCAGGGGAGACCTCATTGCTCTCTACAACTACCTGAAGGGAGGTTGTAGCCAGGAGGGGATTGGTCTCTTCTCCCAGGCAAGCAGCACCAGAACAAGAGGACACAGTCTCAAGCTGCACCAGGGGAAGTTTAGGCTGGAGGTGAGGAGAAAGTTCTTCACTGAGAGAGTTGTTAGCCATTGGGATGTGCTGCCCAGGGAGGTGGTGGAGTCACCATCCCTGGAGGTGTTCAAGAGGGGATTGGATGTGGCCCTTTGTGGCCATGGTTTAGCAGTCATGAGGTGTTGGGTGACAGGTTGGACTTGATGATCTCTGAGGTCTTTTCCAATCTTATTGATTCTATGATTCTAAAGCTGGGGAAGTGTCTGGAGAACAGGGCTGGGCAGGAGCAGCTGAGGGAACTGGTGGTGTTGAACCTAGAGAAGAGGAGGCTGAGGAGAGACCTTCTGGCTCTCTAGAACTCTGAAAGGAACTTGGAGCCAGGTGGGAGCTGGTCTCTTCTTCCAAAATCATAGAATCACAGAATTGTCAGGGTTGGAAGGGACCTCAAGGATCATCTAATTACAACCCCCTGCCAGGGGCAGGGACACCTCGCACTACATCGGGTTGTGATTAGAAGTGATAGGATTAGAGAGAATGGCCTGAAGTTGCCAGGAGAGGTTGGGGTTGAACATGAGAATCAATTTCTTCCCCTTGAGGTTGTCAAGGCCTGGCACAGGCTGCCCAGGGCAGTGGTGGTGTCCTCATCCCTGAAGAGATTGGAAAGCTATTGAGATGTCTTGCTGAGGGCCATAGTTTAGTGGTGGGCTGGTAGTACTGGGTTAATGGTTTGGGCTGGATGATCTGAAAGGTGTTTTCCAGCCTAACGAATTCCATGGTGCTGTGATTCAATTAATTTCTTTTAGGGTTGTGGAAATCTTCTTCAATGTCACCTTTGTGTTTAACTGCCTGAGTGATCAGAGGGAAGGGTGCGTCAGATGCCAGATCCACCAAGGTGTGCTTAGAAAGACTCCTGTAAAGCTGTGGCTGTGTGTAGAAGGTTCTGATCCCCAGAGTCAAGGTCTGAATGACTTTGGGAAGCACTGCGGCTGGTCATGGTGCTTTCCAACGCAAAAAGTGAACTAACAGTGTAGGAAGAGGATCACAAGCTCACGGCATGGTGAGGGTTGGAAGGGACCTCTGGAGCACAGCCAGGCCAAGCCCCCTGTTCCAGCAGGGCACCCACGGCATCTTGCCCAGCAGCACCATGGCCAGGGAGGGTTGGGAGCTCTCCACACAAGGAGACTCCACAACCTCTCTGGGCAGCCTGCTCCAGGCCTCCAGCACCCTCACAACAAGCAACTTTCTCCTCCTCTCCAGCTGGCACCTCCTAGGTTCCAGTTTGTGCCCCTTGGTTTGTGCCCCTTGGCCTGTCCCTGGGCAGCACTCAGCAGATGCCAGCCCCAGCCTCTTGCCCCCCACAACCCCTTCAGCTCTTGCTGATCATTGCTCAGCTCCCCTCTGGGGCTGCTCTTCTGCAGGCTCTCAGCCCCAGGGCTCTCAGCCTTTGCTCCTCACAGAGCTGCTCCAGGCCCCTCAGCCTCTCCTCAGCCTCCCCTGGACTCTCTCCAGCTGTTCCCAGTCTCTCTTGAACTGGGGAGCCCAGAACTGGACCCTGTCCTCTGTGAAGCCCATGGCTGGATGAAATAGGGTCTCCCATGGGTGTGGGGACAGAGGCCTCTCCCCTGGCAGCAGCAGCAGAGCAGGTTGCAGGCCGAGAAGCTCAGCTGAGGTCCAGCGAGGTGACAAAAGAGTGGAGCACGGCTCTACAGCCACCTTCCAGCAGAGCAGCTTCAAGCTCAGCATTCAGGGCAGCAGCATTTTCAATCTCTTATCTTGTGCTGCTCGGAAATCCCGCTGTTCAAACTCCCCTGACCTGCTGATGGAAGTGGTGGCCACCCAAGCACTGCCCTCTCTTGTTTGCTACTGTTTACCCTTCATCTGAAGTCATTGTCTGGGGTGCTGGGGGCCCGTGAGGCACAGCCCCCAGGAAGGATAAACCAGCTGAAAATGTAACCAGGTTACAGCCAGCAAAGTATCTGGAGACTGTTTGCTAGCAGCTTATTCCCATGGCATTCCTCCCTGGGCTTCCTCTTTCAGGTTCTCGCCAAAGCCTCAGCGTCTTCTAAGCAGTCGAGCGTCACCGTCCTGGGGGATTTAGAAGCAGCAGAAGCTCTGTGCAGAGCAATCCTTGGCTTTGTCTGTTTGGCATTCATCTGTGTTAGTCTTTTTTTGGGTGGCTCCTGATGGCCACAAGCAAGGGGCAGGAGTTCATTGTGCTGAAGGAGGTTTGAATTTTGCTAATCCTCTTTTATTCCCCTTTTAGTGTAGGGTTGGTGGGGTTCCCCCCCCCTCCCTTTAATGCCACACTGCAGTGCTTGTAATGATTTTATGTCTTTTTCTTTGCCTTTTTTTAACTTTCTCCTTTTTGGATGACATTTTCTTGCAGCATGTATTGGAAGCTCTTCTGAATGTGCTTTAATGGTAGGTGCTGAATAGGAAGGGAAGCATCCAGCTGGAACGCTCTCCATGTGGACTCTTCCATGCTGCTTGGGAATAACATCCTGCATAGCAAGCAGGGAGGAAGCACAATCCTCTTCCTCACACAACCCCCCTGATGTGATAACAATCCCTCTTTCTTCTTCTTCTACTTCTTTTTGTTTTTTTTTTTTAATCTGGGCTAATAAAGCATTTTCTTTCATCCTTCTCAATCAGAGTAATTCCTTCAGCTGTTTGGTACACCACCTTAGAGCAGGAAGGGCAGAATGGGCTCCCAGGTCTGATTTAGTTATAAAGCAAAGCCTTGGGCTGCAGCCAGAGCAGGGAGAGCAGCAGCACAGAGAGGGGATTCTGCCCCTCTGCTCTGCTCAGACTCCACCTGCAGCACTGCAGCCAGTTCTGGTACCCCCAGCGCAAGAAGGACCTGGAGCTGTTGGAGAAGGTCCAGAGGAGGCCATGAAGATGATCAAAGGGCTGGAGAACCTCCCCTATGAGGACAGGCTGAGAGAGTTGGGGTTGTTTGGCCTGGAGAAGAGAAGGCTCCAGGGAGACTTTAGAGCAGACTTCCAGTACCTGAAGGGGGCTCCAGGAGAGCTGGGGAGGGGATGTTTGACAAGGGCTGGGAGTGACAGGATGAGAGGGAATGTATTGAAGCTGGAAGAGGGGAGACTGAGACTGAAGATGAGGGAGAGATCCCTGGCAGTGAGGGTGGTGAGACACTGGAACAGGTTGCCCAGGGAGGTTGTGGATGTCCCCTCCCTGGAGATGTTCAAGGCCAGGCTGGATGAGGCCTTGAGCAACCTGGGCTGGTGGGAGGTGTCCCTGCCCATGGCAGGGGGGTTGGAACTGGATGATCCTTAAGGTCCCTTCCAACCCCAAACATTCTAAGAAGGTGTGATCTGTACTCTTTACACCCAAAAAGAGTGCAAACAATCTGATGGCTGCACAGAACAAAGCACTTGAAAAATGCATTGCTGTCTCCTTTCTGGCTCAGGAGAAGGTCACAGAATCATAGAAGGGTAAGGCTTGGAAGGGACCTCTGGAGATCATGTAGACCAGCCTCCCCTGGCTAATGCAGCTTCACCCCGATCAGGTTGCACAGGAATGGGTCCAGCTAGGTTTTGAGTGTCTGCAGAGGAGACTCCACAACCTCTCTGGGCAGCCTGCTCCAGGCTTCCAGCACCGTCAAAGTCAGGAATATTCTCCTGGGTTCCAGTTTGTGCCCCTTGCCCCTTGGCCTGTCCCTGGGCACCCCTGGGAAGATCCCAGCCCCATCCTCTTGCCCCCCACAGCCCCTTCAGCTCTTGCTGAGCATTGCTCAGCTCCCCTCTGGGGCTGCTCTCCTGCAGGCTCTCAGCCCCAGGACTCTCAGCCTGTGCTCCTCACAGAGCTGCTCCAGACCTCCCAGCATCTTTGTGGCTCTCCATTGGACTTTCTCCAGTAGTTTCTTTGCCAGATGGCACTGTGTGGAAGGTGGAGGGCAGA
The DNA here is from genome assembly GCF_026170545.1 of Melanerpes formicivorus. NCBI lineage: Eukaryota > Metazoa > Chordata > Aves > Piciformes > Picidae > Melanerpes > Melanerpes formicivorus. The sequence continues at coordinate 32,066,251 of NW_027142353.1, read as the reverse complement.
GAGACCCTTACCAAGTTTATTTCTCAGGCAGGAAACCTCAGCTGGGCAGGACCCTGTCTCTGAGTGTGAGAAGGAGAACACAGGGCAGGAGAAAGATGGAGCCATCCCTTCCTTGCTTTGTTGTAGAACATCCTTAGCTTACAGATCACAGTATCACAGTATCGCTAAGGTTGGAAGAGACCTCAAAGATCATTGAGTCCAACCTGTCACCCAACACCTCATGAGTAGACCATGGCTCCAAGTGCCACATCCAATCTCCTCTTGAACACCTCCAGGGATGGTGACTCCACCACCTCCCTGGGCAGCACATTCCAATGACGAATGACTCTCTCAGTGAAGAACTTTCTCCTCACCTCCAGCCTAAACTTCCCCTGGTGCAGCTTGAGACTGTGTCCTCTTGTTCTGGTGCTGGTTGCCTGGGAGAAGAGACCAACCCCCACCTGGCTACAACCTCCCTTCAGGTAGTTGTAGAGAGCAATGAGGTCTCCCCTGAGCCTCCTCTTCTCCAGGCTAAACAACCCCAGCTCCCTCAGCCTCTCCTCACAGGGCTGTGCTCAAGGCCTCTCCCCAGCCTTGTTGCCCTTCTCTGGACACGTTCAAGTGTCTCAATGTCCTTCTTAAACTGAGGGGCCCAGAACTGGACACAGTACTCAAGGTGTGGCCTAACCAATGCAGAGTACAGGGGCACAATGACCTCCCTGCTCCTGCTGGCCACACTATTCCTAATGCAGGCCAGGATGCCATTGGCCTTCTTGGCTGCCTGGGCACACTGCAGGCTCATGTTCAGCCTCTCTGTTTGGCAGCTCTCCAGCCACTCTGACCCCAGCCTGTAGCTCTGCATGGGATTGTTGTGGCCAAAGTGCAGCACCCAACACTTGGACTTGTTGAATGCCATCCTGTTGGACTCTGCCCATCTGTCCAGTCGGTCGAGGTCCCTCTGCAGAGCCTTTCTACCCTCTAACTGACTAACATCTGCTCCTAACTTGGTGTCATCTGCAAACTTGCTGATGACTGACTCGACTCCCTCATCCAGATCATCAATGAAGATGTTAAAGAGGATGGGGCCCAGCACTGATCCCTGGGGGATGTCACTGGTGCCTGGCCACCAGACGGGTCACCTGATCATAGAAGGAGATCAGGTTGGAGAGGCAGGACCTGCCCTTCCTAAATCCATGTTGGGTGGACCTGAGCCCTTGGCCATCCTTCAGGTGCGCAGTTATTGCCGCCAGGATAATCTGCTCCATCACTTTCCCTGGCACTGAGGTCAGGCTGACTGGCCTGTAGTTTCCAGGTTCCTCCATCCGACCTTTCTTATGGATGGGGACCACATTGGCCAGTTTCCAGTCATCTGGGACCTCTCCAGTGAGCCAGGACTGGAGGAAAACGATGGAGAGCGGCTTGGCCAGCTCATCTGCCAGCTCTCTCAGCACCCTAGGATGGATCCCATCCAGTCCCATGGACTTGTGAGTGTCCAAGTGGCTCAGCAGGTCCCAGACTAATTCCTCATGGATTACTGGGGCACTACACTGCTCCCTGACCCCGTCACCCAGCTCAGGAGGCAACTCCTCCTGAACTCCTTCTGCCTTACTGTTAAACATTGAGGCCAAGAAGGTGTTCAGGACCTCAGCCTTTTCCTCATCTTCAGTCACCGCGTTCCCCTCCAGGTCCAATAGGGAGTGCAGGTTCTTCCTGCCCTTCTTCTTATTGTTAATGTATTTGTAAAAATGCTTTTTATTGTCTTTGATGCTTTGAAGTGGCCAATGTGAAGAGCCACATGCCCCTGCTTGTCCTCTGTTCAGCTCTGAGGCCCCCAGCAGAAGGCCATGGACTGTTTGGAGTGAGTCCAGAGGAGGCCACAAAGATGATCTGAGGGCTGGATCCCCTCTGCTGCGAGGATAGGCTGAGAGACTCTGTCCTCATCTTTCCTGCAGGCTCCTTTTAAGTACTGAAAGGCCACCAGAAGGTCTCCCTGGAGCCTTCTCTTCTACAGGCTGAACAACTCCAACTCTTTCAGCCTGGCCTCACAACAGAGAGCTTCCAACCCTCCCATCCTGTTGTAGCCTTTTCTGGACTCCTTTAGCCACTTGGCAGGAATATGCTCACCTAGACTCAAGAGTACTGCCTGGGGACATACTCGACTAAATGGCCTTAAAAACCTTCCTGCTTGATGTCCATCCCCAGCAACAATGTCTCAGGGGTGTCTCTGCTCTGCTGGATAAAGCACTGGCTGGCTGAGCCCAGAGTGGTCGTTAGTGGAGTTAAATCCAGTCACAAGTGGTGCTCCTCAGGGCTCAGTGTTGGGACCACTTCTGTTTAACATCTTGCTTGATGACCTTGATGAAGACACAGAGAGTGTCAGCAGGAAGTTTGCAGATGACAGCAAGTGAGGTGGCAGTGCTGAGCTGCACCAAGACAGAGAGGCTCTACAGAGGGACCTGCACAGATTGGATCCATGGCCAGGAAGAGCTTCAACAAGTCCAAGTGCCAGGTCCTGCCCTTGGGTCACAACAACCCCAAGCAAGGCTCCAGGCTTGGGTCAGTGTGGCTGGAAAGCTGCCTGGCAGAAAGGGACTTGGGGGTGTTAATGGACAGGCAGCTGAAGAGGAGCCAGCAGTGTGCCCAGGTGGCCAAGAAAGCCAAAGGCCTCCTGGCTGGGATCAGCAATGCTGTGTCCAGCAGGAGCAGGGAGGGGATTGTCCCCTGGGACTCAGCTCTGGTCAGGCCACACCTCCAGTGCTGTGTCCAGCTTTGGGCACCTCAATGCAGGAGAGATGTGGCTGGAGCCAGGGCAGAGGAGGGCAAGGAAGCTGGGAAGGGCCTGGGGAATAAATGTGATGGAGAGCAACTGAAGGAGCTGGGGATGGTTAGTTTGGAGAAGAGGAGGCTGAGGGGAGACCTCATTGCTGTCTACAGCTACCTGAAAGGAGGTTGTGGAGAGGCTGCTGCTGGTCTCTTCTCCCAGGGAATTAGTGATAGAACAAGAGGGAATGGCCTCAAGCTGTGCCTGGGTAGGTTTAGACTGGACAATAGGAAACATTTCTTCATGGCAGGAGTGGTCAGGCACTGGAATGTGCTGGGCAGGGAGGTGGTTGAGCCCCAGATCTGGATGTGTTTCAAGGTAGTTTGGATGTGGTGCTTGGGGCTATGGTTTAGGGTGAGCCTTGTAGAGTAGGGTTCTGGGTATGGCTTGGTGACCCTGAGGGTCTTTTCCAGCCTCAATGTTTCTGTGGCTCTGGTTCTGTGAAATGCTGCACTGATTTTCCCCCTTTCATCTTCTTAAGAGCTCCATCCTTCATTAGCAGAGCTCCTGATGTAGATAAAGTCTCTCCTTGTAGCTTTCTCTTCCACCTCCCTTTATAACCATGATTGCCTTTGCTTTGAGAATTGCTCCTTCTGTGCTGTCTTGGATGGAAGGTGGGGGTGGAGGGAAGGCTAATTAATTAAGCTGTAATTGTTACCGAGTCAATTTGTGCTAGCATTGAACGTCTGATTTGTTTACTGTCCCGAGGTAAAGGGAAAGGAGTTAAGGATCTAGCAAATTGGGCATCCATCATCAGAGGCTTGTTTGGAATGAAAAGGGTTTATTTAAGAACTCCAAAAAGAGAACAAAAACCCCCCCAACACAGACATTTTGGAAGCGAGGTGGTTGAGGTTCCTGTGTTGGAATTGTCACTGGATAGCTGCGGAGACAAATGTGTCAGCTAATAAAGCTTAATGAGTGATTTCCCCCTTAATCAGAATGGAGAATGTGCTTCATTAAGGTAATTAACTGAGCCAGTTGCTTAAGTGACAGTCAGCAGACACAAATTCCCCAGTCACTTGTCTTTCCTCTGAATCAAACTCCAAAGAAGCTCACCCCCAGCCCTAGCGTCTTTAGCTGAGGGCTGTTCAAACCTGGCTGCTTGCCTGAGATCCTCCACTGCATCTTCTCAGCTGGGATGTGCTGGGTGGCACTGGCTGTAACCCTGGACAAGCTTTGGGCTCCAGGTTGTTGTAGCCAGCTCCTGGTGAAAGCTCACAACTGTTTAGTTTTGAGTGGGAAAAGTCCTCTTAAGATCCTCCAGTCCAACCATCAACCCAACCCCACGATGGCCATCAAAACCATGGCTCCAAGTGCCACGGACACAGGGTTCTTGAGCACCTCCAGGGATGGGGACTCCACCACTTCCCTGGGCAGCCTCTTCCAATCCCTGACCAATACTCCAGCAAAGAAATTTTTTTTGATGTCCAACCTAACCCTCCTCTGGCACAATTTCAGGCCATTTCCTCTCCTTTTACCTAGGCAGAAGAGCCCAACCCCCACCTCACTCCAACCTCGTTTCAGGGAGTTGTAGAGAGCAATGAGGTCTTCCCTCAACCTCCTCTTCTCCATCTCACCAGCAGCAAACGGTCTTTTCTCTGCTAATTAATGACAGGTCAGGCTTTCATTATGGTTAGTTTGGTCACCTAAGAGCTGTGAGCAAGGAATTCCTTGTCCTGAATTTTTGCCTTCACTTGTTTGTTCATCAAGAAGCTAGAAGTGAGGTCCTGAGCCCCATGCTGAAAGCAGGGATGTGGAAGGTTGATCTGCTGTGGGTACATTTGCAGGCAGAATGTGCAGCACTTGGAGAAGTTCTGGAGAATGAGCTGAGAGATCCAAAAACCTTGAATCATGAAATCCCCTGCTCTGGTTGCATGACATATGCTTATAAATCCCTTTCCTTCACATCTTACTGTGTCTTGAACTGATGAGGACATAACCAGCTGGATAGATTATGGTAGAGCAGTGGATATGGTTTATCTCAGTTTAAGTAAAGCATTTGACACTGTCTCCCACAGCATCCTTGCAGCTAAGCTGAGGCAGCGTGGTCTGGATGTTCAGGGAGTGAGGTGGATGGGAAATGTTTGAAGGGAAGCAGTCAGAGACTTGTGGTCAATGGGATGGAATCTAGTTGGAGGCCTGTGCTTAGTGGAGTCCCTTCGGGGTCAGTACTGGTACCAGGAGTGTTCAATATATTCATCAATGACCTGGGTGAGGGCTCAGAGAGCACTGCCAGCAAGTAGCTGATGGCACCACACTGGGAGGAGTGGCAGGCACAGGGGGGTTCATAGTATCAGTCAGGGTTGGAAGGGACCACAAGGATCATCTAGCTCCAACCCCCCTGCCATGGGCAGGGACACCCCACACTAGATCAGGCTGGACAGAGCCTCATCCAGCCTGGGCTTAAACACCCCCAGGGAAGGGGCCTCAACCACCTCCCTGGACAACCCGTTCCAGGGCTTCACCACTCGCATGGGGAAGAACTTCCTCCTCACCTCCAGCCTGAATCTCCCCACCTCCAGCTTCATTCCATTCCCCCTAGTCCTATCACTACCTGAGATCCTGAGAAGTCCTTCCCCAGCCTTCCCGTAGGCCCCCTTCAGATACTGGAAGGCCACAATTAGGTCACCTCGGAGCCTTCTCTTCTGCAGACTGAACAGCCCCAACTCCTTCAGTCTGTCCTCATAGGAGAGGTGCTCCAGCCCTCTGATCATCCTTGTGGCCCTTCTCTGGACATGTTCCAGCACATCCATATCCCTCTTGTAATAGGGGCTCCAGAACTGGAGGCAGTACTCCAGGTGGGGTCTCACCAGAGCTGATCTGCTGGCCACACTTCTCCTGATGCAGCCCAGTATCTGATTGGCTTTGCAGGCTGCAAGTGCACATTGAGAGCTCATGTTGAGCTTCTTGTCCACATGAGCTCTCAATGTGCACTTGCAGCCTGGAAAGCCAATCAGATCCTGGGCTGCATCAAGAGAAGTGTGGCTGGGTTGTGCTGCCATGCAGCCAGACTTAGACAGGCTGAGAGCTCGGCAGAGAGAAATGGAATGGAGTTCAACAAGATCAAGGGGAGAGTCTTGCACCTGGCAAGAAGCAACCTCAGGGAGCAGTACAGGTTGGGGACTGAGCTGCTGGAGATCAATGAAGGGGAAAAGGACCTGGGGGTCCTGGTGGCTGGGAGGTTGACCATGAGCCAGCAATGTGCTCCTGTGGCCAAGAAGGCCAAAGCCATCCTGGGGTGGGTTGGAAGGGCTGTGCTTGGTAGGTCAAGAGAAGTTCTCCTCCCCCTCTGCTCTGCCCTGCTGAGACTACACCTGGATTATTGTGTCCAGTTCTGGGCCTCTCAGTTCAGGAAGGACCTCAGGGAACTGCTTGAAAGAGTTCAGCACAGAGCCACAAAGATGCTGAAGGCAGTGGAACATCTTCCTTCTGGGGAGAGCCTGAGGGAGCTGAGGGCTCTGTAGCTTGGAGAGGAGGAGCCTGAGAGGTGAGCTCATTGCTGTTGATAAAGATGTGCAGGGTGAGTGCCAAGAGGCTGGAGCCAGGCTCTGCTGGGTGATGCCCAATGCCAGCACAAGAGGCAGTGGTGGAAGTTGAGGCATAGGAAGTTCCTTGGGAACAGGAGGAAGAATTATTTCCCTGTGAGCATGACCGAAGACTGGAACAGGCTGCCCAGGGGGGTTGTGGAGTCTCTGTCTCTATAGATACTCAAGACCCACCTGGATGTGTTCCTGTGTGACCTGCCCTAGGTGCTGCTGCTCTGGCAGGGGGCTTGGACTGGATGATCCTTTGAGGTCCCTTCCAGCCTCTAACATTCTATGATTCTGTGAATTCTAACCATGGTGATGTAGCTGGAGGATGTAGCACAGCAGATGGAGCTAGCAGAAGGAAACCAGCTCAACTTTTGCTTTTCTCTTTGTCCTCAGAGTTCCTGGTCTTCCACCATGAACCCTGTTTATAGCCCCGTCCAACCTGGGGCTCCCTATGGAAACCCGAAGAACATGGCCTATACAGGTAGGACCTTGGGGTTCACTGCCTCTTCTGTGCCTGTCCATTTTGGGTGGTGAGAGCAGATGGGCATTAATGAGTGCTTATGCCCTTAATGAAGTGAGCTGCCAAGCAGGCAGCCAGATGGGAAATGTGACTTGAAGGGAAAAAAAAACAAACCAACAACTGTTGAGTGAGGTTAGTGAGAAGAAATGGAGCTTGGATTCGTAGGAGGAAAATCCTAAAGGATCAAAAGAGGCAAATAAAACATGCAAGAAGTTGCTGGAGGAGTTACTTGGGGAGCTGGTGGGCTTGGTTCTGGAGCTGAACTGAGCAGTGGGGTGGAATAATCCTGCTATGCAGAAATGAAGATGCCAGAGGTGAGAGGCTGTGATTTGGGGACTCTGATTTTGGTTCTAGGTGCTGATGGAAACTCCATTCTTGACTCATTTTGAGGGGGGGTGGGGGTGGTGAGTTATGCTTTGATTGAGTTAATCCCAGCAAGCCCATCTTTTGGGCTCAAAAATATCTCTTTAAGTACTTGGAGCACACCCAAAAATAAAAGCACTGAAATGTGTTTATCATAATGATGTAACTCACAGGGAGCTAAAGACCTGAGCAGACAGCTTTGGAAAGCTCAGCTGAGGTCTAGCTGTGGTTTTGCCCCATGGATTATGTTCTTCTCATCTTCTAAGTACCTTACAAAATCAGCTTTGGAAGACATTTCAGCCTCTCATTTGGTTGCCTGGAATTAGCTGTTAGACCTCAGGCTGGGCTCAGATTTCCTTCCTTAGGTGAGCGTCACCAGTTGTGTGCCTTGGATTCTACCTCGGTGGGGGGTAGCAGCTTGAGAAGCTGCTTCGGTGGAGGAAAGTGGCCAACAGCAAATGGGAATGGACATCACTTTGGGGCTCATCATTACAAGAAAGATGTTGAGTTGTTGGAGTGTGTCCAGAGAAGGGCAATGAAGGTGGTGAAGGGTCTGGAGAACAGGGCTGGGCAGGAGCAGCTGAGGGAGCTAGGGGTGTTAGGTCTGGAGAAGAGGAGGCTGAGAGGAGGAGACCTCATTGCTCTCCCTGAAAGAAGGTTGGAGTAAGGTGGGGGTTGGGCTCTTCTCCCTAGTTTCAGGTGATAGAAGGAGAGGAAATGCCCTGAAATTGTGCCAGAGGAGGGTTAGGTTGGAGATGAGGGAAAAATTCTTTGCTGCCAGAGTGGTCAGGGATTGGAAGAGTCTGCCCAGGGAGGTGGTGGAGTTGCCATCCCTGGAGGTGTTCAGAAAACATATAAGCATGACACTTGGGTGTGATGGCCATGGGGCTGTTGGATGGATGGTTTGACTTGAAGATCTTGGAGGTCTCCTCCAGCTAAAGCAGTTCTGTGATTCTGTGTCTGCCAGATCGAGTGCTCTTAGCTACTTCATCTGTGGTGGAGTCACCATCCCTGCAGGAGTTCCAAATACGTGCAGACATGGCCCTTCAGGATATAGAATCATAGAATGGTTTGGTTTGAAAGGGACCTTAAAGATCATCCAGTTCCAGCCCCCCCTGCTTTAGAAGCTGCTTTCTGGCCAGTTCTGTGGCCAAGAATGCCAAGATCATCCTGGAGTGTATTGAAAGGGATGTGGTGAGTAGGTCCAGAGAGGTTCTCCTCCCCCTCTACTCTGCCCTGGTGAGGCCACATCTGGACAATTGTGTCCACTTCTGGGCCTCTCAGTTCAAGAAGGACCTCAGGGAACTGCTTGGAAGAGTCCTGTTCAGAGCCACAAAGATGATGAAGGCAGTGGAACATCTTCCTTCTGGGGAGAGCCTGAAGGAGCTGAGGGCTCTGTAGCTTGGAGCAGAGGAGCCTGAGAGGTGAGCTCATTGCTGGTGATAAAGATGTGCGGGGCAGTGTGTGGAGGACAGAGCCACGCGCTGCTAGGGGATGTCCAGTGACAGGACAAGGGGCACTGCAGGCAAGCTGGAGCAGAGGAGGTTCTACATGAACACAAGTTCTGCACCATGAGGGTGGTGGAACACTGGAACAGGTTGCCCAGGGAGGTGGTTGAGACTCCATCCTTGGAGATATTCAAGGTGAAGCTGGACAAGGCTGTGGGCAACCTGATCTTGTGGAGAATGTCCCTGCTGAGTGCAGAGGGGGTTGGACTGGATGACCTTTGGATGTCCCTTCCAACCCAAACTATGCTATGATTTTATAAGGAGAAACATTTTCACTGAGAGGATGCTGGAGCAGGCTGCCCAGAGAGGTTGTGGAATTTCCTCTACAGACACTCTGGAGACACTCCAAACCTACCTGGATGTGTTCCTGTGTGACCTGCCCTAGGTGACCTTACTTTGGCAGGGGAGTTGGCCTGGATGATCTCTGGAGGACCCTTCCAATCCCTAACCTTCTGTGATTCACTTTCCAGTATCTGAAGGGGGCTACAGGAAAGCTGGGGAGGGAGTTTTTAGGGTGTCAGGGAGTGATAGGACTGGGGGGAATGGGGCAAAACTAGAAGTGGGGAGATTGAGATTGGATGTGAGGAAGAAGTTGTTCCCCATGAGGGTGGTGAGACACTGGCACAGGTTGCCCAGGAAGGTGGTGGAAGCCTCATGCCTGGAGGTTTTGAAGGCCAGGCTGGATGTGGCTGTGAGCAACCTGCTGTAGTGTGAGGTGTCCCTGCCCATGGCAGAGGGTTTGGAACTGGCTGCTCCTTGAGGTCCCTTGCAACCCTGACAATTCTGTGATTGTATTTAAATGCTGAAGTGCAGAGTGGATAGAGTTGGTTCCTTGACCTTTGTGGCATGAGAGTTTTTGATAGGGCAGTGCCTGGTGCAGATGATTGAATTCTGCATGACTGCAGTTTGTGACTGAGTCAAATGGCAGCATTAAGAGGATGTTATCTTCTGAAACAACCTGCTGCTTAATCACCCTGAAGATTAAACCATCCACATCAGTACAGAATCACAGAATGGTTGGGCCTGCAATGGAGCTTTAAAGGTCATCTGCTCTCCTCAGTCAGCAAGGATATTTTCAACCAGAAACCAGAACCCCAACCAACCTGGCCTGGAATGGTTCCAGGGCTGGGACATCTCCCACCTCTCTGGGCAACCTGGGACAGTGTCTCACCACACAGTGTGAAATATTTATTTCCATGTATCTGCCTAAAAGGAGGTTGTACTGAGATGGGGGTTGGTCTCCTCTCCCTTCTATCAGGTGATAGAAGGAGAGGAAATGACCTGAAGCTGTGTGCCAGGGGAGGGTTAGGTTGGAGATGAGGAAAAAGTTCTTTGCTGCAGAAGTGGTCAGGGATTGGAACGCAGAAATGTTTCAGCTGGGGGACACCTCTAAGATCATCACACAATCATAGAATGGTTTAGGTTGGAAGGGACCTGAGAGATCATGTGCTGCAGGGGATACCTCTCAATAGACTCAGTTGTTCGAGGCTTCATCCAACCTGGCCTTAAACACCCACGGGCAGCCTCCCTGTCAGCCTGTTCCAGAGTCTCACCACCCTCCTGATGAAGAACTTCTTCCTCAGCTCCAGTCTGACCCTGCTGTGCCTCAGCTTCAAACCATTTCCCCTTGGCCTGGCTCTAGACACCCTTAGCAAAAGTCCCTCTGCAGCCTTCCTGCAGGATCCCTTCAGCTATTGCAAGGCAGCTCTGAGGTCCCCCTGGAGCCTTCTCTTCTCCAGGCTGAACACCCCCAGCTCCCTCAGCCTGGCCTCAGAGCAGAGCTGCTGCAGCCCGTGGATCATCTTTGTGGCCTCCTCTGCGCTCCCTCCAGCAGCTCTGTGTCCTCCTTGTGCTGGGGACAGCAGAACTGGAGGCAGAATTGGAGGTGGGGTCTGAGCAGAGCAGAGCCAAGGGGCAGAATCCCCTCTCTTGCCCTGCATCAACTCCAACCTTCAACCAAAGACCACCCTGGCCACTGAACCCTGTCCCCAGGTGCCAAACATTTCTTGAGCACTTAAGATCAACTCTCAACCCAGCACTGCCAGGCCACCACCAACCCATGGCCCTCAGCACCGCATCTCCACAGCTTTTAAAGCCCTCCTGAGATGACGACTCCACCACTGCCTTGGGCAGCATGTTCTGTTCACATTCAGATGGGAATCCATTATAGGGAACAAATTGCTTTGGGTTGAAATAATCACTTTTAATCTGATTGTCTTCTCGTTCTCCCTCCTTTGTTGTTTCCCATACCAGGGAGGGTAAGGGAGAGAGGTCCATTTTAAGACAAGATAAAGCTTTTGGATCAAGTTGGCTGCTCCTGGCACATCCCCAAGTACTTGATGCACTCCATGTTTCTCTGGTTCTTAATTTTCCCATTTTGATCTTCCTGACAGGAAGTGTGAAGGACAGTTAGCCCCTAAATGAGTTTCAAAGGCTGGACTGCACTGGATGTGGTTTTATGGGAAATTAAGTTAAAGAAAAGGCAGTTTTAAAAGAGAGTTATTAGGTGAAACAAAGGCAGAAGTGGTGAAGTCCTGAGAGAAAGAGTGACTTCCCTCTGTTGGAGCTCAGAGATTGGTTAAGCAAAGATGGCTCCTCTTCTAGTTAGATATAAGGAAAAACCTCTTTATTTACAGGGTGCCAGGGCACTGGGGTACCAGTTGTGGGCTCCCCAGCTGCAGAGAGACTGGGAACAGCTGGAGAGAGTCCAGGGGAGGCTGGGGAGAGGCTGAGGGGCCTGGAGCAGCTCTGTGAGGAGCAAAGGCTGAGAGCCCTGGGGCTGAGAGCCTGCAGAAGAGCAGCCCCAGAGGGAAGCTGAGCAATGCTCAGCAAGAGCTGAAGGGGCTGTGGGGGGCAAGAGGCTGGGGCTGGCATCTGCTGAGTGCTGCCCAGGGACAGGCCAAGGGTCACAAACCAAGGGGCACAAACTGGAACCTAGGAGGTGCCAGCTGGAGAGGAGGAGAAAGTTGCTTGTTGTGAGGGTGCTGGAGGCCTGGAGCAGGCTGCCCAGAGAGGTTGTGGAGTCTCCTTGTGTGGAGAGCTTCCAACCCCCCCTGGCCATTGTGCTCCTGGGCAAGCTGCTGTGGGTGCCCTGCTGGAGCAGGAGGGTTGGTCTGGCTGAGCTCCAGAGGTCCCTTCCAACCCTCACCATGCTGGGATTCTGTGATTAGCATGTTTTGCATTTTTTTTGGTTCTTTAGACACCCAGATCTGTTGAATTCCCATTTTCTTCCTGTTTTCCTTCCTAGGAGTTAAGTCAACTTTGTGCATTTTCTCGCTGTGGAACCAGCTAGTTGTTGAGCTGAGAGATAGCATGGAGAGAATATTCTCACTGCAGACAGGGCTGTGTCTACCCAACGTGCTCCAGCAAGCCCCAGATCATCCTGCTTGGCTAGCAACTGCTTCCACTTGGCTAATTGCATTTTAGACCCTCAGCAGAAAATGATGTTTGAGTGTTGGTTACTGTTTAATTAAAACAGGCTGTAATTAACTTGGGCCTTCATGTGAGTTGTGGATTCAACCCAGGTTAACTTTTTAATCACAGAACCCCAGCGTGGTGAGGGTTGGAAGGGAGCTCTGGAGCTCAGCCAGGCCAACCCCTCCTGCTCCAGCAGGGAACCCACAGCAGCTTGCCCAGCAGCACCATGGCCAGGGGAAGTTGGAAGCTCTGCACACAAGGAGACTCCACAGCCTCTCTGGGCAGCCTGCTCCAGGCCTCCAGCACCCTCACAACAAACAACTTTCTCCTCCTCTCCAGCTGGCACCTCATGGGTTCCAGTTTGTGCCCCTTTGCCCCTTGTCCTGTCCCTGGGCAGCACTCAGCAGATTCCAGCCCCATCCTCTTGCCCCCCACAGCCCCTTCAGCTCTTGCTGAGCGTTGCTCAGCTCCCCTCTGGGGCTGCTCTTCTGCAGGCTCTCAGCCCCAGGGCTCTCAGCCTTTGCTCCTCACAGAGCTGCTCCAGGCCCCTCACCATCTTTGTCGGCTCTGCTGGACTCTCTCCAGCTGTTCCCAGTCCCTCTTGAACTGGGGAGCCCACAATTGGACCAAGGACTCCAACTGTGTTCTAATGGAGGGAGGGGAGAACCTCCTTCCACCTACTGTTGGCCACATTCTTCTTCATGCTGCCAAGAGACCTTTGGCCTTCTTGGCCCCCCGGGCGCATTGCTGGCTCATGGTGCTCTCGTCCACCAGCACTCTCAAGTCCTTCTCTGCTCAGCTGCTTTCCAGCACGTCCCCCCTCATCTGCACTGGTGCAGGAGCTTGTTCCTCCCCAGGTGCAGGACCCTGCTCTTGCCCTTGCTGAACTAAACATGTGTTTCAAGCCTCTTTTTTTTTCCCCCTTGCTTTTTTATTATAGGCAGAATTCACTGCAGCTGCCCCAGATGTGAGCTGCTGCTTGTCCTTTGGCACCCTGTTCTTCCCTCTTTTCCCTAACTCCCTTTTACTCAGCCCTGCAGCAGAGATTAGCTCCTTGGTGTGGAATCAGGGGTGAAGAATGAGCCTCTCCTGGAGCTCTGTTAGCCTTCAAGCGTGAAACTCCACAGGTGTTTGTTGGAGCTCATTCTGTTATCATCTTCCCCACCAGAAGCTGATTAATATGCTGATAAGCTGCTGTGATTCATGAACCTTTGCGGGGCCGACTCCCTGTTCTTCCTGGCTGCTGAGTAATAAATGAGCATCAAATCCAAGGGCCCAAAGATGTGCAGCTGGTTGGCAAAGCCACCAAGGGGTTTGTGTCATTCCAGTGCCACAACACTTCCCAGCTCCTGCTGCAGCAGCAACTTGATCAGCAGCTTCCATGCTCCAGGAGATGTTCTCCAGCTCAAGGTTTCGTAGAATCAGAGCATGGCTCAGGTTGGAAGGGACCTCAGAGCTCATCTCCTCCAACCTCCACACCATGCCCAGGGACACCTCTCAGCTAGACTCAGCTGCTCAAGGCCTCATCCAGCCTGGTCTTGGAACGCCCCCAGGCAGGAGGCAGCCACAGCCTTCCTGGGCAGCCTGTTCCAGAGTCTCACCACCCTCCTGATGAAGAACTTCTTCCTCAGCTCCAGTCTGACCCTGCTGTGCCTCAGCTTCAAACCATTCCCCCTTGGCCTGGCTCTAGACACCCTTAGCAAAAGTCCCTCTGCAGCCTTCCTGCAGGATCCCTTCAGCTATTGCAAGGCAGCTCTGAGATCCTCCTGTAGTCTTCTCTTCTCCAGGCTGAACACCCCCAGCTCCCTCAGCCTGGCCTCAGAGCAGAGCTGCTGCAGCCCCCTGAGCATTTCCCTGGCCCTCCTCTGGACCTGCTCCAGCAGCTCCAGGTCCTTCCTGTGCTGAGGGCTCCAGACCTGCACACAGCACTCCAGGTGAGGTCTCCCCAGAGCAGAGCAAAGTGGCAGAATCACCTCTCTGGCTCTGCTGCCAGTGCTGCTTTGGCTGCAGCCCAGGCTGCCCTTGGCCTTCTGTGCTGCAAGCTCACACTGCCTGCTCCTGGCCAGCTTCTCCCCTCCTCAGCACCCCCAAGGCCTTTCCAGGGCTGCTTTCCATCCCCTCCTCCCCCAGTCTGTATTGATAGTGAGGATTGTTCCAGCCCAGGGGCAGAGCCCTGCACTTGCTCTTGTGGAACCTCCTGAGGTTCACCTGGGCTTCACCTCTCCAGCCTGTCCAGGTCCCTCTGGATGCCATCCTGATCCTCTTTTGCATCCCATCCTTTGCATCCTCTTCATGGGTCAAGGAGAATTCTGGGCTTGATTTCATCCTTTCTTACTAACTTCAAATTGCTGTTTATTTCTCTGGAAGGGCTGAAGCTTTGATAACTGAGGAGCTCTTGTGCCTAGAAACCCAAGTGGGCATTAAGGAGAAATTGTTTACTATGAGGGACATTGAGGTACTGGAACATGTGCAAAGAAGAGCAATCAAGCTAGTGAAAGGCCTTGAACACAGTTTTTAGGAGGAGAACCTGAGGGAATTGAGGTTGCTTAGTATTCAGAAGAGGAGGCTAAGGGGATACCTGGTGGCCTTCTGCAACTACCTCAAAGGAGGTAGGAGTTGAGATGGTGGTTGGTCTCTTCTCAAATGCAACAAGTGACAGGACAAGAGGAAATGACCTCAGGTTCTGCCAAAGGAGATTCAGGTTGGATATTAGGAAGTGTTCTTTCCCAGCAAGGGTTCTCAAACACTGGAACAGGCTGCCCAGGGAGGTGATGGAGTCAGCATCTCTGGAGGGATTTGTAAGACCTGTGGATGTGGTGCTGAGGGATGTGGTTTAGTGGCTGTGGCTCAGCAGCAGTGGTTGGATTGTGAGCTCTAGGAGAGCAGCTGGACTTGATGACCTCAGAGGTCTTCTCCAACCTCATCAGTTCTGTGAAGGTGGTAAAACACTGCAACAGGTTGCCCAGGGAGGTGCTAGAGGCCCCATCTGTGGAATCATAGAATCATAGAATGTTAGGAGCTGGGAGGGACCTCAAAAGATCATCCAGTCCAAGCCCCCTGCCAGAGCAGCAGCACCTAGAGCTGGTCACACAGGAACACATCCAGGTGGGTCTTGAGTATCTATAGAGACAGAGACTCCACAACCCCCGTGGGCAGCCTGTTCCAGTCTTCGGTCATGCTCACAGGGAAATAATTCTTCCTCCTGTTTCCATGGAACTTCCTATGCCTCAACTTCCACCATTGCCTCTTGTGCTGGCATTGGGCATCACCCAGCAGAGCCTGGCTCCAGCCTCTTGGCACTCACCCTGCACATCTTTATCAACAGCAATGAGCTCACCTCTCAGGCTCCTCCTCTCCAAGCTACAGAGCCCTCAGCTCCCTCAGGCTCTCCCCAGAAGGAAGATGTTCCACTGCCTTCAGCATCTTTGTGGCTCTGTGCTGAACTCTTTCAAGCAGTTCCCTGAGGTCCTTCCTGAACTGAGAGGCCCAGAACTGGACACAATAATCCAGATGTGGCCTCACCAGGGCAGAGTAGAGAGGGATGAGAACCTCTCTTGACCTACCAAGCATAGCCCTTCCGATCTACCCCAGGATGTCCTTGGCCTTCTTGGCCACAAGAGCACATTGCTGGCTCTTGGGCATGGAATCATTCAGGGTCAGGCTTGACAGGGCTCTGAGCAGCCTGATGTGTTTGGCAATGTCCCTGCTGACTGCAGGGAGGTTGGAGAGGAGGACCTTAAAAGGTCCTCTGTAACCCAATGCTTTCTGATTCTAACTTCTTTCAGGACCTCTGTTTCCAAAGCGGCTAACCCCCCTTCCTTTTTGACCTTCCCCAGCACATTCTTGGGGCCCATGAGGCTAAAGGTTTCAATGCTGAAGCAGGCAGGGTTGGGGTTGCTCTCCCTTCTCCTTCTTCCATCTGCATTCATGTCTGCACCTCCCATTGATTGGGAAGTGTCCAGCCTGGATTTAATTAGGTGAGCCAAGGCTTCTTGGTTGTGTAAAACAGGAGCTGGAAGCTGTGTTCAGGGTGTTGAATTGATTTCAGGGTGATTAAAGATGTATGAAGTGGGTACAGTGAGGTTTCTTTCCTCTGGCACTCTTTCATGTTTATTATTTGGTGTGTACAGAGCAGGACAGGAAAAGATCGCACTTGACTGGGAGCAGAATGAGCTCTGATTTGGGTAGACCCTTGCTGAGTTTTATGTCTAAATGGAGAATTTCTGTACAGGAAGGCTTCCAAACAACTTAGGGAATCACAGAATTGGTTTGGTCTTCCTCAGGGCTCAGTGCTGGAGGCAGCTCCATTTAATATCCTTACCAAAGATATGGATGAGGGAATTGAGGGCAGCCTCAGTTAGACTGCAGGTGACAGCAAGCTGGGTGGGATGTTGACCTGCTGGAGGGTAAGGAGGTTCTGCAAAGGGATCTGAGCAGGCTGGAACCATGGGCAAAGGTCAGTTGTGGGAAATTCAGCAAAGCCAAGGGCTGTGCCCTGCACTTGGGTCACAACCACCTCAGGAAGGTTCTGAGCTTGGGGCAGGGAGGCTGGAAAGTGCCCAGGAGAAAAGGAATTGGGGGTGCCATTTGAAAGCTGGCTGAAGATGAGCCAGGGGGTGCCCAGGTGGCTAAGTGCAGCAGCAGCCTGGGCTGGAGCAGCAATGGTGTGGGCAGCAGGAGCAGGGCAGGGATTGTCCCCCTGGACTGGGCACTGGTGAGACCATACCTCAAATCTTGAGTTCAGTTTTGGGCCCTCACTCCAAGAAGGATATTGAAGGGGTGGAGTAGGTTCAAAGAAGGGCAACAAAGCTGTTGAAGGGTCTGGAGAACAGGGCTGGGGAGGAGCAGCTGAGGGAGCTGGGGGTGTTTAGTCTGGAGAAGAAGCTGAGGGGAGACCTCCCTGCTCTCTACAACTCCCTGAGAGGAGGGTGCAGTGAGGTGGGGGTTGGTCTCTTCTCCCTAGTCACAGGTGATAGAAGAGAGGAAATGGCCTGAAATTGTGCCAGGGGAAGTTTAGGTTGGAGATGAAGAACAATTTCTTTGCTGCCAGAGTGGTCAGGGATTGGAAGAGGCTGCCCAGGGAGGTGGTGGAGTCCCCATCCCTGGAAGTGTTCCAGAAACCTGTGGCCATGGCACTTGGGGCCATGGTGTGATGGCCATGGTGGTGTTGGGTTGATGGTTGAACTGGAGGATCTTAGAGGAGTTTACTAACCTTCATGATTCTATGATTCTATAAGATTAAGGTCAGACTTCATGGGGCTCTGAGCAACCTGTTCTAGTTGGGCATGTCGCTGGTCCCTGCTTACTGCAAGGAGGTTGGACTAGATGACTTTGAATGGTCCCTTCCAACCCAAACCTTTCTGTGATCATTGAGTGCAACTTGCTGATTTTCTCAGTGTTGGAAGCTGAGTTCCACCCATCTAGCTGATCAAAGATGGCTCATTCACCATCCTCATTATAAATGAACTCATTTGGACTTTCTTGAAGTCATAGGAACCATAAATCATGGAATCTTAGAATGGTTTGGGTTGGAAGGGACCTTAAAGATCATCCAGTTCCAACCCCCTGCTATGGGCAGGGACACCTCTCACCAGCCCAGGTTGCTCAAGGCCTCATCCAGCCTGGCCTTGAACACCTCCAGGGAGAGGGCATCCACAACCTCCCTGGGCAACCTGTTCCAGTTTCTCCCCACCCTCACTGCAAAGAATTTCTTCCTCATGTCCAGTCTCAAGCTCCCTTCTTCCAGCTTCAATCCATTGCCCACATTTTCACTGGGCAACCTATTCCACTGCCTCACCACCCTCTCAATGAAGATTTTCTTCTTTCTGTCAGATCTAAAGCTACCCTCTTTCAGTTTACATAAGTCCTGCTTTCCTGAATGACCTCATTGTGTGGTTTTTAATCCTCTACATGGACCTGCTTTGTGCAATTTTGGCCACAGTATTGATTTTGGTTTTTTCTCTGCAGTGGAAGAGAAATAAAAAGCTTAAATGGTTAGGGATGAAAAGGGATGGAGAAAAATATGTGTAAGGCAGAGGAGAAAAATGAACATAGGTGGAAAGAAGGTCTGGGAAAGATGTTTTGAAGAGAAGAGGACTCCTTCATTTCATAGAACAAAAGAATCAGAGAATGGCTTAGGCTGGAAGAGACCTTAGAGATCATCTACTCCAACCCCTGCCGTGGGCAGGGACACCTCTCAACTAGCCAATGTTACTCAAGGCCCCATCCAACCTTGCCTTGAACATCTCCATGGAGGGGGCAGCCACTCCAGACAACCTGTTCCAGAGTCTCCCCACCCTCACTGGCAAGAATTTCTTCCTAAGATCCAATCGAAACCTGTTCTCCCTCAGCTTCAAACCATTCCCCCTTGGCCTGGCTCTAGACACCCTTAGCAAAAGTCCCTCTGCAGCCTTCCTGCAGAATCCCTTCAGCTATTGCAAGGCAGCTCTGAGGTCCCCCTGGAGCCTTCTCTTCTCCAGGCTGAACACCCCCAGCTCCCTCAGCCTGGCCTCAGAGCAGAGCTGCTGCAGCCCTTGGATCATCTTTGTGGCCTCCTCTGGACTCTCTACATTAATCCACTTTGTGCCCATTGCCCCTTGTCCTGTCCCTGGGCAGCACTCAGCAGATGCCAGCCCCATCCTCTTGCCCCCCCCAGCCCCTTCAGCTCTTGCTGAGCATTGCTCAGCTTCCCTCTGGGGCTGCTCTTCTGCAGGCTCTCAGCCCCAGGGCTCTCAGCCTTTGCTCCTCACAGAGCTGCTCCAGGCCCCTCAGCCTCTCCCCAGCCTCCCCTGGTCTCTCTCCAGTAGTTCCCTGTTCCTCTTGAGCTGGGGAGCCCAGAACTGGACCCAGCACTCCAGATGTGGCCTGACTAGGACAGAGTAGAGGTGGAGGAGGAGGATTTCCCATGGGAGATTCAGGCTGGACGTGAGGAGGAAGTTCTTCCCCATGAGAGTGGTGAAACCCTGGAATGGGTTGTCCAGGGAGGTGGTTGGGGCCCCGTCCCTGGAGGTGTGTAAGACCAGACTGGATGAGGCTCTGGCCAGCCTGATCTAGTGTGGGGTGTCCCTGCCCATGGCAGGGGGGTTGGAACTAGATGACCCTTGTGGTCCCTTCCAGCCCTGACTGATACTATGATACTATGACTTGCTGGCCACACTCTTATTCATGCTCCTCAGGAGACCGTTGGCCTTCTTGACCTCAAGGGCACATCTCTGGCTCACGGTAGCCTTGTTGTCCACCGGTACTCCTAGCTCCTTCTCTCTGGAGTTGCTTTCCAGCAGGTGAAGCCTTCAGCTGTCCTGCTGTTGCACACACCACGTAGCCAATGCCTGTTAAATCCCCAAGGCACTTCAATTACATGGTGGAAAATCAGCTCTGCAGGGCTGCCTTGTGGACACCCTTCAGATCTGCTGCCTTTTCTTCTCCCCCCCCCCCCCCTTTTTTTTCTCCCTGTCTGGCACAGCAAGAAGTGATAAGATTCTTGTTGCTTTGTTTTTCTTTTTTTTAAAGTTTTTTTTTTCCTTCAGTCTGAAGGTGATAAATTAACATTTTGTGGCTTGACTTCTGGAAACATGTTTGGAGATTAAATATTGAGTTTTTCCTCCTCTCCTCCTGCACAAATGATTCTTTACTCCTCCTGCACAAATGATTCTTTACTCCTCCTGCACAAATGATTCTTTACTCCTCCTGCACAAACGATTCTTTACACCCTGCATAGGCAAGGAACAGGATCCAATTCAGGATTATGAGAAGACACTTAGGAGCTTCACAAATGGTTTCATAGTTTGGGCAGGAGGGCTCAGGAGGGTGTAGATGAGGTGGAACCCCCTTGGAGGAGCCCTCGAAGATACTAAGGTTGGATTTCCAGAGCTAAAACCATCTCATGAAGAATGTGATGCCCCTGCTGACTGTAGAGGGGGTTGGACTAGATGGCCTTTGGAAATCCCTTCCAACCCAGAATATTCAATGATTCCATGATTCCATGATGCTATGATTCCATGATTCTGGGTCGGGCTTCAGAAGTGGGCCAGGGACAGCTGCATGAGGGCCAACAAGTCACAGTGCAAGGGCCTGCAGCTGGGTCAGGCCAAGCCCAGGCACAAAGCCAGGCTGGGTGCAGAGCGGGGTGAGAGCAGCCCTGAAGAAAGAGACTTGGGGGTGCTGGGTGCTGAGCAGCTCCCCAGGAGCCAGCAGTGCCCTCAGGCAGCCCAGCAGGCAGCTGTGTGCTGGGCTGCAGCCAGAGGAGTGTGGGCAGCAGGGCAAGAGACGAGGCCACAAAGATGATCCAAGGGCTGCAGCAGCTCTGCTCTGAGGCCAGGCTGAGGGAGCTGGGGGTGTTCAGCCTGGAGAAGAGAAGGCTCCAGGGGGACCTCAGAGCTGCCTTGCAATAGCTGAAGGGATCCTGCAGGAAGGCTGCAGTGGGACTTTTGCTAAGGGTGTCTAGAGCCAGGCCAAGGGGGAATGGTTTGAAGCTGAGGCACAGCAGGGTCAGACTGGAGCTGAGGAAGAAGTTCTTCAGTGTGAGGGTGGTGAGACTCTGGAACAGGCTGCCCAGGGAGGCTGTGGCTGCCTCCTGCCTGGGGGTGTTGAATGCCAGGCTGGATGAGGCCTTGAGCAGCTGAGTGTAGTTGAGAGGTGTCCCTGGGCATGGTGGGGAGCTTGGAGGAGATGATCTCTGAGGACCATTCCAGCCTGAGCCTTGTCTGCACCCAAACTTTGGAGCTGCTCACACACAGCCAGGCTGGGATCGGTGTTTTGGAGAGCCTGTGCTTGGCTTTCCCCCTCCCAGCTCTGGCTGGCATTCAGCCTGGTTTCATCTCCTGCAGTACTGGGCTGGAATTTTAATGCCTCTGTGGCCAGTGGTGATTTATTAGATCCCAGAGCCCTGCCTCAGAGTGCAGGAAGAAAATCTTGCATCAGTGAGCTGGCTTGGCACTCTGCTCCTCCAATAAATGAGTCCTGAACGACTACAGTGCTCCAGGCTCCTTTTTGCCTTCCCCTTCCCTCCAACAATCCTTCCCCCCCCAGCGCTGACCACTGAGCTTCTGCTGATGCCTGGAAGTGTTCATTTCCTTGCAGGCTTTGTCTTTTGAAGATAAATGCGTTTGTCAACAGCCTCTTCATGTAAAGCTCTTTCAATCCCTGTGGTTCTTTTGTGGGAGAGAAGAGAGGAGGAGGAGAAGGAGAGAGGGAGCTGTAATCCTCAAGCTGGGAAACAGCTTTAATTGGCAGAGAACAAGTTTGGGCTCTTGGGGAGGACTTGGTGGTGCTGTAGCAGTGTGGGGTATGAGGATGATCCTGGAGTGTTTTGGGTTGGAAAGGACCTTTCAAGGTCATCTTACCCTTACAGAATACAGAATTAACCAGGTTGGAAAAGACCTTTGAGATCATCGAGTCCAACCTGTCATCCAGCACCATCTCATCAACCAAGTGCCTCATCCAGTCTCTTTTTAACCACTTCCAGTGATGGTGACTCCACCACCTCCCTGGGCAGTCCATTCCAATGGCCAGTCTGTCTTTCTGGGAAGAATTTCTTCCTCACATCCAGCCTAAACCTCCCCTGGCTCAGCTCAACTCCCCTGCAGTGAGCAGGGACATCTGCAGCTCTGTGCTCCAAACAGCCTGAGCTGGAATGGTTCCAGGGGTAAGGTTTCTGTCACCTCCCTGGGCAACCTGGGTCAGGGTCTCACCACTCTTAACCTAAAGCATTTCTCCCTTCTGTCTGATCTCAGTCTCCCTTCTTTTGGTTTAAAAACCATCCCTCCTTGTCCTGTCCCAACAGGCCCTGCTCGAAAGTCTGTCCCAAACTTTCTTCTCAGCCCCTTTAAGTCCTGCAAAACCAACAGAAGTTCACCTTGAAGCCTTCTCTTCTCCAGGATGAACAACCCCAACTCTCCCAGCCTGGCCTCACAGCAGAGGGCTTCCAGCCCTCCCAGCATGGCTGTGGCTTCCTCTGGCCCCACTCCAGCAGGTCCCTGTCTGTACTGTGCTGAGGACTCCAGAGCTGCCCCAGCACTGCAGGTGGGATTGCAGCAGAGGGGCAGGATGACCTCCCTTCACCTACTGGCCCCTTGGATGTTGGTAGTTAAGGAGCTCTTGAGATAGTTCAGGAAGCATCCTACCTTATGTCTGACCTGGGGAGAGAAAATCAGCCCTTGAATATTGCAAAGAGCAGCAGGCTGTGAGCACCATCTTATTGCTTACCATGCTCACCTCCAAAGCTGATCCTCAGCAGGACCCTTCTGGAGTGCTCTCATCCTAGCAGCCTTTCCCTTGGGGCCACATTTAATTCCTTGAACTTCATAAGCGAAATAACTTGGAATCCTTTCAGAAGGAGCAAACTAGAGGTGCTAATGCACATGCAGCTGAATTGGAGCCAGCAGTGTGCCCAGGTGGCCAAGAAAGCCAAAGGCCTCCTGGCTGGGATCAGCAATGCTGTGTCCAGCAGGAGCAGGGAGAGGATTGTCCCCTGGGACTCAGCTCTGGTCAGGCCACACCTCCAGTGCTGTGTCCAGCTTTGGGCACCTCAATGCAGGAGAGATGTGGCTGGAGCCAGGGCAGAGGAGGGCAAGGAAGCTGGGAAGGGCCTGGGGAATAAATGTGATGGAGAGCAACTGAGGGAGCTGGGGATGGTTAGTTTGGAGAAGAGGAGGCTGAGGGGAGACCTCATTGCTGTCTACAGCTACCTGAAAGGAGGTTGTGGAGAGGCTGCTGCTGGTCTCTTCTCCCAGGGAATTAGTGATAGAACAAGAGGGAATGGCCTCAAGCTGTGCCTGGGTAGGTTTAGACTGGGCAGTAGGAAACATTTCTTCATGGCAAGAGTGGTCAGGGAGGTGGTTGAGTCCCCAAGCCTGGATGTGTTTCAGGGTAGTTTGGATGTGGTGCTTGGGGCTATGGTTTAGGGGCAAGCCTTGTAGAGTAGGGTTCTGGGTTGGCCTTGGTGATCCTGAGGGTCTTTTCCAACCTGAATGTTTCTGTGATTCTGTGGTAAAGAACTCAGGCCTGAAAGATGAGCTCTCAGCTGACTTTTATTGGTGAACTAGGTAGAGCAGGGTTGATGCTTGGACCTGATGATCTCAGGTTGGTCTTTACCAACCTGAATGATTCTATGACTTGAGTTTGTGGTCAATGGTTATTGCATTGTGAGGGCTGGAGGAAGAAGAATGAAATCCTGGGGGTAAGTGACAGGTGAAGCCCCTTCATAAATCATGAAGAAGAAATTCTCTTTAGGAAGCAGTCAAAGGTGACTTCCACTCTATGCTCAATTTGTTGCCATCCATTTACACTCCAAAATGATGTTGCTGTCTCTCCTTATTAGAAACCTAATGTGTTGCAGAGGAGAGCATCCATCTCTGGGCACAAGTTGTCAACTTTGGTGACATTCCCAGGAGATGCAAAGCAGAAGGGAGGTGTAAATGGAGTCACAAAGGGGAAAAAATGATTTTAGCAACCTAACATTGAGTTGTTTCATTCAGAAAGGTACTACAGAATGGCTTAAGATGGAAGGAACCTCCTAAGTAATCTCCTCCAACCTCCCCACCATGCCCAGGGACACCTCTCAACTAGCAGCTGAAGGAGCTGGGAGTGTTTAGGCTGGAAAAGAGGAGGCTAAGGGAAGGTCACATTGCTCTCTACAGCTCTCTGAGAGGAGGTTGCAGTGACATGGGGGTTGGGCTCTTCTGCCTAGTCTCAGGTGATAGAAGGAGAGGAAATGGCCTGAAATTGTGCCAGGAGAGGGTTAGGTTGGAGATGAGGAAAAATTTCTTTGTTATAAGAGTGGTCAGAGACTGGAAGAGGCTGTCCAGGGAGGTGGTGGAGTCCCCATGCCTGGAGGTGTAGAAGAAACCTGTGGCCATGGCACTTTGTGTTGTTTAATGGCCATGGTGGTGTTGGGTTGATGGTTGGACTTAAAGATCTCGGAGCTCCTTTCCAACCTTAATGATTCTGGAATTCCATGTTATGATTCTATCTCTAGATTCTTTTCTCTGCTCTTCATGCTTCAGTTTTGCCTCTGGATTTACAAAATTCCTTTTAAACCAATGTTATCGCTGCTCAGCTTCTTCCCTGCTGTGTGAATCCCTTCAAGTCACCAAGCTGTGTGATGTGGCTGACAGGCTGGAGGGAAGGGATCTATCCAGAGGGACCTGGACAGGCTCCAGAGCTGTGCCCATGACAACCTCATGAGGTTCAACCAGACCAAGGGCAAGGTCCTGCAGCTGGGTCAGGGCAATCCCAGGCACTGATACAGACTGGGCAGGGACTGGCTGGAGAGCAGCCCTGAAGAAAAGGCCTTGGGGGTGCTGGGGGAGGAGAAGCTCAACAGGAGCCAGCAGGGAGCACTTGCAGCCCAGAGAGCCAACCACAGCCTGGGCTGCAGCAAGAGAAGTGTGGCCAGCAGGGCCAGGGAGGGGATTCTGCCCCTCTGCTCCACTCTGCTGAGACCACACCTGGAGCACTGTGTCCAGTTCTGGAGCCTCTGTGCCAGGAAGGATCTGGAGGTGCTGGAAGGTGTCCAGAGCAGGGCCACGAGGAGGAGCAGAGGGCTGGAGCTGCTCTGCTATGAGGACAGACTGAGAACTGGGGTTGTGCGGTCTGGAGAAGAGAAGGCTCTGAGGAGAACTTCTTGTGGCCTTCCAGGATCTTCAGGGGGCTACAGGAAAGCTGGGGAGGGACTTCTGAGGGTGTCAGGGAGTGATAGGACTGGGGGGAATGGAGCAAAACTACAAGTGGGGAGATTGAGATTGGATGTGAGGAAGAAGTTCTTCCCCATGAGGGTGGTGAGACACTGGCACAGGTTGCCCAGGGAGGTGGTGGAAGCCTCATGCCTGGAGGTTTTGAAGGCCAGGCTGGAGGTGGCTGTGAGCAACCTGCTCTGGTGTGAGGTGTCCCTGGCCATGACAGTGGGGTTGGAACTGGCTGCTCCTTGAGGTCCCTTGCAACCCTGACAATTCTGTGATTCTAAGTCACCTCAAGTGGTGGCTCTTGGACCTGTGCTGAATCAAGATGAAGCAGGAGCCCAAATGCTTTCCCCACCATTAATGTCCAACTTTGGTTATCATGACAACAGGTTCCAACTCTCTTCATTGCCATGACAATCTCCTGAAAAAAAAAATAATAAATGAATTAATGGTTCCAGTTATTTTTAGTGGTGTCCTCTATTCCCATGGAGACCAAGTTTGACTCAAAGTGTTTGATGCTTTTGTACTCCAAGCCTTTGATGTGCCTCCCACAAGTCTGTACCTCAGTAGAGGCAGAGCCCTCTGAAGTCAACCAAAGCTTTCCAAGAATGAGGCTGTGGAAGACATTTTCCTTTGTCCTCCCCTGCAGCTTTGTTGCACTTTTGTGCCTTTTATTGTCTTCTGCTGTGTCCTTTTGGAGATTTACATTTGCTCTTCTGCCTCAGCACTTGGGTTCTTCTCTGTGTGTGACCCCATTTGTGATGCTCAATTCTGACCCAAACCTTCAGGTTCTGGCAAGGACACTGGAAAAAAATAGTAAGTAAATAAAATATCTACAAGGGAAGGAGTAAAAACTATGGAAGACCATGAACAGGGCGTTGAAAGTGGTAATTTAGTTCATGTCTTGTGGTTTTGGGGGAAAGAAAATAACACACAAATGAAGTTGGGGTGGATGGAGATAATTCCAGATGGGGGCCACTCACCAGTGCTGTTCTCCAGGGACCAGTGCTGAGGCCACTTCTGGTTCAAGTCCTTACCACTGAGGGGATTTAGGGCACCCTCAGGAAGATTGGGTGGGATGCTGATCTGCTGGAGGGTAGGAAAGCTCTGCAAAGGCATCTGCCCAGGCTGGAGGTGTCCAGGAAATGTGTTGCCATGGCACTTGGGGACATGGTTTGATGGCCATGGTGGGGTTGGGTTGAAGGTTGGACTCAGTGATCTTGGAGCTCTCTTCCAACCCAAAGCATTCTGTGGTTCTAGCAGAGGAGAATCTGGAGTGTAAAAAGCAGGACAATGCTTGTGCTGTAGAACAGACAGCTGCTGAGCAGTTTGTGTTGAGCAGATCCTTGACCATCTCCTAGGGGTGGCCAGGACATGTCAAAGTGGCAGTGCTGGGGAGCCTGGCTCTGGAAGCACACTTGGAATCCCATTTGGCATTCTGGATCAATGAGCCAAAGCCAATGGATCAGTTCCAACATGGCCAAGGGCTGGGTCCTGCACTTGGGTCACAGCAACCCCAGGAAGGCTCCAGGCTGAGGGCAGAGTGGCTGGAAAGTCAGTGGTGGAAAGGGAGCTGGGGGTGTTAGTTGACAGCAGGTGGAGATGAACCAGGGGGTGCCCAGGTGGGCAAGAAGGGTGGCAGCAGCCTGGGCTGGAGCAGCAATGGTGTGGGCAGCAGGAGCAGGGAGGTGATCATGTCCACGGCTCTGGTGAGGCCACAGCTCGAGTGCCTGGTTCAGTTCTGGGCCCCTCATGACAAGGAGGACATTGAGATGCTGGAGCAGGTCCAGAGAAGGGCAACAAAGCTGGGGAAGGGCTTGGAGCCCCTGGCCTACAAGGAGCAACTGAGGGAGCTGGGGTTGTTCAGTCAGGAGAAGAGGAGGCTGAGGGGAGACCTCATTGCTCCCTGAAGGGAGGTTGGAGCCAGGAGGGCTCCAGCCTCTTCTCCTCAGTGTCAAGCAACAGGACCAGAGGCAATGGTTTCAAGCTGCAGCAGGGGAGGATCAGGCTGGATGTTAGGAAATATTTCTTTACTGAAAAGCTACTCAAGCATTGGCATGGTCTGCCCAGGGCAGTGCTGGACTCACCATCCCTGGGGGTGTTCAAGCAGCCTGAGGGGCATGGTTTAGTGTGGACCCTTCAGTGCTGGGCCAAGGGTTGGAATGGATGATCTCTGGGGTCTCTTCCAACAAGACTGATTCTGTGATTCTGTGAAAATTCTGTGATCCTCTGGCCCCATCACTGAAACCATTCCAGGTCAGGTTGTTCAGGGCTCTGAGCAACTTGCTCTAGTTGCAGATCACAGGCTCACAGGATGTTAGGGGTTGGAAGGGACCTCCAGAGATCATTGAGTCCAAATCCCCCTGCCAGAGCAGGACCGTAGAATCCAGTGCAGGCCACACAGGAACACATCCAGATGGGGCTGGAAAGTCTCCAGAGAAGGAGACTCCACAACCTCTCTGGGCAGCCTGCTCCAGGGCTCTGTGACCCTCCCAGTGAAGAAGTTCCTCCTCATGTTGAGGTGGAACCTCCTGTGCTGGAATTGATAGCCATTGGCCCTTGTCCTGTGACAGGGTGCAACTGAGCAGAGTCTGTTCCTGTCCCTTCCTTCCTGACCTGGGTGTTAGGAACAGGTCATGAGGGTGATGGAACACTGGAACAGGTTTCCCAGGGAGGTGGTTGAGGCCCCATCCCTGGAGATATTGAAGGTGAGGCTGGACAGGGCACTGGGCAACCTGAGCTAGAGGAGGATGTGACTGAAGAATGAAGATGAAGAAGCTTAAAGTGGGAAGGAAGATCATCAAAGACCATTGTCTGCAACAGAAGCGCAGAGAGAGTGAGGACATCACCAGTGGGGACCCCACAGAAAGCTGGAGGTGGGACAAAGCCAAACCTCTGAAGGGCCAGAGGTGGTGACAAAGCTCCTAGGATGATGGAGAAGGTGAATCCCAGAGACACATAAAGGGCAAAGCTGGAGCTTGGAAGTGATCAATGGAAATTCAGCTGAGGAGCAGACACTGCACTAGAAAGGAGCTCAGATGGAGATGTCAAGTGAGAAATGCTCCTGGTGATCCAGGACTGGTTGTGTGCCCTGCAATAAAACACACTCAGGGCTGGAAGAGAGGGAATTTATGGCTCTGGATTCAAAACCCCATCTTGGTAATAGATTTTCAAACCACAGCACAAGAAAATGCCCTCACAAGAGACAGGACAGCAGCCAGCTGAAGAGGAGCCAGCAGTGAGCTCAGGTGGCCAAGAAGGCCAAGCAGAGCATCCTGGCCTGGATCCAGCAGGTCCCTCTGGACTCAGAGGCCACACCTGAGATCCTGGGTTCAGTTTTGAGCCCCTCACTCCAAGAAGGACATTGATGATCTGGAGTGGGACCAGAGAAGGGCAGCAAAGCTGGGGAAGGGTCTGGGGAACAGGGCTGGGGAGGACAGCTGAGGGATTGTTTAGCCTGGAGAAAAGGCTGCTGAAGAGAGACCTTGTGGCTCTCTACAACTCCCTGAAAGGAGGTTGGAGCCAGGTGAGATTCACAGAATCATAGAATCAACCAGGTTGGAAAAGACCTCAGAGATCATCAAGTCCAACCTATTTCCTAATCCCTAACACCTCCTGACAACTAAGCCATGGCACCAAGTGCCACATCCAATCCTGTGTTGAACACCTCCAGGGATGGTGACTCCACCACCTCCCTGGGCAGCACATCCCAATGGCCAATTACTCTTTCTGTGAAGAACTTTCTCCTCACCTCCAGCCTAAACTTCCCCTGGCACAGCTTGAGACTGTGTCCTCTTGTTCTGGTGCTGGTTGCCTGGGAGAAGAGACCAACCCCCACCTGGCTACAACCTCCCTTCAGGTAGTTGTACCAAGAAGGACATTGAGGTCACACCAAGAAGGACATTGAGGTGCTGGAGTGTGGCCAGAGAAGGCAGCAAATCTGGGGAAGGGTCTGGAGAACAGGGCTGGGGAGGAGCAGCTGAGGGAGCTGGGGGTGTGGAGCCTGGAGAAAGGCTGAGGAGAGACCTCATTGCTCTCTCCCTTAAAAGAGGATGCAGTGAGCTGGGATTGGTCTCTTTTCCCTGGCCTGAGGTGATAGGAGAGAAAATGTCCTGAAGTTGTGCCAGGGGAGGGTTAGGTTGGATATTAGGAAGAATTTGTTTCCTGCAAGAGTGGTTAGGTATTGGAAGAGGCTGCCCAAGGAGGTGGTGGAGTCCCCATGCCTGGAGGAGTTCAAGAAACTTATGGCTGTGGCACCTGTGGCCATGGTTTGATGGCCATGGTGGTGCTGGGTAGATGGTTGGACTCAATGATCTTAGAGATCCCTTCCAAGCCAACCCACCCTGTGACTGTGTGACTCTATTCAGCATTGCAGTCAGGTCTGAAACAGCAGGAGGAAGCAGTGCCAGAGTGGTGTGAGGCAAGCAGAGGGAAGTTCAGGAGGCATCTGCTGTAAGCTGAGGGGTTCAACCCTGCCAGCCTCACCACCAGCTCCTCCCCTCCTTTCCCTTCCAGCTCTTGCATTAACCAACGCTTAAATCATCCCTAACAAACTCCCTGGGGTGCTTCCTTGACTAATGGACCTCTCAAGGTGTTCCAGGTGGTTCTCTGCAGGCCCATCTGGCAGCAGCTTCAGCCCATCTTCCCTGCTTTGCCCTTGGAAGAAAGCTCTCCAGGTTTCCCCAGGAGGTTTATCCCAAACTCTTTTGCTTTCAGAAAGAAAAACCCCAAACCCAAAATAGCACAAGGAGCAGCAGCTCCTCCCTGTCACTTGTTTGTAGGGCAGGCTGAATGACTTCTGCAAAATAGTGTGGGACCTCTTTCTCATGGCCAGATCTCCTCTCTTGGGAGAGCCCAACTCATATGTAGGTAGGAAAAGTGAGGTCCCAGGGAGCTTGGATGTTCAAGCAAAAAAAATCCTCTGGTGGTGATAGATTTGTTTTTTATTCATTCCTGAGTTTTTGTCTTGCTTCTTTTCCTGATGTAAAACAAAAGGCTTCTCAGGGAAGTGCTTCCAGGTACTTGCATGCATCTATCTACATGCATACAACCTCCATGGCATCACAGAGTCTCAGAGTGTTTGGAGTTGGAAGGGAACATCAGGTGCAACCCCACTGCTAAAACAGGGCACACAGAGGAGGTTGGAGCTCATCCAGTCCAACCCCCCTGCTCCAGCAGGTCACCCCCAGCAGCTTGCCCAGGAGCACCATGGCCAGGGGGGGTTGGAAGCTCTTCACACAAGGAGACTCCACAACCTCTCTGGGCAGCCTGCTCCAGGCCTCCAGCACCCTCACAACAAACAACTTTCTCCTCCTCTCCAGCTGGCACCTCCTGGCTGCCAGTTTGTGCCCCTTGTCCTGTCCCTGGGCAGCACTCAGCAGATGCCAGCCCCATCCTCTTGCCCCCCACAGCCCCTTCAGCTCTTGCTGAGCATTGCTCAGCTTCCCTCTGGGGCTGCTCTTCTGCAGGCTCTCAGCCCCAGGGCTCTCAGCCTTTGCTCCTCACAGGTCCCTTCTCACAGCTGCTCCAGGCCCCTCAGCAGCTTCCCAGCCTCCCCATGACTCTCTCCAGCAGTTCTCAGTCTCTCTGCAGCTGGGGAGCTCAGACCTGGACACAGGACTCCAGATGTGGCCTGACTAGGACAAAGTAGAGGGGGAGGAGAACCTCCCTTGACCTGCTGGACACCATTGACCTTCTTAGCCCCAAGACCACATTGTTGGCTCATGGTGCATTTACTCACCAGGACCTGAAGATCCTTTTCTGCTCAGCTCCTCCCCAGCAGGTCCCCCCCGACCTGTCCTCCTGCAGGAGGCTGTCTCTCCCCAGGTGCTGGACCCTACCCTTGCCCTTGTTGAACTTCAGGAGGTTCCTCTCCCCCAACTCTCCACCCTGGCCAGGTCTTCCTGAATGGCAGGACACCACTGCTCCCAGTTTGGTGCCATCTAGAATGACTCAGTTACTAAACACAAACCTTTGCTCTCCTGCACTGTCAATACAGCAGCTTTTATCAGCAGAATGAAGGTCACTTCAATCCTTCAGGAAGACAGAAGCCCTCCCTACCATCTCATATCAATACTCATAGCAAAACTATGTTGAGAAAGGGAAGGTCAAGCCCTGACCCTCTCAGCAATGGGATAATTGAGGTTTTATCCCTTCCTCTGTCTGCTGGGCCTGGGTTGATGCTGTCCCCTGTGGTACCCAACACCAACCCACCAGTATGGCATGAAATTTAGCAAGTCTAAGTGCCAGGTTCTACCCTTGGGCCACAACAACCCCATGCAACGCTACAGGCTGGGGACAGAGTAGCTGGAGAGCAGCCAGGCAGAGAGGGACCTGGGGGTACTGGTTGACAGCAGCTGAATATGAGCCTGCAGTGTGCCCAGGTGGCCAAGAAGGCAAATGGCATCCTGGCCTGCATCAGGAATAGTGTGGCCAGCAGTAGCAGGGAAGTCATCCTGCCCTGTACTCAGCACTGGTTAGGCCTTGAGTCCTGTGTCCAGTTCTGGGCTCTTCAATTTAGGAAAGATGTTGAGGTGCTGGAAGGTGTCCAGAGAAGGGCAACAAAGCTGGGGAGGGGTCTGGAGCACAGCCCTGTGAGGAGAGGCTGAGGGAGCTGGGGTTGCTTAGCCTGGAGAAGAGGAGGCTCAGGGGAGACCTTATTGCTGTCTACAGCTACCTGAAAGGAGGTTGTAGCCAGGACGGGGTTGGTCTCTTCTCCCAGAACAAGAGGACACAGTCTCAAGCTGTACCAGGGGAGGTTTAGGCTGGATGTAAGGAAGAAATTCTTCCCAGAAAGAGGAATTTGCCATTGGAATGTGCTGCCCAGGGAGGTGGTGGAGTCACCATCCCTGAAGGGGTTTGAGAAAAGCCTGGATGAGGCACTCAGTGCCATGGTCTGGTTGATTGGTTAGGGTTGGGTGATTGGTTGCACTTGATGATCTTGGTGGTCTCTTCCAACCTGTCTGATTCTGTGGGTTTGTGTGGACCTCTGGGCTTCCTTCCAGCTGCCTGTAGTCCCTCTGGCTAAAGCATCCAGCCAGTGGATTTATGCAGCTCATTTGCTCCCCCTTGATAATCATTCAGAGCTCTGAATTAATATGCTGAGCAAGGGAAACTGGTTAATGAGAGGAGAAAGAGGAGGAGGAGGAGGAGGAAGGCATCTTTGATTTTAAGGTGGGTCTTGTTCCTGGAAGCAGAGAGGGGAGTAATTAGCATTCCAGCTGAGGAGCCAGTTACTATGGCAGTGGGGTTGGATGGAACAGGGTTGAGAGACAGGTGAGCTAATTCAAACCAGCCCCCGGCCATATGTTTGCCTCTGTCCTTTGTTGCCTGAGTTTTGAGGGCTTTTAAAACACAAGAAGGACTTCTGAGTGGAGGTGACCTTCAAGGGATGGTTAAAATCAGAAAGCCCTCAGCCTTTTATTTGTGGATGTTGTTGCAGCCACACAAACTCATTAGTTACATAAACAGGCTGGAGGGTTTTAATCTCCTCTCAGAGTGATTTGCATTTTTATTGGGACTTACTCTGCCTCTTTTTTGTTCATTTGGGATCCCACTGAGCTGGCTGTGGAGAGCACAGGCAGCTGCTGAAGCCACCAAGCTTCCCTGAAGTGCACAGCAAGCTTGGTCCTTAGTCTGGCCTCATCTGGAATACCACAACCAGGTCTGGGCTCCCCAGGTCAAGAGAGACTTGAGAACTGCTGGAGAGAGTCCAGTAGAGGCTGGGGAGAGGCTGAGGGGCCTGGAGCAGCTCTGTGAGGAGCAAAGGCTGAGAGCCCTGGGGCTGAGAGACTGCAGAAGAGTAGCCCCAGGGGGGAGCTGAGCAATGCTCAGCAAGAGCTGAAGGGTGGAAATTAACAGGATGGGGCTGGGATCTGTTGAGTGCTACTCAGGGACAGGACAAGGGGCACAAACTGAAACACAGGAGGTTCCATCCCACATAGGTGGGAGGGTGGGGAGACACTGGAACAGGTTGCCCAGGGAGGTTGTGGAGTCTCCTTGTGTGGAGAGCTTCCAACCCCCCCTGGCCATAGTGCTCCTGGGCAAGCTGCTGGGGGTGCTCTGCTGGAGCAGGGGAGTTGGACTGGGTGAGCTCCAGAGGTTCCCTCCAATCCTCAGCATGTTGAGATTCTGTGATTGCTCAAATGTCTCTTAAACACTGCCAGGCTTGAGGCATCAACCATCTCTCTAGGAAACCTGTTCCAGTGTTTGACCAATGTCCCAGTCTTTCTTTACCTTAATGTACTCCTGGGCTTGTCTACCTCAGCTGCACAATGAGAAGTGGATTCCCTCCATCTCACTTTCTAGATGTTGAGGCTGTGTGCACAAAAAGATTTCATTTACTGCTGCTTTTGTGTGTGTGTGTGCTTCATAGAGTCATAGAATGGTTTAAGTTGGAAGGAGCCTCAAAGCTCATCCAATTCCAACCCCCTGCCATGGGCAGGGACACCTCCCACCAGCCCAGGTTGCTCAAGGCCTCATCCAGCCTGGCCTTGAACACCTCCAGGGAGGGGACATCCACAGCATCCCTGGGCAACCTGTACCAGTGTCTCACCACCCTCACTGCAAACAATTTCTTCCTCATCTTTGGTCTCAGTCTCCCCTCTTCCATCTTCAATCCATTCCCCCTCATCCTGTCACTCCCAGCCCCTTGTCAGAAGTCCCTCCCCAGCTCTCCTGGAGCCCCCTTCAGGTATTGGAAGTCTGCTCTAAGGTCTCCTTGGAGCCTTCTCTTCTCCAGGCTGAACAGCCCCAACTCTCTCAGCCTGTCATCATAGGGGATGTTCTTCAGCCCTCTGATCATCTTCATGGCCTCCTCTGGACCTTCTCCAACAGCTCCAGGCCCTTCTTGCGCTGGGGGTACCAGAACTGGCTGCAGTGCTGCAGGTGGAGTCTGAGCAGAGCAGAGGGGCAGAATCCCCTCTCTGTGCTGCTGCTCTCCCTGCTCTGGCTGCAGCCCAAGATCTTTATTCTCTCTGATAGTGCTTGAGTCCTGCAGTGCTTTCAGAGGGCTGATGGTAGGGTGGGCAGAGTGGACATCAAACAGCAGCACCTCCACCTTGGACTGTATTATCTGTTCAGTGACAGGCCCAAACTCATCCTTTTAGTCCTTTGTGAGCTTTTATGGACTATTTGGTGGCTTTTCTGGAAGGGTTCAGCACTTTTTTTGCTGCCCCAACAGTCTGAACACCAGGTTTCTTGAGCTAGTTTTTGTGAGTTTGAGGTAGGTTGGAGTTTTTTTGTCCTTCCCAGAGGATCTGTAGACACAAAGCTTTTGCAGCTGGTGCTGCTTCCTCAATGGAATTCCACATCCTCCCAAATTGAGCAGGAGGATGATGATGAGTCACTGGGCAGGAAGAGGAAAAGGAGCAGCAGTGCTGGCTCAGTCAAAACGTGTCCCTGTTCATCCCCATCCATGACTTCTGGGGCTGCACCTTGCCTGGGATGAGCCTTGCCTGGCTTTGTTTTGCCCACAATGGGCAATTAGTGGAGATACAAAAAGCTGCTCCCAGTTTCTCTGGTAGCAGGGTGGGAGAATAGCTGAGGCTAGGTGAGAAGAGTCCAAGAGGGACAGGAATCTACTCGAGAGAGTCCAAGGGAGAGCTACAAGGACTGAAGCACTGCCTGGTGAGGAGAGGCTAAGAGACCTGGGGGTGGTCAGTCTGGAGAGGAGAAGAGAGGGGATTTAATCAATGTTTATCAATATCTGAGGGCTGGGGGTCAGGAGGGAGGGGACAGGCTCTGCTCAGTTGCACCCTGGGATAGGACAAGGGGCAATGGAAATAAACTCCAGCACAGGAGGTTCCACCTCAGCATGAGGAGGAACTTCTTCACTGTGAGGGTCACAGAGCACTGGAGCAGGCTGCCCAGCGAGGTTGTGGAGTCTCCTTCTCTGGAGACTTTCAAGCCCCATCTGGATGTGTTCCTGAGTGACCTGTGCTGGATTCTATGGTCCTGCTCTGGCAGGAGGGTTGGACTCAATGATCTCTGGAGGTAACTTCCAACCCCTAACATCCTGTAAGCCTGTGATCTTGGCTCTGCTCTTTTGGTTTCCATCTCTGGTTTCCAGCACAAACCTTTTCATATGAGACCATTGCCCAACTTCCCCCCCCTCCCCCATCTACCATCATTCAAGGCAGATTTTTTTGGGGTTTGGGGGAGGGTAAAGAGAAAATCAATTATCAAAAGTTCATCTCCATTTTTGTCCTGTTTTTTTTGCAGTTGAGCTTATCTGTGCTTTAATTTCTTAACTGCAGAATCCTAGATCCCCAGCATGGTAGGGGTTGAAAGGGAACCTCTGGAGATCATCAGATCCAACCCCACTGCTAAAACAGGGCACCCCCAGCAGCTTGCCCAGGAGCACCATGTCCAGGAGGGGTTGGAAGCTCTCCACACAAGGAGACTCCACAACCTCTCTGGGCAGCCTGCTCCAGGCCTCCAGCACCCTCACAGCAAACAACTTTCTCTTCCTGTTCAGGTGGAACCTCCTGGGTTCTACTTTGTGCCCCTTGCCCCTTGTCCTGTCCCTGGGCAGCACTCAGCAGATGCCAGCCCCATCCTCTTGCCCCCCACAGCCCCTTCAGCTCTTGCTGAGCATTGCTCAGCTTCCCTCTGGGGCTGCTCTTCTGCAGGCTCTCAGCCCCAGGGCTCTCAGCCTTTGCTCCTCACAGAGCTGCTCCAGGCCCCTCAGCAGCTTTGAAGGCTCTGCTGGACTCCCTCCAGTAGGTTCATGTCTGCCTTGAACTGGGGAGCCCAAAACAGCACTCCATATGTATTCTGACTAGGGCAGAGCAGAGAGAGAGGAATACCTGCCTCAACCTTTAGGTCCTTAGGTGACTTCCTTCATAGGAAGCAAAGTGTGACTGAAAGCAAGCAGGTGATCAGAACATATCATCCAGTTCCAACACCCCTGCCATAGGCAGGGACAGCTTCCACTAGATCAGGTTGCTCAGAGTCACATCCAACCTGATCTGGAATGTTTCCAGGAATGGGACTCTTACAACTCCTCTGGGAAACCTGGGCCAGTGTCTCACCACCCTTAGCATAAAAATGTCTTCCTCTGCTGATCAGTCCTGTGATAGGACAAGGGGCAATGGGTATAAACTACAGCAGTAGTGTGATCTGCACTGGATTCTAGGATCCTGCTCTGGCATGGGGGTTGGACTCAATGATCTCCAGAGGTCCCTTCCAACTCCTAATATCCTGTGAGCCTATGTGATCCTATCCTTTGATCATCTCCTTAGGTTGTCCTTCCCAAGGACAAGGCCAAAGCAGTGCAGTGAGATGTTCTGTCTTGTGTTAAATGTTGCATACAGTAACAGAATCATTAAGAGCTGCCTTCTGCTTCTGCTTCCCTATCCTAGAACCATAGGGTGGTATGGATAGGACGGGAACTCCTGGGATCATTGAGTCCACCCCTTCTGCCAAAGCAGGATCACCTAGGGGCAGGTCACACAGGCAGGTGCTGAAAATCTCCAGAGAAGGAGACTCCACAACCTCTCTAGGCAGCGTCTTACAAATTTTAGAATAGGATAGGATAGGATAGGATAGGATAGGATAGGATAGGATAGGATAGGATAGGATAGAATGGAATAGAAAATAGAATGGAACGGAACGGAACGGAACGGAACGGAACAGAATAGAATAGAATAGAATAGAATAGAATAGAATAGAATAGAATAGAATAGAATAGAATAGAATAGAATAGAATAGAATAGAATAGAATAGACCAGGTTGGAAAAGACCTTCTTCCCTTTCTTGTGCCTGCTCCTCTCATTCATTTTATTTTCACCTGCTCTGGTTGCAGATGACTCTGCCTACTTCAGGGGGGTTTGACTAGATGATGAGGACAGCCTGAGGGGGCTGGGGTTGTTCAGCCTAGAGAAGAGAAGGCTCTGGGGAGACCTTAGAGCAGCCTTCCAGTACCTGAAGGGGACTAAAAGAAGGATGGAGACTGCAGTGATGAGAGGCAATGGCTTCAAACTAGAACAGAGCAGATTTAGATTGGATGTGAGGAACAAGTTCTGCACCAGGAGGGTGGTGGAACACTGGAACAGGTTGCCCAGGGAGGTGGTTGAGGCCCCATCCCTGGAGATATTGAAGGTGAGGCTGGACAGGGCGCTGGGCAACCTGAGCTAGTTGGGGATGTCCCTGCTGAGTGCAGATGGGGTTGGACTGGATGACCTTTGGAGGTGTCTTCCAACCCAGACCATTCTGTGTCTCTGTGATTCTCTAGACCCTTCCAACCCCTAACATTCTCTGATTCTATGACCTCCAGAAGTCCCTCCCAACCCAGGGCATTCCATGATTCCATGAAAATGGAGAAGATCATAAACCCACCATCCAGCAAATCCAACTTGCCCCTGGGGCACAGTGAGGCACACTGGTGGGATCTCCACTTTGCTGAGCAGGCTTCCCCTCTGTGTTTAGTTTCATTTCACGTGTGCCACTCAGCCTTTGGGCAGCAAAACCCTTCTTGAATATTCATTGCCTAAGCCCTTTGAAAACCCTGATCCTGCACAGCCAGTCAGGGGATGGATTTACACTCCTCATCCCTCCTGACCCTCTTCCAGATGGAAGTGACACCATTTGGAAGCAGCCAGCATGGAGGGGCTTGGGCTGATCACTCTTACAGTAACTGCAGTGCCTCTTTCCTAAGTTTCCTGGAAAAATCCTTAATCTTCAGTCCCAGCCTGTGCCCTTGGCCACCAATAAATCAGTTGGAGCGCACTGCTGTTTCCTTTCTAAGGAACTTGCCTCTGTGTTTTCTTTTCATCTCCTGAAAGCCTCCAAAAAAAACCAAAAAACAAACCCTTTGGGAAATGGCTTGAAAGCGTTTTCAAGCAGGTGAGATTCCAGCTCATGCTGATGATGATCTTCTGGAGCCCTCTCCTTTCAGTTCTTTTAATGAAACCTTGAAGGGCTGCTCCAGGGAGCTCTTCCAGACATCCCTAATGCCATTGTCGTGAGGGTCTTCTACAACCTGAATGGTTCTGTGATTCTGTGATTCTTTAATACCACCAGGTATAGGGCATTGAGGTGCTGGAGTGTGGCCAGAGAAGCAGATGCCAGCCCCAGCCTCTTGTCCCCTACAGTCCCTTCAGCTCTTGCTGAGTATTGCTCAGCTCCCCTCTGGGGCTGCTCCTCTGCAGGCTCTCAGCCCCAGGGCTCTCAGCCTTTGCTCCTCACAGAGCTGCTCCAGGCCCCTCAGCCTCTCCCCAGCCTCCCCTGGACTCTCTCCAGCAGTTCCCTGTCTCTGGTGAGCTTGAGAGCCCAGAACTGGACCCAGCACTCTAGATGTGGCCTGACTAGGCTGGAATATAAGGCAAGGATAACCTTCTTTGACCTGCTGGCTACATTCTTCTTCATGCCCATCAGGAGACCATTGACCTTCTTGACCAAAAGGGCACATTGCTAGCTCCTGGGCAACTTATTGCCCCTCAGAACTCCCAGGTCCTTCTGCTTGTAGCTGCTTCCCACCATGTCCCCCCTCAGCTGTCCTGTTCCTCCCCACCTGTTCCTCCCCAGGTGTAGAACCCTCCCCTTGCCCTGAGGTTCCCCAGGTTCCAGCTCTGTGCAGATGTGCATTGCAAGGCAGATAAACCAAACGCAGGGAGGAAGTGTGGAAGGCAGATAAAGCCCTGAAGTGCAAAAGCCTAAGGGAGGGAACATTTGTGCTGTTTGTAAATGTTCTGTGCTGTTTCAGGAGGACTTTGTGATCCTGCTGAAGCTCTTCAGATCTTCACTTTCATGTTTCTTTTTCATCATCCCTTTCTCTTTTGATACACCAACACAAAAAAAAAAGATTCTGCCAAGCTGCCTGGGAACCATGAGAAAAAAAAAACTCAAGCAGCTGTCCTCTTTTGTTGACCTCTGCTTGAAAGCTTGGAAACTTCATTTTCTTAGATGTTCTCCTCAGATCACTTCCTGTATTATTCTAATCATCTCTCTTGCAAGTGTGGGACTTGCTGTGAGCCTGAGAATTGCTAGGTGGGAGCAGATCCTCATGGTCCACCTGACTGCTTCTCCTCTCTCCATGGCAGGGCCAGCATCAGAGGCGTCCAAGCTGTGGTGCTGAGGGCCACGGTTTAGCACCAGCCTTGGTAGAGTTACGGAATGGTTGGACTCAAGGATCCTAAAGGTCTATGAACAATAGCTTCTTCTGACGACAGAATCTGCTCCTGGGGAGCCTGTTTGGGTTTTCCTGAGAGCTAACACTTGAAAATCCAGCCCTGCCCTACCCCCAGGCTCTGCGGGACAGACAGGTTTTGGCCATCTTCTAGCATCGTGGCCATGGTTTGGACTTGATGATTCATGGAGTCATGGAATGGGTTGGGTTGGAAGGGACCTCAAAGATCATCCAGTTCCAATCCCCCTGCCATGGTGGCTCATCCAGCCTGGCCTTGAATAGCTCCAGGGAGGGGACATCCACAACCTCCCTGGGCAACCTGTTCCAGTGTCTCCCAGCCCTCACTGGAAAGAATTTCTTCCTAATCTCCAGTCTCAATCTGCCCTTTCCAGCTTCAATCCATTGCCCCTCATCATGTCACTCCCAGCTCTTGTCAGAAGTCCCTTCCCAGCTCTTCTGGAGCCCCCTTCAGGTATTGGAAGGTTGCTCTAAGGTCTCCCTGGAGCCTTCTCTTCTCCTGGCTGAACAGCCCCAACTCTCCCAGCCTGTCCCCACAGGGGAGGTTCTCCAGCCTTATAATCATCTTTGTGGCCTCCTCTGGACCCTCCCCAACAGTTCCATGTCCTTCTGGTGCTGGGGGCACCAGAACTGAACATGGTGCTCCAGGTAGAGTGTCACCAGAGAAGTGCAGAGGGGGGAGATGGTTAAAAAAAAATGGAAATAGTCAACCATTTTCTTTCTTTTCTTCAGTCTGGTTGGACTTGATCTTGGAGGGCTTTTCCAGCCTCAGAGATTCTGTGACTGTATAAATAATGCAGCCTCCTCCATGATCCAAAAGGGCTTCTGGGGGGGGAATATTTTACCTGCTGGAGCAGAGGAGGTTCCATGAGAACTGTGAGGGTGACAGACCCCTGGAACAGGCTGCCCAGGGAGGCTGTGGAGTCTCCTTCCCTGGAGATGTCCAACACCCTCCTGGATGTGTTTCTGTGTGAGCTGCCCTAGGTGATCCTTCTCGGGCAGTGGGGTTGACTGGGTGATCTCTGGAGTTCTCTTCTAACCCCAACCATTCTGGGACTCTGTGGCCTGGCAGTGCTGGGTCAGAGCTTGTACTCAATGACCTGAAAGGTCTTTTCCAACCAAAACATTCTATGATTCCATGATTTTCTGACAAATGTAATTCACTCTGGCGAGGGGGATTTATGTTTGCAGTTCAGATCCTTGGGCTGAAGACAAACAAAACCCCAAAGAGTACACTGCAGCTCTTGGCCAGCTTCTTATTCATCGCCTATCAGACAGTTGAGCCCAGGCTGCCTTGATGCTCTCCCTCCACCACCCTCTTCATGGCCAACTTTGCTTCTGGTAACAGAAGGTGCTGGACACCACCTAGAAGCACAGGGCCCAGAAGGAATCCAGCACCTCTTAGCATCCAAATTCAGGTGAAACCCAGGCCTGATGTCTCCTCTGGATGTCAGAGAATGCTCTGCTTGTGGAATTGCAAGCATGTGAGACAAAAGCTTGTTTTCAGAGGAGAGGAGACAGAAGAATCACAGAATCACAGAAACATTCAGGATCACCAAGGCCAACCCAGAACCCTACTCTACAAGTCTCACCCCTAAGCCATAGCCCCAAGCACCACATCCAAACCAAACCTTGAAACACATCCAGGCTTGGGGACTCAACCACCTCCCTGCCCAGCACATTCCAGTGCCTGACCACTCTTGCCATGAAGAAATGTTTCCTACTGCCCAGTCTAAAGCTACCCAGGCACAGCTTGAGGCCATTCCCTCTTGTTCTATCACTAATTCCCTGGGAGAAGAGACCAGCAGCAGCTTCTCCACAACCTCCTTTCAGGTAGCTGTAGACAGCAATGAGGTCTCCCCTCAGCCTCCTCTTCTCCACACTAACCATCCCCAGCTCCTTCAGTTGCTCTCCATCACATTTATTCCCCAGGCCCTTC
This sequence comes from Melanerpes formicivorus, assembly GCF_026170545.1. NCBI lineage: Eukaryota > Metazoa > Chordata > Aves > Piciformes > Picidae > Melanerpes > Melanerpes formicivorus. The sequence goes on along the minus strand of NW_027142353.1, from coordinate 32,025,348 downwards.
CCAGCTTCCTTGCCCTCCTCTGCCCTGGCTCCAGCCACATCTCTCCTGCACTGAGGTGCCCAAAGCTGGACACAGCACTGGAGGTGTGGCCTGACCAGAGCTGAGTCCCAGGGGACAATCCCCTCCCTGCTCCTGCTGGACACAGCATTGCTGATCCCAGCCAGGAGGCCTTTGGCTTTCTTGGCCACCTGGGCACACTGCTGGCTCCTCTTCAGCTGCCTGTCCATTAGCACCCCCAAGTCCCTTTCTGCCAGGCAGCTTTCCAGCCACACTGACCCAAGCCTGGAGCCTTGCTTGGGGTTGTTGTGACCCAAGGGCAGGACCTGGCACTTGGACTTGTTGAAGCTCTTCCTGGCCATGGATCCAATCTGTGCAGGTCCCTCTGTAGAGCCTCTCTGTCTTGGTGCAGCTCAGCACTGCCACCTCACTTGCTGTCATCTGCAAACTTCCTGCTGACACTCTCTGTGTCTTCATCAAGGTCATCAAGCAAGATGTTAAACAGAAGTGGTCCCAACACTGAGCCCTGAGGAAGAAGAATTGATGTGCAGGAAGGGACTAGAGAAGCATAAAATAGCAATTATGAAATAATTCTATGTCAGAAACCCTCTGTCTAATACATGAAATCCTCCAATGATTTCTGCTGGAAGGGCCTTCTGCAGATCCTTCCTCAACTCCTGGTTGTGATCAAAGCCAACTTGGAAGTCAGATGTGGAGTCATAGCCAACTGAGATTCAACTCTAGCCAAGAAAAGAAGATTTCCATCCCAAATCTGAGCCCCACGTGGATCTGTGTCCTCCCAACACCAAGTGGAATTTTTCTGGCAGCAACTTGTGCCCCTCCAAGTAGAGCATGGTTCTGTCTACCAGGAGGTAGCTGCAGGTGGCATTAAGGTCCTCAACTTGCCTTCTCTTCTTCTGGAATAGCAAAACCCACCTCTTGGCCTCCCCTCACACTGTGTCTGCTCCAAGCCTTGGGAGTGCCAGCTTGACTTGGAACCACACACAGTTACCTTTCCAGTCTGATGTTCCAGCCAGTTTTCCACCCATCCAGTCATTAATCCCTTGCTCCTGGGGGAGGCCATGCTGAGAGCCAGAGTAAACATCCAGATCTTCCTCCTCAGCCACCATCCAGCAGTCAGTGCCACTGATGAAGGCAGTCAGTATAGCTGGGCATGAGCTGTGCTTCACAAATCCATGGTGGCTGCTCTGAATCTCCTCCTTATCCTTCACATGCCTGGTTATGGTTTCCAGAAGGATTTGCTCCATCAACTTCTGGCTGGGGTGGTGAGGCTGACTGGTTTGGCATTCCCTTGCTTGTCCTCTTCACCCTTTTTGAAGCCTAGTGGGCACCTTTCCCTTTGCCAGGACCCTTCAGAGGTGACAGAGAGTGGCAGTGGCATCAGCCAGCTCCCTTGGCACCCTCAGATACATCTTGACTGGCACTCCGTTTGTTTGGCTTGCTTAGGTGGTTTGTAACTCATCTGTCCTCTGCCAGCAGTTGTGCTCCACTCCTTCAGTCCCTGCCAAGGCCAGCTGCTCTGGGGCACATGGCAGCAGACCCAGCCCATGAGGACAAAGCAAAGAAGGTGCTGAATGATCTCAGCCTTCTCTGGGTCCTTTGCTGCTGGGTCCCTTGCCTCCTTCTTCAGCAGGTCCAAATGTCCCTTAGTTCCCCTTTTGCTGCCAATGGATGTGAAGAAGTCCTTCTTGTTGTCCTTTTGGACAGTGTCAAGTCCAGCAGAGCCTTAGCCCTGCACAGCCAGCTCTCACAGACCCACTAAGGACAGCATCCCATGGGATACCTCTGACTCCTGAAAGAGCCAAAGCCCACTCAAGTGTGAATTTATCTATTTCTTCTTTTGTCATAGAATCAGGGAAGGGTTTGAATGGGGAAATACCTTTGAGATCATTGAGTCCACCCCTTAACCCAGCACTGCCAGGTTGTTACCAAACTGATAGGCTGCTCTGAGGTATCCCTGGAACCTTCTCTTCTCCAGGCTCAACAGCCCCAAGTTTCTCAGCCTGTCCCCATAGGGGAGGTTCTCCAGCCCTCTGATCATCCTCCTGGCCTCCTCTGGACCTGCTCCAGCAGTATTGTGTCCTTCTTGTGCTGGGGGCAGCAGAAATGGACACAGTTCCAGATCCTCTGATTCTCCTCCAGGTTCTCCTCAAGATGCATGGCATGCATGCACCCTGCATGTGCCCCCACCATGACACACAGAAGTGTGATGGAAAGTGAGCTCCCAGCCCAGGAGTACAACCCAACAGGCACCAGGACAGGTTAGAGGCTGCCCTGCTGGAGAGCAGCTCCACAGAGAAAGACCTTGGAGTGCTGGTGGGGCAGGGGACAGCAATGTGCCCTGGTGGCCAAGAGAGCCAATGGCATCCTGGGGTGCAGCAAGAGAAGTGTGGCCAACAGGGCCAGGGAGGTTCTTCTGCCCCTCTGCTTTGCCCTGCTGAGACCACAGCTGCAATCCTGTGTCCAGTTCTGGGCTCCCTAGTGCAAGAGAGACAGAGACCTGCTGGAGAGAGTCCAAGGAAGAGCCAGGAGGATGCTTAGGGGACTTGAGCATCTGCCCTGTGAAGAGAGACTGAGAGCCTTGGGGCTGTTTAGTGTGGAGAAGAGAAGGCTGAGAGGGGATCTGATCAAGGTCTCTCAATCTCTGAGGGGTGGCTGTCAAGTGGAGGGGGCCAAGCTCTTTTGGGTGCTGCACAGCAATAAGCCAAGGAGCAATGGATACAAACTTGAACACAGAAGGTTTCAGCTCAACAGGAGGAGAAACTTCTTTGGTGTGAGGGTGCCAGAGCCCTGGAGCAGGCTGCCCAGAGAGGTTGTGGAGTGCCCTTCTCTGGAGGCTTTCCAAAGCCACCTGGATGCCTTCCTGTGCAGACTACCCTGGGTGATGCTGCTGTTGCAGGGGGGTTGGACCTGATGATCTCTGGAGGTCCCTTCCAACCTCTAATGTTCTGTGATGCTATGATGACTCAAGTTAAAGCACTGATACAGATGATCTTTAGTCATCTTCTCCCAAGGAACAAGTGACAGGACAAGAGGAAGTGACCTCAAGTTGCCCCAGGGGAGGTTTGGGTTAGACATTAGTAGAGACCTCTTGACTGGAAGGGTTCTCAACCCCTGGCACAGGCTGCCCAGGGAGGTGGTAAAATCCCTATCCCTGGAGGTGTTTCAGAGCCACAGAGATGTAGTGCTGAGGACCATGGTTTAGCCCCAGCCTTGGTAGAGTTATGGAGTGGTTGGACTGGAGGATCTTAAAGGGCTTTTCCAACTGAAACAATTCTCTGAGAGACAGGAAGGCAAAATGGACAAAGATAGTGTGTGGAGCTCTAGCAGGGAGAAAGAGGCTGAGAGGGATCTAGAGGGGGATGAGGATTTCAGTAATGTGGAAAATGAAGGTTTGGGTAAAGCTGGAGGAGGATGTGGTGGATGGAGCCTGGCCAGAAAATAGCTCCTGCCAGACTTATGCTCCTTGGTGCTATTTAAAGCTGCAGGTTGGCTGTTGGGTTTCCTACTGTTCTGTGCTGTTTGATTTGCTTTGCTGCTGACTTCTGACTTCTGTCTCTCAGCTCCTACTCCAGGAGCCTCTAAAATGACTTCCTTGCAGGGTTTTCTTAAGCTGGGTGTGTGATGGACAAGGGGGAATGGTTTGAAGCTGAGGCAGAGCAGGGTCAGACTGGAGCTGAGGAAGAAGTTCTTCAGTGTGAGGGGGGTGAGACTCTGGAACAGGCTGCCCAGGGAGGCTCTGGATGCCTTCTCCCTGGAGGTGTTCAAGGCCAGGCTGGATGAGGCCTTGAGCTACCTGGGCTGGTGGGAGGTGTCCCTGCCCACGGCAGGGGGTTGGATCTGGATGATCTTTAAGGTCCCTTCCAACTTAAACCACTCTATGATTCCTCAAAGAATTTTTTGCCTGTTTTTCCCCCTTCTTTCATGAAAAATAACAACAAAACCATAACCTCTCCAGCAATGAAACAGGAACACAGAAGGCAGATTGGGCATTGCTGTTTTCAAGTTCATTTACTGAAAAACAGCTGGTGGCCATTTAGGAGGATGGGAGAAATACTGCAGCTTGTGTGGTGCTGAAAGCTAAACACATGATTAAGGCAGAACTGACAGCTCCTGTTTCACCACCAATTAGTTGCCATCAGGTTTTGGTGAAAGGCATCAAGATGAAAAGGCCTTGTTGGGATGTGGAGCTAGGGATTATTGATCTGTGCTAGCAGAGGGAGGCTGGTTCTGTACTGCTAAGTGCCTTGAGAGCACACTGAGATGAATCCTGGCTCAGCTGGGATCTTCTCAAGGATTATAAAGAAGCACAGAATTCCAGCATGGTAGAGGAGCTCATCCAGGCTAACCCTCCTGCTCCAGCAGGGTACCCACAGCAGCTTGCCCAGCAGCACCATGGCCAGGGGGGGTTGGAAGCTCTCCACACAAGGAGACTCCACAACCTCTCTGGGCAGCCTGCTCCAGGCCTCCAGCACCCTCACAACAAACAACTTTCTCCTCCTCTCCAGCTGGCACCTCCTGGGTTCCAGCTGGTGCCCACTGCCCCTTGTCCTGTCCCTGGGCAGCACCAGTGAAAAGAGTCTGGCCTTGTCCTCTTGCCCCCCCCCAGCCCCTTCAGCTCCCCTCTGGGGCTGCTCTTCTGCAGGCTCTCAGCCCCAGGGCTCTCAGCCTTTGCTCCTCACAGAGCTGCTCCAGGCCCCTCAGCATCTTCCCAGCCTCCACTGGACTCTGCCCCATCCTGAGGTCTCCCCTCAGCCTCCTTTTATCCAGGCTAAATAACCCCAAGTCTCCCAGCTGCTCCTCTTCTCCAGACCTCTTCTCCAGACCCTTCACCAGCTTCACTGCCCTTTTGGGGACCTGCTGCAGCCTCTCAATGTCCTTCTTGGAGTGAGCACAACATCTGCTATCTGCTAAGATTCTTCCTATCCCCACAGAAGCCAGATCACCTCTGACAATACTGGATTCATCCAAACAGTTTTTTGAGGAACCACAGCATAGTTTCATTAGGAAGAGACCCCCAAGATCATCCAGTCCAACCCTCAACCCAACACCTCCCCAGCCATCAAACCATGGCCCCAAGTGCCATGGCCACAGGTTTGTGCAACACCCCCAGGCATGGGGACTCCACCACCTGCCTGGGTAGCCTCTTCCAATCCCTGACCAGAAACATGATGAACACTTCTCTGCTTGGAGTCTGTAAAATGTAGCTTTGCTTCCCCTCCTTGGCTTTGCTTCAACAAAGGTTGCATTTCTGATCTGTATTTAGCCTCATTGGGTGAAGTCTTCTTGGGTCCTTAGCTTCTGATAGGGGTGCAGGGAGGTTCCATCACACTCCTCCCTGCCTGCCAACATCCACAAGCAGTTCACCTCTCTTGATAGCTTTGCTCTTGCTCCTTGACTTTGCATCATGAAAAGCTGCATTTCTGATCTGTATTTACCCTCAATAAGCCTTGGGTGAAGTCTTCTTGGGCCTTTAGCTTCTGAGAGAGCTACAGGGAGGCTCCAGCTTGCTCATCACTGCCTGCCAACATCCACAAGCAGTTCACCTTTCTTGCTAGCCACGCTCACATGCAGCAAAGATGGAGCTGTAAGACTCTGCTGTCTTACATGAGTGAGAATAATCTCACAGATGGGGGAAAGCTGGAAGTCAGATCAAAATTAAAGCATTCATTTAGGTTCCCCCCCCCCCCCCCTTTCAATTCTGAAGGGCAATGGAGCTTCATTATGCCACATGCTTAAAACTGAACAACCTAATGAAATTTCACACCCACTAAATTTAATCAGGGATTACCCATGTGGGATTTCAAGCAGATAAAAAGGGATTCCTCAGATAGTTGGTAGCACTTGCAGGAGGTAGTCAGACCTCTGCAGTCTTCTTTTGTCCTTTTCAGTAGATGTGAATTGCTTGACCTACTTTTTCTTTCCTTTACTTTCCTTTCAGTTTTTTTGCCCCTGTTTTTTTTTTGGGAGGGGAGGGGGCAGAGGAAGAGCATTCAACAGACCTGACCCCAACTTTCTCCTAGGCATGAGGGAACACTTAGTCCCAGGCTCACATAGAAGCACAGGGATCTTGATGAGAAGGCCTTGGGGGTGTCAGTTGGTGAGAAACTCCCCAGGAGCCAGCAATGGTCACTGGCAGCCCAGCAGGCAGCTGTGTGCTGAGCTGCATCCAGAGCAGGGAGAGCAGCAGCACAGGGAGGGGGTTCTGCCCCTCTGCTCTGCTCAGACCCCACCTGCAGCACTGCCTCCAATTCTAGAGCCCCAAGCACAAGAAGGACCTGGAGCTCTTGGGCAGTGAGTTTATCAGTGGATGGTTACCTGCATGAATGTGCAAGGCTATGTTTTAGGGCTGTTGGGTACAAAGAATATTGAAGACTTCAACCTAGTTCAATGCAGGAGTTTGGAGAGTTTGCAGATGAAGACAGGGATGAAGTTAGAATGGTAAGAGAGAGAGAAGGAAGGTGCTGGGTGTAGCCAAGGAAAAAATTATATGAGGAGTTTGTAGAGAAACTTTCTTGTGGCCTCCCAGTATCTGAAGGGGGCTACAGGAAAGCTGGGGAGGGACTTTTGAGGGTGTCAGGGAGTGATAGGACTGGGGGGCATGAAGCAAAACTAGAAGTGGGGAGATTGAGATTGGATGTGAGGAAGAAGCTCTTCCCCATGAGGGTGGTGAGAGCCTGGCACAGGTTGCCCAGGGAGGTGGTGGAAGCCTCATGCCTGGAGGTTTTTAAGGCCAGGCTGGATGTGGCTGTGAGCAACCTGCTCTCGTATGAGGTATCCCTGCCCATGACAGGGGAATTGGAACTGGATGATCCCTGAGGTTCCTTCCAACCCTGCACAATTCTGTGATTCTATGACTCTGATTCTGTGAGAGTCAGCCTTGAAACCCATGAGATGTCAAGCAGGAGAAGTCAGGTCTGCAGGAGACACTGCTTGAGTTTCCTGTATGAGAAGAGAACTTGGAGGATCAAAGAATGGTTTGGGGTGGAAGGGACCTTTAGAAGGCATCTTGTCCAACCACCCTGTAGTCAGCAGAGACATTATGAACTGGAACAGGTTGCTCAGAGCCCCAAACAACCTGACCTGGAATGGTGCCAGGGATGGGGCTTCTACCACCTCTATGGGGAACCTCAGCCAAGGTCTCTGCCACCTCTCAGTGAAGAATTTCTTCTTTATGTCCAATTTGAATCTCCCTCTTTGAGTTCCAAACCATCTCCCCTTGTCCTGTCCCAACAGGCCCTGCTCAAATGTCTGTCCCCAGCTTTCTTATCAACCCCTTGATACACTGCAAGGCCAGAAGGTCTCCCTGGAACCTTCTCTTTTCCTGGCTGAACAACCGCAACTCCTTCAGCCTAGCCTCACAGCAGAGGGCTTCCAGCCCTCCCAGCATGGCTGTGGCCTCCTCTGGCCCTGCTCCAGCAGGTCCCTGTCTGTGCTGAGGACTCCAGAGCTGCCCCAGCACTGCAGGTGGGGTCTGAGCAGAGCACAGCAGAGGGCTGTGGCATCAGGACCTTCACAGAATCACAGACACATTCAGGTTGGAAAATACCCTGAGGATCACCAAGTCCAACCCAGAGCCCTGCTCTGCAAGGGTCACCCCTGAACTACAGCCCCAAGCACCACTTCCAAACCACCTTGAAACACATCACAGAGTGTTGGGGGTTGGAACAGACCTCTGTGGCTCATTGACTCCAAATCCCCTGCTCCAGCAGGTTCACCCAGAGCAGGTCACACAGGAACACATCCAGGCAGGTTTTGAGTTTCTCCACATAAGGAGACTCTACAACCTCTCTGAGCAGCCTGCTCCAGGACTCTGTTACCCTCACAGTGAAAAAGTTAATGTTCCTGTGGCACCTCCTCTGCTCCAGCTTGAAGCTGTTGCCCCCTTGTCTCCAGGCCCTTTGCCTTGGCAGTCTACAGCGCAGCAAAGCCAGGAGAATAGAATAGAATAGAATAGAATAGAATAGAATAGAATAGAATAGAATAGAATAGAATAGAATAGAATAGAATAGACCAGGTTGGAAGAGACCTTCAAGATCATCGTGTCCAACCCATCAACCAATCCAACACCACCTAATCAACTAACCCATGGCACCAAGCACCCCATCAAGTCTCCTCCTGAACACCTCCAGTGATGGTGACTCCACCACCTCCCCAGGCAGCCCATTCCAATGGGCAATCACTCTCTCTGTATAGAACTTCCTCCTAACATCCAACCTAAACCTCCTCTGGCACAGCCTGAGACTGTGTCCTCTTTTTCTGGTGCTGGGTGTCTGGGAGAAGAGACCAACCTCTGCCTGTTTACAACCTCCCTTCAGGTAGTTGTAGACAGCAATAAGGTCTCCCCTGAGCCTCCTCTTCTCCAGGCTAAGCAACCCCAGCTCCCTCAGTCTCTCCTCACAGGGCTGTGTTCCAAACCCCTCCCCATCTTCATTGCCCTTCTCTGGACACCTTCCGGCAAGTCAACCTCCTCCCTAAACTGAGGGGCCCAGAACTGGACACAGCACTCAAGGTGTGGCCTAACCAGTGCAGTGTACAGGGGCAGAATGACCTCCCTGCTCCTGCTGGCCACACTGTTCCTGATGCAGGCCAGGATGCCATTGGCCCTCTTGGCTGCCTGGGCACACTGCAGGCTCATGTTCAGCCTACCATCAACCAGCACCCCCAGGTCCCTCTGCCTGGCTGCTCTCCAGCCACTCTGACCCCAGCCTGTAGCACTGCAAGGCCTTCTCAAGATGGAGAAGCAGCCTTTGTTGTCAGAACTTTTCTGCTTTTGGCAGAGAAGTGATTTTTGAAGCTTTGCCTGGCCTCCACTTGGTGCCCTTCATCTTCAAAAATGAAAGAGGAAGAAGATGCAGCAGCTGCTGCCTCACACACAGAGCTATAAAAGGGATCCAGAAGCAAACTGAGCTGCAGCTTCAGATGTTTCCTCAAGGAAGACAAAATCTGATCACAGCAGGAGCTGCAAAATGAACTTCAAGATCAAAAAGTGGATGGCTTGAAGAGAGCAGAGTGGAACAAGAGCGCTGAAGCTTTGGAGGCACAGAGGAGCTGTTTGTACTGGGGGCTTGGCTTCCACACTTGGCCTGCAGCTTTTTTTTCCTTCTTGTAATCCTTTCCCACCATCATTATCCTGTTTTTCTTTCCCCCCCAGTCTTTTCCCACTTAGCATAAGGAATTTTCTGTTGAGTAGAAGCAGAGGTTACAGTAGATTATGAAAGATGTTCATGACTCGGCCTCTTTGCTCTTTGGGGGTGCTGGGTGCTGAGCAGCTCCCCAGGAGCCAGCAGTGCCCTCAGGCAGCCCAGCAGGCAGCTGTGTGCTGGGCTGCAGCCAGAGGAGTGTGGGCAGCAGGGCAAGAGAGGGGATTCTGCCCCTTGGCTCTGCTCTGCTCAGACCCCAGCTCCAATCCTCCCTCCAGTTCTGCTGTCTCCAGCACAAGGAGGACACAGAGCTGCTGGAGGGAGTCCAGAGGAGGCCACAAAGATGATCCAAGGGCTGCAGCAGCTCTGCTCTGAGGCCAGGCTGAGGGAGCTGGGGCTGTTCAGCCTGGAGAAGAGAAGGCTCCAGGGGGACCTCAGACCTGCCTTGCAACAGCTGAAGGGATCTTGCAGGAAGGCTGCAGAGGGACTTTTGCTAAGGGTGTCCAGAGCCAGGCCAAGGGGGAATGGTTTGAAGCTGAGGCAGAGCAGGGTCAGGCTGGAGCTGAGGAAGAAGTTCTTCATCAGGAGGGTGGTGAGACTCTGGAACAGGCTGCCCAGGGAGGCTGTGGCTGCCTCCTGCCTGGCAGTGTTGAATGCCAGGCTGGATGAGGCCTTGAGCAGCTGAGTGTAGTTGAGAGGTGTCCCTGGGCATGGTGGGGAACTTGGAGGAGATGAGCTCTGACATCCCTTCCAACCTGAGCCATTCTGTGTTTCTATGACAGCTCTGTGAGCACTTTGTAGAAGATCAAAATTACCACAGTACCTTTGAGAAGTTACCCCAGGGGAGGTTTAGCTTGGAGCTGATGAATGATTTCACAACCAAAAGTGTTGTGAAGGCCTGGAAGAGGCTGCCTAGGGCAATGGTGGAGTCCCCATTCCTGGAGGGATTGAAAAGCCCTGGAGATGTGGTGCTGAGGTGACCTGGCAGTGCTGGGTTCATGGCTGGATTTGATGAGCTGAAAGTTCTCTTCCAATCAAAATTATTTCTATGAGTCTGGGGAGTCTATGCTCAGATTTTTATGCTTCTCCTCCCCATCAACAGATTTTAGAGCACTGCCCATTGCCTTTTGTACATCAGACATCCCAATCTGAACCCAATACCTCTTAAGATAGCAGAATAAATGTCCACATAACTCTTGTCCTCTTGGATACCTGCGGGGCATGACCTTGACACTGGCCATGTGCTTTGTTTTCTTCTCTGGGCCTGACTTTGCAGGACCTCAGGAGATCAAACCTGGTTTTTGACACCACCAAGACTTGTCCTCCAGTCTTGTGTCTTTATGCTAAAAAACCAGGAAAAGGACCTGGGAATCCTGGTGGGCAGCAGGATGACCATGAGCCCGCAATGTACTAAGAAGGCCAAGGGCATCCTGGGGTGCAGCAAGAAGAGTGTGGCCAGCAGGAGACCAAGGGAGGCTCTCCTCTATCTCTGCTCTGCCCTGCTGAGGCCACAGCTGGAGTGCTGGGACCAGTTCTGGGCTCCCCAGTTCCAGAGGGACAGGGACTGGCTGGGGAGGGGACAGCAAAGATGCTGAGGGGCTTGGAACAGCTCTGGTGAGGAGAGGCTGAGAGGATTGGGGCTGTTTAGCCTGGAGAAGAGCAGCCCCAGGAGGGATCTCATCAGTGCTGAGCAACACTTCAAGGGTGGCTGGCAGCAGGATGGGACCAGGCTGTGTTCAGTGGTGCCCAGGGACAGGGCAAGGGGCACAGACTGGAACAGCAGAAGTTCCTTCTGAACAGGAGGAGGAGCTTCTTGAGTTTGAGGGTGGCAGAGCGCTGGAGCAGGCTACCCAGAGAGGTGGTGGAGTCTCCATCTCTGGGTACATCCCAACCCCACCTGGCTGTGTTCCTGTGTGACCTCCTCCAGGTGAGTCTGCTTGGCAGGGGGGTTGGCCTGGATGCTCTCCAGAGGTCCCTCCCAACCTCTACCATTTTGTGACTCTGTAACCTACTCCCACATCTTGCCAGACTAATGCCCAGAAGCTTGGTCCAAGCAGTCCTTGAGGGCTCTTTTCTCAGAGCTATTTGATTCCTGTGCCTCTTTGAAGGTGTCTGAGGTCTCCTTTCAAGATCAAAGTTGTCTCCTTTTCACTCCTCTCTGGGGAGGCACAGGAAATTGTTTCCAGGAGTAGCTGAAGCTCTCCAAATGCCATTTGTAAATCCCATTAAGTCATGTACCCAATGATAGGATGAGAAACACCCAAGAGGACAAGAGATGATTCCTATTACTGGATGTACACCCAGGGTGCTGTCAGAGCAGGGCTTCATCAGCACTTCAGAGAGAAATGGAGTAAGATCTCCCAGGTCGTGCCTTTTATACTCCTCCTAATTCATCTCCTCTCTCCTACTCCTTCACTCACTCCTGGTGGGAAGCTGGGAATCATTGAATCACAGAATCGTCAGGGTTGGAAGGGACCTCAAAGATCATCCAGTTCCAACCCTCCTGCCATGGGCAGGGACAATTCACACCAGATCAGGGGAGATTCAGATTGGATGTGAGGAAGAAGTTGTTCCCCATGAGGGTGGTGAGACACTGGCACAGGTTGCCCAGGGAGGTGGTGGAAGCCTCATGCCTGGAGGTTTTGAAGGCCAGGCTGGATGTGGCTGTGAGCAACCTGCTGTAGTGTGAGGTGTCCCTGCCTATGGCAGGGGGGCTGGAACTGGATGAGCCTTCAGATCCCTTCCAACCCTGACAACTGTGTGATTCTATGATCTCCAGAAATGGGGCCTCAACCACCTCTCTGGTCAACCTATTGCAGTGTTCCACCACCATCCTGATGCAGAACTTGTTTCTAACATCCATTGTGAATCTGCTCTGCTGTCATTTGAAACCACTGCCTCTCATCCTGTCACTGGACGAGAGAATCAGTCCCTCTGAAGCCTTCTTGTATCCCCCTTCAGGTACTAGAAGGCCACCAGAGGGTATGCCTGGAGCCTTCTCTTCTCCAGGCTGAACACCCCCAGCTCCCTCAGCCTGGCCTCAGAGCAGAGCTGCTACAATCCCCTGAGCATTTTCGTGGCCCTCTGGACCTGCTCCATCAGCTCCAGGTCCTTCCTATATTGAGGACTCTGGAGCTGGATGCAGTACTGCAGGTGAAGTCTCACCAGGGGCAAGTTGAAGCCATGTCCTCTTATCCCAATGCTTGTTGCTGGGAAGAAGAGACCAACCCCCAGCTGGCTCCAAGCTCCTTTCAGGGAGTTGTAGAGAGCCAGAAGATCCTTCTTTCAGCCTCCTTTTTCTCCATACTAAACGCCCCCATCTCCCTCAGCTGCTCCTCCCCAGCCCTGTTCTCCAGACCCTTCCCCAGCTTCATTGCTCTTCTCTGGCCCTGCTCCACCCCCTCAAGGTCCTTGGTGTGAGGGGCCCAAAACTGACCCCTGGATTTGTAGTGTGGCTTCACCAGTGCTGAGTCCAGCGGGACAAACTGCCCGCCTCCTGCTGCCACACCATTGCTGATCCAGGCCAGGCTGCTGGTAGCCTTCTTGACCAGCACAGTCCTGTTCTGGGTAGGAAGGGACCTTAAAGATCATCAGGTTCCAACCTCCAGAAAGACCTTCTACTAGAGCAGGCTGCTCAGAGCCCCTTCCAACCTGGCCTCCCATTAGAAATGCAGCTGAGTGTCCATGGGGGGAAATCTGAACCTGAGGAACCGGATCAGATTTTAAAGTGGGAACAAATGAAAGCAAACAGCCTTTGGAAGCTCTCCTTGCACCATATGGTCTGAATACCTTGGGGGTTTTGTTTTCAGCTAACCTGCTATTCACCATCCTGGCGGGGGGAGGGAGGGGGTTAACTCTCTTTGCCTTCAGCTTGAACCCATCCTTCCCCCAGGGATCAGTGCTGGGCCCCATCCTCTTTAACATCTTTATTGATGATCTGGATGAGGGCATTGAGTCCATCAGCAGTACATTTGCTACCAAGCTGGGGGCAGGAGTTGATCTGCTGGAGGGTAGGAGAGCTCTGCAGAGGGACCTCGACAGGCTGGACAGATGGGCAGAGTCCAAGGGCATGAGATTGAACACATCCAAGTGCCAGGTGCTGCACATTGGCCACAACAACCCCATGCAGAGCTACAGGCTGGGGTCAGAGTGGCTGGAGAGCAGCCAGGCAGAGAGGGACCTGGGGGTACTGGTCGATGGCAGGCTGAACATGAGCCTGCAGTGTGCCCAGGCGGCCAAGAGGGCCAATAGCATCCTGGCCTGCATCAGGAACAGTGTGGCCAGTAGGAGCAGGGAGGTTATTCTGCCCCTGTACACTGCACTGGTTAGGCCACACCTTGAGTGCTGTGTCCAGTTCTGGGCCCCTCAGGTTAGGAAGGAGGTTGACTTGCTGGAAGGTGTCCAGAGAAAGGCAACGAAGTTGGTGAGGGGTTTGGAACACAGCCCTGTGAGGAGAGGCTGAGGGAGCTGGGGTTGCTTAGCCTGGAGAAGAGGAGACTCAGGGGTGACCTCATTGCTCTCTACAACTACCTGAAGGGAGGTTGTAGACAGGCAGAGGTTGGTCTCTTCTCCCAGGCAAGCAGCACCAGAACAAGAGGACACAGTCTCAGGCTGCGCCAGGGGAGGTTCAGGCTGGAGGTCAGGAGGAAGTTTTACACAGAGAGAGTGATTGCCCATTGGAATGGGCTGCCCGGGGAGGTGGTGGAATCGCCAACACTGGAAGTGTTCTAGGAGGAGACTTGATGGGGTGCTTGGTGCCATGGGTTAGTTGATTAGGTGGTGTTGGATGATAGCTTGGACACGATGATCTTGAAGGTCTCTTCCAACCTGGTCTATTCTATTCTATTCTATTCTATTCTATTCTATTCTATTCTATTCTATTCTAATCTTAAGGAGATTCAACTCATCAGGTTTTTAGGGACTGTTCAGCACTTGCTGGAAAGTTGCCTGGCAGAAAAGGACCTGGGGGTGCTGGCTGACAGCTGGCTGGAGGTGAGCCAGCAGTGTGCTCTCAGGTGGCCAAGAAGGCCACCAGCAGCCTGGCTTGGAGCAGAAATAGTGTGGCCGGCAGGAGCACGGAAGTGGTCGTGCCCCTGGGCTGGGCACTGGGGGGGGCTCAGCTGGAATCCTATGTTCAGTTTTGGCCTCCTCACTCCAAGGACATTGAGGGCTGGAGCAGGTCCAGAGAAGGGCAAGAAAGCTGGGGAGGGGTCTGGAGAACAGGGCTGGAGAGGAGCAGCTGAGGGAGCTGGGGGTGTTTAGTCTGGAGAAAAGGAGACTGAGAGGAAACCTCATTGCTCTCACCTGAAAGGAGGCTGCAGTGAGGTGGGGGTTGGGCTATTCTCCCTAGCCTCAGGTGCTAGAAGGAGAGGCAATGGCCTGAAACTGTGCCAGGGGAGGGTTAGGTTGGAGAGGAGGAAAAATGTCTTTGCTGGAAGAGTGGTTAGGGATTGGAAGATGCTCTCAGGGAGGTGGTGGAGTCCCCATGCCTGGAGGTGTTCCAGAAACCTGTGGCCATGGCACTGTGGGTGCCATGTTGGGTTGAACTGGATGACCTTGAAGGTCTTCTCCACCCAAAGCAAGTCTATGAATTTATGTTTTGCTGCAAGGTGAAGGCCTCAGCAAGCTGCCAGCTCCCTCTTGTCCTTCTTTAGTTTTGTAATTCCCCAAAGACAAAGCAGCATTAGGAACAGTTCCCTCCTCTCCCTCTCCCTCTCCCTCTCCCTCTCCCTCTCCCTCTCCCTCTCCCTCTCCCTCTCCCTCTCCCTCTCCCTCTCCCTCTCCCTCTCCCTCTCCCTCTCCCTCTCCCTCTCCCTCTCCCTCTCCCTCTCCCTCTCCCTCTCCCTCTCCCTCTCCCTCTCCCTCTCCCTCTCCCTCTCCCTCCCTTCCCCCCTGCCCAGCTTTTCCCTGGAAAGTAATTTCTGATTTCCATATTAATCAAAAATAGCTTTTACCTTCCTGCTGCCCTAATCCTAGGAACAACACAGGCAGCAAGATTACATTCTGGAGATGTCAGAAAAGCAATTAAAATTTGCACACAGGAATCCAGAAGGGATGGAGAAAGGGGGGGAGGGGGGGGGAGGAGGAGGGGATGGTGGTTGGGAGGGCTATCACCTCTGGAGTTGGCTGAGCTGAGAAGAGGGAACTGCCCTGACCTCAAATTGTTTGTTTCTTATTGGCTTCCCTTTCCTTTTGAAGTGAGGGATGGGGAGAGGGCTTTAATATTCCAGGATGAAAATCCTGCCGTTGCAGTAGGGATGAGAGGGTTAGATGTGATAAGAAGAAGCAGCAGCATCTTAAGGAGGGTGGAGGATTGGCTTAGAGAGAGCCTTGGGATTTGCAGCTGGAGAGGTAAGTGGCTATGAATAGCTCTGTCTGCAGAGGTGGATGTGCCTTGATCTGAAGGATGAGCTCAGGAAATGAACTTTGCATCAGTGCTTGGAGGTAGAGTGAGAGGCTGTGGTTAGCAGCATAGAGACAAAGAGGTTGTAGCAGCCAGGAGCAGCAGCCCCCAGGGTTTAAAAGCTGTGGAGATGTGGTGCTGTGGTTTAGTGGTGACCTGGCAGTGCTGGGTTAAGGGTTGGACTCTCTGATCTTGAAAGGTCTTTTTCATCCTCAGTGATTTTCTGATTCAATGAATACAGGTTGGGGGAGGAAGGGCTGGAGAGCAGCCCTTTAGAGAAGGACTTGGGGGTGCTGGGGGGTGAAAAGCTGGAGATGAGCCAGCACCAAGCACTGTCAGCCCAGAGCCAGCCCTGTGCTGGGCTGATCCCCAGCAGTGTGGGCAGCAGGGGCAGGGAGGGGATTCTGCCCCTCTGCTGTGCTCTGCTCAGACCTCACCTGCAGTGCTGGGGCAGCTCTGGAGGCCTCAGCACATCACAGGCAGGGACCTGTTGGAGCAGGGCCAGAGGAGGCCACAGCCATGCTGGGAGGGCTGGAAGCCCTCTGCT
Organism: Melanerpes formicivorus; assembly: GCF_026170545.1. Taxonomy (NCBI): domain Eukaryota; kingdom Metazoa; phylum Chordata; class Aves; order Piciformes; family Picidae; genus Melanerpes; species Melanerpes formicivorus. Next base: position 32,009,237 of record NW_027142353.1, on the reverse strand, counting down.
GTGAGGCCAGGCTGGGAGAGTTGGTGTTGTTCAGCCTGGAGAAGAGAAGGCTCCAGGGAGATCTTCTGGTGGCCTTGCAGGACTTGAAGGGGCTGAGAAGAAAGCTGGGGACAGGAGCTGGTGGGACAGGACAAGGGGTGGTGGTTTGGAATTAAAGAGGGAGATTCAGAATAGAGAGAAGGAAGAAATGTCTGACACTGAGGGTGGTGCTAGACTGTCCCAGGTTGGCCAGAGAGGTGGTAGAGGCCCCATGGCTGGAGGCATTCAAGACCAGACTGGATGTGACCCTGGGCAGCCTGCTCTAGTGGGAGATGTCCCTGCTGACTGCAGTGGGGTTGGACTGGATGACCTTGCAAAGACCCATATGGTTCTATCCAGCCAGGCTGACCTCGTGTAGAAGAGGTCTCCACTGAGCAGCCACCATCCCTGCAATCATTCTAGGTCAAGCTGAATGGATCCTTGAGCAACCTACTCTGAATTGCAGATGTCTCTGCTGGCTGAAGGTGGACAAGCTGACCTCTGGAGATCTCATCCAACCCAAACCATTCCATAATAAATCTGATGAGGAATGGCTGAAGGAGCTGGGGCTGGTTAGTGTGGAGAAGAGGAGGCTGAGGGGAGACCTCATTGCTGTCTACAGCTACCTGAAAGGAGGTTGTGGAGAGGCTGCTGCTGGTCTCTTCTCCCAGGGAATTAGTGATAGAACAAGAGGGAATGGCCTCAAGCTGTGCCTGGGTAGGTTTAGACTGGACAATAGGAAACATTTCTTCATGGCAGGAGTGGTCAGGCACTGGAATGTGCTGGGCAGGGAGGTGGTTGAGTCCCCAAGCCTGGATGTGTTTCAGGGTGGTTTGGATGTGGTGCTTGGGGCTATGGTTTAGGGGTGAGCCTTGCAGAGTAGGGTTCTGGGTTTGGCTTGGTGACCCTGAGGGTCTTTTCCAAGCTGAATGTCTCTGTGATTGTGTGTGATAGTCATGGAGAGACAGCTTATTCTGGAAGAGAAGTGGATTTCCAAATCAGCTTCATGATTTAGCCTCTTGGAAAGCAAAACCTCCCTTTGCTCAAAACACTCTAATTTAAACCTTTGCCTCCTGGCTTTGACTCATTAAAAGCACTTTTAAATTGTGGCTGATGCTGCCCTTTGGGCATCTCTTCCAGATGGAAACTCTGAACCTGCTGGAGAAAAATCTCCTGCAAAAAGACATGATTTTCTTCGGATAGATTTTATTGTACTTTGGCTTGGAGGAGGGAAAGTTAAAACATAAATCAAGCAGAACTGTGACAGTGACAAAATGGCCTCAGGTCTCCTTGGCATTTGTAAATGGACCACTTGAGGAGCTTTAGATATCTTTACCAAGCTCCCTTCCCTTGGAGGGAAGAGATTCATCCAGAGGGACCTGGACAGGCTCCAGAGCTGTGCCCATGACAATCTCATGACGTTCAACCAGACCAAGGGCAAGGTCCTGCAGCTGGGTCAGGGCAATCCCAGGCACTGATACAGGCTGGGCAGGGACTGGCTGGAGAGCAGCCCTGAAGAAAAGGCCTTGGGGGTGCTGGGGGAGGAGAAGCTCAACAGGAGCCAGCAGGGAGCACTTGCAGCCCAGAGAGCCAACCACAGCCTGGGCTGCAGCAAGAGAAATGTGGCCAGCAGGGCCAGGGAGGGGATTCTGCCCCTCTGCTCCACTCTGCTGAGACCACACCTGGAGCACTGTGTCCAGTTCTGGAGCCTCTGTGCCAGGAAGGATCTGGAGGTGCTGGAAGGTGTCCAGAGCAGGGCCACGAGGAGGAGCAGAGGGCTGGAGCTGCTCTGCTATGGAGACAGTCTGAGAGAGTTGGGGTTGTGCAGTCTGGAGAAGAGAAGGCTCTGAGGAGACCTTCTTGTGGCCTTCCAGGATCTTCAGGGGGCTACAGGAAAGCTGGGGAGGGACTTTTGAGGGTGTCAGGGAGTGACAGCACTGGGAGGAATAGAACAAAACTAGAAATGGTGAGATTGAGATTGGATGTTAGGAAGAAGTTCTTCCCCATGAGGGTGGTGAGACACTGGCACAGGTTGCCCAGGGAGGTGGTGGAAGCCTCATGCCTGGAGGTTTTGAAGGCCAGGCTGGATGTGGCTGTGAGCAACCTGCTGTGGTGTGAGGTGTCCCTGGCCGATGATCCTTGAGATCCCTTCCAACCCTGGCAGATCTGTGATTCTGTGACATGGACAGCCTTCTGTTTCTGGGTGACTTGTGGTGAGTGAGCCTTTTCCTCAGCCCTGGCAGTTCTTTCTTCCAGCCTTGGAAAGCTTTTTCTTCACCTTGCAACACTCTTCCCGTTGGAAAGCTGCAGAGGCAGGTTGGTTTCTGAAGTGCTTGCAGCTGTCCAGCACACCATAGGCCCTCTCCAGGTGCTGCTGTGATCAAAAGGAAGAATACTTTGGAGCCAGTGGTGGCAAACACCACCAGGGCAGAAGAAAGGAGGAGTTAGGGTTGGTATGAACCAGCAGCAGGTTCCCAGTTCTGATGTCTGAAGAAAAGCAAGCCTCAGAGACAACACACAGGTGGTGGTTCCCTTTCTGTAGCTGGAAGCAGGGATTGAGCTCTTGGCCATGGCACTGCTGTCACAGGGCAGAAATCACATCTGGAGCAAAACCTTCAGGCTTGAAAATAGGGGGGGGTTGGGGTGGGTTTTTTCCCCCCTCTGCTGGCTTGGGAACAGAGCTGAAAAGGATGAATTGAACATTAGCCAGATGAACAAATGCATTGTGGAACACAAAGAGCTGTTTCCTCTGCAGTGATTTTAAACACCCTGCTGGAAAAAACTCTAACCTGAGGGCATGGAGAGCTGTGGGCTTGCTTCCCTGCCTGCATTGATGTTAGAAACTCCTCCAGACAGAGCCTACCAGAAATCTTCCCTTCAAGACCCACCTAGAGTTGCCATAGAAACTCTTGCCAGAGCAGAAGGGGAGCAGCAGTGCCCATTTCTGAAAGCCAGAGGCTCTCCTTGTCCTTGCAGGGAGATCACAAATTCAGGCTTGCAGCCCAGAAGGCAAATCACAGCCTGGGCTGCATCCAAAGCAGAGCTGGGGAGAGCTGCCCCTCTACTCTGCTCTGGGGAGACCTCATCTGCAGGGCTGTGGCCAGCTCTGGAGCCTCCAACACAAGAGAGACAGAGACCTGATGGAGAGGGTCCAGAGGAGGCCACCAAGGTGATCAGAGGCTGGAGAACCTCTGCTGTGGGGACAGGCTGGGGGAGCTGGGGCTGTTCAGCCTGGGGAAGGCTCCAGGGAGACCTCAATGCTGCATTTCAGTATCTGAAGAGAACCTGCAGGAAGGCTGGGTAGGGACTGCTCAGAAGGGCCTGGGGTGAGAGGAGCAGGGACAGTGGTTTGAAACTGGAGCAGGGCAGATTTGGGTTGGACATCAGGAGGAAGCTCTGCACGGTGAGAGTGGTGAGAGCCTGGAACAGGTTGCCCAGGGAGGTGGTTGAGGTCCCATCCTTGGGCAGGGTCAGGCTTGGTGCAGCTCTGAGCAGCTTGATCCAGTTGGAGGTGTCCTTGCTGACTGTAGGGGTGGGTTTGGACAAGATGATCTTGGAGAGTCCCTTCCAAGCCTATGCAATCTGTGATTCCTTAATTCTATTAAAGATACAGGAATGGGGTGAGGCTGTAGCTCATTTCCCCTCAACCACATCACCTCTCTAGGGCAGTGAGGGCAGAAGAGGAATTGTTCTGTTGAAGTAAACAGAGCTGGCCCTGGGTTCAGGTAGGAGAGCAGAGTTTTTCAGGTTAAAAAAGGGCAACCCTGCCACTTGTCTGCCCATAAGCTGCCTTTTGGTTGTCGCTCTGGATCAGTGAAGTTGCCATCTCAGCAGACCTCCTGTGGCTTCTCCTCACTTTTCCTGCACCCTTGGTGACCCTTTTCAATGCCATAGCAGCTCCAGAAAATGTTTTCTCCTATGGCCAAGACAAGACAGAGGAAGAAGTCTCTGGACAGGGCTGAAAAATGAGCTGTGGAGAGAGTGCCTGTGAGCAGGAAGAGGAGCAGCAGTGACTCCATTCCTTTCCTTGAATTGAAGATATTGTCTGAGTTAAAGGGGCTGATAAAGTTGTTGAGCTCCATCTTCATTACTCTGCAGAGAGCAAGAACATATTTCATTGTCTTCTGAAGGAAAGACCCTGAAAATAACCAAGATGAAGGAGAGGAGTGGTTTAGTCCTAGGGCAGTATGTGCTGAAGCCTCACAAATCTACTGCAATTCTCCAAGGATGGCACAAAATCTCAGGCTCCCAGCATGGTGAGGTTGGAAGGGAGCTCTGGAGCTCAGCCAGTCCACCCCAACCTGCTCCAGCAGGGCACCCCCAGCAGCTTGCCCAGGGGCACCATGGCCAGGGTGGGTTGGAAGCTCTCCACACAAGGAGACTCCACAACCTCTCTGGGCAGCCTGCTCCAGGCCTCCAGCACCCTCACAACAAACAACTTTCTCCTCCTCTCCAGCTGGCACCTCCTGGCTGCCAGTTTGTGCCACTTGTCCTGTCCCTGGGCAGCACTCAGCAGATGCCAGCCCCATCCTCTTGCCCCCCACAGCCCCTTCAGCTCTTGCTGAGCATTGCTCAGCTCCCCTCTGGGGCTGCTTTTCTGCAGGCTCTCAGCCCCAGGGCTCTCAGCCTTTGCTCCTCACAGAGCTGCTCCAGGCCCCTCAGCCTCTCCCCAGCCTCCCCTGGACTCTCTCCAGTAGTTCTCTGTCTTGGACTGGGGAGTCCAGAACTGGACACAGGACTCCAGATGTGGCTGGGTTGAATTATTCAGTCCAGCAAAAGATGAGAGCTGAATGTGCAGGTTGGAAGCAGCCTCCTGTGGGACTTGAGCAGAGAGGAAGTTCAGTGGGGCTGAGGAAAAGAAGCCTTCATCTCTCAGCTAAGTTGTTGGGGTCTGAGCTGGCCATCCCCACTCAGAAAGAGGGTCCTGGACCATGGCAGGCAGTGCCTCTCAGGCTATCCTAGCAGAGCCACAGATGGCATTGTGTTGAGAAAGGACCCTCCAAGGTCATCTTGTCCAACCCCCATGCAGCCAGCAGGGACACCTCCAGCTAGAATAGGCTGCCCAGGGCCACATCCAGTCTGATCTTGAAGGTCTCTAGGGATGGGGCCTCACCCACCTCCCTGAGCAGCCTGTTCCAGTATTTCACCACCCTCATTGTGAAGAACTTGTCCTGATGGCCAACCTAAAGCTAGAGCAGAGGGGTTCCAGCCCTCTGATCATCCTGGTGGCCTCCTCTGGCCCTGCTCCAGCAGGTCCAGGTCTTTTCCTGTGCTGAGGACTCCAGCCCAGTGCTGCAAGTAGGATCTCAGACATCATGTGAGGGCATGGTACAGCCCATGCTGTTCTGGTAACATCAGGGAAGACAGGCTGAGGGAGCTGGGGATGTTCAGCCTGGAGAAGAGAAGGCTCCAGGGAGACCTTAGAGTAGCCTGCCAGTACCTGAAGGGGGCTACAGGAAGGCTGCAGAGAGACTGTTTGCAAAGGCCTGCAGGGACAGGATGAGAGACAGTAGCTTCAAACTAGAGCAGAGCAGAGTTAGACTGGATGTGAGGAACAGGTTGTGCACCATGAGGGTGGTGGAACACTGGAACAGCTTGCCCTGGGAGGTGGTTGAGACTCCATCCTTGGAGATATTCAAGGTGAGGCTGGACAGGGCCCTGGGCAACCTGATCTAGTTGAGGATGTCCCTGGTGAGTGCAGAGGGGGTTGGACTGGATGACCTTTGGAGGTCCCTTCCAAGCCAGACCATTCTATGATTCATCCTCTTGCTTCCATCCAGAGCCCACCCTGCCTAAAGCACTGCAGGAGACACCAACACTTCCTTCTGAAGCTCACTTTTCCTTCACTGCCTCTTCCCCTGCATGAGAAACTCAGAATTGACAATTTCTCCTGAGACAGAGAGAGCTGCAGATGAACTTTTGTGCCTGAAGAAATTGCCCTTATCATTTTTTTTTCCCTAGCAATGATGTCAGCTTCTCTAAGAAAGGATCTGTCCTCTCCCACCCACCCCTGGCCTCATCTGCTTGGCTCTGGCCCAGGCAATTCAGTGGTGACCCAGCTCAGATGGCTTTAGCTGCAGGACTGATGGCCAGCTGGTTTTCACCAGCTGGGATTCCTTAGAGGAGCCATGTGTGGCTGTGTGAATACAGAGAAAGGGCTGACAGGCTGGAGGGAAGGGATCCATCCAGAGGGACCTGGACAGGCTCCAGAGCTGTGCCCATGACAACCTCATGAGGTTTAACCAGACCAAGGGCAAGGTCCTGCAGCTGGGTCAGGGCAATCCCAAGCACTGATATAAGCTGGGCAGGGACTGGCTGGAGAGCAGCCCTGAAGAAAAGGCCTTGGGGGTGCTGGGGGAGGAGAAGCTCGACAGGAGCCAGCAGGGAGCACTTGCAGCCCAGAGAGCCAACCACAGCCTGGGCTGCAGCAAGAGAAGTGTGGCCAGCAAGGCCAGGGAGGGGATTCTGCCCCTCTGCTCCACTCTGCTGAGACCACACCTGGAGCACTGTGTCCAGTTCTGGAGCCTCTGTGCCAGGAAGGATCTGGAGGTGCTGGAAGGTGTCCAGAGCAGGGCCACGAGGAGGAGTAGAGGGCTGGAGCTGCTCTGCTATGGAGACAGACTGAGAGAGCTGGGGTTGTGCAGTCTGGAGAAGAGAAGGCTCTGAGGAGACCTTCTTGTGGCCTTCCAGGATCTTCAGGGGGCTACAGGAAAGCTGGGGAGGGACTTTTAAGGATGTCAGGGAGGGATAGGACTGGGGGGATGGAGCAAAACTAGTAGTGGGGAGATTGAGATTGGATGTTAGGAAGAAGTTCTTCCCCATGAGGGTAGTGAGACACTGGCACAGGTTGCCCAGGGAGGTGGTGGAAGCCTCATGCCTGGAGGTTTTGAAGGCCAGGCTGGATGTGGCTGTGAGCAACCTGCTCTGGTGTGAGGTGTCCCTGGCCATGGCAGGGGGTTGGAACTGGCTGCTCCTTGAGCTCCCTTCCAACCCTGACAATTCTGTGATTTATGTTTTGCAGCCTTCTGCTCTCATCACTTACTTGAATCCTTCCAGCTAAAGATTTCCTTGGGGAACATGATGGGTACAAGATGAAGTTAAAAACCAAACAGAACTGGAATGAGTTCTTTATCCAGGCCCTTTTTGCTCTCTTTGGAGCTCCAAACCACTTAAATTTATGGTTTTAAGGCTGTTCCTGTCTTGCTTTGGATTGATCAAATCCAGACTGAAGCCAGTAATTGCAGGGAGCAGGAATTATGTTGGGAATTCAACCATTTTCTGCCTCTTCTTTCACCATTAAGCTTGTCTCAAGGTAGGGAAGGGAATGTGACAGATGTTCTTGGCTAGCAGTGATCCTGATTGACAGCCTGTCAAGCTCTGTCATGGAGGGTTATTAATAGGCTGTGCCTGAAATGATCCAAAAGCATCTCAGTAATATTTTTGGACAGCTTGCTGCTAGTTTGCAAGAGGAGTTTCTCCTGCTCATACAAATAGATCCTGAGCCCCAGACAGCTGCAGGAAAGCCTGGGAGCTTTCTTCTGGCTGTTGGCAGGGAAATAAAACTGGGATGGAAGGGAAATAAACATGGAAATGGGAATGAATCTCTTTTGACCAGCAGCTTATGGCTGCAGTGAACTGCAGGGGTCTCTTCTCTCTGGTCTCAGGTGCTGCTGTGGCCAGCAGGTTGAGGGAGCTTCTCCTCCCACTCTGCTCTGCTCTAGTGAGGTCACATCTGGAGTCCTGGGTCCAGTTTTGGACTCCCTAGCTCCAGAGAGACTGAGAACTGTTGGAGAGAGTCCAGGGGAGGCTGGGGAGAGGCTGAGGGGCATGGAGCAGCTCTGTGAGGAGCAAAGGCTGAGAGCCCTGGGGCTGAGAGCCTGCAGAAGAGCAGCCCCAGAGGGGAGCTGAGCAATGCTGGGGCTGGGGCTGGCATTTGCTGAGTGCTGTCCAGGGACAGGCCAAGGGGCACAAACTGGCAGCCATGAGATGCCAGCAGGAGAAAGTTGTTTGTTGTGAGGGTGCTGGAGGCCTGGAGCAGGCTGCCCAGAGAGATTGTGGAGTCTCCTTGTGTGGAGAGCTTCCAACCCCCCCTGGCCATGGCAGTCACAGAATTACAGAACCACAGAGTGCCAGGTTGGAAGAGACCCCAAGGGTCATCAGATCCAACCTTTCTGGGCAAGCTGCTGTGGGTGCCCTGCTTTAGCAGGGGGTTTGGTTGGAATGATCTCTAGAGGTCCCTTCCAAACCCCCCCATGCTGGGATGGTGTAAAAAACAAAGGCGCTGTTAAGGGCAGCAGATTGTCAAATCATTTGCTGTGTCTGGTGGCTCCCCATTCTCTTGACTGCTCCACTCCTGGGCTGATGAGGCTCGAGGAGGCATGAGAAGGTGGCAAGGAATGAATTTATTGTCCTCAGAGCCTTCAGAAGAGCTGGATTCTCAGCCATCCCTTAACTGGCTCATCTGAAGGCTTCCCCCCTTGCTTTCAGCTCCTCCTCTATTTTTTTCCACCCATTTAGCATGAGTGGGCTGCAATGGTTAGAGAGCACCTCCTTGGTGGGATGCCAGGAAGAGAATGGAAGGGGGAGCAGTGTGAAATGAAAGCTGGCCCAGCCTCTGGGCTCGAGGCAGCAGCATCTGGATCAGCATCCTTCAGCATGCCTGAGGAGCAAGATGTGGGAGAGCTTTGGGTAGAACTTGCCATGGAAATCATAGAACCACAGAATGGTCTGTGTTGGAAGGGACCTCCGAAGCTCACCCAGTCCAACCTCCTCTGCAGTCACCAGGGGTATCCTCAACTAGCTGAGTGCCTGCAGTCATTCTGCATGGTTCAGATGTGAAATCACAGAGCTATGAGATGGTGGGGGTTGGAATAGAGATCTCTGTAGATCATCCAGTCCAACCCCCCCCTGCTAAAGCAGGGTCAGTCAGAGCCCAGAAAGGTTGGACCAGATGATGCTTGTGGTCCCTTCCAACCTAGCATTCTGTGGTTCTGTCATTCTGTCCCTGCTCTGTCCAGGCAGACTTGGAATCTCTCCAGGGAAGGAAACTCCACAGCCTCTCAGGGCAGCTTGCTCCAGGGCTCTGGCACCCTCCGTTTGTGATTGAGTAGAAGCAGAGGTGCCAGTTGGGCGAAAAGATGTTCACGCCTCTTTTGCCTCTTTGGGGGTGTTGGTTGCTGAGCCATGGACAGGGACACCTTCCACTAGCCCAGGCTCCTCAGAGCCCCATCCAACCTCGGCCTTCAACACTGGAAGGAATGGGGCATCCACAGCTTCCCTGGGCAGCCTGCCCCAGTGTCTCACCACCCTCACACTGAAAGATTTTTTCCTTACATCTAAGCTAAACCTGCCCTCTTTCAGTTCCAAACCATCACCACCCCCCACTTTGGCCTGTCACAATAGGGCCCTTGCAAAAAGTCCTTCTCCATCTGTCTTGCAGATCATCTTTAAGTACTTAAAGATCCTGTCCCCTCCTCCCCTCCCCTCTCTCCCCCCCCCAGGTCTCCCTGGAGCCTTCTGTTCTCCATACAGTATCACACTATCACCAAGGTTGGAAGAGACCTCAAAGATCATCGAGTCCAACCTGTCACCACAGACCCCATGACTGGACCATGGCACCAAGTGCCACATCCAATCCCCTCTTGAACACCTCCAGGGATGGTGACTCCACCACCTCCCTGGGCAGCACATTCCAATGACGAATGACTCTCTCAGTGAAGAACTTTCTCCTCATCTCCAGCCTAAACTTCCCCTGGTGCAGCTTGAGACTGTGTCCTCTTGTTCTGGTGCTGGTTGCCTGAGAGAAGAGACCAACCCCCACCTGGCTACGACCACCTTTCAGGTAGTTGTAAAGAGCAATGAGGTCACCCCTGAGCCTCCTCTTCTCCAGGCTAAACAATCCCAGCTCCCTCAGCCTCTCCTCACAGGGCTGTGCTCAAGGCCTCTCCCCAGCCTTGTTGCCCTTCTCTGGACACATTCAAGTGTCTCAATGTCCTTCCTAAACTGAGGGGCCCAGAACTGGACACAGGACTCAAGGTGTGGCCTAACCAATGCAGAGTACAGGGCACAATGACTTCCCTGCTCCTGCTGGCCACACTATTCCTAATGCAGGCCAGGATGCCATTGGCCTTCTTGGCCACCTGGGCACACTGCAGGCTCATGTTTAGGCAGCTGTCAATCAGCACCCCCAGGTCCCTCTCTGTTTGGCTGCTCTCCAGCCACTCTGACCCCAACCTGTAGGTCTGCATGGGGTTGTTGTGGCCAAAGTGCAGCACCTGGCACTTGGACTTGTTGAATGCCATCCTGTTGGACTCTGCCCATCTGTCCAGTCGGTCGAGGTCCCTCTGCAACAACCAATACTCAACAACCCCAACTCTCTCAGCCTGGCCTCACAGCAGAGGGCTTCCACATTGGGATCATTTTTGTGGCCTCCCCTGGCCCTGCTCCAAGAGGTTCACATCTCTCCTAGATCTGGCCCCAGCACTGCAGGTGGGGTCTCAGCAGAGTAGCATAGAGGGGCAGAATCCCCTCCTTTGACCTGCTGGTCAAATGTTGAATGCTGGCAGTTAATGAGATGCTGAGATGGTTCAGGCGGTGTCTGAGCAGTGTGGAGGTGGAGTCCTTGGTGGCAGTGATTCAATGAGCTGCAGTTTGCTTGGTTCCTGCTCTTAGATAAGAGACTTCTATTATCTGCTCCAACTGATATGGGCCACTATTAGGAGCATATCACTGCTCCAGCCTTGCTGGCAAGAAGAATGAAGAGTTTTTCTCTTGTAAATTAATTTAGGCTGCTTGGAGCAATTTCAGCCCTAAGCAGATAGAGGCCAACAGAAACTCTGCCTGAAAAAAAAAAAAAAAAGAAAGAAAGAAATGAAATCTCTGACAATTCACCACTGGAAGGCTGAACATGGACCCCAAACCACCTGGGCTCTATAGACAAAGAGGGAGGAGGCTCCTGAGTCCCCAGAGGTCTGCAGAGCCCCAGAACTGGTGGATTTTTCATGCTGCATCTAGTTGAAGATTCATAGATTTGTGGAATGGGTTAGGTTGGAAAGATCCTTGGAGATCATCGAGTTCCAAGCCCTCTGGCACTGGCAGAGACACCTCCCACCAGCCCAGGTTGTCCAAGGCCTCATCCAACCTGCCCTCCTGGCAGCTCTAAGGTTCCCCTGGAGCCTTGTCTTCTCCAGGCTGAATGCCCCCAGGTCCCTCAGCCTGTCCTCAGAGCAGAGGTACTGCAGCCCTTGGATCATCTTTGTGGCCTCCTCTGAACCTGTTCCATCAGGTCCATTTCTATCCTATTCGTTTGGTCCTGCAGCTGGACACAGCCCTGCAGGTGAGGTCTCCCCAGAGCAGAGCGTAGGGGCAGGATCCTCTCTCTCCAGCTCTGGCCAAGCTGCTTTGCATGCAGCCCAGGCTCCCTTTGGCCTTCTGTGCTGCCAGTGCCCATTGCTGGCTCCTGTCCAGCTTCTCCCCCACCAGCACCCCCATGGCCTTCTCTGCTGGGCTGCTCTCAACATCATCCTCCCCCAGCCTGGATTGATACCCAGGGTTGCCCAGACCTAGGTGCAGGACCTTGCACTTTGTCTTACTGAACCTCATGAAGTTCTTCTCAGCTCACCTCTGCAGCCTGTCCAGGTCCCTATGGATGCCAACCTTCACCCTAAGGTTGCCTAAGCACCTCATTTAATTCCGTGCAGTGGGATCAGCTCACCCTGAGTCACTCTTGGCCTCCTCTGGACTCCCTTCAGCAGCTCTGTGTCCTCCTTGTGCTGGGGACAGCAGAACTGAAGGTGGGGTCTGAGCAGAGCAGAGCCAAGTACCCTCAACCAGTACCCCCAGGTCCCTTTCTGCCTGGCTGCTCTCCAGCCACTCTGACCCCAGCCTGTAGCACTGCCTGGGGTTGTTGTGGCCAATGTGCAGCACCTGGCACTTGGATGTGTTCAATCTCATGCCCTTGGACTCTGCCCATCTGCCCAGCCTGTCAAGCTCCCTCTGCAGAGCTCTCCTAGCCTCTAACAGCTCAACTCCTGCCCCCAGCTTGGTGTCATCTGCAAACTGACTGCTGATGGACTCAATGCCCTCATCCAGATCATCAATAAAGATATTGAACAGGATGGGGCCCAGCACTGATCCTTGGGGCACACCACTGGTGCCTGGCTGCCAGCTGGATGTGGCACCATTCACCACCACTCTCTGGGCTCAGCCTCCAGCCAGTTCCTCACCCAGCACAGAGTGCTGCTGTCCAAGCCAGGGGCTGATAGCTTGTCCAGGAGTTTGCTGTGGGGGAGAGTGTCAAATGCCCCTGCTAAGAATTTTCTAGTGGAGCTTCTTGATTGCTTCCAGGCTTCATCTCCATTCCTCAACATAGTTTTGTGCTGCCAAATAAACAAACAAAAGACCAAGCAAACAAACTAAATCTGTGAAAGTGCTGCTTTAACCATTAACCACCATTAACTCCAGCAGTGTTTAATTAACCTGATTTAGAAGCCAAAGCCATCACTGATGAAAATGAGAGGGGAGAAGATCCAAGCATTTATTCCACCACGTTGGTCACTGAGTGCTGACTTCGGATTTGTTCAGTTAAAGCCTCCCAGTTTCTGCTGCAGCAGTCAGCGGCCTGCCAGGCTTGAGGAGTCTGCCTGGGCTGGAGGAGCAGCACTGAGCTGTAGGGCAGAGGAGGGAGAAGTTTCTGATGTCTCTTTGACTGCCTGCTCAGGAAGGAGCAGCTGTGTGGTGCTCACCAGAGGTTAGGACTGGGTCCAGCCTTGCTCAGCATCTTCATCAATGACCTGGCTGAAGTGACAGAGGGGACCCTCAGGCAGCTTTCTGGTAGTATCAAACTGGCAGCTGTGCTGACAGTCCTCAGGCTGTACTGGCAGCCAGAGAGCCCTGGGCAGGCTGAGGGCTGGGGGAGAGGAACCTCCTGAAGATCAAGCAGGGCATGGGGAGGGTCCTACCCCCTGGGGAGGGACAACCTCCTGTGGCAGCACAGTTGAGGCAGAAGCTGATAGGGAGCAGCTGCCAGCAGAATGACCTGGGAGTTCTGATGGACAAAAAAATCCCCATGAGCCAGCAAGGTGCCCTTGTGGCCAAGAAGGCTTCAGGTGTCCTGGGGTGCATAAAGAAGAGTATGACCAGCAGCAGGTCAAGGTTGGTTCTCCTCCCACTCTACTCTGCCCTAGTCAGGCCACATCTGGACTATTGTGTCCAGTTCTGGACTCCCCAGTTTGAACTGGGGAGAACTACTGGAGACGGAGAACTACTGGAGACAGAGAACAGCTGGAGAGAGTCCAGGGGAGGCTGAGAAGCTGCTGAGGGGCCTGGAGCAGCTCTGCGAGGAGCAATGGCTGAGAGCCCTGGGGCTGAGAGCCTGCAGAAGAGCAGCCCCAGAGGGGAGCTGAGCAATGCTCAGCAAGAGCTGAAGGGGCTGTGGGGGGCAAGAGGCTGGGGCTGGCATCTGCTGAGTGCTGCCCAGGGACAGGCCAAGGGGCACAAACTGGCACCCAGGAGGTGCCAGCTGACCATCAGGAAACCTTCTTTGTTGTGAGGGTGCTGGAGGCCTGGAGCAGGCTGTCCAGGGAGGTTGTGGAATCTCCTTGTGTGGAGAGCTTCCAACCCCCCCTGGCCATGGTACCCCTGGGCAAGCTGCTGGGGGTGCCCTGCTTTAGCAATGGGGTGGGACTGGATGATCTCTAGAGGTCCCTTCTAACCCCACACCATTCTGTGAAGCATAGAGGAAAGACCCAGGCTCACTTCTAATTAATAAAGGCAAAAAAAACCCCAGAGGGGGTGGGCTGTCAGCTGACTGCTAATTGCCATCTCCCAGCCTTTGCTGGCAACCAGCAGACAGCATCAGTAAAGCTTGGCATGGAAAGGCTCTTCAGGGGTCATGGTGTCTGCTCTTGGGTTGGCTCTGCTTTGGGAGGAGTGCCAGGGAGATGCAGGGAGAAGCTGGGGCAGCAGCTGTGGCGGTGGAGCAGGGCTGAGCCAAAGCTCTCTGCCAGTCAAAGGCAGAGGAAGGTCTCCCCTGGGCTGTCCCCAAGGGATTTACCCAGGAGCAGGCAAGAAGGGATGGAGTTGTTTAGCTGTTGCTGTTTAGCTGTTGCTGTTTGCACTTGGGAAGGCTTCCAAGAAAGGGAGGTAGGGCAGCAAACAAAAGCGAAGTGGAGGTGCTGGGGTTGTTCTCCATGGTCTTCACAGGGCTGTTTGGGTTGGAAGAGGCCTTGGGAACCAACCAGGTCAACTGGTAACCCAACACTGCCCAGTCACAACTCATCCACAGCACCACAGCACAGCTTTCACAGCAGCACAGAAACATGCAGGTTGGAAAAGACCCTCAGGGTCACCAAGGCCAACCCAGAACCCTACTCTACAAGGCTCACCCCTAAACCATAGCCCCAAGCACCACATCCAAACCACCTTGAAACACATCCAGGCTTGGGGTCTCAACCACCTCCCTGCCCAGCACATTCCAGTGCCTGACCACTCTTCCCATGAATAAAGGTTTCCTACTGCCCAGTCTAAAGCTGCCCAGGCACAGCTTGAGGCCATTCCCTCTTGTTCTATCACTAATTCCCTGGGAGAAGAGACCAGCAGCAGCCTCTCCACAACCTCCTTTCAGGTAGCTGTAGACAGCAATGAGGTCTCCCCTCAGCCTCCTCTTCTCCACACTAACCAGCCCCAGCTCCTTCAGCCATTCCTCATCAGATTTATTATGGAATGGTTTGGGTTGGATGAGATCTCCAGAGGTCAGCTTGTCCACCTTCAGCCAGCAGAGACATCTGCAAGTCAGAGCAGGTTGCTCAAGGATCCATTCAGCTTGACCTAGAATGATTGCAGGGATGGTGGCTGCTCAGTGGAGACCTCTTCATCAGATTTATTCCCCAGGCCCTTCCCAGCTTTCCTTGCCCTCCTCTGCACTGGCTCCAGCACCTCCACATCTCTCCTGATGCTTTGAAGTCCCTCTGTGGTTGGTGGCTCCAGTAGTTCCCTGGGCAGCCTCTTCCAAGCCCTGACAACTATTTTAGGAGAAAACATTTCGCTAGTGTCCAACCTGAACCTCCTCTGGTGCAACTGGAGACCATTTCTTCTTGTCCCATTGCATTGCGGTGCTGAGGGTCATGGTTCAGTGGTGACCTGGCAGCTTGGGTCAATGGTTGGACTCAGTGATCTGGAAGGTCTCTTCCAGCCAAAGGAAGAGTTGCCAGTAGATCACAAAAGATGTTCATGACTCTGCCTCTTTGCTCAGACCTGCCAGCCTGCCCATGGCTGTCGAACCTTGGCCACACTGAGTGTATGTTTCCCTCTCATCCCCTCAGCAGTGTTTCTACAGAGGGTTGACCTCCTTGGCACACAGCTGAGTGGCTGTTGGCTGTGTGTGTGAGTGCCCTCATGTTGGACACTGGAGGTCTTTAGGGCTCTGTCCTGGCTGCAGTGCTGGTTAACAGCTTTGTCACCAATGTGGACAGTGGCATTGAGGCATCCCCAGCAGGTTTGGGGGTGCCACCAAGCTGTGTGGTGAGCTGGACTCACCTGAGGCCAGGGATGGCAGCCAGAAGGATCTGGACAGGCTTCAGAAGTGGGCCAGGGACAGCTGCATGAGGGCCAACAAGTCACAGTGCAAGGGCCTGCAGCTGGGTCAGGCCAAGCCCAGGCACAAAGCCAGGCTGGGTGCAGAGCGGGGTGAGAGCAGCCCTGAAGAAAGAGACTTGGGGGTGCTGGGTGCTGAGCAGCTCCCCAGGAGCCAGCAGTGCCCTCAGGCAGCCCAGCAGGCAGCTGTGTGCTGGGCTGCAGCCAGAGGAGTGTGGGCAGCAGGGCAAGAGAGGGGATTCTGCCCCTTGGCTCTGCTCAGACCCCACCTCCAATCCTGCCTCCAGTTCTGCGGTCCCCAGCACAAGGAGAACACAGAGCTGCTGGAGGGAGTCCAGAGGAGGCCACAAAGATGATCCAAGGGCTGCAGCAGCTCTGCTCTGAGGCCAGGCTGAGGGAGCTGGGGGTGTTCAGCCTGGAGAAGAGAAGGCTCCAGGGGGACCTCAGAGCTGCCTTGCAATAGCTGAAGGGATCCTGCAGGAAGGCTGCAGAGGGACTTTTGCTGAGGGTGTCCAGAGCCAGGCCAAGGGGGAATGGTTTGAAGCTGAGGCAGAGCAGGGTCAGGCTGGAGCTGAGGAAGAAGTTCTTCATCAGGAGGGTGGTGAGACTCTGGAACAGGCTGCCCAGGGAGGCTGTGGCTGCCTCCTGCCTGGGGGTGTTGAATGCCAGGCTGGATGAGGCCTTGAGCAGCTGAGTGTAGTTGAGAGGTGTCCCTGGGCATGGTGTGGAGGTTGGAGGAGATGATCTCTTAGGTCCCTTCCAACCTGAGCCATCATCTGATTCTATGACTGCAGCTTTTGCTTTCCTGAGGAAGCTTCTTTGTGGTTCCTGTGATTCCATAATGAGGTCTGCAGTGTGTGGTGGTTTCCAGAGCTCCAGGTAGCTCACAGCTGAACTCCCTGTGACCCTCACAGGTGATGATGATGCAAACTGAAGACTGTCTGCAACCTTTTCTCATGAGCCCATTAAAACCTCACCAGGCTTGAAGGGCTTTGATCTGCCATGCATGTTCCTTCCAGGTGGCCTGGCAGGTAATTGGGTCTCTCCCAGGGGTGGCAGTTGTGCAGCCATGAGTGAAGAGAAGGGCTGGCAACATTTCCTTGCAACACCTCTGCCTTTCCTTCAGCAAGAAGCTCTTAATGGAAGTGCTGAGCACCACCAAGCCTGGGGCTGGGTGCTGAGTTCCTATGGCAAGATGCAAAGTGCATAATGGTTGAGCTCTGATGGCTGCAAGCAGCCCAGGAGAAGAAGCATTCCAGCAGAGTTGTGCTGGTGGCTTCTCATAGCTGATTTCTATCTTCAATGTCTCTCTTTACTGGGTGGTTTTCTTCTGAGTACCTTGAATGTTGTGTCCAGGGAAGGGCAAGGGTCTGGAGAACAGGGCTGGTGAGGATCAGCTGAGGGGCCTGGGATGGTTAAGTCTGGAGGAGGCTGAGGGGAGACCTCATTGCCCTCTCTTGCTCCCTGAGAGGAGGCTGCAGTGAGGTGAGGGTTGGTCTCTTCTGCCTTGTCTCAGGTGAAGGCAGGAGAGGAAATGCCCTGAAATTGTGCCAGGGGAGGGTTAGGTTGGAGATGAGGGAAAATTTCATTGCTGGAAGAGTGGTCAGGGATTGGAAGAGGCTGCCCAGGGAGGTGGTGGACTTCCCTCAAGTTGGCCTTAGGGAGGTTCAGGTTGGACATGAGGATCAAGGGAGATGGAGGTGTTGGGTGGAAGGTTGGACTTGATGATCTTTACCTGGACCTGAGCAAAGCCTTCGACACTGTCCCACACCACATCCTGGTCTCCAAACTGGTGACACATGGGTTTGATGGGTGGATCACTAGATGGATAAGGAACTGGCTTGATGGCTGCACCCAAAGAGTGGCTGTCAATGGCTCCATGTCCCAGTGGAGGCCAGGGACAAGCGGAGTCCCTCAGGGATCAGTCCTGGGACCTGTCTTGTTCAACATCTTTGTGGGTGCCATGGACAGTGGCATTGAGTGCACCCTCAGCAAGTTTGCTGATGACACCAAGCTGTGTGGTGCAGCAGACACGCTGGAGGGAAGGGAGGCCATCCAGAGGGCCCTTGACAGGCTGGAGAGGTGGGCACAAGCCAACCTCATGAAGTTCAACAAGAGCAAGTGCAGGGTCCTGCAGCTGGGTCGAGGCAATCCCAGGCACAAATCCAGGCTGGGCAGTGACTGGCTGGAAAGCAGCCCTGAGGAGAGAGACTTGGGGGTGCTGGTGGAGGAGAAGCTCAACATGAGCTCTCAGTGTGCACTTGCAGCCCGCAAAGCCAATCAGATCCTGGGCTGCATCAGGAGAAGTGTGGCTAGCAGGTCGAGGGAGGTGATCCTCCCCCTCTACTCAGCCCTGGTGAGACCCCACCTGGAGTACTGTGTCCAGTTCTGGAGCCCCTATTCCAAGAGGGATGTGGAGGTGCTGGAAGGTGTCCAGAGAAGGGCCACAAGGATGATCAGAGGGCTGGAGCACCTCTCCTATGAGGACAGACTGAAGGAGTTGGGGCTGTTCAGTCTGCAGAAGAGAAGGCTCCCAGGTGACCTAATTGTGGCCTTCCAGTATCTGAAGGGGGCCTACAGGAAGGCTGGGGAAGGACTTCTCAGGATCTCAGGTAGTGATAGGACTAGGGGGAAGGGAATGAAGCTGGAGGTGGGGAGATTCAGGCTGGAGGTGAGGAGGAAGTTCTTCCCCATGCAAGTGGTGAAGCCCTGGAATGGGTTGTCCAGGGAGGTGGTTGAGGCCCTTTCCCTGGAGGTGTTTAAGCCCAGGCTGGATGAGGCTCTGTCCAGCCTGATCTAGTGTGGGGTGTCCCTGCCCATGGCAGGGGGGTTGGAACTAGATGATCCTTGTGGTCCCTTCCAACCCTGACTGATACTATGATCTTAGAGGTCTTTTCCAATGTTAATGGTTCTGATTCTAGGATGCTAAGTACATCTGAGTTCAGTTTTGGATTGTCTGTCTAATGAGGCAATGGCCTCAAGTTGCACCAGGGGAGGTTCAGGTTGGAGATAAGGAAGAATTTCTTTGCTGCAAGAGTGATCAGGGATTGGGAGAGGCTGCCCAGGTGGTGGAGTCCCCATGCCTGGAGGTGTTTGAGAAACTTGTGGCCATGGCACTTGGAGACATGGTTTAGTGGGCATGGTGGTGTTGAAGTGATGGTTGGATTTGAAAATCCAGGATCCAAGGTCTTTGCCAAGCTTCATGATTCTATGCTATGCCTGTGTTCTGCTCTCTCATGATTGTCCTCATTTGCTAGAGGGACAAAGCTGAAGCATTGTTGCTGGCAGGTGAACGTCTGGGGAGGAGTAACAACAGGCACCAGGACAGGTTAGAGGCTGCCCTGCTGGGGAGCAGCTCCACAGAGAAAGACCTTGGAGTGCTGGTGGGCAGCAAGTTCTGCAGGGGACAGCAATGTGCCCTTGTGGCCAAGAGAGCCAATGGCATCCTGGGGTGCAACAAGAGAAGTGTGGCCAGCAGGGCCAGGGAGGTTCTTCTGCCCCTCTGCTCTGCCCTGCTGAGACCACAGCTGCAATCCTGTGTCCAGTTCTGGGCTCCCCAGTGCAAGAGAGACAGAGACCTGCTGGAGAGAGTCCAAGGAAGAGCCAGGAGGATGCTTAGGGGACTTGAGCATCTGCCCTGTGAAGAGAGACTGAGAGCCCTGGGGCTGTTTAGTGTGGGGAAGAGAAGGCTGAGAGGGGATCTGATCAAGGTCTCTCAGTCTCTGAGGGGTGGCTGTCAAGTGGAGGGGGCCAAGCTCTTTTGGGTGCTGCACAGCAATAAGCCAAGGAGCAATGGATACAAACTTGAACACAGAAGGTTTCAGCTCAACCTGAGGAGAAACTTCTTTGGTGTGAGGGTGCCAGAGCCCTGGAGCAGGCTGCCCATGGAGGTTGTGGAGTGTCCTTCTCTGGAGACTTTCCAAAGCCACCTGGATGCCTTCCTGTGCAGGCTACCCTGGGTGATGCTGCTCTGGCAGGGGGGTTGGACCTGATGATTTCTGGAGGTCCCTTCCAACCTGTGACACTGTGATATATCAGTGCCTTACTTCTGGGCTGTGCTGACAGCCTCTCTGCTCCCACAGGTTCTTTACTGCCTTCCAGGGTTGCTGGCTTCTCCTCCACATTGCCACAAGGATAATTCCTCTCTCTTTCTTTTTTGTGTCTCCTTGCAGGTTATCCTACAGGCTACCCCACTGCTGCCCCAGCCTACAACCCCAACATGTACCCAACCAGCAGCCCTGGCTATGCCCCAGGTAACAACCTGTGTGTGTGGAGATGACTTTGGGACAGTTGAGTCCTGCAGGAGGATTTTCCTTCTGCTGCTTGGTGCACAGACCCCAGAGGTGTCCATGTTCTCATCAGTAGAAACCTTCCAAAGAAGGGGACCTGGGTTGAGCTGTTCCCTTCCTGACTCTGCCTCTAGCTTGGGAAGGTCTCTCTGTGTCCCAGAGGACTCTTGAGCCGTGAGTTCTACCTTGATGCTAACCCAAGGAGTTTCACAGTTGTGCACTGATGGCTTTTAGTGGCTTCTGAATGGTAAAACTCAGTTCAGGAAGGGACATTGAGGGGCTGGAGTGGGCCCAGAGGAGGAGAATGAAGCTAGTGAAGGGCCTGGAGAACAGTTCTGGGGAGGAGCAGCTGAGGGTTGGAGAAAAGAAGGCTGAGGGGAGACCTTCTGGCTCTCTACAAGTCCCTGGGAGGATCTTGGAGTGAGGTGGGGGTTGGTCTCTTTTCTCATGGGACAAGTGGTAGGACAAGAGGGAAAGGCTTCAGGTTGCCCCAAGGAAGGTTTAGGTTGGACATGAGGACCATTTTCTTCCCTCAAAGGGTTGTCCAGGCCTGGCCCAGGCTGCCCAGGGCAGTGGTGGAGCCCCCACCCCTGGTAGGGTTTAAAGGCTGTGGAGATGTGGTGCTGTGAGGGCTGTGGTTTAGTGGTGGCAGTGCTGGGGCAAAGGCTGGAATTAAAAGTGTCCTTCAACCAACACAGTTCTGTGAGTCTACCACATGCTGCCTTTTCAAGATTGCCTTCCCCCTGCTTGTCCTTCTCTCCTTCTTCCATGGCACAGATGCAGGGGTGTCCTCCATCATGTGTGGATATCCCATGCCATGTCCTTACTGCCCCTTGCTTTCCCATGCCACTGATGGACCCTGGCTTTGTCCTGGTGTCTTCTTCTGTCCAGCCCAAGCCTTTCATACTTAAAAGTGCTCTATCAAAATGCAGCAAAGCTCTTGCTGGCCAAGCTTTTCTGCCTTGGTTTGCTGCACTCTCCTCCACACAATCAGTTTTGGGCTCCCCAGTTCAGAAGGGTCAGGGATCTGCTGGAGAGAGTCCAAGAGAGGGCTACAAGGATGCTGAAGGGACCTGGAGCACTGCCTGGTGAGGAGAGGCTGAGAGCCCTGGGGGTGGTCAGTCTGGAGAGGAGAAGACTGAGAGGGGATCTGATCAATCACACAGAATCACCAAGGTTGGAAGAGACCTCAAAGATCATCAAGTCCAACCTGTCACCACAGACCTTATGACTAAACCATGGCACCAAGTGCCACATCCAATCCCCTCTTGAACACCTCCAGGGATGGTGACTCCACCACCTCCCTGGGCAGCACATTCCACTGAGAGAGTCGTTCATCATTGAAGAACTTTCTCCTCACCTCCAGCCTAAACTTCCCCTGGCACAGCTTGAGACTGTGTCCTCTTGTGAGGGCTGGGGGTCAAGAGGCTCTGCTCAGTTGCACCCTGGGATAGGACAAGGGGCAATGGATATAAACTCCAGCACAGGAGGTTCCACCTCAACATGAAGAGGAACTTCTTCACTGTGAGGGTCACAGAGCCCTGGAGCAGGCTGCCCAGGGAGGTTGTGGAGTCTCCTTCTTTGAAGACTTTCAAGCCCCATCTGGATGTGTTCCTGTGTGACCTGTGCTGGATTCTATGGTCCTGCTCTGGCAGAGAGAGTTGGACTCAATGATCTCTGGAGGTAACTTCCAACCCCTAATATCCTGTGATCTTGAGATCTTCTTGCCCATGAAGTTGTGGGTGCTTCATCACTGGAAGCATGCAAGGTGAAGCTAGATGAGGATTTGAGCAACCTCCTCTAGTGTAAAGTGTCCCAGCAGGTGGGGTTGGATTGGGTGATCTTGGAAGGTTCTTTCCAACCCAACCCGTTCTGTGCTCAGCAGCTGTGGGGTGTTGTTTTTAGGCTGGAGTGTGTTATCAGAGCATTTTCTACAAGGAATATGGTCACAATGGTCAAGTGCAAGGATTGGTGGTGTCTGAACTGTGACTGGAGAAGCCTTTTGGAAATCAGAACTGGGGGTTGCATGAAAAAAGACCTGGGGGTGGGGGGGGAAAGATTCTCATGCTGACCCATTGCCAAGCATAGACTAGAGATGAAGAAAACACATCTGATCATACAGTCATAGGATTGTCAGGGTTGGAAGGGACCTCAAGGGTCACCCAGTTCCAACCCCCCTGCTATGGCCAGGGACACCTCACACTACAGCAGGTTGCTCACAGCCACATCCAGCCTGGCCTTCAAAACCTCCAGGGATGAGGCTTCCACCACCTCCCTGGGCAACCTGTGCCAGTGTATTACCACCCTCAGGTTGTCTGGGGCTCTGAGCTGGGGATGTCCCTGCTGACTGCAGGAGGCTTGGACTGGATGACCTTGAGAGGTCCCTTCCAACCCAAAGCATTCCATGATTTCTGTTGGAGGTGTCCCTGCCCACAGCAGGGGGGTTGGAACTGGATGATCCTTGAGGTCCCTTCCAACCCTAACAGTTCTATGATTGCATGAATGCTTCACCTCCAAAGAGCTGTGGGGTTGGCAAACGCCTGCCTGAAGCCATCCTGTCAGCTAAACCCTCAGGAGTCATGGGAGGCAGATTGATGCCTGTGTAGCAAACCCAAAGCCAGACCTTGTGACCAAGCTTTGCTGAAAACCCTTTCTCCCTTCAACTGCCAAGTTTGGAGCCTCTTGGTTGTCATAAACTCAGTGTATTCCCCAACCCTGGGAGCTTGCCAAAGCTGATGAAGCAGGAATGAAGGTTTCATTGCCAAAACCCTTTGGCTTTTATCGGCTGTCTTCTCAACATACCAGTGTCAATTTGCTGTTGTATTTTTGGCAAGGTGGTTAAATAAAAGCCATTTGCTGTGGCCAGTTCTGGAAGGGGATCTGCTGGGTTTGACTTGGTTTCGATCTGCTTCTGGTAGGGGCTTGAGCTGCTTTTTTTTTTTCTTGCCACTGACCATCTTCAAGTGCAGTTGGAGAGAGGTTTTGTGCCTTTAGATGGGTGCTGGCCACCTTCAGATTCCACTGAAGGAGAATTTGTGGGTGGTGAGAGCCTGGCCCAGGTTGCCCAAGGAGGTGGTAGAAGCCTCATCCCTGGAAGCATTCCAGGTCAGGTTGGATGGGGCTCTGGGCAGCCTGCTCTGATTGAATCATAGATTCATAGAATGTTATGGGCTGGAAGAGACCTTTGGACCTGGTCAACCTCCCCCGCCAAAACAGGACCACCTAGGGCAGGTCACACAGTAAAGCATCCAGGTGGGTTTTGAAAGGTTTCTTGAACACCTCCAGGACTCCACCACCTCCCTGGGCAGCCTCTTCCAATCCCTGACCAAATATTAGCAGCATCCTTGTGGTTTCACCAGAGCTATTCATGATTCCTTAAACAACATCCCTGGGGGCATCAAGATTTCCTGTTTCAGCTAATTCTCCTAACAGGCAGTTCCAGGATGATCACAACAGAATGATAGAGGTTGGAAGGGACCTCTGGAGATCATCCAGTCCATCTCCCCTGCCAGAGCAGGACCACCTAGGGCTGGTCAGACAGGAACACGTCCAGGTGGATTTTGGAAGTCTCCAGAGAAGGAGACTCCACAAACTCTCTGGGCAGCCTGCTCCAGGCCTCCAGCAGCCTCACACCATAGAAGTTTCTCCTCATCTTCACCTGAAGCCTCTTGGGTTCCAGATTGTACCCCTTGGTCCTTGTCTTCTCACTGGGCACCACCAAGCAGAACCTGGCACCTTCAGCCTGACCCCCACCCCTCAGAAAATTATAGACATTGATCAGGTCTCTTCTCAGCCTTCTCCTCTCCACACCAAACATCCCCAGGGCTCTCAGTCTCTCTCCTCAACAGATCTCTTCCAGTCCCTTCAGCACCCTCACAGCCTCCCCTGGTCTCTCCCCAGCTGCTCTCTGCCTCTCTTCAACTGGGGAGCCCCAAACTGGACACAGGATTGCAGGGGTGGTCTCAGCAGGGCAGAGTAGAGGGGGAGGAGAACCTCCCTAGCCTTCCTGACCACACTTATCTTAAAGAACCAAATTACTTCCCCAAAAGGCCAGATTTAAAGGATTGCCCCAGAAATGTGATCTCAGTTGAAGGCGTCCCTGCTCTCAGCTGGGGGGGGGGGGGGGGGGGGAGGGGTTTGGGTTAGATGACCTCAAAAGGTCCCTTCCAACCCAAACCCTTCTATGCTTCTAGCAGTGAAAGAATCAAATGGGGAAGAGCTCCAGAGCATCCAAACCTCACAGATTTATTGGTGGTTTGTCCTGCCAGAGGCTGGCAATGTCCTCCCTGCTCAGCCAGGGATGTAAACACATCAACATTCCAGCCTAGTGGCCTGGACATCATCGAATGTCCTTGTCCCCAGGGCACTGCCTGCATGCCTCATGCAGGCAGCAGCTCCACCACCCAGTGGGAAGGTGGCCAAAGGGGACAGCCCAGGGAGAGGAAACACCAAATGGCTGCAGGATGAGGCTCTGCCTTGCTTCTTGTACATCCCTGGGAGGCTGGAGTTCCTCTCAGAGAAAGCAATAAATAAATACATCTGGAAGTAAGCCCCAGAAGGGCTGAAACTAAACTCCTTCTGTTTCAAGCTCTTGCTTGCAAGCCTCACACATTCCCCTGGAAAGGAGAGGAAAGATGCTTCCATGGACTCACCAGGGATGCAGCAGTGCCAGGCAGTGGAGAGGAAAAAGTGGAGAGGGAGTGAGGACAGCCTCTCTCAACACTATCTTGAGAGGGCAGAGCAAAGGTTCCAGAGGAAATCATGGTTTGGATCTTTAATTTGGAGGCTTTTTCAAGCTGCTTTCAGGGCTTTTTGTTGTTGAGTTGTGGTTTGGAAAGCTCCTGGTTGTGCAGCAGGCAAGAAGTTGTTATGGGCAACTCCAGGGAGCAAATGTGGGCTCCAGCACTCAGCACCTGCCAGCATTGCACCTCCTGCCAGTGATCACCCTAGAGTCATGGAATCACAGAATGGTTTGGGTTGGAAGAAGCCTTGCAAGGTCATCCAGTCCATCCTCACTGCACTGAGCAGGGGCAATCCCCAGCTAGAGCAGGCTGCTCGGAGCAGCATCCAAGGTGACCTGGAATGGTTCCAGGGATGGAGCATCTCCCACCTCTCTGGGCAACCTGGGGCAGGCTCTCAGCACCCTCAGTGCCAAAAATTTCTCCCTTCTCTCCAGAATGAATTTCCCTCTTGGAGTGACAAACCATCTTCCCTTGTCCTGTCCCAACAGGCCCTGCTCAAAAGTCTGTCTCCAGCTCTTTCTCTTCTCATCCCTTTTAAGTCCTGCAAGGCCACCAGAAGGTCTCCCTGGAGCCTTCTCTTCTCCAGGCTGAACAACCCCAACTCTCCCAGCCTGGCCTCACAGCAGAGGGCTTCCAGCCCTCTCAGCATGGCTGTGGCCTCCTCTAGCCCTGCTCCCGCAGATCCCTGTCTGTGCTGTGCTGAGGCTTCCAGAGCTGCCCGAGCACTGCAGGTGGGGTCTGAGCAGAGCACAGCAGAGGGGCAGAATCACTTCCCTTGACCTCCTGGCCATACTTCTTCTACTTCTCTATGTCAAACAGACTTGAAGGAGGAAAATTAAGTCTCTTTCAGACAGTTAATGAAAAATAAGCTCCACAAAATACACTGTGGGTCCATGTGGCAGAGCAGGAAGGGTCCTCAGCTGAAGTGGAACTGCGTTAAAGGAATGCTGTGGTTCAGGGGCTGAGGTAAAAAGCAGCTGCCTGTGTAGGTACAGAGTGTGTCTCCTCCATCTGAATCAAGCTGCTGCCATCCTGGAGGCTGGAAATAACTCTGCTGGGGAGAAGAACATGCTGCTGGGGGTCATGCTGGCCAGCAGGACAAGGTTGGGAGTCAGAGAGCATTGGCATCCTGGCCTGGATCAGGAACAGTATGGCCAGCAGGAGTAGGGAGGTCATTCTGCCCCTGTACACTGCACTGGTTAGGCCACACCTTGAGTCCTGTGTCCAGTTTGGGCCTCTCAGTTTAGGAAGGAGGTTGACTTGCTGGAAGGAGTCCAGGGAAGGGCAACGAAGTTGGTGAGGGGCTTGGAGCACAGCCCTGTGAGGAGAGGCTGAGGGAGCTGGGGTTGCTTAGCCTGGAGAAGAGGAGACTCAGGGGTGACCTTATCACTCTCTACAACTACCTGAAGGGAGGTTGTAGACAGGCAGAGGTTGGTCTCTTCTCCCAGGCTACCAATACCAGAACAAGAGGACACAGTCTCAAGCTGCACCAGGGGAGGTTTAGGCTGGAGGTGAGGAGAAAGCTCTTCACAGAGAGAATGATTGCCCATTGGAATGTGCTGCCCAGGGAGGTGGTGGAGTCACCATCACTGGAGGTGTTCAGGAGACTTGACAGGGTGCTTGGTTACATGGGTTAGTTGATTAGGTGGTGTTGGATGATAGGTTGGATGCAATGATCTCAAAGGTCTCTTCCAACCTGGTTTATTCTAGTCTAGTCTAGTCTAGTCTAGTCTAATCAGAGCTTTGTCTTTAAACCCTTTGGTTCTGAAACAGCAGAACTTCTAAAGGTAGCTTTTGAGGGGCTGTAGATGTTGAGCCTTTAATCCTCTTGCTGCAGGAAGAGAGCAGAGGAGATGCTGGGCCCTGCACTTGGGTCACAACCACCCCATAAAGGCTCCAGGCTTAGGGCAGAGTGGCTGGAAAGTGCTCAGAGGAAAAGGACCTAGGGGTGTTGTTCAACCTAGCTGGTTGAAGATGAACCAGGAGGTGCCCAGGTAGCCAAGAAGGGCAGCAGCAGCCTGGTCTGGAGCTGCAATGGTGTGGCCAGCAGGAGCAGGGCAGGGATTGTGCCCCTGGACTTAATGCTGGTGAGGCCACAGCTGCAATACTGTGTTCAGTTTTTGGGCTCCTCACTACAAGAATGACAGTGGGGGGCTGGAGCAGGGGCAGAGCAGGGCAACAAAGCTGGGGAAGGGGCTGGAGAACAGGGCTGGGGAGGAGTAGCTGAGGGACCTGGGGTTGGTTAGTCTGGAGAGAAGGAGGCTGAGGGGAGACCGTCTGCATCTCTACTCCCTGAGAGGTTGAAGCCAGGTGGGGTTGGTCTCTCTACCTGGTCTCAGGTGATAGAAGGAGAGGAAATGGCCTGAAATTGTGCCAGGGGAGGGTTAGGTTGGAGGTGAGGAAGAATTTCTTTGCTGCAAGAGTGGTCAGGGATTGGAAGAGGCTGCCCAGGGAGGTGGTGGAGTCCCCATGACTGGAGGGGCCACTGAAGAAACCAGTGGCCATGGCGGTGTTGGGTTGATGGTTGGACTGGATGACCTTGGAAGTCTCTTGCAAACAAAACAGCTCTGTGGCTCTGTGATTCTTGGATCCCTGTGTGACCTACCCTGGGTGATCCTGCTTTGGCAGGTGGCTTGGACTTGATGATCTCCAGAGATCCCTTCCCACCCCTACCATTCTATGATTCTCTAAGAGCTCAGCCAAAGGCACCCTATGGAAAGCCTAAGAGAATTAATTACTAAGGGAATGAGTTTCTTTCCATCCTGGTTGACTGAAACAACCTTCTCTGCTTCTCCTGTTGGATTTCCCTATTCTTGATTAGAGGGAGAAACACAAATCAGGCTTCAGACCCACCAGCACTGCCAAGCTCTGCTGCCTGCCACCAGCCTGCTTAGTTAGGACTGGCTCAGCAAAACCAAATTAATTTCAAGAAGATGAAAAGGAGCTACTGCAAATCACCAAGGGCAGAAGAATTAGCAACAAAAAGAACCCCAAACCCAATCCACAACCCCAAAATAATGATCTATGTCTTCATTAAGCCTGCTGCATCTTCCCTCCCAGCCATTCTGTCTTCTGGAAATGGTTGGTTGAGTTTCCTTCATTAAAATACAAGTCCTTTTTTTCTTTGCCTGGAAGTAGGGCACACACCTGGAGGTTGGCTTCTGCTCCAGCTGCATTGATTAATAATGCAGGGGAGAAGAATGCTCTTTCTTTTTTGCTAGCATCCATCACTTTGGTGCCCTCAAAGAAAAAGCAGCGCTGAGCTTTGGATATCAGGAGGTCCCTGTGAGCCAGAACAATCCTCACTATCAGTACCCATTGGGGGAGGAGGGGATGGAAAGCAGCCCTGGAAAGGCCTTGGGGGTGCTGAGGAGGGGAGAAGCTGGACAGGAGCAGGCAGTGTGAGCTTGCAGCACAGAAGGCCAAGGGCAGCCTGGGCTGCATCCAAAGCAGCGTTGGCAGCAGAGCCAGAGAGGTGATTCTGCCACTTTGCTCTGCTCTGGGGAGACCTCACCTGGAGTGCTGTGTGCAGGTCTGGAGCCCTCAGCACAGGAAGGACCTGGAGCTGCTGGAGCAGGTCTAGAGGAGGGCCAGGGAAATGCTCAGGGGGTTGGAGCAGCTCTACTCTGAGGCCAGGCTGAGGGAGCTGGGGGTGTTCAGCCTGGAGAAGAGAAGGCTCTGGGGAGATCTAATATCACAGTATCAGAGTATCACCAAGGTTGGAGGAGACCCCAAAGATCATCAAGTCCAACCTATCACCCAAGACCTCATGACTAGACCCTGGCACCAAGAACCATGTCCAATCCCCTCTTGAACTCCTCCAGGGATGGTGACTCCACCACCTCCCTGGGCAGCACATTCCAATGGGCAACAGCTCTCTCTGAGAACTTTCTCCTCACCTTGAGCCTAAACTTCCCCTGGTGCAGCTTGAGACTGTGTCCTCTTGTTCTGGTGCTGCTTGCCTGGGAGAAGAGACCAACCCCTTCCTGGCTACAACCTCCCTTCAGGTAGACAGTAGACAGCAATAAGGTCTCCCCTGAGCCTCCTCTTCTCCAGGCTAAGCAACCCCAGCTCCCTCAGCCTCTCCTCACAGGGCTGTGCTCAAGGCCTCTCCCCAGCCTTGTTGCCCTTCTCTGGACACATTCAAGTGTCTCAATGTCCTTCTTAACCTGAGAGGCCCAGAACTGGACACAGGGCTCAAGGTGTGGCCTAACCAGTGCTGAGTACAGGGCAGAATGACTTCCCTTCTCCTGCTGGCCTCACTGTTCCTGATCCAGGCCTGGATGCCATTGGCCTTCCAGTTTACAACTACCTGAAGGGAGGTTGAAGCCAGGTGGGGGTTGGTCTCTTCTCCCAGAACAAGAGGACACAGTCTCAAGCTGTGCCAGGGGAGGTTCAGGCTGGATGTTAGGAAGAAATTTTTCCCAGAAAGAGAGATTGGCCATTGGGATGTGCTGCCCAGGGAGGTGGTGGGGTCAGCATCACTGGAGGTGTTTAAAAAGAGACTGGATGAGTCACTTAGTGCCATGGTTTAGTTCATGCAATGGTGTTGGGTGGACTTGATGATCTCCAACCTGGTTAATTCTGTACAAGAAGGCTGCAGAGAGACTGTTTGCAAAGGCCTGCAGGGACAGGAGGAAAGGCAGTGGCTTCAAACTTCCACCAGATGTGCCTGGGATACAATAGATAAGGAATAAAAGTTCTTTGTTTAGAAGATACTGGGAGGATCAAATCCAGTTTGGGGGGGACCAGCAGACCTGCAGCAGTGCTTCTCCCCTCTCTCTAGGCAGTTGTGTCCAACCATTAGGATCTGCCACAGGGCTGGCATGTTCTGTGGCTCCAGAGGTGATTCCTTGTCCTCCTCCTCCAGCCCTGTGGCACTCCAGATTTACAGCTGCCTCTTCAGACATGGTTAATGAAGAGCCTGAGCAGACATGAAGGCATTGGAGAGGGGTTGGAACCTCACTGCTCTTCCCTTTGGGCTGCAGAAAGGTTCAGAAGCTCTGAGCCAGTTCTGAAATTTCTTCTGCAGGGATTAGTGAGGAGCCCATTGGGGATAGGGACTTGCTTAGGAGAAGGAGTAACAAAGCTCAGCTTGAAAATGTCTTCATGTGTGACTCCTTGTGGGCCAACAGGAGGATAAGGAATCCGCCACCCTCTCCTACGGGCCATGGTGTCTATCCCAAAGATCTCCTCTCTCTGCCCCAGATGGCTGTGTCTGAGCTTGGCTGCTTCTGCTAGCAGAACCCTGACTACAAAATCACAGCTCCATTGCTCTTCTCTTGCCCAAAGCTCCTTTTTTATTTCCCCCCCACCTCCAGAAGTCTCTTGGCCTGGCAGATCTGACCCCAAAATCCCTGTATTACATGTCCTTAATGCCACCAATGGACAAGAGGGACAGGCCCTGGCCTCCAACCTTCTGGAGACCTTGGGGACTTTATTTGGAAGACAAATCAATAAGAGATTGTGAAGTTGGACTAGATGACCTCTAAAGGTCCCTCCCAACCCAACCCAGTCCATGATTCCATGAGGTAGATCTTAAATGCTGTTAAATAATCATGGCTGGATGGGAACCTCTGTGAACTGTAGCTCCTGCAAAGGACCAGGAGACATTAATGCTCCTGGAGGCCTCCTTGGTGTGGACCAGGAGATATTAATGCTCCTGGAAGCCTCCTTGGTGTGGACCAGGAGATACTAATGCTCCTGGAAGCCTCCTTGATGTGGACCAGGAGATATTCATGTTCCTGGAAGCATCCTTGATGTGGACCAGGAGATATTCATGTTCCTGGAAGCTTCTTTGGTTGGGACCAGGAGATACTCATGTTCCTGAAAGCCACCTTTGACCAGGAGATATTAATAGTGAATTAATTGAACCTGGTTTTGATGAAAAGCCTAAATGGAAGAGGAGTGTTTCTGGGAGCTGGGTCTCCAGGGTGATGTTCAGGAGTGCAACAGACCATGGAAAAATAAAACAAGGCAGTTTGGAAGCCCTTAAGAGCTCACAGACCTTTGGGAAGGGGCACAGGCTTGGAGCAGATCAGTGCTCAAGTGGAGGAGAAATTCTGCTCTGAGTCTCTCCCTTCCCACAAACCTCAAGGTTTGCTCTACAAGAAGGTGAGCATGGGGGGGTGGGGTGGGTGTTGGTTTCTTCTCCCAAGTATCTAGTGATAGAACAAGAGGGAATGGCCTCCAGCTGCACCAAGGGAGGTTGAAGGCTGAACATGAGGGAAAAAAATTACTGAAAGGGTTGTCAGAGGATGCTGAGAGAGGTGGTGGAGTCACCATGCCTGGAGGTGTTTAAAAGCCAGGTGGATGTGGTGCTTGGTGGACTGGGTAGAGTAGGGTTAATGGTTGGACTTGATGATCTTGGAGGCCTTTCCCAACCTAAATGATTTTCAGGTGGCAGGGAGTGATAAGACTTGGGGGGATGGGGCAAAAGTAGAAGTGGGGAGATTCAGATTGGATGTCCCTCCCCCACCTCCTGACCCCACTGAACACAAAGGGGCAAGAGAAAAGAATCATAGAATCACAGAACTGTCAGGGTTGGAAGGGAGCTCAAGGATCAGCCAGTTCCACCCCCTCTGCCATGGCCAGGGACACCTCACACTACAGCAGGTTGCTCACAGCCACCTCCAGCCTGGCCTTCAAAACCTCCAGGCATGAGGCTTCCACCACCTCCCTGGGCAACCTGTGCCAGGGTCTCACCACCCTCATGGGGAAGAACTTCTTCCTAACATCCAATCTCAATCTCCCCACTTCTGGTTTTGCTTCATCCCCTCCAGTCCTATCCTTATCCTCAGTATTTTCCTTTTCCCATCCAGTGGTGATTTATTTACATTCTGCTACTTTCCCTTCAAGCTCTGTGGAAAACCTTTAAGGGCAGAGCCTGAAACTACCACAGATGGGGCTGGGGGTGGGTGGAAAGGAAGAGAGCAGCCAAGTGGTTCAAATGTGCCCCAGGTGTGGGAGTTTGTGTCTCCCCTGCTGTCTGTGACCCCTCTTCTCTCTCTCCACTCAAGCTACACTTCTGATGAAGCAAGCCTGGCCACAGACCTCCTCCTCCTGTGCCACAGAGGGAACCTTCCACCTCCCGGTGGACGCCAGCACCGAGAACAGAACTTACCAGGCTTCTTCTGCAGCATTCAGTAACTAAACCTTTTCTTCTGGGCTTTGGTTGGTTGCTTTGTTCCCATCTCCTTCCTCCCCTCCTGGTGTGGGGGGGTGGTTGTTTGGGGATGGGGTTAGTTTGGGATCATTGGATGCTAGGGGTTGGAAGAGACCTCTGAAGGTTGAGTCCGACCCCCCTGCCAGAGCAGGAGCATAGAATCCAGCACAGGTCACACAGGAACACATCCAGATGGGGCTTGAAAGGCTCCAGGGCTCTGTGACCCTCCCAGTGAAGAAGTTCCTCCTCATGCTGAGGTGGAGCCTCCTGTGCTGTGGTTTACATCCATTACCCCTTGTCCTATCCCAGGGTGCAGCTTAGCAGAGCGTTTCCCCTCCCTCCTGACCCCCAGCCCTCAGATATTGATAGACATTGATTAAATGCTCTCTCAGTCCTCTCTTTTCCAGACTAACCACCCCCAGGGCTCTCAGCCTCCCTCATAGGATGAGCAAAGGGATGTGGGATCGTTCATGTCCATGCAAGTGTCCAGGTGTCCTTCCCTGGGGGTTGCTTGCTGGCACCACATAGCAGATTCCTCACCTGCTGCTGCCAGAGCTGCCTGGTGAGAGAGTTGTGTTGCTTCTGGGAGAGCTGTATGGCTTCTGCCATTCCATCTGGGATGAACCCTTGCAGAGCAATGAAGGCAGGTGGCATCCCTGCTCCTCTCTCTTCTCCTGTGTTAAAGCCATGAAGGAGCATGAAGAGGAGAGCACCATCTGGACAGGCTGAGGGCTGGGTGCAGGCAAACCTCATGGAGTTCAATAAGGGCAAGTGCAGGGTCCTGCACCTGGGGTGGAATAACAGCAGGCACTAGGACAGGTTAGAGGCTGCCCTGCTGGAAAGCAGCTCCATGGAGAAAGACCTTGGAGTGCTGGTGGGCAGCAAGTTCTGCAGGGGACAGCAATGTGCCCTTGTGGCCAAGAGAGCCAATGGCATCCTGGGGTGCAGCAAGAGAAGTGTGGCCAGCTGTTGTCTGCCACTCTGGACATGACCACTTAGCAAATGCATCATCCAGCTAAATGTCCCTTCAAGTTGCTCCAGGGGGAGGGTTAGGTTGGAGATGAGGAAGTATTTCTTTGCTGCAGGAGTGGTCAGGGATTGGAAGAGGCTGCCCAGGTAGGTGGTGGAGTCCCCATGCCTAGAGGTGTTCAAGAAGCAGCACCTGGGGACGTGGATTAATGGCCATGGTGGTGTTGGATTGATGGCTGGGCTGGATGATCCTGAAGGCCTCTAACCAAACCAGTTCTATGGTTTAGTGGCCATGGTGATGCTGGTTTGATAGTTGGACCCAATGACCTTGAAGGTCTTTTCCAACCTTAATGATTCTCTATGATTCTATACTCAGGTGACTGCCTGGGTAATGTGGGGCAGGCTGTGGCTGTGGTCTGCCTGGACTTCAGCAAGGCCTTTGACACCGTCCCCCATAGCAAACTCCCGGCCAAGCTGTCAGCCCCTGGCTTGGACAGCAGCACTCTGTGCTGGGTGAGGAACTGGCTGGAGGCTGAGCCCAGAGAGTGGTGGTGAATGGTGCCACATCCAGCTGGCAGCCAGGCACTAGTGGTGTCCTCCAGGAATCAGTGCTGGGCCCCATCCTGTTCAATATCTTTATTGATGATCTGGATGAGGGCATTGAGTCCATCATCAGTCAGTTTGCAGATGACACCAAGCTGGGGGCAGGAGTTGAGCTGTTAGAGCCTAGGAGAGCTCTGCAGAGGGACCTCAATGGCCTGGACAGATGGGCAGAGTCCAACGGCATGAGATTGAACACATCCAAGTGCCAGGTGCTGCACATTGGCCACAACAACCCCAGGCAGTGCTACAGGCTGGGGTCAGAGTGGCTGGAGAGCAGCCAGGCAGAGAGGGACCTAGGAGTAGTGGTTGAGAGTAGGCTGAACATGAGCCTGCAGTGTGCCCAGGTGGCCAAGAAGGCCAATGGCATCCTGGCCTGCATCAGGAACAGTGTGGCCAGCAGGAGCAGGGAGATCATTCTGCCCTGTGCTCAGCACTGGTTAGGCCACACCTTGAGTCCTGTGTCCAGTTCTGGGCCCCTCAGGTTAAGAAGGACTTTGAAATGCTGGAAGGTATCCAGAGAAGGGCAACAAATTTGAGGGATCTGGAGCACAGCCCTGTGAGGAGAGGCTGAGGGAGCTGGGGTTGCTTAGCCTGGAGAGGAGGAGACTCAGGGGTGACCTTATCGCTCTCTACAACTACCTGAAGGGAGGTTGTAGCCAGGTGGGGGTTGGTCTCTTCTCCCAGGCTACCAGTACCAGAACAAGAGGACACAGTCTCAGGCTGCACCAGGGGAGGTTTAGGCTGGAGGTGAGGAGAAAGTTCTTCACTGAGAAAGTGAGTGCCCATTGGAATGGGCTGCCCAGGGAGGTGGTGGAGTCACCATCACTGTAGGTGTTCAGGAGGAGACTTGACAGGGTGCTTGGTGCCATGGGTTAGTTGATTAGGTGGTGTTGGATGATAGGTTGGATGCAATGATCTCGAAGGTCTCTTCCAACCTGGTTCCATTCCATTCCATTCCATATAATCAAGCTTATGCTCACCCCTTCCTGTGGGAAGAAGAGGAGTCCGTGACACCAAATTCACCTGAGGTTATTTCCCACCCCTTTTTTTGCTAGTCTGGGAAAAAAAAAACCCTCCATCTGTGCAGGGTGACTTAAGGTTGGGATCTCTGGAGCAGCAGGAGGGATTTGAGCCACAGTTTTAATGGCAGCTGGAGCTCAAAGGCTTTTTAAAATCCCAGCCTGCTGCTGAAGCAAGGACCATGCCCAACCTCCTCATCCTAACAAGGTGGGAGATAGTCATAAAGCGCAGCCATGCTTTGCCAAGAGGAACTTCCATCATCTCTTGGCCATTAAAGCTTGATCATGTGTCATTCTTAGCCACAAATTGTTCTCTTTCCCTCCCCACTTTATAACTGTGGAAGGTGACACCTGCCTGGGCAGGGCTTTAAGACCTTCTTTAATGTCATGGAGAGGTAGAAAAGGACCTGGGAGTGTGGGCTGACAGCTGGCTGGAGGTGAGCCAGCAGCGTGCTCTCAAGTGGCCAAGAAGGCCACCAGCAGCCAGGCTTGGAGCAGAAATAGTGTGGCCAGCAGGAGCAGGGCAAGGATGGTCCCCCTGGACTTAACACTGGTGAGGCTGCACCTCAAATCCTGGGGTCAGTTTGGAGACACTCACTCCAAGGAGGACATTGAGGGCTGGAGCAGGCCCAGGGAAGGGCAACAGAGCTGGGAAGGGTCTGGAGAACAGGGCTGGGGAGGAGCAGCTGAGGGAGCTGGGGGTATTCAGTCTGGAGAAAAGGAGACTGAGAGGAGGCCTCATTGCTCTCCACACCTCCCTGAAAGGAGGCTGCAGTGAGGTGGCAGTGGGTGTCTTCTGCCTAGTCTCAGGTGATAGAAGGATAGAAAATGGCCTGAAATTGTGCCAGGGGAGGGTTAGGTTGGAGATCAGGGAAAACTAGTTTGCTGGAAGAGTGGTCAGGGGTTGGAACAGGCTGCCCAGGGAGGTGGTGGAGTCCCCATTGCTGCAGCTGCTTGGTGTAGCCTGCTCCTGGCACATCGTGGGTGCAAGCTGCAGCCTCTTGGTGCTGCCTTCTCCTGGCACACCCTGGGTGCAAGCTGCAGTCTCTTGGTGCTGCCTGTCCCTGGCACACCCTGAGTGCAAGCAGCAGTCTCTTGGTGCTGCCTGTCCCTGGCACACCCTGGGTGCAAGCTGCAGGTTCATGGTGCTGCCTGTCCCTGGCACACCCTGGGTGCAAGCTGCAGGTTCATGGTGCTGCCTGTCCCTGGCACACCCTGGGTGCAAGCTGCAGCCTCTTGGTGCTGCCTGTCCCTGGCACACCCTGGGTGCAAGCTGCAGCCTCTTGATGCTGCCTGTCCCTGGCACACCCTGGGTGCAAGCTGCAGGTTCATGGTGCTGCCTGTCCCTGGCACACCCTGGGTGCAAGCTGCAGCCTCTTGGTGCTGCCTTCTCCTGGCACACCCTGTGTGCAAGCTGCAGCCTCTTGGTGCTGCCTGTCCCTGGCACACCCTGGGTGCAAGCTGCAGTCTCTTGGTGCTGCCTGTCCCTGGCACACCCTGGGTGCAAGCAGCAGTCTCTTGGTGCTGCCTGTCCCTGGCACACCCTGGGTGCAAGCTGCAGGTTCATGGTGCTGCCTGTCCCTGGCACACCCTGGGTGCAAGCTGCAGGTTCATGGTGCTGCCTGTCCCTGGCACACCCTGGGTGCAAGCTGCAGCCTCTTGGTGCTGCCTGTCCCTGGCACACCCTGGGTGCAAGCTGCAGCCTCTTGGTGCTGCCTGTCCCTGGCACACCCTGGGTGCAAGCTGCAGCCTCTTGGTGCTGCCTGTCCCTGGCACACCCTGGGTGCAAGCTGCAGCTTCTTGGTGCAAGCTGCAGCTTCTTCCTCATCCCTCAGAGGCTGTTATGTTCCTTAAAGGGGCTGGCTTGGGTTGCTCTTGTACAAGGGGGAGCAGCCCTGCAGCTGTCCACCCTCCCCCTAACTTGTTCAACTCTTCTCTCTGCCAGGGTACACTGCGGGGACCCCCTACAAGGTGCCACCGACCCAGAGCAGCACTGCCCCTCCTCCCTACTCACCCTCTCCCAACCCATACCAGACTGCTGTGTACCCCATCAGAAGTGCCTACCCCCAGCAGAACCTCTACACCCAGGTAGGTGCCGCCCCAGCAATGTCATGGGCTGCTCAGCAGCGTCCAAACACAGCCCAAGGGGTCCTGCAAGGCTTTATCCAAGCAGATGTGGGTGGGATGGAGAGCTGGGCAAAGGGGAACCTCAGGAGGTTCAAGTGCTGGTCCTGGGGAGGAACCACACCAGGCAGAAGGACAAATTGGAGGCTGCCCTGCTGGAGAGCAGCTCCACAGAGAAAGACCTTGGAGTGCTGGTGGGCAGCAAGCTCTTCAGGGGACAGCAATGTGCCCTGGTGGCCAAGAGAGCCAATGGCATCCTGGGGTGCAGCAAGAGAAGTGTGGCCAGCAGGGCCAGGGAGGTTCTTCTGCCCCTCTGCTCTGCCCTGCTGAGACCACAGCTGCAATCCTGTGTCCAGTTCTGGCCTCCCCAGTGCAAGAGAGACAGAGACCTGCTGGAGAGAGTCCAAGGGAGAGCCAGGAGGATGCTTAGGGGACTTGAGCATCTGCCCTGTGAAGAGAGACTGAGAGCCCTGGGGCTGTTTAGTGTGGGGAAGAGAAGGCTGAGAGGGGATCTGATCAAGGTCTATGAATAGCTGAGGGGGAGGCGTGTCAAGAGGAAGGGGCAACGCTGCACCAAACTGTGAGGTGCAGCTGACAGGCTGGAGGGAAGGTATCCATCCAGAGGGACATGGACAGGCTGGAGAGATGAGCCCAAGCCAACCTCATGAGGTTCAGCAAGACCAAGGGCAAGGTCCTGCAGCTGGGTCAGGGCAATCCCAGGCACTGATACAGGCTGGGCAGGGACTGGCTGGAGAGCAGCCCTGGAGAAAAGGCCTTGGGGGTGCTGGGGGAGGAGAAGCTCAACAGGAGCCAGCAGGGAGCACTTGCAGCCCAGAGAGCCAACCACAGCCTGGGCTGCAGCAAGAGAAGTGTGGCCAGCAGGGCCAGGGAGGGGATTCTGCCCCTCTGCTCCACTCTGCTGAGACCACACCTGGAGCACTGTGTCCAGTTCTGGAGCCTCTGTGCCAGGAAGGATCTGGAGGTGCTGGAAGGTGTCCAGAGCAGGGCCACAAGGAGGAGCAGAGGGCTGGAGCTGCTCTGCTATGGAGACAGACTGAGAGAGCTGGGGTTGTGCAGTCTGGAGAAGAGAAGGCTCTGAGGAGACCTTCTTGTGGCCTTCCAGGATCTTCAGGGGGCTACAGGAAAGCTGGGGAGGGACTTTTGAGGGTGTCAGGGAGGGATAGGACTGGGCGGGGGGGGGTGGAGCAAAACTAGAAGTGGGGAGATTCAGACTGGATGTTAGGAAGAAGTTGTTCCCCACGAAGGTGGTGAGACACTGGCACAGGTTGCCCAGGGAGGTGGTGGAAGCCTCATGCCTGGAGGTTTTTAAGGCCAGGCTGGATGTGGCTGTGAGCAACCTGCTGTAGTGTGAGGTGTCCCTGGCCATGGCAGGGGGGTTGGAACTGGATGATCCTTGAGCTCCCTTCCAACCCTAAAAATCCCCACAACTGCTGGGGAGACCAAATCCATCCTTACCTGTGGGTTCTTCTCTGGTCCTGGCCCGCAGCAGGAGGTTGACATCTGCTAGCAGTGCCCCTCCCTAGCAGGCCTGAGATGGAGCAGGGCTTGCAGATGTTCTGCTTCCCAGGGTCTCTTGCTTGCAGTATAAGTTTTGACAGCCTGGAAGGGAACACCAATGATGGAGGCGCTTTGGTTGCTCCTTCCAGCCTGTGGTGCTTGCAGCACTCACCACCTAGCCTGTGTCTTCTCCACTAGCTGATTCTGCAGTCACCTTTTCTTCCTGGGCCTTCTTCCCATGGCCTTCTTATTCCCCAGGGAAATTCCTGCAGCTTTTGTAGTTCATGTAAGAAGGAAGTCATTTGATAGGCCACCTGCATCCCTTTCTCCCCTCCATCCAAACCTTCAGAGGTTTTCTGGTGGCTTTCACTAATGGAGGACCAAACCTCCCTCCCTTGCTTCAAACCCTTGAAGCTTTCTGGAGGAAACTTCAACCCACTACATGTTCCTTCTGGAGGACATCAGGAAGACTTGAGGGCTTGCAGTCTTGAAGGGAAAGACCACCAGAGAGGTCCAGGCTTGTGATATGGGCTTGGTTTCAGAATCTTCTGTGTCCTATTTGGGGCAGGCTTGGAGGTGTGGGGCTGTGCTGCTGCAGCCAGCATGACTGACCCTGAGATCTGCAACTGCTGCCTCCAAAGCAGGAGCTGCAGACAGGGCTGATGTGCCAGCAGGATCTGTGTTCCCAGGCACTGCACACAGAGCTGCTGACTGCCTCTGAGTCACAGAATCATCAAATGCTTTGGGTTGGAAGGGACCTTGCAAGGTCATCCAGTCCAACCCCCCTGCAGTCAGCAGGGACATCTACAGCTAGAGCAGGCTGCTCAGAGCCCCAAACAACCTGACCTGGAATGCTTCCAGGGTTTGGCATCTCCCACCTCTCTGGGCAGCCTGGGCCAGGCTCTCACCAGCCTCAGTGTCAAACATTTCTCCCTTCTCTCCAGTCTGAATCTCCCTCTTGGAGTGTCAAACCATCCCCTCTTGTCCTGTCCCAACAGGCCCTGCTCAAAAGTCTGTCCCCAGCTTTCTTCTCAGCCCCTTCAAGTCCTGCAAGGCCACCAGAAGGTCTCCCTGGAGCCTTCTCCAGGCTGAACAACACCAACCCTCCCAGCCTGGCCTCACAGCAGAGGGCTTCCAGCCCTCCCAGCATGGCTGTGGCCTCCTCTGGCCCTACTCCAACAGGTCCCTGTCTGTGCTGAGGCCTCCAGAGCTGCCCCAGAACTGCAGGTGGGGTCTGAGCAGAGCACAGCAGAGGGGCAGAATCCCCTCCCTGACCCTGCTGCCCACACTGCTGGGGATCAGCTCAGCACAGGGCTGGCTCTAGGCTGGCAGTGCTTGATGCCAGTTCATGTCCAGCTTTGCACTCCCCAGCACCCCCAGGTCCTTCTCACAGAATGGTAGAGGCTGGGAGTGACCCCTGGAGATCTTCTAAGTCCAACACTCCTCAGGGCTGTTGTCCATCCCTTCAACCCCTCAGCCTTGTCTTGGTACCAGAGGTTGCCCCAACTCACATGCAGGATGGAATCACAGAATCATGCAATGGTTTGGGCTGGAAGAGACCTCCAGAAGTCATCCAGTCCAAACCCCTCTGCACTCAGCAGGGACATCCTCAGCTAGATCAGGTTGCCCAGAGCCCTGTCTAGCCTCACCTTGAATATCTCCAGGGATGAGGCCTCAACCACCTCCCTGGGCAACCTGTTCCAGTGTTCCACCACCCTCATGGTGCAGAACTTGTTCCTCACATCCAATCTAAATCTGCTCTGCTGTAGTTTGAAGCCATTGCCTCTCATCCTGTCCCTGCAGGCCTCTGCAAACAGTCTCTCTGCAGCCTTCTTACAGCCCCCTTCAGGTACTGGCAGGCTGCTCTAAGGTCTCCCTGGAGCCTTCTCTTCTCCAGGCTGTAGACCTTAGCAACCAGTCCCTCTGCAGCCTTCTTGTAGCCCCCTTCGAGATCTCAAACGGGAGGCCACATTCCATGTCCTGCCCTTTGTCTGTGTGCTTCCAGTCCAGTGCCAAGGTGATGGTTGGTGGTTTTTTTTGGTGTTTTTTTCTCACCCTTACTCCCACAGGGAGCTTACTACACCCAGCCAGTGTATGCTGCACAGCCCCATGTCATCCATCACACCACCGTGGTCCAACCCAACAGCATCCCCTCGGCCATCTACCCAGCTCCAGTGGCCGCCCCCAGGACCAACGGAGTGGCCATGGGCATGGTCGCTGGCACCACCATGGCCATGTCAGCAGGTAAGGAGTCCCCCTCAGGGGACATCTGTGCTGGCACCTGTGCTGTTTCATGTTTTTATCAGTGCTATAGATAAGGAGATCTACAGTTGGGCCACAATGACCCCATGCAGCGGTTGCACCATTTAGTGATGACCTGGACAAGGGGATCAAGTCCATCATCAATCAGTTTGCATATGACACCAAGCTGGGGGCAGGCCTCAGTCTGGAGAGGGTAGGAGGGCTCTGCAGAAGGACCTTGGCAGGCTCCAGAGATGGGCAGAGCCCAAGGGCATGAGATTTAACAGGTCTGAGTGCCACATTCTACACTTGGGGCACAACAACCCCATGCAGAGCTACAGGCTGGGGTCAGAGTGGCTGGAGAGCAGCCAGGCAGAAAGGGACCTGGGGGTAGTGGTTGACAGCAGGTGAACATGAGCCTGCAGTGTGCCCAGGCAGCCAAGGGGGCCAATGGCATCCTGGCCTGCATCAGGAACAGTGTGGCCAGCAGGAGCAGGGAGGTCATTCTGCCCCTGTACACTGCATTGGTTAGGCCACATCTTGAGTCCTGTGTCCAGTTCTGGGCCCCTCAGGTTAGGAAGGATGTTGACTTGCTGGAAGGTGTCCAGAGAAGGGCAACAGAGCTGGGGAGGGGTCTGGAGCACAGCCCTGTGAGGAGAGGCTGAGGGAGCTGGGGTTGCTTAGCCTGGAGAAGAAGAGGTTCAGGGGAAACCTTATTGCTGTCTACAACTCCCTGAAGGGAGGTTGTAGCCAGGTGGATGTTGGTCTCTTCTCCCAGGCAGCCAGCACCAGAACAAGAGGACACAGTCTCAATCTGTGCCAGAGGAGGTTTACGCTGGATGTTAGGAAGAAGTTCTTCCCTAAAAGAGAGACTGGCCACTGGAATGTGCTGCCCAGGGAGGTGGTGGAGTCACTATCCCTGGAGGGGTTTAAGAAAAGCCTGTATGAGGCACTCAGTGCCATGGTCTGGTTGATTATTTAGGGTTGGGTGATTGGTTGCACTTGATGATCTCAAAGGTCTGGTTGATTCTGTGATAGACAGGGAGATTGAGGCACCATCAGTACTGTGCAGATGACACCAAGCTGAGTGGTGCTGTGGATCCACCAGAGGGACAGGATGGCATCCAGAGGGACCTGGACAGGCTGGAGAGGTGAAGCCCAGGTGAACCTCAGGAGGTTCCACAAGAGCAAGTGCAGGGCTCTGCCCCTGGGCTGGAACAATCCTCACTATCAATACAGACTGGGGGAGGAGGGGATGGAAAGCAGCCCTGAGGAAAAGGCCTTGGGGGTGCTGGGGGGGGAGAAGCTGGACAGGAGCAGGCAGTGTGAGCTTGCAGCACAGAAGGCCAAGGGCAGCCTGGGCTGCATCCAAAGCAGCGTTGGCAGCAGAGCCAGAGAGGTGACTCTGCCACTTTGCTCTGCTCTGGGGAGACCTCACCTGGAGTGCTGTGTGCAGGTCTGGAGCCCTCAGCACAGGAAGGACCTGGAGCTGCTGGAGCAGGTCTAGAGGAGGGCCAGGGAAATGCTCAGGGGGTTGGAGCAGCTCTGCTCTGAGGCCAGGCTGAGGGAGCTGGGGGTGTTCAGCCTGGAGAAGAGAAGGCTCCAGGGAGACCTTAGAATACCTTGCCAGTACCTGAAGGAGGCTACAAGAAGGCTGCAGAGGGACTGTTTGCTAAGGCCTGCAGGAACAGTATGAGAGGCAGTGGCTTGAAATGAGAGAAGAGCAGATTTAGATTGGATGTGAGGAACATCCAGCCTGGCCTTAAAAACTTCCTGGGATGAGGCTTCTCCCTGGGCAGCCTGTGCCAGTGTCTCACCCCCCTCATGGGGAAGAACTTCTTCCTAACATCCAATCTGGATCTGCCCACTTCTGCTGATGTTCTTCACAGTATGCTGCAGTCATGCCAGCTTCAAAACTGAGCCCTGACAGTGTGCTGCTTGCTTGGACTGGATGATCTTCAAGGTCTCTTTCAAGCCAGATATATTCTGGGATTTTATAGTTGTACTTGCTGGGTACTCCTCCTTTGCAAGTGAAAAACCAGTTGGTTTCCTCCTGCTGCTGATCTAAGGCAATTTTGTTTTGGTTAGCAGAGGAGACCCTTTTGTGTGGCTCACTCTGGAGGGATGCATCCTTACATCCTTAAATATATTCTTTCTTAGTCTTGGATCCTGAAATGTGTTCTGTCATCCTTAAATGTTCTTTCATCCCTTCAATGTGTTCTAGCATCTTTAAACACATTGTTCTTTCGCTCTTACATCCCCAACAACGTCATTCTTGCCTGTCATAAAATCAGAGCATTGTCTGGGTTGGAAAAGACCTCCAAGATCATCCAGTCCAAGCATGTGTGGAGAACAGGGCTGCTGAGGAGCAGCTGAGGGAGCTGGGGGTGTTCAGTCTGAAGAAAAGGAGGCTGAGGTGAGACCTCATTGCTCTCTACAGCTCACTGAAAGGAGGTTGCAGTGAGCTGGGGTTGGTCTCTTCTCCCTAGTCTGAGGTGATAGGGTGAGAGGAAATGGCCTGAAATTGTGCCAGGGCTGGGTTAGGTTGGAGATGAGGAAGAATTTGTTTCCTGGAAGAGTGGTCAGGGGTTGAAACAGGCTGCCCAGGGAGGTGTGGTGGAGTCCCCATGCCTGGAGGTGTTCATGGAACCTGTGGCCCTGGCACTTTGGGGCATGGTTCAATGGCCACGGTGGTGCTGGGTCGATGGTTGGAAGTGATGAACCTGGAAGTCTTTTCCAACCCAAACAATTCTCTGGTGCCTTAGCATTCCAGCAGTCATGTGTGCAGAGAGGTTCCAAGGAACTGCACATCTTTTGAGTTGCTTCAGGGGCTGCATTCTTCATGGGGTTCTGTGCTAAGCCCAGACCGTGGCTCCTGTGTATTTTATTATCTGCTTCTGTGCTGTTGTAATGCAGATGCAAAGAGCATTTCCATTTAAACTTTCCAGCCCTTTTGTGTTGATTCTGGCAGAGCCATGCTGTCTGTCTGTGTCTCTTTCTGAACTAAGGCACCTGTCCTTCTCCTTGCTGAAGTGTTTCTCCCATGCCCATTGCAGGAACCTTGTTGACCACCCCCCAGCACACTGCCATCGGAGCACATCCAGTGTCTGTGCCAACGTACAGGGCTCAAGGAACCCCCACCTACAGCTATGTACCTCCACACTGGTAAACCCACTGGCCAGTCCATGTAAGTCTTGCCTTGGTAAGGTCTTGCCCTGCCCTTCTTGGTTCCATAGCCACCCGGCACCCTTGTTG
This sequence comes from Melanerpes formicivorus, assembly GCF_026170545.1. Classification (NCBI taxonomy): domain Eukaryota; kingdom Metazoa; phylum Chordata; class Aves; order Piciformes; family Picidae; genus Melanerpes; species Melanerpes formicivorus. The sequence continues at coordinate 31,965,703 of NW_027142353.1, read as the reverse complement.
CTTCTCTCCTTCCTGCTAAGCTGCTGAATCCCTTTTATCTGGGGGGGGTGGTTTGACTTCAGAAGAGCCAGGGTGCTGCCCCCAGGGAGGTGGTTGGGGGTCCATTCCTGGAGATATTCAAGGTGAGGCTCAACAAGGCTCTGGGCAGCCTGATCTAGGTGAGGGTTTCACTGCTGAGTGCAGAGGGAGTTGGACTGGATGACCTCTGGAGGCCCCTTCCAACCCAGACCATTCTATCATTCCATGATTCTGTCATTCCATGATTCTATGATTTGACTCCAGAAAGGCCATTTGACTCCAGAAGAGCCAACATTTTTGTGGTCAAGAGGTAGACACAAAGATGACCCAAAGGCAGGAATCCCTCTGCTGTGAGGCCACGCTGAGAGAGTTGGGGTTGTTCAGCCTGGAGAAGAGAAGGCTCCAGGGAGACCTTCTGGTGGCCTTTCAGTACTTCAAGGTGGGGGTCTAAGAAAGCTGGGGACAGACTTTTGAGCATGGCCTCTTGTGACAGGACAAGGGGGGGATGGATTTAAGGTAAAAGAGGGAGATTGGACTAGGTGGAAGGAAGAAATTTTTGCTGGTGAGGGTGGTGAGAGTCTGTCCCAGGTTGCCCAGAGAGGTGGGAGATGTCCCATCCCTGAAAGTTTCCCAGGTCAGGTTGTTTGCTCTAGTTGAAGATGTTCCATCTTATTGCAGGGGGAGGTGGGCTAGATGACCTTGAAAGGTCCTTTTGAGCCCCAAACATCTATGATTCTGTATTTAGCAGTGCTCCCCAGCAGAGGCAGCTTCACAGCAAGCTGTCATGGGGCTGTGAAGGCTGTGAGGAAAGTAGATAGCTTCACCTCAAGGGTGTTAGCAAAGCAGATACCTTCACCTCACACCTTCCAACTTGGTTGGCTTTAGAAGTGACTTCAGTGGCTTTAAGCCTCTCAGGGCATTTCATACATTCATAGAATGGGTTGGGTTGGAAGAGACCTTGAAGATCATCCAGTCTCAACCCCCTAGCCATGGTCAAGGACACTTTCCACTAGCCCAGGTTGCTCAAGGCCTTGTCCAGTGTGGCACTGAGCACTTCCAGGGATGGGACATCCACGACCTCCCTGGGCAACCTGTTCCAGTGTCTTCCCCACCCTGACTGGAAAGCTGAGCACTGTGAGGATGGAAATTTTGCTGCTTTAAGGTCTGGGATGTGTCACTCTCTCTCTCTCATAGTGTCAATGGAATGGTTAGTGTTGGAAGAGGCCATAAAGATAGCAGAATCACAGAAGGATAGGGGCTGGCAGGGACCTCTGGAGATCATCTAGTCCAGCAACCCTACCAGGGTTGGACCTGATGATCTGAAAGCTCTATTTCAACTGAAATGATTCTATGATTCTAGATGAGGTTGCTCAGACCCCCCCCTCCAACCTGACCTGGAATGGTTCCAGGTATGGGACATCTCCCACCTCTATGGGCAACTTGGTTCAGTGTCTCACCACCTTCATCATCAAAGATTTCCTCCTCATCTCTAATGTAATCCACACTGGGCATGGTGCAGGGTGCAGAGGAGGGCAGAACTGGGTGAGGTTGGAACTAGATGATCCAGCAGCACGCTGTGCTGGGTTAAGAACTGGCTGGATGGCTAGGCCCAGAGTGTGGTGGTGAATGGTGCTACATCCAGCTGGCAGCCAGGCACTAGTGGTGTGCCCCAGGGATCAGTGCTGGGCCCCATCCTGTTCAATATCTTTATTGATGATCTGGATGAGGGCATTGAGTCCATCAGCAGTCAGTTTGCAGATGACACCAAGCTGGGGGCAGGAGTTGAGCTGTTAGAGGCTAGGAGAGCTCTGCAGAGGGACCTCAATGGCCTGGACAGATGGGCAGAATCCAAGGGCATGAGATTGAACACATCCAAGTGCCAGGTGCTGCACATTGGCCACAACAACCCCATGCAGTGCTACAGGCTGGGGACAGAGTGGCTGGAGAGCAGCCAGGCAGAGAGGGACCTGGGGGTGCTGATTGACAGCAGCTGAACATGAGCCTGCAGTGTGCCCAGGTGGCCAAGAAGGCCAATGGCATCCTGGCCTGCATCAGGAACAGTGTGGCCAGCAGGAGCAGGGAGGTCATTCTGCCCTGTACTCAGCACTGGTTAGGCCACACCTTGAGTCCTGTGTCCAGCTCTGGGCCCCTCAGGTTAGGAAGGAGGTTGACTTGCTGGAAGGTGTCCAGAGAAGAGCAACAGAGCTGGGGAGGGGTCTGGAGCACAGCCCTGTGAGGAGAGGCTGAGGGAGCTGGGGTTGCTTAGCCTGGAGAACAGGAGACTCAGGGGAGACCTTATTGCTGTCTACAACTCCCTGAAGGGAGGTTGTAGCCAGGAAGGGGTTGGTCTCTTCTCCCAGAATGAGAGGACACAGTCTCAAGCTGCACCAGGGGAGGTTTAGGCTGGAGGTGAGGAAGAAATTCTTCACAGAAAGAGTGGAATAGACTGCCCAGGGAGATGGTGGGGTCAGCATCCCTGGAGGGGTTTAAGAAAAGCCTGGATGAGGCACTCAGTGCCATGGTCTGGTTGATTAGATGATGTTGGGTGATAGGTTGGACTTGATCTTGAAGGTCCTTTCCAACCTGGTTAGTTCTGTCATGATTCTGTGATAAGGTCCTTCCTCAGCTGTTGTGGTTTAAGCTTTTCCCAGAGTGCAAAAGCCCAAATGGAAGAGATTTGGGTTGCCTCTCCTCTCCCATTTTCCCAGCAGAGAAAAGCAAAATTAGTCAGGAGGAGGAAAGAGACTTAAAATTACTAAAGAAACAGCCTTGAGTGGATTTGGAAGTAAAAAGGTAACTTTAACAAGGTACAAAAGGCACATCTGGCAAAGGATTCTCTGGATGCAAGATGGATTCTCTTTAGGTGCAGGCCTTAGGAGTCTGGAGCAGCATGGAACAGTCCCCACCAGGTGGCTAACAGCAACAGCAGCAAGAGGGTGTCAGCCAACTGATGGCAGGAGAAGAGAGTGAGGCAGGAAATGGCTTCTCCTTAAATAGGATCGTGGGCAGGAAGTGGGAGTGGAATAGTCTGGCACAAGGACAGGTTAGGGACTGCCCTGCTGGAGAGCAGCTCCACAGAGAAAGACCTTGGAATGCTGGTGGGCAGCAAGTGCTGCAGGGGACAGCAATGTGCCCTGGTGGCCAAGAGAGCCAATGGCATCCTGGGGTGCAGCAAGAGAAGTGTGGCCAACAGGGCCAGGGAGGTTCTTCTGCCCCTCTGCTCTGCCCTGCTGAGACCACAGCTGCAATCCTGTGTCCAGTTCTGGGCTCCCCAGTGCAAGTGAGACAGAGACCTGCTGGAGAGAGTCCAAGGGAGAGCCACGAGGAGAGACTGAGAGCCCTGGGTCTGTTTAGTGTGGGGAAGAGAAGGCTGAGAGGGGATCTGATCAAGGTCTCTCAGTCTCTGAGGGGTGGCTGTCAAGTGGAGGGGGCCAAGCTCTTTTGGGTGCTGCACAGCAATAAGCCAAGGAGCAGTGGATACAAACTTGAACACAGAAGGTTTCAGCTCAACCTGAGGAGAAACTTCTTTGGTGTGAGGGTGCCAGAGCCCTGGAGCAGGCTGCCCAGAGAGGTTGTGGAGTGTCCTTCTCCAGAGACTTTCCAAAGCCACCTGGATGCCTTCCTGTGCAGACTACCCTGGGTGATGCTGCTCTGGCAGGGGATTGGACCTGATGATCTCTGGAGGTCCCTTCCAACCTCTGTGCTTCTATGATCAAAGAATCATGGAAACATAGAGTCATAGAACCTCTAATGTTCTGTGACACTGTGACTTTGACCCAGGGACCTCTCTCCCTAGTAGAGGGGGGGCCCAAGTCTCTGCACCCTCCTGCCTCAGGATTCTTCGTCCACCCTAGGGGCTAGGTTCTTTTCAGCCCAGCCCACCTCCTGTGCTGGGCTTGTAACCTAGCCCGTCAAGCTCCAAGCATTCTGTGCCCTCTCTTGATCCCTCCTAACTCCAGGCTCTTCTGATCCTTTTGCTCTCTTGCAGATCTGGAGCCCAACATTGTATGCAACTTAACACAAGTCTTACATGGGTGCTGCGGCCGCCGTTCCCCCGCAGCTTCCCCCTCCTCGTCTGTTTGCAAGAACAAAAAGAAAACAATGAAGTGCAAAGATCACTTTATGCATTCTTTAGTGGGTTTTGTAAAAGCTGCTCTTTTCTAATCTTCTGCCTCTTTTATTTTATTGGTTGGGTTTTGGATTCTTTTTGTTGTTGTTGTTGTTGTTGTTGTCATCGTTGTTTCTCCTCCCTCCTTCCCCTCCCCCCCGCCCATCCGTGGTGTTTAACACACAAGTACTGACACTGAGCAATAGGCAACTTCTCTCTCTCTCTCTCGCTCTCTCTCGCTCTCTCTTTGGTCCTGTCCTTTGGAAAGCTCAGAAGCTTCACTTCATTTTGGTTTGGGTTTGTTTTGGTTGTTGTTTCTCCAGCATTGCCCAGGTTGAGTGGTGCAAAGATTTCTGCCCTCCTTCACCCCCCCACCCGTGTTTGTTTGGGTTCCTGCCCCTTCCCCTTTACGTCGTCGTTGGCGAGAGCCTTGGTTTTCTTCTTTGGCTAGTTAAGAGTTGGTTGATGTTCTTCAGGGGTCCTCTTGTGACAAGCACAGCTCTGGTAGGCTTGTTCTGGTTTGATTTGGGTGTTTTTATTCCTTGCTTTGTGTTGAAGGCTTAATCTTCCATCAAGAGCAAAACAAAAACTAGAATTGGTGTCTTCCAGCTAGCTCTGCCATGCTCCGCAGGGAGGTTCTCAGCTCATCCCTTCTTCTGTAGGAGTAAGAGAGTAGCCAGTAGCAACATAACACACGTGGTCTGTAGGAAGGAGAAGGGCTGGTCACCAATAGGTCTTGGGGCTGCTCTTTCCAACTGGGCAAAGAGGTTTTGTTGTCCTCAGAGAGCTGCCTGCCCCAGGGGAGCGTCTGGCATCTCTTGGGAAGTTGAGCTGCTCCCCTTCGGCCACGTCTTGGGGCTGTGTGAGGGAGAGGGCAGCTTCCTCTTCCTTGCATGGCTACCCTTTGCAGGCTGGTGGCTGTTGAAGGAAGCAAGGAGGTGTTGAAGGGTTGATCTGAAGAGCTTCTCCAGGTCCAGGGGTTGGTCTGAAGAGTTTTGTCAAGTCCAGGGGCTGGTCTGAAGAAAGTCTTCAGGTCCAGGGGTTGGTGTGAGTTGCTTCTTTAGGTCCAAGGGTCAGTCTGAAGAGCTTCTCCAGGTCCTGTTGTTGGTCCAAAGAGCTTTGCCAAGTCCAGGGGTTGATCTGAAGAGCTTCTCCAGTATTTGTTGGTGTGGGGAAGGAGGTTGACTGGTTGATGGAGAAGAGTCACTGAGCAGGGCAAGGGGGAAGAGGAGTGGCAGGCCTGAGACCAAACTGTGACACCTCTGTGGCATTTGAGGTGCCCCCTTCCACTTCTTTGGGCTACAACTGGTTTGGAGACCTCCAGGAGAAATGTTGCCCTGGCTCCACAGAGGAAGGCTGGAGAAGAGGGGGGATGATGTCTAGCTGCTCTGCTTGGGAAGCAGGGAGAAGCAGGGGGAAGAGGAAGCCATAGCAATAAACATGTCCCCATCCTCATGGGAAGGCTCCTGAGAAAAGGTGAAGAGCAAGGAAGGAAGGAGATCCCCAGCTGATGTGGAGGAGGCTGGGGGACAAAGGGCATACAGAGCCTGTGGGCATCAGGGCAGCTTCTGGGGGGAGGTTTGCCTTAGGTGAGGACATGAGGACATGAAGCTGACTGCAGCTGGTGACCTCCCACCTCAGGGTGGCAGTAAATTGTCTTGAGGGCAGCAGAGAGAGTCCATATTTGGTCCATGGTTGGGTTTTAAACCCATACCACCAAACCCACCATAGAAACCAGGTTCTGCTGCTGCTGCTTCTTCTCCTAAGACAAAACTATGGTTGGGTTTTGGTGTCTCACTCAAGCTTGCCCAAAGAGTTCCATCCACCCATTGGTGTGTCTGCAGCTCTCCTGTCTCTTGGGCTCACAGCTGACCACATCCAGAGCCTTGAAAGAGGTCAGGTTAGGAGATGTGGATGGGAATTGGTCAGGTTAGGAGATGTGGGTGGGGATTTCTCAAGTTGGGAGATGTGGATGGGAGTCCCTCCCAGCCTGGCCTTGCCTTGCCTGGACTTCCAAGCCATGCATGGTGTTGAATCAGTGCCCAAATGTCTCCATTGGTTGCTCTGCTTTGGTCATGCCTGCATGGTATGACCAGATGGCAGTGGAGACCAACACCTTGCCCAGGATGTGGAGGTCAGGCTGGAGGGTCCTTCAGAAGACAGTGACCACTTACTGATATGTGGGTGAATCCTTCTTGCTCTTGGTGGTGTCTCCCAGCTTGGCTTCTGCTGCCCTTGGAAGGAGCTACTGGAGCTCCTTCCCAGGAGCATGGGGCCAAAGGAGAAACAAGCTAAGGGTCCCAAGAGGACTTTTCCTTCCTGCTGGTTGGCCCCAGGTGGTTTGTCAGGACAGGTTGGCACTGTCACTACTGTGTGAGGGGCATCTGGTTGGTTCTGCTGGTTTTCAAGGAAGCCCTAAGAAAGCTCTGGTTGGACCTTCCCCAACCTCCAGGGTGAAGACCGAGCACCAGCGCTGTGGGGTGGGGAAGGTGAAGTTCTCCCATGGAGAACTTTGGGTTCATGCAAAAGGCAAAGAGGAGACATGAAAGAGTCAGTGACCTAGAGGATTGCCCCAGTGAGCTTGGTTAAGCCAAGGGTTAGCCCTGAAGAGCAACAGGACACTTGGAAGTGGCACTGCCACATCAATCCTTCCACTCTCTGTAGCACATTGGAGTTCAACCTGGGCCATAAAAAAATGACCCCCCAGTAGATCACAGGACTTGAAGACCTCTCCACCACCCTTTGTTTGGCTCTCACTGATGTGTCTGAGGATCTCTCAGCACCAGAACACATAGCATAGGGTAGGATTTAGCCAACCTCACAGCATGGTGACTCCTAGGGTCCAACAAGCTTCATTCTCCCAGCCTGGGCTCTGGAGAGGAGGACCTTACCCAACAGACACCATCCCACCCCTGCCTAGGCACCCTTCACCCTTAACTGCTTTAGGACTGCTGAAAGTGTGGCCCACAGCTCAGCAGGAGAGGTCAAGCACCCTCCTGAAAGGGAAGAAAACACTAAAGGTAGGGGAGGAAGCTCATGGAAGATCACCCAACACCACTGCTGGGTTAGTTTTAACTGATCCCATAATGCCCAGGTAGGAACAGTCATTAACTCAACCAGGGTGTGAAGATGGTCACCGGCTCTTGGGTGAGAAGCTTTGCTGAGCACCTTTGGCAAACCAGCTTTGGGTTTAGGCTTGGACTACTGCATGCTTCCAGGGCCACCAGAGGGCCTCTGGGGGCCACCACAGGGCTCCAGGTTTGGGTAGCTCCTCAAGGTGGCTTTGTGAAGCTGGGGGGGGGGGGGGAGATGCTCCCTGCCACTATGTGGAGCTTGATGCCCCCCTGCCTCAAGCCAGCAGTGAGCTGCAGCTCTGTCCCTTTCCCCATGGAGAGATGTGGGGGAAGGACAAGGATAGATGGAAAGATGGGAGGAAAGTTCATGATCCCATTGCTTACGGGAAGGTCCTGAGGAGCTCACAACCCAATGGGGGGACTCCCTGATCAGAAACACTGATGGGGAGGCACCAGCTTCTCCAGCAAAGCTTTGCTGGTGTTGGTTATGAAAAAGGGTTTCCCATGGTGAAAGGCAGGGAAGAGCAACTCTCCCCCATGAAACGTGGCCTCCATTTGCCCATATCTTGAGGTTCTTCAAGCATCTAGCAGCCCTGAAATGTGGCCACCCTTTGCCCTTATCTTGATGTTCTCCAAGGATCTATATCCATGAAACATGGCCTCCATTTGCCCAGAGTTTGAGGCTCTCCAAGCAACTACTGCCCATGAAACATGGCCTCCATTTGCCCTTAGTTTGAAGTTCTCCAGGCATCTGATCAGCCCCAAATTGTGGCAGGGTTAAAACAACCCTCAGCAGACTGGCAAAGTGTCTGGGAGCTTTAAAATTCCAGCTGAAGGAGAAGGAAAGGAACCCTGCAACCCCTGCTCTGGCCATTAACCCATCCCTGCCAAGAGCATGCAAGGTTTGGGGGGGTGGGGAAAATGTCATCTGAATAATGGTGGTGGCCCCCAACCTTGGAGGCCTGGAGCCATCTTGCCTCCAGTAGCTGTCTCCTCAGGACCTGGACAAGATGGAATGACCATCAAGGCTTGGCTAAAGGCTTTGGCTTCCAGGGTAGGTAGCCAGTTCTAAGTATGGTCCTTCCTGGCACCCACCATATCCTTACCATCCCTCCAGGGGATTTGGGATGATGTGGTCTCCATCCAAGAGGGTCTTGCTTTCTTAGAGGGTGAAACAACCACATGGAGTCATTTGGTTCCCATAGGGAATCCCAACCAGCCAACACCAGCAAGGAGAGCTCCTGGAGACCCCGAAGTCCAGCATCTTGGTGGTGGTGGGACTCTGCTTTTAGTTGTCCAGATTTGGAGGTCCTCCAAGGATCTATCAGCCCTGAAATGTGGCCACCCTTTGGCACTGTCTTGAGGATCTCCAGGGATGTATCACCCCTGAAACATGGCTTCTATTTGCCCAGATTTTGAGGGTCTCCAAGCATCCATCACTCCCAAAATGTGGCCACCCTTTGCCCACTTTTTGAGGTTCTCCAAGCATCTAAGATCCATGAAACATGGCCTCCATTTGCCCTGATCTTGATGTTCTCCAAGCATCTATGATCCAAGAAACATGGCCTCCCTTTGCCCTTAAGGTTCTCCAAGGATCTGTCACCCCTGAAACATGGCCTCCATTTGCCCATTAGTTGAGGGTCTCCAAGCATCTCTTGTCCCCAAGTCCTTGCCACCCTTTGCCCATAACTTGAGGGTCTCCCAGCATCTCTCACCCCCAAATTGTGGCCACCCTTTGCCCATGTCTTCCCTTTGCTTTGCCCACAGCAGGACCAGGCTCTGGCTATTTTTTCCTGCTAGCATTCCCCTAGGGAAAACTAAAGCCTGGTAAGGAGCTTGGGTTGGAGGAGAGCTTGGAACAGGAGATTCTGTAGAGTGTTGTACTGTGGCACTCCTGGCTTCACCAGGAACTGGGTATGGGAATGTTTGCAAAGCAGGAGTAGTAAAGGCCATGGTTTCAAGCCAGCAATTCCCAGCTGGAAATGCTCAGATTTGCTGTGTTGGGAAATCTCCTGCTGCAAGGTGGCCACTTGCAAGGGATGGAGCTTGCTGGGATGGGAAGCTGGGGTTTAACTGGGGCAGGGTGCTGGCTGGGCTGAGATTTGGGGGTCAGCAGTCAGACAGCAGGGTCAGGATGGCACCAAGGGCTGCAGGATGGCAGCCAAACCCTCCCAGGGTGCAGGATGGTACCAAGGACCTTCCTGGAGTGCAGGATGGCACCAAGGGCATTCCTGGAGTGCAGGAAGGGCATTTCTGGGGTGCAGGGTGGCATCCAAACCTTCCTGGAGCTCAGGATGCCACCCAAAGCTGGGCTCCTCCCCCTCTTCCTACTTAATATTTGGCGTTTGATTAATGTTGAGTGGTTTGAAGCATTATTGGACCTCAAAGCAAACTAAAGACCAACCCCCACCCCCCCCCCAAAAAAAAAAAAGAATTTTTCACCCCAAAAATTCAACCATGTCTTCCAAATGTGAAGTAGAGAACAAGACCAGGAGGGTCCTTCTCAGAGCTGGGGTGGATCCCTCTAGATTCCAGGTGGATCCTTCTCAGATCTTGGTGGATCCCTCTAGGTTCCAGGTGGGTCCTTCTGAGATCTTGGTGGATCCTACTCAGATCCTGGAACCCAGAAGGACCAACTAAGATCTCAGGATGGTCCTCCTGGAATCCAGAAGGAGATGCCCTGGAAATGCCCCACAGCCTCCCTGGTTTGTTCATCCAAGGTGGTAAATTTTAGGGGTCGGGGGAGGAGTGGGGGTGGAGGGGAGGGGTTGGGGTTTCTTTGTGTCCCCTCCCCCTGCCCCCAAGTTTGTTTTCTGTTCTGGTTTTGGGGTTCTGAAGATCAAGTTGTGATCTCCCCTGCCACATTTCAGCCAAGACTTTGTAAACCCTGTGGGGCTGTTCTGTTTCCTGGGAGATTGTAGAAGGTTGGAGAACTTACTCAAATGTTTCCAAAAAATAAAAGGAAAAGAAAAAGAATAATAATAATTAAAAAAAAAAAGAAGACAAAAAAAAAAGTACTGAATTAAAGTCAATTAAAGAGCCCAAAAGAGTTTGGTGGTTGAGTGGTTTGCTTTTTTGGTTTGGGTGGAGAAGGGAACAGGATCAACCTCGGCTGGAGGTGGAGAAGGGAACAGGATCAACCTCTGCTGGAGGCTGGAGTTGGAGAAGGGAACAGGATCAACCTCTGCTGGAGGCTGGAGGTGAAGAAGGGAACAGGATCAACCTCTGCTGGAGGCTGGAGGTGAAGAAGGGAACAGGATCAACCTCTGCTGGAGGCTGGAGGTGGAGCTTGATGGTGTCCAGCCCAACCTTGGGCTGGGGTTTCCCTCCACCCCCCAACCCCTAAAGGGATCTTACAGGAGCAGCTCCAGAGTGGAGGGTGAGGTCTTCATGGTGAGCAGGCATCATCACCACACTCTCCTGGGTGGATGGAGGCTTTGATTAGAGGAGATGGAGATGGTAGGAGAGCAGCTTTGACCAGAGCAACCCATGCCTGGGTTGGGTTGGGGGAAGGTTGGAGCTGTCCTGTGGTCCAGAGACCTCAGCATGTGATGTGGGATGTTGGCAGCTGGTGAGGGAGGGCAAGCAAGAGCTCAGGATGTTCCTGGAGAGGCTTCAACAGACCTAGGAGGTGGCCATGAGAGGCCGTCCTGGCTGGGCAACCTCCTCCATTGCATGTTGCCTCCAGTGGAGCTATGGGTCCTGGAGATGCTCTCCAGCAGGCTGCCCACAGCAGGGCCACCGCCAGTGTCACAGGGATGCTTTCCATCAGGTCACCATGCCAAGGCCACCACCACAGCTCCTAGAGATGCTCTCCATCAGGCCACCATGGTGTGGCCACTACCACTTGCTTTGGAGCTCCTGGAGATACGCTCTCCACCAGGCCACCACACCATGGCCACCAGGGACCGGGACTCCTCCTCTCCAGCTGGGCAAGATGTTGGCTTTGGTGTGGACACCTTGGTGACAGGAGCAGAGCCAAGCTGCCAGCTCCACCACCTGCTGGCTTTCCACAGGGTGCCCAGGGTCCCTCTGTCCTCACCGTGGGGGCTTTGTGGATGTCACCGGCCCCCAGAGGCAGCTCCCAGGCCAGGTGCTGGCTGTGTAGGACAAAGGATGAATTTCGTCTGTGGGTGAAGCTGGATTGGACTCTTTACACCACCCAAGGTGGCAAGAGCCACTCACTGTCACTCCTTCAGCCACGATGACTCTCACCACCCAGGGCCATCCCAGGTTGGAGAAGACAACTCCTCCTTCCAGGGCAAGCAGCCAGGTTATCCCCACCACCCCCTGCCAGCTGGCCCCACCTGCAGCACCTGATCCAGGCCCCCCATAAAGATGCCGACGCCCTGCAGGATTTGGCCACAGGTTCAGGAAGGTCAAAGCGTCCCCGGATTGACAGGAGATGGAGGTCCAGGATGGCAGCTGAGGGGCTGCAGTGACCACTGAGCATCAGTGCCGTGAGCTGGGGGGGGGGGGGGGGGGGCTCAGCTGGACAGGGGGCTGCAGGTGTCTGTGGGCAGAGGTGAGTTTGCATAGAACCACGGAATGGTTTGGGTTGGCAAAGCCCTCCAAGATCATCAGGTCCAACCTTCAACCCAGCACCACCATGGCCATCAAACCATGGCCACAGGTTTCTTGAGCACCTCCAGGCATGGGGACTCCACCACCTCCGTGGGCAGCCTTTTCCAATCCCTGACCACTCCTGCAGCAAAGAAATTCTTCCTCCTCTCCAACCTAACCCTCCTCTGGCACAATTTCAGGCCACTTCCTCTCCTTCTATCACCTGATACCAAGGAGAAGAGCCCAATCCCCACCTCGAGAGCCAGAAGGTTTCCCTCATTCTCCTCTTCTCCAGACCCTTCCCCAGCTCTGTTGCCCTTCTCTGGCCCTGCTCCAGCCCTCAATGTCCTTGGAGGGAGGAGCCCAAAACTGACCCCAGGATTCCAGGTGCACCCTCCCCAGTGCCCAGCCCAGGGGCACAATCCCTGTCCTGCTCCTGCTGCCCACACCATTGCCGCTCCAGCCCAGGCTGCTGCTGCCCCTCTTGGCCACCTGGGCACCCCCTGGCTTGTCTTCAGCCAACTGCCAACAAGCACACCCCAGGTCTTTACTTTCTGGGCACTTTTCAGCCTCTCTGGCCCCGGACTGGAGCCTTCCTGGGGGTTGCTGTGCCTCAAGTGCAGCACCCAGCCCTTGGCTTTGTTGAACCTAATCCCCTGGATGCAGCCTGTGTGTGCATGTACATACACACATGGGAACAAGGAGAGAGCTCCATCTGCAAGCCCGGGGGTGTTCACATGTGTGTGCTGGTGTCCTCTGGATGTTAGGAAGAAGTTCTTCCCTAAAAGAGAGACTGGCCACTGGAATGTGCTGCCCAGGGAGGTGGTGGAGTCACTATCCCTGGAGGGGTTTAAGAAAAGCCTGTATGAGGCACTCAGTGCCATGGTCTGGTTGATTATTTAGGGTTGGGTGATTGGTTGCACTTGATGATCTCAAAGGTCTGGTTGATTCTGTGATAGACAGGGAGATTGAGGCACCATCAGTACTGTGCAGATGACACCAAGCTGAGTGGTGCTGTGGATCCACCAGAGGGGCAGGATGGCATCCAGAGGGACCTGGACAGGCTGGAGAGGTGAAGCCCAGGTGAACCTCAGGAGGTTCCACAAGAGCAAGTGCAGGGCTCTGCCCCTGGGCTGGAACAATCCTCACTATCAATACAGACTGGGGGAGGAGGGGATGGAAAGCAGCCCTGAGGAAAAGGCCTTGGGGGTGCTGGGGGGGGGAGAAGCTGGGCAGGAGCAGGCAGTGTGAGCTTGCAGCACAGAAGGCCAAGGGCAGCCTGGGCTGCAGCCAAAGCAGCACTGGCAGCAGAGCCAGAGAGGTGATTCTGCCACTTTGCTCTGCTCTGGGGAGACCTCACCTGGAGTGCTGTGTGCAGGTCTGGAGCCCTCAGCACAGGAAGGACCTGGAGCTGCTGGAGCAGGTCCAGAGGAGGGCCAGGGAAATGCTCAGGGGGTTGGAGCAGCTCTGCTCTGAGGCCAGGCTGAGGGAGCTGGGGGTGTTCAGCCTGGAGAAGAGAAGGCTCCAGGGAGACCTTAGAATACCTTGCCAGTACCTGAAGAAGGCTACAGGAAGGCTGGAGAGAGACTGTTTGCAGAGGCCTGCAGGGACAGGACAAGAGGCAAAGGCTTCAAACTAGAGCAGAGCAGAGTTAGATTGGATGTGAGGAACAAGTTCTGCACCCTGAGGGTGGTGGAACACTGGCACAGGTTGCCCAGGGAGGCTGTGGATGCCTCCTCCCTGGAGGTGTTGAGGGCCAGGCTGGATGAGGCCTTGAGCATCCTGAGCTGGTGCGAGGTGTCCCTACTCATGGCAGGTTGGGGATTTGGACCTGGATGACCTTTAGGGTCCCTTCCAGCCCAAGCCATTCACTTTGTCTCTCATTTCCCTGCACAGCTGCCTGTGTGAAGGAGGGCAGGCTGCCCCCGCAGCTGCCCATGAATCACCCCTTGCTGTGCCACCCAGTACCAGGCCCTGGCAGCAGCATGCAGCACTCTGTGTGGCACTCTCTTCACTCCCTGTCCCTTGGCTGTGTCCCTGTTTGTGCCTGGCTCTAGGTGTGTGCAGATGTCTCAGTGCACGTCCACACAGGGGTAGCTTTGTGTCTGTGGGACCAGAGGGGGAATCACAGACAGCCACAGAATCCTTTTGGTGGGAAAAGACCTTGGAGATCCTCCATCCCAACCACTTTATAACTCTACCAAGGCTGGTGCTGAGCCATGGCCCTCAGCACCACAGCTCTGCCTCTTTGAAATGCCTCCTGGGATGGGGAGTCAGCCACCTCCCTGGGCAGCCTGTGACAGTCCTTGAGAACCCTTTCAGTGAAGTTTCTTCTGCTGTCCAACCTAACCCTCCCCTGCTGCAGCTTGAGGCCATTTCTTTATGTCCTGTCACTTGTTCCTTGGGACCAAGCCCTGTGCAGCTCCAAGCTCCTCTCAGGGAGCTGTAGAGAGCCAGGAGGTCTCCCCTTCAGCCTCCTTTCCTCCAGACTAACCAACTCCTCCCCAGCCCTGTTCTCCAGACCCTTCCCCAGCTTTGCTCTCCTACTCTGGACCTGCTCCAGCCCTCAGTGTCCTTCTTGGAGTGAAGAGCCCAGAACTGAGGCCAGGACCCAAGGTGTGGTCCCACCAAGTGCCCATGGGGTCCATGGGGACAATTGCTGTCCTGGATCCTGCTGTCCACACTACTGCAGATGCAGGCCAGGCTGCTGGTGGCCCTTTTGGCCACCTGGCCTCACCTCAGCTCACCTTCAGCCACTGCTGACCAGCACCCCAAGGTCTTTCTCTACTGGGCAGTTTCCAGCCACTCTGCCCCCAGCCTGGAGCCTTCATTGCATTGTTGGGTCCCAAGTGCAGCACCCAGCACTTGGCCTTGGTGAACCTCATCCCATTGGCCTAAGCCCATCAATCCAGCTAGCCCGGGTCCCTCTGTAGAGTCTTCCTACCCTCCAGCAGCTCAACACCTTGCACCAGCACCCACCCCTGCTCCCCCATCAGTACTCACCCCACAACCCTTATGGCACCTTAAATGGTGGGGGGTGGGAGGAAACAGGATGGTGGGAATCACCCAACCCCTTCAGGCTCAATCTGTAAAGTATTTTTGGAAGTCTCCCAGCTCCTGGAAGAAGCTTGGGGGTGCTGGGCTGCTCTAGCCTCACCAGCTGTTCAGGAAAGGTGTGGACATGGCACTTCCACAGCATCACAGAAACATTCATGCTGGAAAAGACCCTCAGGGTCACCAAGCCAAACCCAGAACCCTACTCTACAAGTCTCACCCCTAAGCCATAGCCCCAAGCACCACATCCAAACCACCTTGAAACACATCCAGGGCTGGGGCTCAACCACCTCCCTGCCCAGCACATTCCAGTGCCTGACCACTCCTGCCATGAAGAAATGTTTCCTACTGCCCAGTCTAAAGCTACCCAGGCACAGCTTGAGGCCATTCCCTCTTGTTCTATCACTAATTCCCTGGGAGAAGAGACCAGCAGCAGCCTCTCCACAACCTCCTTTCAGGTAGCTGTAGACAGCAATGAGGTCTCCCCTCAGCCTCCTCTTCTCCAAACTAACCATCCCCAGCTCCTTCAGTTGCTCTCCATCACATTTATTCCCCAGACCCTTCCCAGCTTCCTTGCCCTCCTCTGCCCTGGCTCCAGCACCTCCACATCTCTCCTGCACTGAGGTGCCCAGAGCTGGACACAGCACTGGAGGTGTGGCCTGACCAGAGCTGAGTCCCAGGGGACAATCCCCTCCCTGCTCCTGCTGGACACAGCATTGCTGATCCCAGTCAGGAGGCCTTTGGCTTTCTTGGCCACCTGGGCACACTGCTGGCTCCTCTTCAATAGGGACATGGTGGTCTTATCTGCACAGTCAGCCAGACCCAGTGACCTTTTCCAACCTTATCACTTCCATGACTGACCTCACCAGATAGATGCCCTTGTTCCACTTCAGAGTTAACCCTTCAGCCATCAGCCTCCTCAAGCCCTGTTGTGACCCAAGAAGGATCCCTCCCATCATGGGTCTCCCTCCACCCCACCTCTCCCCCTCTGCACCTCCTCACCTCGGGGGTCCCATCAATGCTTCTCAACCATGGGGGCCTCATCCCACTGCCAGCAGGGAGGGGAGCATAGGGAGGGTCCCCCCCAACCTCATTCTTCATCTCAGGGATCCTGGACACCCGAAACCTGTTTTGGGGGGGGAGGGGAACATCATTACATGGGCTTGTCCCCACCCTGGGGAAGAGGGGGGACATGTTGTGGTGGGCTGGTGTCCCCACTCACCTGCCCACAGAGAGGATGGTGACCTCACTGGGTCGACCCCCAGGCTTGGGGACTTGGGTGGCATTGAGTGGTGGTGGCACCTCAGGCCACTTCCTCTGGCTGCAGCGGGCACATGGGGCTGGACCCTGCACCGTGTGGAGATGCTCCTGATGCCAGCAGGTGAGGGGAAACTGAGGCAGGAGATGGAGCCTGGAAAGGGAGGAAGCGGGGGTGGGGAGGATGCCATCAGCATGGGGTTGTTCCCACCAGGAAGGGGTCCTTGGTGCAGCCTTAGAGGACTCTTACTTATCTGGGGGGGTACATCCCAGGGGTGGCATCGGTTGCTGGCTGTAATGTTCCCTCAGCAGCTCCTCCAGGGCTGCAGCATTTTCTGGTGGGGAAGGGACACCAAGGCAGGGTCACAGGGGATCCCCCTGACGTCACAACCCACCCCAGGAACCACCCAACCCACTCCTGACCTTTCTTCTCGGTGATCAACCTCACCAGCACCCCGATGGTGTCCTCGTTGGCATCCTCCAGCTGGTAGATGGAGCTGGGACCTGCAGGCAGAAGTTGGTGGGGAGGATTGAGGCCAACTACCTGTGGAGCAAAGAGAGGGAGCCCAGCCCATCACTAGTGACACAGAATCACAGAATGGTTTGGGATGGAAGGGACCTCATGGTGGGGACAAACCTGCCACAGCTGATGCAAACTCACTGTGAGCCCTTGCTCAGGCCAAGCCACCCCAAGGGAGCAGCCCCAAGCCCTGAGATGTGGTCCATCCCAAGAGCATCTCCCAGCCATGGGACAACATGGGGGCTCCCAGGAGAAGCAGCAAGGGAGAAGCCACATTTCTGATCAACCCTTGCCCTAGAAGAAGCTTTGAGGAAGGACAGAAAAGGAGGAGGAAGAATCTGGGGGGGGGGGGGGAAACAAACCCCCAAACCCTCAACCCAAATGAAGCATTACCCCAGGTCTTGAGCTGCTGCAAATTCCAGGTGAGAAAGGTTTTTGGGGTGCTCAGGTGTGTGATGAGGGATAAACCCTGCCAAGGATGAGCAGGATGCCCTGGGACAAGGAGGAGCAGGGCACACAGGGGTGGGCTAAGCGAGGTGAGATGGATGTGGGATGGATTCGGGGTCACCGAAAGCCGTCTGCTGGCACAGCCAGGGGCTCACCAGTGCCACCAGGCTGGGGGTCCTTGGTGGCAGTGCAGTAGAAACCCTTCTTCTTCAGCAGGTTGCAGACCAGGATGCCCAACAGCCCCATGGCACAGAAGACTGGGACGATGGTGAGCACGGCTGCCTGTGCCTCTGCTGCCTCCTGCCCTTCCTCCCCCATCAAGGTGGCTCCTGTCCTGTTGGTGGCCATGGGCTGGCCTGGCGTCTCGGGGCTGCGAGGTCGACGGTGGCCTGGGGCGGGGAGGAGGAATCAGAGCAGTCTTGGGGAGGAGCTTTGTTGGGGTGAAATCTCAGTTTCCCAGGAGCCTCACTGCAGGCACAAGCCACTCACAGCATCTCAGAGCCACAGCAGCAACCAGGTTGGAAGAAACTTCCAAGATCATCAAGTCCAACCAATCACCCAACCCTATCTAATCAATCAGACCAAGGCACTGAGTGCCTCATCCAGGCTCTTCTTGAACCCCTCCAGGCATGGTGACTCCACCACCTCCCTGGGCAGCACATTCCAAAGGCCAATCTCTCTTTCTGGAAGAACTTCTTTCTAAGACCAAGCCTAAACTTCCCCCTGCACAGCTTGAGACTGTGTCCTCTTGTTCTGGTGCTGCTTGCCTGGGAGAAGAGACCAACCCCTTCCTGGCTACAACCTCCCTTCAGGTAGTTGCAGACAGCACTCGTGCCATGAGTAGACATCAGAGTATGGTAGGGCTTGGAAGGGAGCACTGGAGATTGAGTCCAACCCCCCCGCCAAAGCAGGATCACCTAAGAACACATTCAGATGGGTCTTGAAAGCCTCCAGAGAAGGAGACTCCACAACCCCTCTGGGCAGCTTGCTCCAGGGCTCCAGCACCCTCACACCGAAGAATTTTCTCCTCACATGGAGGTGGACCCTCCTGGGAGGTGTTCTCAGCTGCCACATCCCAGCAGGTCATCACACCTCACCTTGAGGAGGGCACATCTCATGGCATTCCCCAGGGTGAGCATCACCACAAGCTCCTTCAGCACCCCCAAAGCTGGGGGGGAGGGAGGCCACACCTCAAGCCTGGGCACCCACCTGGGCACCCCGTGGCGCCGTGGGGAGCATTGGTGCAGGGCAGGCACCGGCCCCGGGGGTCCCTCTCCCCTTCAGGGCTGTAAAACCTGTGGGGTGAGAAGGGAGGGTCAGAAGATGGTCCACAGTTGGCACCAGGGCTGGGGGGTATGCAGTGATACCCCTCTAGATGGGCTCACCCTGGCAGGCAGGTTCCACAGCGGCTGTCGGTCACCGTTGTCCCTGGTGCCACCAGCACCCTGTTCCTGGCCCAGCAGCGGGTGTGAGAGGAGCAGGATAGGTCCCCTGATGAGAAGGTGCCAGGGGGACAAGCTCGGCATGGTGCCCCCGAGCCACACTCCTGCAGGGAGGGGAAGGGAGGTGAGCCAGGGAGGGATCCTGCACCTCTGCTCCAAAGTGGATGTGCCACAGCTGGCCCTGGCTTACCCCCGTGGGCTCCTCTCCAGGTGGACATCCTCCCTGCTCCTGGGGACTGCAGCTCCCCACCACCACACCAGGGCCATGTAGCACCTGTGGGAGAGGAAAAGAGCAGTGCTGAGTGCCAGCTGCTCCAGCTGGAGGCCTGTGTGAGGTGGTGGTGGGCTTGGGTGTGGTGAGATGGCAGAGGTGAACCCACACCAAGCAATGCTGGTGGATGCAGAGTTGTCACCTGGGCCAGGCCAGATGCCAACCAGTCACGAGTGACACAATGGGATGGGTGAAAATCCATCACCGATTGCACCATAGTTGATGGAGACACATTCCATGGTGGATGGAAACCCATTCCATGGTGGATGGAAGCTGCCACAGGTGCCATGGTGGATGTAAACCCATCCCATGCACCATGGCAGCTGCAGAGCCAGCACCAGTGCCATGATGTACTCAGATCCATCCCATGCACCATGGCAGGTGCAAACCATTCACATGGAGGCAAAGTCAGTGTGTCCCAGGTGCTGGGATGGGTGCAGCCCATGGCAGACAGGAACCCATCAGATGGAACCTACCAGGAGTTAGCATTCATCAAGTCAACACCAAAAACACCCCGGAGCCATCCTTGGCATGCACGACAGCAGATCCCAACCCCTGGGATCTGGGCAGGGAGTCCAGCCCATCGCTAGTGACACAGAATCACAGAATGGTTTGGGATGGAAGGGACCTCATGGTGGGGACAAACCTGCTACAGCTGATGCAAACTCACTGTGAGCCCTTGCTCAGGCCAAGCTGTGCCGGGGAGCAGCCCCAAGCCCTGAGATTCCTGTGTGGCCCATCCCAAGAGCATCTCCCAGCCATGGGACAACATGGGGGCTCCCAGGAGAAGCAGCAAAGGAGAAGCCACATTTCTGATCAACCCTTGCCCTAGAAGAAGCTTTGAGGAAGGACAGAAAAGGAGGAGGAAGAATCTGGGGAGGGGGAAAAACAAACCCCCAAACCCTCAACCCAAATGAAGCATTCCCCCAGGTCTTGAGTTGCTGCAAATTCCAGGTGAGAAAGGTTTTTGTGGTGCTCAGGTGTGGCTGTGATGATGTGGTGGTGATGCTGGGATGGGTTCAATCATCAGGGGAACTAAAAGCAGAGATGCAGAGAGATGGGATGGGGTAGGATGGGATGGGATGGAGGCCACACTCACCCCCAGGATGGTGACGAGCCACCAGCACATCCCAATTCTCTTCATCACCAGGGGAGACCTGCCCAAGGGGAGCATCACTGTCACCATCCAGGGAAAATCCCAGTGGAGAAGCAATGTAGGGCTCACACAGGGATGCTCCAAGGCATCTGCCTAAATCTTCCTGCAGCAGTGATCCTCCACCATGCCCCTGCAAGTTTTATCAGAGGTTTTATGGGGAGGCTCAGCATCATCCCCTCCTTCCCTTGCAGCTCCCAACTCCATCCCTGATGGGAGAGGGACCAGCCCCGCAATGGAGTCAGGAACTGACCATGCAAGGTGCAAGGGAAGGAGCAGATGATGCTAAACACCAGGAAAGAAAGGATTGTCCTCCTCTGGAGGAAATCCTTTTTTTTTCCCCCCTATCTGCCATAGGGAAATGAAGTCACTGAAAGGAAATAAAGAATCAAGTCACACCAAAGCTGTTTCCCCACAGGCTCATTCCTTCCACCTCCTCTCCTCCTCCTCCCCCCACTTTCAGGCTCAGGAATTAATGATTAAAATTAAAATAATTGCTGACAGCACAGGGAAAGGAAGGGGGGAAGAAAACCCAACCACCAAACCACAACAAACACAGGGAAAAAAAAAAGAACAAGAGCCCAAACCCGGATCCAGCTTCTGCTGCCCGCATGGAAACTCTCCCGCTTGCCACGGTCCCCTGAGAGCCACCTTGGAGCTTCATTACAGCCTAGGCCTGACAAGGTTCTCCTCATTAGTGGCCAGCATCAGTGCTCTGAGATGCAGCTAATTAACATCTGGGAGGTGGGATGCTGAGGGGGTGTGGGGAGGGTGGGAGGTGGGGAAGAGCAGGGTAGGGGTGGGGAATTGAGACATTTCAACGTGTCCAGAGAAGGGCAACGAGGCTGGGGAGAGGTCTGGAGCACAGCCCTGTGAGGAGAGACTGAGGCAGCTGGGGTTGCTTAGCCTGGAGAAGAGGAGGCTCAGGGGAGACCTCATTGCTCTCTACAACTACCTGAAAGGAAGTTGCAGACACGTGTGAGTTGGTCTCTTCTCCCAGGCAATCAGCACCAGAACAAGGGGACACAGTCTCAAGCTGCACCAGGGGAAGCTGAGGCTGGAGGTGAGGAGAAAGTTCTTCCCAGAGAGAGTCATTCGTCATTGGGATGTGCTGCCCAGGGAGCTGGTGGAGTCACCATCCCTGGAGGTGTTCAACACAGGATTGGATCTGGCACTTGGAGCCATGGCTTAGTTGTCAGGAGGTGTTAGGGATTAGGTAAAAGGTTGGACTTGATGATCTCTGAGGTCTTTCCCAACCCGGCTGATTGATTCTGTGATGGGATGGCTCAAAAGAATCACAGGATGTTCTGGGTGGTAGGGACCTCCAAAGGTCATCCCTCAGCCTTGTATTGATAACAGAAGTTGCCCCAGCCCACATGCAGGATGAAGTCACAGAATCATGCAATGGTTTGGGTTGGAAGAGACCTCCAAAGCTCATCCAGTCCAATCCCCTCTGCGCTCAGCAGGGACATCCTCCACTAGCTCAGGTTGCCCAGAGCCCTGTCCAGCCTCACCTTGAATATCTCCAGGCAACCTGTTCCAACCTCCCTGGGCAACCTCCCTGGGCAACCTGTTCCAGTGTTCCACCACCCTCATGGTAAAGAACTTGTTCCTCACATCCAATCTAAATCTGCTCTGCTCTAGTTTGAAGCCATATGAACCTTCTCTGTTCACCAGTTCCACCCAGTAGCTCCTGGTAAGGGAGAACTCCCATCAGGGTGCCAGCATGAAGCCAAACAGCCCTTCACCCCCAAGCCCTGTCCATTCTAATCTTGGACCTCACGAGCCAGCTCATCCCAACCAGTGGGAGCCCTGCCAGTTGCCTCCTCCCCGCTAAGTATCATCCCAGGGTGATGGCATCCCATGGGGACACCTCCCAAATTTCCCCCCCAGTAACTGGGATGAACCCCTGGATTGCAGAGTGAGGATGAAATGAGTGCAAGACCTGCACTCTGTAAGGCAGGACTGATAACCACCCTGAAGGGTTAAAATGCTTCATGTTGGACTTAAACTGGAGTTTTAAGACTTGAATAGCATCACTTTAGGAACACTCTGAGATGTTTGGGGTGCTGCATCTTGGTTTTCCTGGAGCATCCCAGCTCATTATTTCCAGCCAAACAGATTTAAACCCCACAAGGGCCAGAGTTTGTCCCAGGTTAAGCTTAATCCAAGGATTGAGGACCCACCTTAAATGACCAAGATCGAGCAATGGGGACATAGGAGGTACAAGGACCAGAGCTGGTCCCCAGGTAAAGAAAATCCAAAGCCAAGCTTAATTCACGGATTAAAGACCCCCCTTAGGTGACCAAGACTCTACCATGGGGGCATAGGAGGTACAAGGACCAGGTGGCAGCTCCTGGTTGCCACTGGAGCTTTGCCTAGTCATGCCCCCCCCAGGACTCAGCAGGCATTTTTGGGGGGCATCTGAGAGGTACCCCTTCTTGGGGATGGGGGGATGCAAGCCCAAACCCACAGCTGGTGGTGGTGGGATGCCCAGCTTACCCTGGCACAGCAGAAGGAAGCTCTGAAGCTCCCTGGAAAAAACTAAAACCAAACATAAAATTGCCCTCAGAAGAAACAGAAGGCACCAAAAATAACCCCAGCAGTGGCAGAGCCAGCTTTTGGGGGGCACTCCACCTTTCTATCCCCCACTTTGCATCACCACAAGCACACCAGGGAAGATGACTTCATTTTGGAAACCCCCTCCCAACGCATCCAACTGGATCAGAGCAGCTTTTCATTGCCAGCTGTCCCTTAAATATAGCCTGTAACCCAAGGCTGCCAGCCAGGATTCCAGGGAGGGCTTCCCCTCCCTATGGGGGAGCTGAGTTTCAGCTGATGACTCCTGCAGATAAACTGGGAAGAACTGACAAAAAAAGCAGCAACTGTTCAGCCACACTTTGGAGGGGGGTGGGGAAAGGCTCTTGGAGGTGGCCTGGGACAAGAGGGAGGATTGTCCTCAGGAAGGAGCAAACCTCAGCCTTGTCACATCCCCACCCTGCCTGCCAGCAGAGCTGTGGGAGCAACCAAAGCACCACGGAAAAAAAGCCCCAACCTTAAGGCGAAAGGAGCTCAGAGGCTTCACCTTCAGGCAAAGCTCTGGTAGCTAGAGGGTTCCAGCCCCATTTTGGCTGTCTCTTTTTTTTTGGGGGGTGGGCCCTCACTGCAGCATCGCAGCTGATGCAGGCACTTGGCTGACAGCTCTGTGATTTTCCAGCTCTGGCCAAAAAAAAACCAAAACAATCCACCCTAACATAATTCCTCCCTCTCTCTCTCTCCCCCCTTCCCTCCCTCCCTCTCTCTTTTTCTTTTCCAGGCAGCTGCTCCTGAGTTTTTCTTAACCTACTTTTCTGGCCCCCACCCCCGCCTCGCTTTTCTCCACCTTCTTATTTTAACCCACATTCATTCTGCAGCAGCTGCAGCAAGCACCAAGGCTCTCCAACCTCTGCACCCCAACTTCAGCCAGCTCCAAGGAGATGCTCCCCTCGTATTCTTCTCTGGGATAAGGCTAGTCATGGAATTGTTTAGGTTGGAAAAGACCTTTCAGGGCAAGACCAACACATCCAGCACTGCCAGGTCATCAAGTACAACCACCAACCTACGACCACCACGGCCACTAAACCACGTCCTCAAGCACCATCTCCACATGTTTACTGACACCCCCCTCCCCGCCCCCCCCCCCTTCCCCCCCAGGGACAGTGACTCCACCACCTCCCTGGGCAACCTATTCCAACGCCTGACCTTTTAAACTCCTCCAGGGCTGAGGACTCCACCGCCGTCCTGTTCCAAGCCTTGACAACCCTTTCCGTGAAAAAAATAACCCCTCACCCCTCGCCCTTTTATTGCGACCAACGGATAGAACATCCCCAAACCCGCTCTAAAACCACCCCAAAAAGCACCACTTCTCTCCCCCCCTTCACAACAGCACCCCCAAACCCAGACACACCCCCCCCCCCCCCCCCAAAAAAAGGGGACTCTTTAAAGCGAAGCCCCACCACCACCCACAGCTCAGAATAAGCCTGCCAGGGGCAGAGAGGAAGGGATCGGAGCGAGGGTTCCCCTTACCTGCTACCCCGGGGGCGGCCAAAGGCCGCCGAGCTCCCCCCGCCCCGGGGCCGCCCCGTCCGTCTCGGTTCCTCCTTTATGAATGAACGCGCCGGGGCCGCATTGCCCCTTAGCGCCGCCCCTTTCCGTGACGTCACGACACAGGACCACGCCCCCAAACACGCCACCCACCTCTCATAACAGCGCCACCTGCGGGCGGGAGCTGGCAGCTGCGGGGTCGTTCCTAGATGGGTGGCTGCTGGGATTGTAGGAGGGTTCTGGGATTTGTCCCAATGGTGGAAGGGATTTTTTGGGGGAGGGAGGGGAAGAAGAGCTTGGATTGGTTTTATCATCTCAGGGAATTCTCTTTGACAAAAATGAAGGGGGGTTGTCCCAAATGGGCTCATAAAGGGGGCTGCCATGGGTGCTGCACCCTATAGTGCATCCCAGCATCATCCTACCAGTATCATCTCAGCAGCCTCTTACAAACACCCCAGCACCAGCACCTCAGCATCATCCCACCGACATCATCCTAGCATCATCCCTGCATCCTTCCCATGAGCACCATCCCACCAGCACCATCGCAGCATCATCCCACCAGCATCATTCCTACCAGCACCATCCCAGCATCCTCCCACCAGCACCATCCCACCAGCACCATCCCAGCATCCTCCCACCAGCACCATTCCTACCAGCATCCTCCCAACAGCACCATCCCACCAGCACCATCCCACCAGCACCATCCCAGCATCCTCCCACCAGCACCATCCCAGCATCCTCCCACCAGCACCATCCCACCAGCACCATCCCAGCATCCTCCCACCAGCACCATTCCTACCAGCACCATCCCAGCATCCTCCCACCAGCACCATCCCACCAGCACCATCCCAGCATCCTCCCACCAGCACCATCCCAGCACCCTCCCCCCACCACCATCCCATCAGCACCATCCCAGCATCCTCCCACCAGCATCATTCCTACCAGCACCATCCCAGCATCGTCCCACCAGCACCATTCCTACCAGCACCATCCCACCAGAACCATCCCAGCATCCTCCCACCAGCACCATCCCACCAGCACCATCCCAGCATCCTCCCACCAGCACCATTCCTACCAGCACCATCCCACCAGAACCATCCCAGCATCCTCCCACCAGCACCATCCCACCAGCACCATCCCAGCATCCTCCCACCAGCACCATCCCAGCATCCTCCCACCAGCACCATTCCTACCAGCAGCATCCCACCAGCCTCCCACCAGCACCACTCCACCAGCACCATCCCAGCATCCTCCCACCAGCACCATCCCATCAGCACCATCCCAGCATCCTCCCACCAGCACCATTCCTACCAGCATCCTCCCACCAGCACCATCCCACCAGCACCATCCCACCAGCACCATCCCACCAGTATCATTTCTACCAGCACCACCCCAGCATCGTCCCATTCTCCAGGGGCCACTTTTCCCCCACACAAGGGACCCCCCTGTTGGTTTAGAGGATCCCTCCCTACCCTACTGCAGGGCTCCCTTGGTGCTAGTGTGATGCTCTGGTCACCAGGATGTTGTCCTCCATTCCAGCTTGGTGGATGACCACGGAATGGGACACATCCTGAGGCTTGAGAACACAAAGGAGGAATCCACATGCACCCCTCCGACCACACGGCCTCCCCCTCTCCCCTGGGATTATCCAGGAGGGAATAACTACTGCACCCCAGGCATGGAAAGAGCTACTTCTTCCCTGGGTCAGGGCAATCCCAGGCACTGATATAAGCTGGGCAGGGACTGGCTGGAGAGCAGCCCTGAAGAAAAGGCCTTGGGGGTGCTGGGGGAGGAGAAGCTCAACAGGAGCCAGCAGGGAGCACTTGCAGCCCAGAGAGCCAACCACAGCCTGGGCTGCAGCAAGAGAAGTGTGGCCAGCAGGGCCAGGGAGGGGATTCTGCCCCTCTGCTCCACTCTGCTGAGACCACACCTGGAGCACTGTGTCCAGTTCTGGAGCCTCTGTGCCAGGAAGGATCTGGAGGTGCTGGAAGGTGTCCAGAGCAGGGCCACGAGGAGGAGCAGAGGGCTGGAGCTGCTCTGCTATGGAGACAGACTGAGAGAGTTGGGGTTGTGCAGTCTGGAGAAGAGAAGGCTCTGAGGAGACCTTCTTGTGGCCTTCCAGGATCTGCAGGGGGCTGGGGAGGGACTTTTGAGGGTGTCAGGGAGTGACAGCGCTGGGGGGATGGATCCAAGCTAGAGGAGGGGAGATTTAGTTTAGAGGTTAGGAAGAAGTTCTTCCCCATGAGGGTGGTGAGACACTGGCACAGGTTGCCCAGGGAGGTGGTGGAAGCCTCATGCCTGGAGGTTTTGAAGGCCAGACTGGATGTGGCTGTGAGCAACCTGCTGTGGTGTGAGGTGTCCCTGGCCATGGCAGGGGGTTGGAACTGGCTGCTCCTTGAGGTCCCTTCCAACCCTGACAATTCTGTGATTCTATGATTCTCCCACCAGGGTCTTCATCACCAAGTTGGTACCACTGAGTGACGTCCATAGTGATGCCAATGGGTGGTGGGCCCCCATGTCCTTCACCCCATCCCTGGCATCCCCCAAGGGGAAGGACAGGACCACGCTGGCTTCATTCTCGTACAGGTGACCCTCAATGACAAAGAGCCCCAAATGGACCAAAATTTCCACCACACTTCCCCCTTCCCCTCCAAATATTCTCATGAGAACATCCCCCCCCCCCAAGGATGGACAAACAGACATGGGATGGCAGCACCTTGTCACTCCCTGGGACACCCCAATTCATCTCTGCCACTATGATTTTCACCTCTCCCATAGGGACACCAGGGTGCTCAGGTCTGTGAGCACTGACCTCAGCTGGACCCTGGGGTGAAAGCAGGAAAATAGGGGGGAAAAAGGGGAAATACAGGGGGAAAAAAGGGAAAATAGGAAGGGGTTGACACAGGAAAGTCTCCTTTTTAGGGTCCCCATGGCTGTCATTCCAGTTTAAAGGTGAGGGGACATCCCTGGTGTCATGCAGGGGAGCATGAAGGTGATGTTTGCTCACATCCAGAGGATAACAGAATGGTTTGGGTTGGAAGGCACCTAAAAGATCATCCAGTTCCAAGCCCCCTGCCACCGGCAGGGACACCTCCCACTAGCCCAGGTTGCTCAAGGCTTCATCCAAACTGGCCTTGAACACCTCCAAGGAGGTGACATCCACAGCCTCCCTGGCACTGTGTTCCACTGATACTTGTTCTCATGCAGAAGATGCTCTGATCATCTGTAGTGGCTTCATCCCACTCCCCAGGCTCTGAATCCCATGGGACTCACCAGGATGAGGGGAAGGACCCTACTTTTGCCCCCATCCCATCATCTCTCCCCACTGCATCATCATACCTGCATGGGTCCACCTCCGTCAGTTGGGTCCAAGTCTGCCTTCTGAGAAGGTTTTAATTCCCCCAGTCTCATAGAATAATTTGGGTTGGATTGCTCAGGGCTTTATCCAGCCTAGCCTTGAACACCTCCAGGGAGGGAGCATCCACAACCTCCCTGAGCAACCTGTTCCAGTGTCTGCCCACCCTCACTCTAAAAAATTTCTTTCTAATCTCCAAGCTCAATCTCCCTTCTTGCAGCTTCAATCCATTGCTCCTTGTCCTGTCACTCCCAGCCTTGTCAAAAGTCCCTCCCCAGCTCTCCTGGAGCTCCCTTCAGGTAGTGAAAGGTTGCTCTAAGGTCTCCCTTGAGCCTTCTCTTCTCCAGGCTGAACAGCTCCAACTCAGCCTGACCCCATAGGGGAGGTTCTCCAGCCCTCTGATCATCTTTGTGGCCTCCTCTGGACCTGCTCCAACAGCTCCATGTCCTTCTGGTGCTGAGGCACCAGAACTGGAAGCAGTGCTGCAGGCGGGGTCTAAGCAGAGCAGAGAGGCAGAATCCCCCTCCCTGTGCTGCTGCTCTCCCTGCTCTGGCTGCAGCCCAGCACACAGCTGCCTGCTGGGCTGCCAGGGACCACTGCTGGCTCCTGGGGCGTTTGGTCATCCCTCAAGCCCTTCTCCTCCAGGCTTCCCTTGAGCAACCTTTGGGCAGAGGGATTGGCAGCGATGTGATGATGTGCCTGCCCCCTCCCTGGGCCCCCCACCCAAATAAATAAAGAGGGTTATCTATATATAATATATATATATTTAAAACAAACAAACAAACAAAGAGAGCTATCTGGGTGCTGGCGATGGAGCGAGCAGGTTAGCAGGCAGCCCAGGGCGGAGGGGGACGCGTACCCTGGGGCTATTTTCCCTGGGGTGGTCCCGCTGCATGGCCAGGAGGGGTCCCCTGGGGCTTGAGGGAGAAGAGTGGGGAGGGTGTGACAGCACTGGGACCCCCTCCCCCCCGCCCACTTCCTTGTGTCCCCCTCCCCAAAGCAGGCACACACAAAACCAGAGAGCGAGGCAGGTTCCTGGCTGTAGGGCATCCTCCGGCTGCTCCCCATGGATGCTCCTTTGGTGCAGCCTTCCCCAAGGGCACACATCCCTCCCTCCACCACCCCCTCAATCTTCTCCACACCCCAAAAGCGGTGTCTGTCTGTTTGTGCAGGTGTGTCCCTCTCCCAACCCCCCCAAGTTCAGTGTGGTGGCTTGGAGGGGGGAACGGTGTGTGGGGAGGGGGGACACCGGAGCTTATCCCCCCCAACCCCGAGCACACGGAGAGCAGCCGGGTTGGAGATGAGAGGCGCTGGGGCGGGGGGTGGTGGGGAGGTGGGGTCAGGACCCCTCTTCTCTGCAAATAAGGGGGGAGGTCAGCACTCCCCCAATCCATGCTGGGATGGCTGTTCATGCTCTCCAGAGGAGGAGGTGGTTGGTGCTGTCGTCCCTGCCCACTGTCTCGCTGCTGCTGGTCAGGCGGAAGTCCTCGTAGCCGTCCCCGCCGCTGATCACCAGCATCTTGGGCTTGGAGAGAGCCAGGGCAGGGGCCCGGGGCCGGGAGGGGTCTCGTTTCTCTGCTTCGTTTGGCTTCTCGGCCCCTGCCAAGGACAGCATGCTGCCAGGTGACCCCATCCCCACCCCCCCAAAGCTTCCCTTCTCCCCACTGGCAGCGCCATCCCGCCAGCATCATCTGTCATCCCAGCACCACCCCAACAGCAGCATCCCAGCATCACTTCAGCATCATCCCACCAGCATTGTCCCACCAGAAGCATCCTGGCAGCAGCAGCTCAGCATCATCCCACCAGTCATGCCAGCATCATCTCACAAGCATCACTTCATCATCCCCCCACCAGCAACATCCCAGAATACTCACACCAGCACCCTCCCACCAGCACCCTCCCACCAGCATCTCAGGATCACCCCAGCACCCTACCACCAGCATCCCAGGATCACCCCAGCACCCTACCACCACATCCCAGGATCACCCCAGCATGCTCCCACCAGCATGCTCGCAGAATACCCCCACCAGCAGCAGCCCAGGATCACCTCAGCATCCTCCCACTAGTGTTCCCCCACCAGCATCCCAGGATCACCCAGCATCCTCCCACCAGTATCCTCCCACCAGAAACATCCCAGAATCCCCCAACGAGCATGCTCCCACCACCAGCATCCCAGCATCACCTCAGCAGTATTCCAGCATCCTCCCATCAGGATCATCCCAGCACCATCCTTTAACCAGCATCCTCCCAGCATCACAAACCCACCAGCAGCATCCCACCAGCCTCCCACCAGCACCACTCCACCAGCACCATCCCAGCATCCTCCCATCAGGATCAGCCCAACATCATCTTTCAACCAGCATCACAAACCCACCAGCAGCATCCCACCAGCCTCCCACCAGCACCACTCCACCAGCACCATCCCAGCATCCTCCCATCAGGATCAGCCCAACATCATCTTTCAACCAGCATCACAAACCCATCAGCAGCATCCCACCAGCCTCCCACCAGCACCATCCCAGCATCATCCTTTAACCAGCATCCTCCCACCAGCAGTATCACTCCACCAGCATCATCCTCCCATCAGGATCAGCCCAACATCATCCTTTAACCAACATCCTCCCAGCATCACAAACCCACCAGCAGCATCCCAACACTGCCACCACTTTCCCAGGTGCAACCTCATCACCCTAAAAACCTCTCCCACCCCTAGCAGCTTCCCCTGCCCCGTGTTACTACCTGCTCAGCCCCAAAATCACTTCCTCTCCATATCACCCCAACTTTGGGACCAGTTTGGGTGAGACTCAACACACAGCTGTCCAGCGGCTTCTCCCTCAGATTCTTAGGTTCATCCCAAGGAAATTTGGGGTCATCCAAGCCATGGAGGTGGGGAGCATTTTTCCCCCCCACCCTAATTTTTCTCCTTGGCAAGGTCGGAATGAGGCTTCTTGGTGTCCACACCTCAAGGCTATTCCCGATTATCCCTCAGCAGGTCAGCATTCCCCATCCCATAAAAATAACCTGGGATGATTTGGGGGTGGGAAGGGCCACACAGAATCAACCAGGTTGGAAGACATCTCCAAGACCACCAAGTCCAACCTATTACCCAACCCTAACTAATCAACCAGACCATGGCACCAAGTGCCTCATCCAGGCTCTTCTTAAACACTTCCACTGATGGTGACTCCATCACCTCCCTGGGCAGCCCATTCCAATGGCCAATCTCTCTTTCTGGGAAGAATTTCTTCCTCACATCCAGCCTAAACCTCCCCTGGCACAGCTTAAGACTGTGTCCTCTCATTCTAGGAGAAGAGACCAACCCCCACCTGGCTACAACCTCCCTTCGGGTAGTTGTAGAGAGCAATAAGGTTTCCCTTGAGCCTCCTGTTCTCCAGGCTAAGCAACCCCAGCTCCCTCAGCCTCTCCTCACAGGGCTGTGCTCCAGACCCCTCCTCAACTTTGTTGCCCTTCTCTGGACACCTTCCAGCATCTCAATGTCCTTCTTAACCTGAGGGGCCCAGAACTGGACACAGGACTCAAGGTGTGGCCTAACCAGTGCTGAGTACAGGGGCAGAATGACCTCCCTGCTCCTGCTGGCCACACTATTCCTGATGCAGGCCAGGATGCCATTGGACTTCTTGGCCACCTGGGCACACTGCTGGCTCATGTTCCACTGCTCTCAACCAGTACCCCTAGCTTCCTCTCTGCCTGGCTGCTCTCCAGCCACTCTGTCTCCAGCCTGTAGTGCTGTATAGGGTTATTGAGGCCCAGGAGTAGAACCTGGCACTCAGACCTGTTAAATCTCATGCTCTTGGGCTCTGCCCATCTCTGGAGCCTGCCAAGGTTCCTCGGCAGAGCTCTCCTACCCTCTAACAAATCCAACACCTGCTCCCAACTTGGTGTCATCTGCAACTGACTGATGATGGACTCAATCCCCCTCATCAAAATCATCGATAAAGACATTAAACAGGGCTCAACACTGACTTCCTCACTCCTGCTGGCCACACTATTCCTGATCCAGGCCACGGTGCCATTGGCTTTCTTGGCCACCTGGGTGAAGACTGGATCCTCTTCCCCATGCCACCTACCTGTCTCCCTGGGTAAGGGGAAGAGGAGATCAAAGCCGTCGGGCAGCTGGATGGCAGTGAGGAACCGGACGTGGCCAGTGTGGCCCTGGGAGAGCCCAACCAAGGTGGGAGCAGCCTTGGCTGAGAGGGAGAGGGTCAGCACCACACCGGCGCTGGTCCCGATCCACAGCAGGTCCTTGCAGGCCAGCAGAGCTGTGATCCGCAGGCAGGCAGCCTTGTGCTGCCGGATGATGGCATCTGAGCCTGGGGAGCAGGAGAGCATCACAGAATCAATCAATGTGAAGGGCTGGAAGGGTCCTCCACAGAACATCCAGTCCAAACCCCCTGCCAGAGCTGGGGGACCTAGAGCAGGTCTCACAGGAACACATCCCAGCACCTGAGCTGGCGCTGCCTCGGGAACGCCAATGGTGCCCTACTGTCACCATCCCCAAAGGGAGGTGAGGGGTGTGGGATCCACAGAATCACAGAGACATTCAGCTTGGAAAAGACCCTCAGGGTCACCAAGGCCAACCCAGAACCCTACTCGACAAGGCTCACCCTTGCCCTCCTCTGCCCTGGCTCCAGCACCTCCACATCTCTCCTGTATTGAGGTGCCCAAAGCTGGACACAGCACTGGAGGTGTGGCCTGACCAGAGCTGAGTCCCAGGGGACAATCCCCTCCCTGCTCCAGCCTGGCCTTCAATACCCCCAGGCAGGAGGCAGCCACAGCCTCCCTGGGCAGCCTGTGCCAGGGCTCTGTGAACCTCACAGTAAAGAAGTTCTCCCTTGTGTTGAGGTGGAACCTCCTGTGCTGCAGCTAACATCCATTGCCCCTTGTCCTATCATGGGAAGCAACTGAGCCTGTCCCTGTCCCCTCCCTCCTGACACCCACCCCTCAGATATTTATGGACATTTATTAAATCCCCTCTCAGTCTTCTCTTCTCCAGACTAAACAGCCACAGGGCTCTCAGCCTCTCCTCACCAGGGAATGCTCCAGTGCTCTAATCATTCCTGTAGCCCTCTGCTGGATGCTCTCTAGGAGACCACGATGGGAACCCACTGGAGACCACGATGGGAACTCACTGGAGACCACGATGGGAACTCACTGGAGACCACCATGGGCACCCACAGGAGCTGTGCCTCCAGCTGGGGACTCACCAGCCAGCATTTTGTGCACGGGAGGGGTGATGTCAGCTTCGGCCAACTGCTCGTAGCTGGTGGCGTGGTAGAGCCGGACCTGGGCACTGCTCTGCAGTGCCACCCAGACGCCGCTGCCTGCGCTCACCATGCAGGTGACGCCGCGCCCGCTGTCCTGGCCCACCTGGAGCGTGTGCTGGGGGTGACAAGAGGCACAGCCATGCCAGTGAGGCTGCTGTGGGGGTTTCAGGCTGTGCCTTTAAAATTTCCCCACAGATCTTGAACAGAAAGCAGTCAAACGTCAACAAATCACTGCTGGGTGGAAAACGGGAAAATAAAGATCAGCTTTTTCATTTGCTTCCAACTGAGCTGGTCTGGCAAATTTAGTGTTGTGGGGGGGGAACTTTCAACCCACCACAATGCCAACAAACACAGGATCACATGCTCCCAGGAGGCCAGGGGTTGGAAGGGACCTCTGGAGATCGTCGAGTCCAGCCCCGCTGCCAGAGCAGGAGCATAGAATCCAGCACAGGTCACACAGGAACACATCCAGATGGGGCTTGGAAGACTCCAGAGAAGAAGACTCCACAACCTCTCTGGGCAGCCCGTTCCAGGGCTGTGTGACCCTCACAGTTAAGGAGGTTCTTCCTCATGTTGAGGTGGAACCTCCTGTGCTGCAGTTTACATCCATTGCCCCTCTCTATCCCAGGGTGCAGCTGAGCAGAGCCTGTCCCCTCCCTCTTGACCCCCAGCCCTCAGATACTGAAAAACATTTATCAAATCCCCTCTCAGTCTTCTCTTCTACAGACTAATGGTCACCACCACCCCTCCAGACCTCCCACTGCTGCCCACTGTACCTCTTGTGACAAGGTGGTGGTGTTGAGGATGATGACACGGTTTTGGCAGCCGCACCACAGCTTCCCGGCCACTGCCACCATCTTGGTGATGGGGCTCCCTGGGGAGCCCAGGGACAGGCATTTGGAGTTTTGGGGGTCCCAGAAGCGGCCTGTGAGGGTGGTGGGAGTGGGGTTGGTAGTCAAAAGTCTGCCAAAGAAATCTCCATCTTCACCAAGCCATTAGGACCATCCCATGTTGTGGAGGTTGGAGATGTCCACCTCCAGGTCCTCTGCTAAAGGGGACATGAGCTGAAGACACCAGGGGATGCAAGCTGGTAGGCAGGGACCAGAAGGAGGATGCACACCTCCACCTGACTCCAGTTTTGGGCCTCCAGAACCCTTCAAGGGATGTCATAGAATCATAGAATTGTCAGGGTTGGAAGGGACCTCAAGGATCATCCAGTTCCAATGCCCCTGCCAAGGCCAGGGACACCTCACACCACAGCAGGTTGCTCACAGCCACATCCAGCCTGGCCTTCAAAACCTCCAGGCATGAGGCTTCCACCACCTCCCTGGGCAACCTGTGCCAGGGTCTCACCACCCTCATGGGGAAGAACTTCTCCCTAACATCCAGTCTGAATCTCCCCACTTCGAGTTTTGCTCCATTCCCCCCAGTCTTATCACTCCCTGACACCCTCAAAAGTCCCTCCCCAGCTTCCCTGTAGCCCCCTGAAGATACTGGAAGGCCACGAGAAGGTCTCCTCAGAGCCTTCTCTTCTCCAGACTGCACAACCCCAGCTCTCTCAGTCTGTCTCCATAGCAGGGCAGCTCCAGCCCTCTGCTCATCCTCGTGGCCCTGCTCTGGACACCTTCCAGCACCTCCAGATCCTTCCTGGCACAGAGGCTCTGGAACTGGACACAGTGCTCCAGGTGTGGCCTCACCAGACTGGACTAGAGGGGGAGCATCACCTCCCTCAACCTGCTGTCCCTTCCCTGCCCCAGCCCTGGAGGTGTTCAAGGCCAGGTTGGATGAGGCCTTGAGCAACCTGGGCTGGTGGGAGGTGTCCCAGCCCATGGCAGGGGGTTGGATCACAGTATCACAGTATAACTTAGGTTGGAAAGGACCTTGAGGATCATCGAGTCCAACCTATCAACATAGACCCCATGACTAGACCATGGCACCAAGTGCCACATCCAATCCCCTCTTGAACGCCTCCAGGGATGGTGACTCCACCACCTCCCTGGGCAACCCGTTCCAATGACGAATGACTCTCTCGGTGAAGAATTTCCTCCTCACCTCGAGTCTAAACCTTCCCCGGCGCAGCTTGAGACTGTGTCCCCTTGTTCTGGTGCTGGTTGCCTGGGAGAAGAGACCAACCCCTTCCCGGCCACAACCACCCCTCAGGTAGTTGTAGAGGGCAACGAGGTCTCCCCTGAGCCTCCTCTTCTCCAGGCTAAACAACCCCAGCTCCCTCAGCCTCTCCTCACAGGGCTGTGCTCAAGGCCTCTCCCCAGCCTTGTTGCCCTTCTCTGGACACGTTCAAGTGTTTCGATGTCCTTCTTCTAGAAGAAAGGTCATCTAGATGACCTTTAAGGTCTCTTCCAACCCAATATGATTTTATGATTCTATGCAAACAGGGAAGCCACCAGCACCTCAAGCATCCCTCAAGAAGGGGCTGCCCATGCCACCCACCCAACAGCTACCCCTTTGGGGCTGCCTTTAACCCCACCAGTACCTTTGGATGTCTCCAGCCCAGCCTCACCTGCCTCCCGTTGGTACACAATGAGCTCCCCATTGGCCAATGAGACAAAAACTTGGTTATCCAGGTACCTGCAGGGAGAAGAACTCTTTGGCAACCACCTGAAGAGTCCCAGGATCACAGGACAGCAGGATGCTAGGGGCTGGAAGGGACCTCCAGAGATAATTGAGTCCAACCCCACTGCCAGAGCAGGAACAGAGAATCCAGCACAGGTCACTCAGGAACACATCCAGATGGGGCTTGAAAGTCTCCAGAGAAGGAGACTCCACAACCTCTCTGGGCAGCCTGCTCCAGGGCTCTGTCACCCTCACAATCAAGAAGTTCCTCCTCGTCCTGAGGTGCAACCTCCTGTGCTGTAGTTTACATCCCTTGCCCCTTGCCCTATCAACAGGGTGAAAGTCCCGCTTGCCCCCCGCCCCCCCCGAAGCACCTTGCTAGGGAGATCCTAGAGCCAAAAGAGCTTCTTGCTCATCACTTACAAGATGCACATGACAGCAGCAGCGTGTTGCATCTTCATGCTGTTCTTCCTGTTACGGATGTTGTCCGAGGACTGGTACACGTGGATGCTGCAGGAGAAGAGCAAAGCTGGAGGCTCACCTGGGATGGGGGTGGGGAGGGGCTCT
The DNA here is from genome assembly GCF_026170545.1 of Melanerpes formicivorus. Classification (NCBI taxonomy): domain Eukaryota; kingdom Metazoa; phylum Chordata; class Aves; order Piciformes; family Picidae; genus Melanerpes; species Melanerpes formicivorus. Next base: position 31,929,935 of record NW_027142353.1, on the reverse strand, counting down.
ACCCCATATTAAGTGTCATAGAATGGTCTGGAATGGAAGGGACCTCCAAAGGTCATCCAGTTCAACCCCCTCTGCAGTTAGCAGGGACATCCTCAACTAGCTCAGGTTGCCCAGGGCCCTGTCCAGCCTCACCTTGAATATCTCCAGGGATGGGACCTCAACCACCTCCCTGGGCAACCTGTTCCAGTGTTCCACCACCCTCATGGTAAAGAACTTGTTCCTCACATCCAATCTAAATCTGCTCTGCTCCAGTTTGAAGCCATTGCCTCTTGTCCTGTCACTGCAGGCCTTTGCAGTCTCGCTCCACCCTTCTTGTAGCCACCTTCAGATACTGTAAGGTCACTATTAGGTCTCCCCAAAGCCTCTCCCCCATTCACAGTACCACAGCATTGTCAGAGTAGGAAGGGACCTCAAGGATCATCCAGTTCCAACCCCCCTGCCATGGCCAGGGACACCTCACACCAGAGCAGGTTGCTCACAGCCACATCCAGCCTGGCCTTCAAAACCTCCAGGCATGAGGCTTCCACCACCTCCCTGGGCAACCTGTGCCAGTCTCTCAGCACCCTCATGGGGAAGAACTTCTACCTAATGTCTAATCTAAATCTCCCCTCCTCTAGCCTGGATCCAGCCCCCCCAGTCCTATCACTCCCTGACACCCTCAAAAGTCCCTCCCCAGGTTTCTTGGAGCCCCCTTCAGATACCGGAAGGCCACAATTAGGTCTCCTCAGAGCCTTCTCTTCTCCAGACTGAATAACCCCAACTCTCTCAGCCTGTCCTCACAGGATACACACCAGCCATCCTCGGTGCCCAACCACATGGAGCTCTGATGGGCTTCAGGGTCCAGGCTGAGGAGGTCCTCCAGGCTGCCCCGGGTGAAGGAGCCGCGGCTCGAGCGGCGCAGGGCTCGCCCGTCCGCAGGGCTCTCGCCGCGCCGGCTCTGCCCATAGCTGCCAGTGATGGGCATGAAGCCAGCTTCTGGCTCCTCCTCTGAGCTCGTGGTCTCCACAGTGGCCTCCTTGCAGCTGGGCAGCTCTTCATCTGTGCAGAAGGAAGAAGGAGGAAGGAATGGGTGACAGAATCACAGAAACATCTGGGTTGGAAAAGACCCTCAGAGAGCAATGAGGTCTCCCCTCAGCCTCCTCTTCTCCAAACTAACCATCCCCAGCTCCTTCAGTTGCTCTCCATCACATTTATTCCCCAGGCCCTTCCCAGCTTCCTTGCCCTCCTCTGCCCTGGCTCCAGCACCTCCACATCTCTCCTGCATTGTGGTGCCCAAAGCTGGACACAGCACTGGAGGTGTGGCCTGACCAGAGCTGAGTCCCAGGGGACAATCCCCTCCCTGCTCCTGCTGGACACAGCATTGCTGATCCCAGCCAGGAGGCCTTTGGCTTTCTTGGCCACCTCGGCACACTGCTGGCTCCTCTTCAGCGGCCTGTCCATTAGCACCCCCAGGTTCCTTTCTGCCAGGCAGCTTTCCAGCCACACTGCCCCAAGTCTGGAGCCTTGCTTGGGGTTGTTGTGACCCAAGGGCACGACCTGGCACTTGATACTCAGACTAGGAGCACCTGCTGACTGCAGAGGGGGTTGGACTGGATGACCTTTGGAGTTCCCTTCCAACCCAGACCATTCTATGTTTCTACCACAGGTCCCCTTGTGATGTTGAGCCATGGGGAGGATGCAGGGATGCTGAGCCCCAAAACCCATCAACTTTTACCCAAAGCCACCAGCACCAAGGTTTTGGGCTGCTGCCCCCAACATCTCTTTCCCAGGGTGTTTTTTTTTGCTCAAAAGCCACCACCTGTGGAATTCCTAGAAGAACACAAGGGGGGGCTGGCCAAAACCATGGAACTGCTCATGGTTTCGGTAGGGTCTGTTGTGACGGGACAAAGGAGGCTAGATTTAAATTAAAAGAGGGAGATTTAGACTATCACAGTGTCACTGAACAATTGAGGTTGGAAGGGACCTCCAGAGATCATCAGGTCCAACCCCCCTGCAACAGCAGCATCACCCAGGGTAGTCTGCACAGGAAGGCATCCAGGTGGCTTTGGAAAGCCTCCAGAGAAGGACACTCCACAACCTCTCTGGGCAGCCTGCTCCAGGGCTCTGGCACCCTCACACCAAAGAAGTTTCTCCTCCTGTTGAGCTGAAACCTTTTGTGTTCAAGTTTGTATCCATTGCTCCTTGGCTTATTGCTGTGCAGCACCCAAAAGAGCTTGGCCCCCTCCACTTGACAGCCACCCCTCAGAGACTGAGAGACCTTGATCAGATCCCCTCTCAGCCCTCTCTTCTCCACACTAAACAGCCCCAAGGCTCTCAGTCTCTCTTCACAGGGCAGATGCTCAAGTCCCCTAAGCATCCTCCTGGCTCTCCCTTGGACTCTCTCCAGCAGGTCTCTGTCTCTCTTGCACTGGGGAGCCCAGAACTAGACACAGGATTGCAGCTGTGGTCTCAGCAGGGCAGAGCAGAGTGGCAGAAGAACCTCCCTGGCCCTGCTGGCCACACTTCTTTTGCTGCACCCCAGGATGCCATTGGCTCTCTTGGCCACAAGGGCACATTGCTGTCCCCTGCAGAACTTGCTGCTCACCAGCACTCCAAGGTCTTGCTGCATGGAGCTGCTCTCTAGCAGGGCAGCCTCTAACCTGTCCTGGTGCCTGTTGTTGTTCCTCCCCAGATGCAGGACCCTGCATTTGTCCTTACTGAACTTCATGATGTAGATGTAAGAATGGAATTTTTGATGCTGAGGATAGTGAGAGGCTGGCACAGCTTGCCCAGATAGGTGGTAGATGCCCCATCCCCAGAACCATTCCATCAGGTTGGATGTGGTTCTGACCGAACTGTTCTAGCTGAAGAAATCCTGCTGACTGCAGCAGTGTTGTACTAGATGATACTGAATGATCATAGAATCATTTAGGTTGGCAAAGATCTTCATGATCATCAAGTTCAACCATTAACCTTACTCTACCAAGTCCACCACTAAGCCACATCCCTAGGCACCACATCTACACAGCTTTTAAACACCTCCCAGGATGGTGACCCCACCACCTCCCTGGGCAGCAATCTCTCTTTCTGGGAAGAATTTCTTCCCCGCAACCAGCCTAAACCTCCCCTGGCACAGCTTGAGACTGTGTCCTCTTGCTCTGTAGCTGTCTGCCTGGGAGAAGAGACCAACCCCCACCTGGCTACAGCCTCCCTTCAGGTAGCTGTAAGACAGCAATAAGGTCTCCCCTGAGCCTCCTCTTCTCCGGGCTAAGCAACCCCAGCTCCCTCAGCCTCTCCTCACAGGGCTGTGCTCCAGGACCCCTACCCAGCCTCCTTGCCCTTCTCTGGACACCTTCTAGCATCTCAACATCTTTCTTAAACTGAGAGGCCTAGGACTGGACACAGGACTCAAGGTGTGGCCTAACCAGTGCTGAGTACAGGGCACAATGACTTCCCTGCTCCTGCTGGCCACTCTGTTCCTGATGCAGGGCAGGATGCCGTTGGCCTTCTTGGCCACCTAGGTACATCCCTTCCATCCCAACCCATCCCACGACTCCACGATTTTTGGGGGTCACAGGAGGAGGGTTTTCACCCAGCAGGGACTCACTGCCAAAGCTGGAGGAGATGGTGGAGTGGCTGGCTTGGCTCTGCAGCGTCCCTGAGGGGCTGGGTGAGGACTCATCATCGGTGTCATCGCTGTCAAAGGGCACCAACTCCCCGTTGCCACCATCGACCGGCTCCGAGAGCTCCAGCGACGACCCCGAGATGGAGATGTGCAGGCAGGGCTGTGGCCCCACGTCCTCTGCCTGCGTCGGGACCACCTCAGAGCAGGGGCTGCCCACCGCCTCCCCACGTTCCCTGCTGACACGAGGGGAAGAGAGGGAGGAAAGAAGCAGCTCCAGCATCACCCTCCCTGCCCACCAGGCTCCACAGAATCACCACAGACCCACAGACATGTTCAGGTTGGAAAAGACCCTCAGGGTCACCAAGGCCAACCCAGAACCCTACTCTACAAGTCTCACCCCTAAACCATAGCCCCAAGCACCACATCCAAACCACCTTGAAACACATCCAGGCTTGGGGACTCAACCACCTCCCTGCCCAGCACATTCCAGTGCCTGACCACTCTTGCCATGAAGAAATGTTTCCTACTGCCCAGTCTAAACCTACCCAGTCACAGCTTGAGGCCATTCCCTCTTGTTCTATCACTAATTCCCTGGGAGAAGAGACCAGCAGCAATCTCTCTACAACCTCCTTTCAGGCAGTCGTAGACAGCAATGAGGTCTCCCCTCAGCCTCCTCTTCTCCAAACTAACCATCTCCAGCTCCTTCAGTTGCTCTCCATCACATTTATTCCCCAGGCCCTTCCCAGCTTCCTTGCCCTCCTCTGCCCTGGCTCCAGCACCTCCACATCTCTCCTGCATTGAGGTGCCCAGAGCTGGACACAGCACTGGAGGTGTGGCCTGACCAGAGCTGAGTCCCAGGGGACAATCCCCTCCCTGCTCCTGCTGGACACAGCATTGCTGATCCCAGCCAGGAGGCCTTTGGCTTTCTTGGCCACCTGGGCACACTGCTGGCTCCTCTTCAGCTGCTTGAGGATGGGAACTCCTTGGCTAGTTTAAAGCATCTTGGGGTGCTGGAGGATTGGGATGGTTGATGATGGCATTATGAAGTCATGCAGGGGTTGTCCTACTCTTGCATGGGATTAGGGAGACATCCAGAAGATTTCCCATTATCCTGAGGGATGCTGCTGTTTCCCAAAGGTGCCCTATTCCTTAGTAGGATTGTGGGGCCACCCAGGGGAATTCACTATGACCCCATTTCTAATCCCAGCCAGGATGCCATTGGCTTTCTTGGCCACCTGGACCATGCTGCTGGCTGATACTCAGCTGCTTGTCCATTAGCACCCCCAGGTCCCTTCCTGCCAGGCTTTCCATGGTGCTGTGGGAGTTTTATGCTATGCTTTTATAAATTTTCACAGATCTTCAGCAGAAAGTAGTAAAATGTAAATAAATCACCATTGGGTGCAGGAAAATAAAGATCACAGAATCACTAAGGTTGGAAGAGACCTCAAAGATCATAGAGTCCAACCTGTCACCACAGACCCATGACTAAACCATGGCACCAAGTGCCACATCCAATCCCCTCTTGAACCCTCCAGGGATGGGGACTCCACCACCTCCCTGGGCAGCACATTCCAATGGCAAATGACTCTCTCAGTGAAGAACTTTCTCCTCACCTCCAGCCTAAACCTCCCCTGGCTCAGCTTGAAACTGTGTCCTCTTGTTCTGGTGCTGGGTGCCTGGGAGAAGAGACCAACCCCTTCCTTGCTACAACCTCCCCTCAGGTAGTTTTAGAGGGCAATGAGGTCTCCCCTGAGCCTCCTCTTCTCCAGGCTAAACAACCCCAGCTCCCTCAGCCTCTCCTCACAGGGCTGTGCTCAAGGCCTCTTCCCAGCCTTGTTGCCCTTCTCTGGACACATTCAAGTGTCTCAATGTCCCTTCTTAACCTGAGGGGCCCAGAGCTGGACACAGCACTCAAGGTGTGGCCTAACCAGTGCAGAGTACAGGGGCACAATGACCTCCCTGCTCCTGCTGGCCACACTATTCCTAATGCAGGCCAGGATGCCATTGGCCTTCTTGGCCACCTGGGCACACTGCTGGCTCCTGTTCAGGTGGCTGTCAATCAGCACCTCCAGGTTCCTCTCTGTTTGGCAACTCTCCAGCCACTCTGACCCCAACCTGTAGCTCTGCATGGGATTGCCATGGCCAAAGTGCAGCACCTGGCACTTGGACTTGTTAAATGCCATCCTGTTGGACTCTGCCCATCTGTCCAGTTGGTCAAGGTCCCTCTGCAGAGCCCTTCTGCCCTCTAAGAGATCAACATCGGCTCCTTACTTGGTGTCATCTGCAAATTTGCTGATGACTGACTCCATCCCTTCATCCAGATCATCAATGAAGATATTAAAGAGGATGGGGCCCAGCACTGATTCCTGGGGGACACCAGGAAAATGCTAAACAATCCCATTGGAGAGATAACTACCATAAGATCCTGTTCCCAAAACTATTTCTCTTCTCTTCTCACTTCTTGGCTCTGCAAGAGATACTAACTTGCTTCTGCTTGTCCTTGGCTGCACTGGTTTGGTATTAACTTCTCTGCTCCTTTCTCTCATCCCTTCTTTTATACAGGGGGGTCAGGGAGAGGCAGGGAAGGAGAAGCTAGTAGCTTCCGCTGGTCTTTGACCAGAGGGATCCTTGTGCTGTTTGTTAATTGTAAATATCAGTAAGTATTGTAAATACTGTGTATTTTATACAGATCCACTGCATTCCATTGCAGATTGTAGTTTGTAAATACAGCTTTCATCTGCTTCCAACTGGGCTGGGCTGGCAAAGTTAATGTTGGGGGGGAAATCATAGAATCATAGAATTGTCAGGGTTGGAAGGGACCTCAAGGATCATCCAGTTCCAATCCCCCTGCCATGGCCAGGGACACCTCACACTACAGCAGGTTGCTCACAGCCACCTCCAGCCTGGCCTTCAAAACCTCCAGGCATGAGGCTTCCACCACCTCCCTGGGCAACCTGTGCCAGTGTCTCACCACCCTCATGGGGAAGAACTTCTTCCTAACATCCAGTCTGAATCTCCCCACTTCGAGTTTTGCTCCGTTCCCCCCAGTCCTATCACTCCCTGACACCCTCAAAAGTCCCTCCCCAGCTTTCCTGTAGCCCCCTTCAGCTACTGGAAGGCCACAATAATAAGGTCTCCTTGGAGGCTTTTCTCCAGACTGTGCAACCCCAGCTCCCTCAGTCTGTCCTCATAGGAGAGGTGCTCCAGCCGTCTAATCATCCTTTAGCCCTTTTCAACCCACCCCAGGTGCCAAGCCTGGCTGGGATGTCCTACCTGTGGGGTGGCTTGAGGCCAGGCACGGAGGCGATGCAGAGGATCCTGGCCGAGCAGACGGCAATGCAGGCTTCCACTGTGGGCTCCTTCCGGATGCTGAGCAGACAAACCTGCCCTACGTAGCCGTCACTGTTGCAGACCCAAACCTCATGGGAGCTCTCCAGGCTGCCATGGCTGGGAGAAGCACAAGAGAACTGCAAAAAAAGAGCAAAAAAGATGGGGCACAGAGTTGGCTCATTTGGGAATGGCAGGGAAGCTCTTGGCAGCCAGTGCTAAGACCATCAAGAGGGTTCAGAGAATGGGTTGGGTTGGAAGAGGTATTAAAGGGTCATCTAGCTCCAAACTCACCCCTGCCACAGGCAGAGAAACCTTACACTAGCCCACATCACACAACCACAAAAACATTCAGGTTGGAAAAGACCCTCAGGATCACCAAGGCCAACCCAGAACCCTACTCTACAAGTCTCACCCCTAAACCATAGCCCCAAGCACCACATCCAAACCACCTTGAAACACATCCAGGCTTGGGGACTCAACCACCTCCCTGCCCAGCACATTCCAGTGCCTGACCACTCTTGCCATGAATAAAGGTTTCCTACTGTCCAGTCTAAACCTACCCAGTCACAGCTTGAGGCCATTCCCTCTTGTTCTATCACTAATCCCCTGGGAGAAGAGACCAGCACCAATCTCTCTACAACCTCCTTTCAGGCAGTCGTAGACAGCAATGAGGTCTCCCCTCAGCCTCCTCTGCTCCACACTAATCATCCCCAGCTCCTTCAGTTGCCCCTCATCAGATTTATTCTCCAGGCCCTTCCCCAGCTTCCTTGCCCTCCTCTGCACGGCTTCAGCACCATCCAGCCTGGTCTTGACCACTTCCAGGCAGGGACTTGAAGGTCCTGTAGGATGCTTGAATGCAAACACCAGCACCAAGTACCTGCATCCCACTCCTCGTCTTCATGATGGGGATGGCCTTGAGGAACTCTGGGTCCAGGCAGTTTTTGCTGGAAGCTGGGGAAAAAAGACACATTGGAGGATAAAGAAGTGATGGATGGAGGTCTACCCTTGCTGGGTTGTGATGCTGAGCCCACCCCAGTGTCCACCTCCCTTGCTGTTACCCAGCTTCTTCTTGGCATCCTCAAAGGCTTGCTCAAAGCTGAGCCGGGCATCAGGGTTGGGGAACTCGAAGATGAAGGACTCAGTGCCATCAGCTTTGGTGGTGCTGAGCTCCACCTTGTTGGGGGGGAAGGCCATGCTGAAGGACAGAGATTGCTTCTCCGCCAGCTCCCGGTGGATAGCAGCCATCAGGTCCTTGATCACATCATCCAGGCTCTGAGGAGGGGGACAACATTTCAGGTCTCAGGGATGGGCTACAACCAGCCACATGCCTGGTTATGACCCCATCCATCCCCCTGCATCCTTCAGAAGCTGTCCAACCCCACTTAGGCTTTGAGGCTGTTAGGATCTTGGGGGCCTTAGTGGACACTTGTGGCCACCAGCCCTTTCAGAGGTTCTCTCTCTCCCAGAGGACATCCTGGTAAGGGTGCCAGGGGCCAGCGTCATGGCCACCACCCGACACTGCCCTCATCCATCCCCAGGCATCCTTCAGAGGCTGCCCCAGTCCTTCTCTGGCTCTGGGGTTGGTGGTATCTGAGCTCTTTAGGGCACTCATGGCCACCAGCCCTTCCACAGAGGACACAGTCCTACAGGGAACATGTCCAGACAGGAGACAGAACCAGGGCCACCACCCCCCTACCTGATGGGGAAAGCTGAGGGTCTCTGACAGCTTGCTGACTTGCCCCAAGGTGCTGAGGTCCTCGTCCAGGCGGCAGATGCTTTTCTGGATGCTCTCCCGGTTGGTGGCTTGTGAGGCACCTGTGTGGGGACATGTGTGTGGTGTTGCAGAATCATCACAGAAACATTCAGGTTGGAAAAGACCCTCAGGATCACTAAGGCCAACCCAGAACCTTCCTCTGCAAGGTTCAGCCCTAAAACCATAGCCCCAAGCACCACATCCAAACCACCTTGAAACACATCCAGGCTTAGGGTCTCAACCACCTCCCTGCCCAGCACATTCCAGTGCCTGACCACTTGCCATGAAAAAATGTTTCTTCCTGTCCAGTCTAAACCTGCCCATTCACAGCTTGAGGCCATTCCCTCTTGTTCTATCACTAATTTCCTCTGAGAAGAGACCAGCACCAACCTCTCTACAACCTCCATTCAGGTAGCTGTAGACAGCAATGAGGTCTCCCCTCAGCCTCCTCTTCTCCAAACTAACCATCCCCAGCTCCTTCAGTTGCTCTCCATCACATTTATTCTCCAGGCCCTTCACAGCTTCCTTGCCCTCCTCTGCACTGGCATTAACCCCTTCCTCCCTGGTGCCACCCAGAGGCACCTTGGTGAGCACTGGGTTTATACTGGGATGTGACACTCCAGCAGGCAGGGGCAGACCTTTGACAATGTCCACATCCTCCAGGGGCAGCTTCCAGAGCAGTTTGTACTTGCTGGCGGTGTCGATCACGCTGGCCGCCGTGTACCTGGGAAGCAGAGGGAGGCTTGGCTGAGCTGCACCCATGTCCCCAAAACCTTCAAAGTCCATCCCAAGCAGTGAGGACCACCCTAAGGAGCTGGTGGGTGCCCTCCCTCTCCCAGGTGGTACTCACAGGCTCATGGAACTGCGGCGGAGGGACCCCGACTTGCGCTTCAGGGTGGTGCAGACCAGCAGGTCGGTGAAGAGGAAGAAGGAGCGCTCCTTCTTCCCACCCACTGCCTTCTGCAGGGCAGCAGGAGACACCAAGGGGTTAGCACCCAGCCCCTCCCACTTCTGGAAGTGCAACCCAGCCTCAGTTTTCCCAGGCGTGGCTTTGGCCTGAAGTAGGATGGGGACATGGGTGCCATGGCCACAAAGGCAAAGTCACAGAGGTCCACTCACAGGGAAGCATCAAGGCCATGGGAACATCAGGCATGGGCACAGTAGGACTTCCACAGGTTTCACCTGGAGCCTCCTTATCCACCCCCAACCCAGGGTACCTGTAGGTTCTTCCCTGACTGCTCCCAAACTCATCTTGTCTTCCCCCACACTTGGGGAATTTTATATTGTCCACATCCTTCTGTCATCCATCCACCTGTCCATCCTTCTGTCCATCCATCCACCCACCCATCCTTCTGTCTGTCCATCCACCCATCCATCCTTCTGTCCATCCTTCTGTCTGTCTGTGCATCCATCCATCTACCCATCTGTCCATCCACTCACCCACTCACCTATTCTGCCATCCATCCGTCTGTCCATCCGTCTGTCCATCAGTCCATCCGTCCACCCACCCACTCACTCATTCTGCCACCCATCCATCCATCCAGCTGTCCAACTGTCCATCCATCCATCCGTCCATCCACCCACCCATTCTGCCATCCATCCGTCTGTCCATCCATCCATCCATCCTTCCGTCCATCTGTCCATCCATCTGTCCATCTGTCCCTCCACCCACCCACTTATTCTGCCATCCATCCACCCACCCACCCATCCATCCTTCAGTCCATCCGTTTGTCCATCCATCCACCCACCCACCCATTCTGCCATCCATCCGTCTGTCCATCCATCCTTCCGTCCATCTGTCCGTCCATCCACCCACTCATTCTGCCATCCATCCACCCACCCACCCATCCACCCTTCGGTCCATCCGTCTGTCCATCCATCCATCCACCCACCCATTCTGCCATTCATCCATCCATCTGTCCATCCGTCCATCTGTCTGTCCACCCACTCACTCACCCATTCTGCCATCCATCCACCTGCACACCCATCCATCTGTCTGTCTGTCCATCCGTCCATCCATCCACCCACTCACCCATTCTGCCACCCATCCACCCATCCATCTGTAGCCTCCCATGGCCACAGATGCCTCCCATGCCCCTCCACCATGGCTTCCCACTGCCCAATCCAGTGCACATTCCCAGGGCCCTCATGGTGACAAGGACAGCCCATGCTTACCACCTCCACGACCATCTCCTGGCGCAGGAACTTGCGGAGTGGGGCCTGGAGCTGTGCAGACAAGGAACCTGGTAAGCAGTGAGCCCCAAGGTGCAACCCTTTTGGGCTTTGTCCTCGCTCCTGTGGTCCCCTGGCAGGAAGCCTGTGAGCCCCAAGGTGCAACCCTTCTGGGCTTTGGGGTCCTCTGGCTCAGACCTGGCACTCCACTCCCTTCCCAACTTGCCCAGGAGCCCACCCTGGGCTCATGTTCCAGCAGAAAGAGCAGAAGTGGTTGGATTTTTGGGCAGAAGGGAAGACTGCGCCCATGCAAGGCCCCCATACATACATCCTCCATGCCTTCGATGTGGGACTCGATCTCCTGCACGATCCTGGTGTTCCTCTCCAGCTCCTCTGCACTCTTCATGCCCTTGTTGATCCTCTCAGCCACCTGCTTGATGTTGCGTTGGGCATCGATGAGAAAGGGGTGGTCAGGGTGGTCCTCTGGAGTGTGCTTCAGCAGGTCCTGCCATGGGGGACACAGCCACAACATTACCACAGGCACAGCTTGGCCATCACAGTGTCACCGAATGTTAGAGGTTGGAAGAGACCTCCAGAGATCATCAGGTCCAACCCCCCTGCAACAGCAGCATCACCCAGGGTAGTCTGCATAGGAAGGCATACAGGTGGCTTTGGAAAGTCTCCAGACAAGGACACTCCACAACCTCTCTGGGCAGCCTGCTCCAGGGCTCTGGCACCCTCACACCAAAGAAGTTTCTCCTCATGTTGAGCTGAAACCTTCTGTGCTCAAGTTTGTATCCATTGCTCCTTGGCTTATTGCTGTGCAGCACCCAAAAGAGCTTGGCCCCCTCCACTTGACAGCCACCCCTCAGAGACTGAGAGACCTTGATCAGATCCCCTCTCAGCCTTCTCTTCTCCACACTAAACAGCCCCAGGGCTCTCAATCTCTCTTTACAGGGCAGATGCTCAAGTCCCCTAAGCATCCTCCTGGCTCTCCCTTGGACTCTCTCCAGCAGGGGAGCCCAGGGGAGCCCAGAACTGGACACAGGATTGCAGCTGTGGTCTCAGCAGGGCAGAGCAGAGGGGCAGAAGAACTTCCCTGGCCCTGCTGGCCACACTTCTCTTGCTGCACCCCAGGATGCCATTGGCTCTCTTGGCCACAAGGGCACATTGCTGTCCCCTGCAGAACTTGCTGCCCACCAGCACTCCAAGGTCTTTCTCCATGGAGCTGCTTTCCAGCAGGGCAGCCTCTAACCTGTCCTGGTGCCTGCTGTTACTCCTCCCCATCAGCGATGCCATGGCACCCCCAAGCAAGCCCCAGCTGTGCTGCTCTGGCTGCTGGGGATGGAAACCAGCTCCATACAGGAGAGGTTTGGCAAAGAAACCAGGCTTGGAGCTTTGGCCACCACCACCGTGGTCTTTGTAACCTCCCAAGGGGCCACCAGCTCCTGAGAGACCATCATCAACTTGCATGGATGCCTCAAACGTATCACTACAAGTGTTCATGGAGAGGTTGGATGGTGCTTTGTGGAGCCTGATCTACTGGAAGATGTCCCTGCCCATGGCAGAGGGGTTGGACTTAGATCATCAGTGCCAAGTGGTGTTCCTCAGGGGTCTGAAATGGGACCTGTGCTGTTTCAATTTTTTTATCAATGACAGAGAGAGGGAGATTGAGGCACCATCAGCAGTGTGCAGATGACACCAAGCTGAGTGGGGCTGTGGATCCACCAGAGGGACAGGATGGCATCCAGAGGGACCTGGACAGGCTGGAGAGGTGAAGCCCAGGTGAACCTCAGGAGGTTCCACAAGAGCAAGTGCAGGGCTCTGCCCCTGGGCTGGAACAATCCTCACTATCAATACAGACTGGGGGAGGAGGGCAGAGAAAGCAGCCCTGAGGGAAAGGACCTGGAGGTGCTGGCGGGGGAGAAGCTGGCCAGGAGCAGGCAGTGTGAGCTTGCAGCACAGAAGGCCAAGGGCAGCCTGGGCTGCATCCAAAGCAGCGTTGGCAGCAAAGCCAGAGAGGTGATTCTGCCACTTTGCTCTGCTCTGGGGAGACCTCACCTGGAGTGCTGTGTGCAGCTCTGGAGCCCTCAGCACAGGAAGGACCTGGAGCTGCTGGAGCAGGTCCAGAGGAGGGCCAGGGAAATGCTCAGGGGGTTGGAGCAGCTCTGCTCTGAGGCCAGGCTGAGGGAGCTGGGGGTGTTCAGCCTGGAGAAGAGAAGGCTCTGGGGAGACCTAAGAGCAGCCTGCCAGTACCTGAAGGGGGCTACAGGAAGGATGGAGAGAGACTGTTTGCAAAGGCCTGTGGGGACAGGATGAGAGGCAATAGCTTCAAACTGGAGCAGAGCAGATTTAGATTGGATGTGAGGAACAAGTTCTTTACCATGAGGGTGGTGGAACACTGGAACAGGTTGCCCAGGGAGGTGCTTGAGGCCCCATCCCTGTAGATATTCAAGGTGAGGCTGGACAGGGCTCTGGGCAACCTGAGCTAGTTGAGGATGTCCCTGCTGACTGTGAGGATGTCAGAGTAGATGGCATTTGGAGGTCCCTTCCAACTGAGACGATTCTATGATTCTATGATCTTAGAAGGTCCCTTCCAACCCATTCTGTGATCTTCTGAAAGCACATCCCCACCAGCCCCAGCATCAAAGAAAGTGACCCTGGCACAGGGAAACTGAGGCACAGAGCAGTGTGACTGATCCCAGAATGGTGCCAACAATGTCCAATCTCCCAGCACAAAGGTTTGGGAAACAGTTGGCTGACAGCCCTTAGCGTGACCATCCCTGGGAAGGCAGAGCCACATGCAGGCTTAGGGACACCAACTTTGTCAAGGGATGGAAAAAAGGGGCCAGGAGAGGTTTGAGACCCCCTAAAAGCTCCCAATATGTGGAAGTGAACAGCAGTCATGGTCATAGAATCATGGAATTGTTTGGGTTGGAAAGGACCTCCAAGATCAACCAGCCCAACCATCAACCCAACACCACCATGGCTATCTAACTGTGTCACCAAGCACCATGTGCACACATTTCTTGAACACCTCCCAGGATGGTGACTCCACCAGCTCCTGGCACAGCACAGATGCTCCCCTGCCTGCCCCCCATCTGCTTGCAACCCACCTTCACCAGCAGCTCATAGCGGGGGATCCTCTGCACTGGTTTGATCATCAGGTCAGACAGAGCCTGCTTTTCCTTGTTCTCCCTCATGCTTTGCTGCAGAACACCATGTGGAAGGAGAAGGACAGGTCCATCAGGTGGGATAAAGCAGGGACTGAGAGTCCTACCAGCCCAGCAACAGCCATTTGGGGTCGGGGTGACTCCTTTTACACCAGCTCAAGTGACCCCAGGCTCATCCCAACCTAACCTCTTTGCAATAAAGGCAACAAGGGAAAAATCCCAGTGTGCCCCACAGGCTACCAGCTTGGTCTCACTAACCCCACCCTGCCCTGTCAGCAGCCTTGCAGGTGGACATCATCGATGGGGAGAAGACCCAGGACCCACCTCAAGGAACTTCATGAATGCTGGCCGGGCTTCCTTGGCAATCCTGACAGCATCCTTGGCGTTGAGGAAGTTATCGATGTAGGCAGAGTAGATGTTCACCAGCACGTCCTTGGAGAACTGGGAGCAGAAAAGTAAAGGGGCTAGATTGAGCATGGACCTCCTGGAAGAAGCTGTCCCAAGGGTTAATCCTGGCTGTGGGCTGCTGTGGGGAGGGCTCAGCCTCCTCCCTTCCAGGCAGAACCCTGGAGCTGCAGACCCGGCCAGGTCCTTGCTCCTCCTTAAGCTAAGCAGACATCAGGCCTGGAGATCGTCTCCCTGTTCTCCAACCCACCCTTTAATCACTCCCCTGCCTCCTGCTCCAAAAAACCTTTCCCTGCTGGGGGCCATCCCCCAAGAACAAATACATCTGGGTTCTCCCCCAGTCAGGGGAAAAGCCAGCCCCCACCGTGAGGCTGGGCAGATAAGTGGAGTCCAAGTTCAGGGTGCTGCACTTTGGCCACAACAACCCCATGCAGAGCTACAGGCTGGGGTCAGAGTGGCTGGAGAGCAGCCAGGCAGAGAGGGACCTGGGAGTGCTGATTGACAGCAGCTGAACATGAGCCTGCAGTGTGCCCAGGTGGCCAAGAAGGCAAATGGCATCCTGGCCTGCATCAGGAATAGTGTGGCCAGCAGGAGCAGGGAGGTCATTGTGCCCCTGTACTCTGCATTGGTTAGGCCACACCTTGAGTCCTGTGTCCAGTTCTGGGGCCCTCAGGACACTGAGATACTTGCATGTGAAAAGAGAAGGGCAACGAGGCTGGGGAGGGGTCTGGAGCACAGCCCTGTGAGGCAGATGAGGGAGCTGGGGTTGCTTAGCCTGGAGAAGAGGAGGCTCAGGGGAGACCTTATTGCTCTCTACAGCTTCCTGAAAGGCAGTTGTAGCCAGGTGGGGGTTGGTCTGTTCTCCCAGGCAAGCAGCAATAGAACAAGAGGACACAGTCTCAAGCTGCACCAGGGGAAGCTGAGGCTGGAGGTGAGGAGAAAGTTCTTCCCAGAGAGAGTAATTGGCCATTGGGATGTGCTGCCCAGGGAGGTGGTGGAGTCACCATCCCTGGAGGTGTTCAAAACAGGATTGGATTTGGCACTTGGAGCCATGGCTTAGTTGTCAGGAGGTGTTAGGGATTAGGTAATAGGTTGGACTTGATGATCTCTGAGGTCTTTCCCAACCTTGCTGCTGATTCTGTGGTTCTGTGACCTACCGACTGCACGAGGAGGTCTCCCACTTTCTGCTTCTCGTGCCAGTTCTGCACACAGTCGTGGATCTGCTCCAGGAACTGCTCGTGGTGCTCCAGCAGCTCGGGGATCTGGTCGAAGATCTCATCCACCAGTGATGGGTCACACAGCAAGGAGTTCTCTGGTTGCTTCAGTGGCTTCATGTAACCCTAAGGGTGACGAATCAAAAGGCCCTCGAGGTCCCTGGGTATTGCTTTTCCCACCCCTCCCACGAGAAGTTTTTCCACCCGTGTGCAGATGGAGCTCCATGGCATCCTGCAGCAGGGACTTCCTCCAGTGAACACTGGGTTCCTTGACTCAGCAGAAAGACCACACAGTGTCCCAGCAGGTTTTGCACCCCCTCAGTTTTCCTGCATCCCATCCCACTTGATGCATCCCTATGGCAAGTCTCCAGGAGAACCTCCCACATCCTCTGTCCTCCAGCCACAGCCCCTGAGGGCCTCCAAATCTCTGCTGTCATGAGGCCTGGTCACCTCCATCTCCTACACAGCCTGACCCAGCTGGGAAGTCATGGCAGCATGACCTTGGGGGCCAAATCTGGTGCATTCCTGGTGGGATTTAGGATGTTTTGAACCAGCAGGGTAGATGCTGTGGATCAAACCCTGGACCACTTCACCCAGCAGCCTCTCTTGGGCAATGGCTCAGAGCTAGCAGGAAAAGCAGGTCCTCTGCAAGGCTGGGTGGGAAGCTCTGCTGGGAAAGCCCTTTCCCATGGGAAGGGCAGGGATGGTGCCCTCAGGAATCTGCAAGGAATGCAGGATGAGGAAGGTCTTCTGAACCTCCTTGACACCTCCCCAGCCTGACCTGTATGAGATGCCAGTGCCCTTCAAGGATGTTGGAAGGATCATGGAGATGATCAGTGAGGACAGGACCCACCTGGAGTGGCTTCAAACATCTCCATCCAAGCTGGCAAACCTCCATCCCAAGGTGATGGTAGATATCTCATGGAGACCCAAGTCAGAAGAGCCAAACCCTTCCTGAGGCCCCTAACCCACTTCACCTGCCCTGCGGTGGCCCAGCTCCTCTATCAGGAGAAGGGCCGGGCTGTGCCACACATCCCACCCACTATGAAACTAGGGGAGCAAGGAGCAGATGGGGAAGAAGAGCACAGAGACAGCTTCCACCTCAGCATACAGGGAGAGCAGGCAGGGCTTGCTCATGTACCATCTGGCTTGGACGGAAGATCATGCTCCAAGGTAGTCCTTGCCCTCGGTAGCCACCATGCTACGCGCCACCAGGCCACACCATGATGGATCCAAGCACCTGGTGCCAGCTGAGATGGGGAGCTGGGGGCATCTGGAGCCCTGTGACTCTCTCCCCAGAAAGCCAGATCCCCCTGGTTTTACCGTGCCAGGACATATCCCATGGGCAAGGGTTTGGGCCTTCCATTCATGCCCACCATGGCCTCCATTCATGCCCACCCAGTCCCTCCAGTGAGGAACCACTGACCCCAGCACGGCTGTCCCCTCCAACCAGCCTCCTGTCCCACCTCAGAGGAGGGCACAGCCCAAGGGACAGCCTCCATCCATGCCAAGATCACCAGGGGCACCACCAGACCCTAAACCCTGCCTGGATAAGCCCCAGAGCCGGGGTCCTCTTGCACCCCCAAGCCAACATCTGCACTAGGAGCAGCCTCAAAGGGTCCTTCCCTCCTGCAACAACATCTGGTAGAGCATCTCTGGGTCCACCATGTTTTGAAAAGCCTGGCTGGGTGTTGGGATTGAGGTCCTCAGGGCCATGCCCGGCAGATGTCCTGCAGACACTGCTTTCTATGGAGCAGAACAGAGCTCTGCTCCTCTCGGTGTTTCCACTTGCAGACATGTGGTTGGACAACCCACACCTAAGCCAAGTCTGACCTTAGTCTCCAGGGCGTTGACCACCATCAACCTGAAACACCTTCATTAACATCTCAAACGTGGGGTGGGCCCTGGGGCCAGGTTGCTCCAGGGGGAGCTTTGGAACCAGCTTAGTGAAAACAAAGTACAACCCAGGAATGGAGAAGAAGCCTCAGCCCATGGCTGAAGATGGTAAAGTCGAGCAGAGAAGGGGGGGGGGGGGGGGGGGCATGGGTACTGGGGGTGTAAAGGGTCTCCCACCATGGCAGGGTCATCAGCAACCAGGAGATGAGGTTGCCGAAGAGAGCTTTGGGAGGGGGCTGGCGTCAAGCACTGGAAGGGGCTTGTGGACACACCACCTGCCAGGTGACAACCCACCAGGAACTTTGCAGGCTTCATTTGGGGGGACAGATGTGACCCCTACACCCCACTGCTGCCACCACTGCCACCCTGATGCCCACCGCCCCCCACCAGCCCGCGCTGCCACCCCTTCCCAACCCACTCCTGCGCCACCTCGGTGCTGGCAGGGGACCCACAGCTTGAGGGCTGCGACTTGGGGGTGCCGGGGCCAAGCAAGGGAGGGCTACACACCACGAGGCATTTGGGGCGGGGGGAGGGGAGGCAAGGGGGAGGGGAGGGCGCCACCGCCCCCGGCCCTGCCACCTTACCTGCATCAAGGTGCGCAAGGACTCCACATAGGACTGCTCGGTGTCCAGCAGCGTCATGATGACGTGTTTCCTCATGTCCTACCCGGGAAGGAAAGGGGGACAGAAGCACAAGATGAGTTTTTGGGGGGCGGGGTGGGGGGTGGTGACACGACGGCACGACGGAGAGGAGCAACGTAGTGGCCGTCGGTGGCTCGCTCGGGGCGGCTGCGAGGTCCGGGAGGCGGCCGGCTGGCCTCCAGCTCCCCCCTCTGCTCCCGCTCCAGCCCGATGGAGGAATCCGGGAGGATTAGGAAGTACATGACACCGAGCGTACAGACACTGCCTGCTTTCCTCCTCGGCAGCGTCAGGAGCCCGCCCCGGAGCTCACAGCCCTACATGGGTCGGTCCCGACGCCCTCCGGCTCTCCGCGGGCGCCTTGGCTCGGAGCGGTCCCGTAGGAATTCACCTCCCGCCCCAGCACCCCGGCGCCGGGATGCGGACCCCTAGCCAGGGGATTCGCGGGGTGGTGGAACGGGATGGAGAGGGGGTGAGGGAGGGGATGGTTTGTCAGCCCTTGGGAAGCAGGTGGGTCGGGGTCTTGGTGCTGAGGCTTGGAGACCCACCTTGAGTGCAGCACCCAAGGGGGTGTCCCTGCAGAGCAACCTACGGGTAACATGCTCCAGAGCACAGGGTTTGGGGTGCAGAGATGCTCCAAAGACTCTGAATGTAGACATGCCCCAAAAGTTTTGGGTATGAGATGCTCCAGAGACCCTGAGGGCAGAGATACCCCAAAAACTGTGTGTGGATCTGCTCCAGAGACCCTGAGGGCTGTGAGACACCCCAAAAGTATGGAGTAAAACCACACCCCTGAGACCCCAAAAGCTCTGGGTGCAGAAATGATCCAGAGACACCTCAAAGGTTTGGATGGTGTGGCTTCTCCAGAGACCCTGGATGTGACACCCCAAATGTTTCGGGTGCAGAGGGCCTCTGATGACCCTAGGAAAGGAGATGATGGTCCCAAGAGCTGGGTCCTGTTGCTGGAGACCATCCAAAGGCCCTTGGTGAAGAGACACCCCAAGCTTTGGATGCAGGGACACCCCAAAGCTCCTGGGTGCAGAGAAACAGCAAGTTGTGGGTGCAAGGACACCCCAAAGGTCCTGTGGGCTTTGATACACCCAGGGCTATTGGGGCAGAGATGCCCCAAAGTTCTTGGGTGCAGGGACATCCAGAAGGCACACCTGGGACATTCCAAAGGTTGTGGATGCAGGGATGCCTCAAGAGCCCTGAATGAAGAAAAGGACCCTCCTAAGGTCCTGGCTTCTCAGACACCACAAGAGGCCTGGGTGCAGGGATGTCACCCCTTGGCCACCACAGCCAGCCAAAAACCAAGAGCAGAGATGTCCCAAAGGCCCTGGGGTGTGAAGAAGACCCAGTGCAGGCTCAAAGGGTCCCATTAACACTGACAACACAAAGGTTATGGGAGCAGGGACATCCCAAACGCTGCACATGCACAGAGGTCCCAAAGCCTCTGTGAACAGGAACCACCCAAAGATCTTGGATGCTTGGACACCCCAAGAGTCTTGGCTACAGAGATACCACCAACAGCCCTGGGTGCAGAGATGTGCCATCAGGCCACCACTGTGCACTGGGACCAGGTTTCCATGAGCCACTGCCTCTCCAGGGGCTTCTGAAGCAACCAAACTGCTGTGTCCCCCACCTCCTTGTGGGACAAGGCCACATCCCCCAGCCATGATGGGCTGTTGGGGACACATATGGAGACATGTGTGCCATAAAGCTGCCCTGCAACCACAGGAACCATCCATTTAGATGTTGGACTTGATGACCTCAAAGGTCTCTTCCAACCTCAACAGCTCTATGATTCTAACCATGGGTGGAGGTCACTGGAACAAGCTGCCCAGGGAGGTTGTGGATTTCTCCTTCCAGAGAAGGACCACGAGGATGAGCAGAGGGCTGGAGCTCTTCTCCTGTGAGGACAGACTGAGAGAGTTGGGGTTGTGCAGTCTGGAGAAGAGAGGGCTCCTAGGAGACCTAATTGTGGCCTTCCAGTATCCAGTATCTCCCCATCTAGTCCAGTCTGCTGAGACCACACCTGGAGCACTGTGTCCAGTTCCAGAGCCTCTATTCCAGGAAGGATCTGGAGGTGCTGGAAGGTGTCCAGAGAAGGGCCACAAGGAGGAGCAGAGAGCTGGAGCTGCTCTGCTATGGAGACAGACTGAGAGAGCTGGGGTTGTGCAGTCTGGAGAAGAGAAGGCTCTGAGGAGACCTTCTTGTGGCCTTCCAGTATCTGAAGGAAAGCTGGGGAGGGACATTTGAGGGTGTCAGGGAGTGATAGGACTGGGGGGGATGGAGCAAAACTCGAAGTGGGTAGATTCAGACTGGATGTTAGGAAGAAGTTCTTCCCCAGGAGGGTGGCGAGACCCTGGCACAGGTTGCCCAGGGAGGTGGTGGAAGCCTCATCCCTAGAGTTTTTTAAGGCCAGGCTGGATGTGGCTGTGAGCAACCTGCTCTGGTGTGAGGTGTCCCCGCCCATGGCAGGGGGTTGAAACTGGATGATCCTTGAAATCCCTTCCAACTCTAACAATTCTATGATTTTCCTCCCTGGAGATGTTCAAGGCCAGGTTGGATGAGGCCTTGAGCAACCTGGGCTAGTAGGAGGTGTCCCTGCCCATGGCAGGGATGTTGGATCTGGATGATCTTTAAGGTCCCTTCCAACCCAAACCATTCTATGATCTCCCTGGTGTGTCTCCAAGGAGCAATGGGAAAGGATCTTGGCCACATCCTGCTTGGTGCTCAGGAACAGAGCCATGCCTCAGTTTACCCCACTTGCTCACCAAGCTGATATTGATCTTCTCAGCCAAGCAAGGGGGAAGCTGCTGTGTAGAGTCAAATATTCTGGTGTCAAGTCCAAGCCCTCCCCCCACCCAGGGAATCTGACCTCCACCCCAAGCCATAGTGATGCTGAAGGACACCAGCGCAGACATCCCCACTGCACTCCAAACTGAAGGCTCATCAACACTCTCACTGCTGGAGTAATTGCTTGTAATGATGGATTGAAAGACACCCACCAGAGAATGGGCTTGAGGGATCCCACCTCATTCCTGCCTCAGTTGACCCAACCCTCTGACCACCTGTCATTCCCTGCCTCAACCTGACATTCCCAGAGTCTCCCAGAGCTGTTCCAACTTGGGATGGAAGCACAGGGATGGATCACTGAGCTGGACAGGCTGAGCACCACGTTGCACTGGCTGCTGGGAATTTGCAAGGGTGAAGAGATGCAGGATGAGGCCCAACTGTTGGCAATGGGATTTTTTTCCCCACCATTCCAGCAGCATTATTATCCCAGCGGGGAAGGGGGGGAATTCACACTGGGACCAGCAGGAATTGCGGGAAAGGCATCATCCTGGCAAGGTGAAGTTGTACCCAGGCGTGGGCAGGATGCATCCCACTGCACCCCTCACCCCAGCAAAGCCTCTCCCTTGCGGGGCTGATGCTGCCTCCCCCTTTAGCTTCTCTCTGCTCTCCTTGGGGACACCCTGTCGAACCCAAACCTCATTCTACCCTCAGCCCCAAGACACTCAGCACCCTCAGGATCAGCCCCTACCACAATGGATCAGTCCCTACCACACTGGGGCTGCCAGAGCCTCAGGGGTGTAAATGAGAACCGGGAGGGTTGGGGGGGGGGGGGGGGAAGGAGAATAGCAGCAATGAGCAATGGCTGCAGCACCCCCACACCATCACCCTCTGGTGGAGAACCCCAGGGAGGCAGCAGGATGAGGAGGAGAATGGAACTGAGGATGAGGCTGGGGCTGAGGATGAGGATGGAGGCACCGTTGCCGTGGCAATTGTGGTCCAAACCCCGCAGCTCTCAGCAACGCACACAGAATCATCACAGAATCCCCATCCAGGTTGGAAAAGACCCTCAGGATCAACCAAGTCCAACCCAGAACCTCACTCTTACAAAGTTCACCCCCTCCAACCACAGCCCCCAGGCACCACATCCAAACCACCCTGAAACACATCCAGGCTTGGGGACTCAACCCCCTCACACGTGTCCCACCATGACACATCCATGCACAGCCCCCTCCCCCCCCCGCCCCCGGGCTCCAGAGAACCCCTAATTACCCCCTTCAGCCCCCTCCCCAAACCACTCCATCACCCTTTTTGTTCATCACCTCAGTACCACCACGACCCTTCTCCGGGAGCTCCTCGGCTGCCCCGCCAAGCCCGGAGGCGGCCAAGGCCGCGTCGATTCCATCCCCGATGTCTCTCATGTCCTCCAGCGCGATGGTGAACTGCGCCAGAGTCCTCACCATCTGCAGCATGCGGGGTCCTGGGGAGGTGTTGGAGGGGAGGAGGAGGAGGAGGAAGGGGGGATGGAGGAGGAGGAGGAGAAGGGAGCTCGATCCGTCCCACACGGCCCAAGGAATCGAGAGGGGGGGGAAAAAAGAGGTAAATAATAAGTGGGGGGAAGGGGGAGATAGGAATCTGGGAATCCCTTCTCCAGATTCACCTCCTTGGAGGAAGGCAGAAATAAAATATAATAAAATAAAATAACTGGGGAGGGGGGAGGGATATAAATCTGGGAATCTTTTCTCCAGATTCACCTTCTTGGAGGAAGG
This sequence comes from Melanerpes formicivorus, assembly GCF_026170545.1. NCBI lineage: Eukaryota > Metazoa > Chordata > Aves > Piciformes > Picidae > Melanerpes > Melanerpes formicivorus. The sequence continues at coordinate 31,907,185 of NW_027142353.1, read as the reverse complement.
CAGGGGAAAAATTAATTAACTAAATAAATAAATAAAATGGGGAGGGGGGGAGAGATATAAATCTGGGAATCCCTTCTCCAGATTCACCTCCTTGAAGGAAGGGGGGGAAAAATATTAAATAAGAAAAAATAAAACCGTTGTTTTTTGGGATGCAGCAAAGGGAAGGAGGAGGAGGAAGGGGGGAAAGAAGAGGAGCTGTTTATAGCGGTAGGTTTGGGGTGTAGAGATGGAGGAGAGAGATCATTTAAGTAGAGATGTGTGTGGATGGATGGATGGATGGATGGATAGATAGATAGATAGATAGATAGATAGATAGATAGATAGATAGATAGATAGATAGATAGATAGATAGATAGATAGATGACAAAAAAAAAAATCAAAGCCCTGCAAGATGCCTGCGCCTGCGCCCCTGGCGGCAGGAGGGTCGTCGTCCCCCGCCACCACCTCCCCCTGCCGGCCCCCTGCGTTTCTTCTCCGGCAGCAGTCGGAGCGATGGAGGCAGAGCTATGCCCACACAGACGCACACCACACACACACACACATACACACGCGAGCTGTGGATGCAGGGCAGGGCCAGATCCTTTGCCAGAGGGATGCTGCTGGAGAAGCTTTGCTCGAGAGGATGATGATGGTTGGTGGGAGGAGGAGGTGGTGATGTTTTCTTAGGGGGTGGGATGATGCTGGTTTTATAGAAGCATGGAGGAGTTTTGGTTGGAAAAGATCTCCATGATCAACCAAATTTTGGTGCTAGGCACGCTTGAGGGCTCCACCATCATCATCATCATCACCACATCATCAAATCATCATCAAATATCCACACCCACATCTCCTCCCCCTAACCCCTTCCCAGCCTTGCAGACAGTGAAACTGAGGCACAGAGCAAGACGGTTCCACCTCAGCACCCACAGCCCTGCTTTGCTCCGGGATCCATTTGGAACACTCCCCTCCTGCTTCGTTAATTAAACCTAATTAGCTGCTCACCCTGTTTCCACAGCAACAGCGTGCAGCAGGGCTGCATCCTCCCATTGCAACCAATACATTTCCTCTTGGTAATGAAGATGATGAGGATCTCACTGCGGGGAGGGTGCCTGGGATGGGTCCTCAGCCCCCCTCAGGTAGCCTCCCCGGGTTGCATGGCAGAGAACGACTAACGCAGTGCATATAATGAGAAAGAAGCTGCAGCAGCCTTAAATAAACCCTGGCACTGGGATCAAGATGAGGGATTTACAGCACCTGGTGTGGGCAGGAGGGGTGCCTGGGCTGCATGTAATTGCATCAAGGGTAATGAGGATGTTTGCAAGGCAGCAGCTCCTGCAGCACCATCCCTGTTGTAATCCCAGATGTGTCTGGGTTGTGGTCCCGGATCCCTTTGAGTTGTAATCTTGGTCCCACTTACGTTGTAATCCTGAGCTCTTCTTGGATTTAATCCCAAACTCATTGCTGATGCAATCCCCCAGCCCCACAGCAACCTTGGGCACATCTACATTGTCATGCCAGACCCAACTGGGCTGCGATCCTGGACATTTCTGGGCTGCAATCCCAGAACCAACTGGGCTGCAATTCCAGAACCAACTGAGTTGCAGTCCTGGAGCATTCTGGGTTCCAATTCCACACCTGACTGGTCTGCAATCCCAAAACTGCTGTCCTGGACCCATCTGATTTGCAGTCCTGGGCTCTTCTGGGCTCCAATCCCAGATTCATTACTGTTGTAATCCCAGACTCATCTGAGCTACAATCCCAGAGCAAGATGGGTTGCAATCCTGGGCCATTCTGGGTTCCAATTCCAGACCCACTTGGGTTGCAATCCCAAAACCATCTCAGCTGCAATCCTGGGCTCACCTGGGTTACAACCCTGGGCTCTTCTGGGATCCAATCCCAGATTAATTTCTGTTGTAATCCCAGACCTATCTGAGCTGCAATCCCAGACCTATTTCTGTTGCAAATAATTTGGATTCCAAACACAGGTCCACCTGGGCTGCAATCCTGAGTACTTCTGGGCTGCAATCCCAGAGCCATCTGGGCTGCAATCCCAGAACCAACTGGGTCACAATCCTGGCTCTTCTGGGATCCAATCCCAGACCTATTTCTATTTCAGTCTCAGATCCATCTGGGTTACAATCCTGTGGCCATCTGGGTTGCAATACTGGACCACTCAGGGTTTTGCAACCCCAGACCCATTTGTTTTGCAATCTTGGGCTTATTTGGGTTCCAATCCCAGGCCCATCTGGCTGCAATTCCAAACCCATTCCTGTTGCAATCCCCAACCCATCTGGTTGCAATCCTGAATCCACTTGGGCTGCAGTTCTGGATCCACTTGGGCTGTAACCCCAGAGTCATCAGGTCCATCTGCATTGCAGTCCTGGGTTCATTTGGGTTGCAGTCCCCAAGCCATTCCTGTTGCAATCCCAAACCCATCAAGGCTGCAGCACTGGGTCCATGTAAACTGCAATCCCAGACTCATCTGGGTTGCAATCCCAGACCCATTTGAGTTGACCCAACCCACTTGGGTTGCAGTTTTGGATCCATTTGGGTTGTAACCCCAAACCCACTTGGTTTGCAATTGTGAGTCCATCTGCATTGCAGTCCCAGGCTTATCTGGGTTGCAATCCCAAAACCACTTGGTTTGCAATCCCATCTGGGTCCATCTGGATTTTAATCTCTAACCAAATTGGTTTGCAGTCCCTGATCTATCTGAGCTATGATCCCAATCCCATTCCTGTTGCAATCCCAGGCACATTGGGGCTGCAATTCTGGACCCACCTACGCTTCATTTCCTGATCCATCTGAGTTTTGTTGCGATCCCAATCCCATTCTTGTTGCAATCCCAGACCCATTTGGGCTGCAATTCTGGACTCATCTGCACTGAAATCCTGGATCCATCTGGTTTGCAATCCCAAACCCATTTGGTTTGCAGTCCCTGATCCACCTCGGTTGCAATCCCAAACTCATTCCTGTTGCAATCCCAGGTCCTTGTGGGCTGCAATTCCAGACCCTTCTGCACTGAAATCCCTGATCCCTCTGGGTTCCAACCCCTGATCCCTCTGGTCTACAATTCCAAACTCACTACCTGTTGCAATCCCAAACCCACTCTTCTTGCACTCTCAGACCCATTTGGGCTGCAGTTCTGGACCCATCTGCTCTTTGTTCCTTAATTCATCTGGGTTGCAATCTCAAACCCACTTGGTTTGCAATCCCAAACCCACTTGTGCTGCAGTCCCTGATCCATCCAGGTTGTGATCCCAAACCCATTCCTGTTGCAACCCCAGATGAATTTGGGGAATTATTCTGGACCTATCTGCTATTCATTCATTGATCCATTTGGGTTGCAATCTCAAACCCACTTGATTTGCAGTCCCTGATCCACCCAGTTTGTGAAATCCCAATCCCATTCCTGTTGCAATCTGAAATCCATTCCTGTTGTAATCCCAAACCCACTCCTGTTGCATTCCCAGATCCATTTGGGCTGCAATTCCAGGCCCATCTTCACTAAAATACCTGATCCCTCTGGGTCCCAACCCCTGATCTCCCTACTTTGCAATCCCAAACCCACTGCTGTTCAAATCCCAGATCTATTTGGGCTGCAATTCCAGGCCCTTCTGCACCTTCCCTGACCCATCTGGGTTCCAGCCCCTAATCCATCTGGTCTGAAATCCCACACCAACTCCTCTTGCAATCCCAGATCAATTTGGGCTGCAATTCTGGGTCCATCTGCACTGAACTCCCTGATCTACCTGTATTCCAACCCCTGATCCCCCTGCTTTGGAATCCCAAACCCACCGCTGTTGCAATCCCAGATCCATTGGGCTGCAATTCCAGGCCCATCTGCACTGAAATCTCTGATCCATCCGGTCTGCAATACCAAACTCACTCCTCTTGCAATCCCAGACCCATTTGGGCTGCAATTCCAGGTCCCTCTGCACATTCCCTGATCCAGCCGGGTTCTAACCCCTGATCCCTTTGCTTTGCACTCCCAAACGCGCTCCTCCTGCGATCCCTGCCTCATTTAACCTGCAGCCCCAACCCCAGCTGGCCTGGGAGGCGGTGCCGCAACTCCGCCGGGACCCAGGCGCGCCGCCTGCAGCAACGCCCTCCAGCCAAATTCCCATGGGATTGCTGCTCCCTGGAGCAAGCAGGGGGCATCCCTCCATCCACAATTCCCCTTTCCCCAGACACCGTCCTTGCATCAATCCCTTTTGCTTCAGGCAGCGTCTTCCTCGCAGCAGCCTTGCGATCAGCCTCGCCGGTGCCCACTATCAAGGCTGAGCTTTGGGCTCGACCCAAGTTTTTTTGGGATGCATCCCTGCGGAAGGACGGGTGGAGAAGGGTTAACCCAGTCACTGCCCAAACGAGGGAAGGAGTCAGGCTGTGCATTCAAGGGGCCCAGCCGAAGTTATCTCGCCGATCACCCAGGAAAGAACGAAGACGGAGCGCTGCCGAACCCTCCCTGCCGGCCGCCGAGCCCGGACCCCCCTGTGAGCCGCCCGCATCCCACAGGAAATTCCTGGGAGTGTTTGGCCACTCCAGCCGCGCTGGCCCTATTTTTAGGGCAGTCTAAAATATGAGCTAGTTATTTTTAGCAGCACAGCTCTTAGTAAACACCTTTAGATTTCCTCTCGGACCAGCTTTTTCGGTTCGGTTAACTTGGGTGTTTTCTTCCACCTCCCAACTCTCCCCCCCAAAAAAAAACAAACCAACCAAACAACAACCCTCCAAACAAAACCAAACCCCTCCCAAATCCTCCCAAGAAAACCATTTTGTTCCCTTGGGATGAAGTCAAAGGGCTCAACCCCATCCTCAAACTTGTACCAGCGTTGCAAAGATGCTCCCCAAACCCCAAAGGCAATTTGGCACTGGAGGCTTAAGGGGGGAATTGGCTGCACCCCAAATCCAGGCTGGGGGCGCTGAGAGAGGAGATTCCCCCCTTGTTTTTTCCCTCTGGCATTGGAAATGCAACCCCCCAAACCATGCCTGGCCTCTCAGCAAAGGACAAGAGGTCTCCCGTGCTGCTCTATTTTAGGGGAAAGGGTGAGCAGGGAAGGACATCCATGAGGAATTCCACCCATTACAGCAAGCTCTGGACCCTGAGGCCGTTGCAGATATTGGTGCATGTAATGATGTCACTTGCAATCACTTGGAGGACTCTTTTGTTTTCCCCTCCAAATCCCAGTGCTGGTGGGAATGGGGTTGCTGAAGCTGGGGGCATGCAAGCGTCACTCGTGCTGCCACCACCCTGCTGGGATGCTAAAATCACATCCCACGGGAGGAAGGAACTCTGTATCCCTGGAGATGCCATTTCACTCCCAAACTCCCTTCCTGGATCCCCAACAGGCAGCATTTCAACGAGCTCAGCACTGTAAGGAGTTGTGTCAGAGCTCGGCCCTCCCCTGGGGGACCTCCCCAGTGGGGATTCTTTTGACCCTAAGACTTCTCTTTAGGAAAATCTGGAGTGGCTTTTGGATCATTTTGGGGACAAGGATGCCCTTCCCAGCTCACCCCACAGCTGCTGAAGGAGGAGCTACTCCTGCTTGGAGTAAAATGAATCCCAACCCTCCAAAATGTGCCAAAATTCAAAGGATAAGTAAATAAAAGTTGTTTCCCCCCTCCTGTTACAGCTTGTTCCCAGCTCCTGATGCTCCTCACTGCTGGGATGGGATTCTCTAGGGTCTCATAGTGCAGTTGTCTCACATCCTTGAGATCCCCATTCCCAATATGGAAGGCACTAGAAAGAACTGGGATTTCTATACATTGTTTTCCCTTTCCCCAGGCTAGATCCCACTAGAGGGAGCTGGGACACAGTGGGAGCCACTGGTCCATGGGGACAGTCCCCTGCTTTGGAAAGCCCAGGGTGGGAAGGCCCAGGCTTAAGAATTTGAATGCAGACCTGGTTTTATTTCTACCAAAAGCCTGAGGAATAAAAAGAAGAAAGGCTCTGAAAGGAAACGGGAGACATTTCCATCCATCCCAACATGCCCAGGAAACACCTCCAGGGGTCCCTCAGGGGTCTGTGCTGGGACCTGTGCTGGTTAATATTTGTATCAATGGCAGAGAGAGGGAGATTGAGGCACCATCAGCAGTGTGCAGGTGGCACCAAGCTGAGTGGTGCTGTGGATCCACCCGAGGGACAGGATGGCATCCAGAGGGACCTGGACAGGCTGGAGAGGTGAAGCCCAGGTGAACCTCAGGAGGTTCCACAAGAGCAAGTGCAGGGCTCTGCCCCTGGGCTGGAACAATCCTCACTATCAATACAGACTGGGGGAGGAGGGGATGGAAAGCAGCCCTGAGGAAAAGGCCTTGGGGGTGCTGGGGGGGGAGAAGCTGGGCAGGAGCAGGCAGTGTGAGCTTGCAGCACAGAAGGCCAAGGGCAGCCTGGGCTGCATCCAAAGCAGCACTGGCAGCAGAGCCAGAGAGGTGATTCTGCCACTTTGCTCTGCTCTGGGGAGACCTCACCTGGAGTGCTGTGTGCAGGTCTGGAGCCCTCAGCACAGGAAGGACCTGGAGCTGCTGGAGCAGGTCCAGAGGAGGGCCAGGGAAATGCTCAGGGGAGAGAAGAGAAGGCTCCAGGGAGGCCTAATAGCAGCCTGCCAGTACCTGAAGGGGGCTACAGGAAGGCTGGAGAGAGATTGTTTGCAGAGGCCTGCAGGGACAGGATGAGAGGCAATGGCTTCAAACTGGAGCAGAGCAGACTTAGATTGGATGTGAGGAATAAGTTCTGCACCCTGAGGGTGGTGGGACACTGGAACAGGTTGCCCATGGAGGTGGTTGAGGCTCCATCCCTGGAGATATTCAAGGTGAGGCTGGACAGGGCTCTGGGCAACCTGATCTAGTTGAGGATGTCCCTGCTGAGTGCAGAGGGGCTTGGACTAGATGACCTTAGGAGGTCCCCTCTCTGATTCCCAATTCTCTGATCCCAACATTGAACACTTGCTCATGCAGCTGGGAAAGCCCCTGGTTGTCACTACCATCCTAACCAGGATGACACTACTAAATCCTACTCCGTATTTGCTCTATCACTCTGCTTCTGACAGGAAAACCACCTGGGCAAATCCCATTCCCATTCTCTCCTCTTGGGATGTTTTGAAGCAGGAAGTTTGAGTGGATCCTGGAGGACAAATCCATCCAACCTTTGCCTTGGGACAAATTATATTCAATCATAGGTCCCATGCAGCTCTGTGCCACAATGGGAAGCCACCAGACAGGGCAAGACTTGGTTTTGTTGGGTATCAGCCACTGCCATCCCTCAGTACCAGCCCCTGGCATCCCTGGGTGCCAATCACGTCCATTCCTGGGCACCAGTAACTCCCATCCCTGGTACTAGTCCTCCCCACCCCTCAGTACCAGTCACCACATCCCTGGGCATGTCACTCTGTCCCTGGGTATTAACCATCCCATCCCTGGGACCATCCACCCCCATCCCTGGGCACCAGCCAACCTCCATTCCTGGGTATAAGCCACATCCATCCCTGGTAGTAGTCCCTGCCATCCCTGGGCATCTGAGCAGCAGTCACCACACCCCTGGATGCCAGCCACTGTCACTCTTGGGTACCAGTCTCCCTACTTATGGCATCCAGCCCTCCTGATCCCTGGGCACCAATCAATTCCATCACTGGTACCATTCACCTCCATCCCCAGGCAGCAGTACCTCCATCCCTGGGCACTGTCACCTCCATCCTTGGGTACCAGCCACCCACCCCTGGGCACTGTCACCTTCATTCCTGGGTACCAGCCACCCACCCCTGGGCACTGTCACCTCCATCCTTGGGTACCAGCCACCAATCCCTGGGCACTGTCACCTCCATCCTTGGGTACCAGCCACCCACCCCTGGGCACTGTCACCTCCATCCTTGGGTACCAGCCACCAATCCCTGGGCACTGTCACCTCCATCCTTGGGTACCAGCCACCCATCCCTGGGCACTGTCACCTCCATTCCTGGGTACCAGCCACCCACCCCTGGGCACTGTCACCTCCATCCTTGGGCACCAGCCACCCATCCCTGGGCACTGTCACCTCCATCCTTGGGCACCAGCCACCCACCCCTGGGCACTGTCACCTCCATCCTTGGGTACCAGCCACCCATCCCTGGGCACTGTCACCTCCATTCCTGGGTACCAGCCACCCACCCCTGGGCACTGTCACCTCCATCCTTGGGTACCAGCCACCCACCCCTGGGCACTGTCACCTCCATCCTTGGGCACCAGCCACCCATCCCTGGGCACTGTCACCTCCATCCTTGGGCACCAGCCACCCACCCCTGGGCACTGTCACCTCCATCCTTGGGTACCAGCCACCCATCCCTGGGCACTGTCACCTCCATTCCTGGGTACCAGCCACCCACCCCTGGGCACTGTCACCTCCATCCTTGGGTACCAGCCACCCACCCCTGGGCACTGTCACCTCCATCCTTGGGCACCAGCCACCCACCCCTGGGCACTGTCACCTCCATCCTTGGGTACCAGCCACCCATCCCTGGGCACTGTCACCTCCATTCCTGGGTACCAGCCACCCACCCCTGGGCACTGTCACCTCCATCCTTGGGTACCAGCCACCCACCCCTGGGCACTGTCACCTCCATCCTTGGGTACCAGCCACCCACCCCTGGGCACTGTCACCTCCATCCTTGGGTACCAGCCACCCACCCCTGGGCACTGTCACCTCCATCCTTGGGTACCAGCCACCCACCCCTGGGCACTGTCACCTCCATCCTTGGGTACCAGCCACCCATCCCTGGGCACTGTCACCTCCATTCCTGGGTACCAGCCACCCACCCCTGGGCACTGTCACCTCCATCCTTGGGCACCAGCCACCCACCCCTGGGCACTGTCACCTCCATCCTTGGGTACCAGCCACCCATCCCTGGGCACTGTCACCTCCATCCTTGGGTACCAGCCACCCATCCCTGGGCACTGTCACCTCCATTCCTGGGTACCAGCCACCCACCCCTGGGCACTGTCACCTCCATCCTTGGGTACCAGCCACCCATCCCTGGGCACTGTCACCTCCATCCTTGGGTACCAGCCACCCACCCCTGGGCACTGTCACCTCCATCCTTGGGTACCAGCCACCCACCCCTGGGCACTGTCACCTCCATCCTTGGGTACCAGCCACCCACCCCTGGGCACTGTCACCTCCATCCTTGGGTACCAGCCACCCACCCCTGGGCACTGTCACCTCCATTCCTGGGTACCAGCCACCCACCCCTGGGCACTGTCACCTCCATCCTTGGGTACCAGCCACCCACCCCTGGGCACTGTCACCTCCATCCTTGGGTACCAGCCACCCACCCCTGGGCACCGTCACCTCCATCCTTGGGTACCAGCCACCCACCCCTGGGCACCGTCACCTCCATCCTTGGGTACCAGCCACCCATCCCTGGGCACTGTCACCTCCATCCTTGGGCACCAGCCACCCACCCCTGGGCACTGTCACCTCCATTCCTGGGTACCAGCCACCCACCCCTGGGCACTGTCACCTCCATTCCTGGGTACCCCACCATGTTCTTACTGCAGCATGTCAGCCCATCCATGAGTGCCACTCAGTGCCACCTCTGGGTACCAGTCAGCTCCATCCCAGGACATATCAGCCTATCTTGGGGTACCAATCACCTCCATTCCTAGCATCACATTCCTCATCCCTGCCTCCCACTCATCCCATTCCTGGTTACCAGCCCACTTCTATCCCTGGCACCATCAGGCTTCATGCCCTGAAGAAACCACTCTCTGCATTCCATCTAGAGGTCCCAGAAGGGGACTTGTGCCACACAGATGCCTGATGCAGGACAACTCTGCACAGCATCACAGCCAGGGCTGCATCCAGAGGGACCTGGATAGGCTGCAGCTCAGGAGAACCTCAGGAGGTTCAATAAGGCAAAGGGCAAGGTGCTGCACATGGGTAGGGGCAGTCCTCGATACCAATCCAGGCTGGGGGAGGAGGAGGTTGAGAGCAGCCCTGCAGAGAAGGCCTTGGGGGTGCTGGTGGGGGAGAAGTTGGACAGGTGCCAGCAATGGGCACTGGCAGCACAGAAGGCCAAGGGCAGCCTGGGCTGCAGTCAAAGCAGCTTGGCCAGAGCTGGAGAGAGAGGATCCTGCCCCTCTGCTCTGCTCTGGGGAGACCTCACCTGCAGGGCTGTGGCCAGCTCTGGAGCCCTCAACACAAGAGAGACAGAGACCTGATGGAGAGGGTCCAGAGGAGGCCACCAAGGTGATCAGAGGCTGGAGAACCTCTGCTGTGGGGACAGGCTGGGGGAGCTGGGGCTGTTCAGCCTGGGGAAGAGAAGGCTTCAGGGAGACCTCAATGCTGCATTTCAGTATCTGAAGGGAACCTGCAGGAAGGCTGGGGAGGGACTGCTCAGAAGGGCCTGGGGTGAGAGGAGCAGGGACAGTGGTTTGAAACTGGAGCAGGGCAGATTTGGGTTGGACATCAGGAGAAGGTCTGCACAATGAGAGTGGTGAGACACTGGAACAGGTAGCCCAGAGAGGTGGTGGAGGCTCCATCCTTGGAGACATTCAAGGTAAAACTCTGTACCCTGGGCAGCCTGATCCAGTTGGAGATGTCCCTGCTGACTGCAGGGGGGGTGGCCAAGATGAACTTTGGGGGTCCAGTCCAACCTGATGCATTCTCTGATTCTCTGATGCCCCCCTTCCTTCCTTCCCAGCTGCTCCCTCTTCTCCCATGGCTAAGAAAAGTCAGAGCTGCTCTTCCAAAGCCCAACTTCTTGAAAGGAAATCAAGAAGCATAAATCAGCAGCTCTGATTCAGCTCCTCTTGGGTTACTAATAATACTCCTGTGTTTATTCACAGGCCTGGGGTTGGAAATGTTTGCTTTTCCCTTGCTCCCGGTTTTTCCCAGGCTCCCAGCTCACTGAGGGACATTGATTTCTTTAGGGATGCTCCCAAGCAGCAGCCCAGGAAGAGGAGGAGGAGGAGGAGGAAGAGAAAGAGCAGGAGGAAGAGGGTGGCTTCAACCCCCAATGGATACTCCAAAGATTGGGCTGTTTTCCCTTCTCTGACTTCTTGGCTGTGGTGATTCATCCCAGGAGGACACTGTTTGGCTCTGATTCTGATTTTTAAGGGGGCGGGGGGGGGAAGAGAAACAAAACTAACCCCAAACCCAGGAATAAAAAAAGAAAGGATCTGGAGGAATTTTTTTTCAGGGAAGGGTGGAAGGATGTCAGGCATCCCAATGCCATCCCATGCTGGGAAGGTGGTGCTGGTGAGATGGAAAAGAGGGGAGACAAGAGGAGGTTCATGTCCCAGAGCAGCATTTCCCAACCCAACAGGAATTCAGCCTCCTCCTGGGGCTTTTCCCCTGGGGTCTGCACTTGGAAGCAGGATTCGCATCGCCGGCGCCGGCCGGCCAGAGGTTCCCCCTCCCAAACCCAACGCTCAGAGTCCACCTTGGCACATCTCAGGGCATCCCCCCCACCCTCCACCACTACCAGCACCCCATGGTTCCCTCCCCCATCCTCCATCCCCCACCCCCATCTCCCCCTTCCCACCCAAGCCACGTTGCTCACCCCTCCACCATCCATACCCCCCAGGGGGATTTTGCAGAGCCCTTGCACAACTCATTGGAGCATGGCATGGGGGTGGGGGGTGAAGGGTGAGGAGGGGTGTGTGTGTGTGTTTGTGGCCCCCCTAAGGTTGCAGCCAACCTTTTTGCTGAGCCCCTGGAGAAGCTTTCACCAAATATGGAAGGAGTATTTTTTTGGCCGCTGCTTTTCGGCAGGCAGGCCAGGGCCCAAGAGCTCAGCTTTCCAGATGCTGAGGTCAGCCACACTCCACTCCCTCCCCTCTCCTTCTCCACTCTCTCACAGACTGCTTGGCACAAGACCCACTGTGCCAGGGGTACCCCTCCCCCGACTCACCAGCACATGTGGATCCACCCGGGCCCCAGCATCTCCTGCTGCTGGCACAAGGAGGATCCTGCACAGCCCCCCCAGCATCTGCTGCTGGCACAAGGAGGATCCTGCACACCCCCCCAGCATCTGCTGCTGGCACAAGGAGGATCCTGCACACCCCCAGCATCTCCTGCTGCTGGCACAAGGAGGATCCTGCACGCCCCCCCAGCATCTCCTGCTGCTGGCACAAGGAGGATCCTGCACACCCCCAGCATCTCCTGCTGCTGGCACAAGGAGGATCCTGCACAGCCCCCCCAGCATCTGCTGCTGGCACAAGGAGGATCCTGCACACCCCCCCCAGCATCTGCTGCTGGCACAAGGAGGATCCTGCACACCCCCAGCATCTCCTGCTGCTGGCACAAGGAGGATCCTGCACGCCCCCCCAGCATCTCCTGCTGCTGGCACAAGGAGGATCCTGCACACCCCCCCAGCATCTGCTGCTGGCACAAGGAGGATCCTGCACACCCCCAGCATCTCCTGCTGCTGGCACAAGGAGGATCCTGCACGCCCCCCCCAGCATCTCCTGCTGCTGGCACAAGGAGGATCCTGCACACACCCCCAGCATCTCCTGCTGCTGGCACAAGGAGGATCCTGCACACCCCCCCAGCATCTCCTGCTGCTGGCACAAGGAGGATCCTGCACACCCCCCCAGCATCTCCTGCTGCTGGCACAAGGAGGATCCTGCACACCCCCAGCATCTCCTGCTGCTGGCACAAGGAGGATCCTGCACACCCCCAGCATCTCCTGCTGCTGGCACAAGGAGGATCCTGCACACCCCCAGCATCTCCTGCTGCTGGCACAAGGAGGATCCTGCACACCCCCAGCATCTCCTGCTGCTGGCACAAGGAGGATCCTGCACACCCCCCCAGCATCTCCTGCTGCTGGCACAAGGAGGATCCTGCACACCCCCAGCATCTCCTGCTGCTGGCACAAGGAGGATCCTGCACACCCCCCCAGCATCTCCTGCTGCTGGCACAAGGAGGATCCTGCACACCCCCAGCATCTCCTGCTGCTGGCACAAGGAGGATCCTTTATTAGAATAAACCTTTATTAGAATAAACCAAACCAGGTTGGAAGAGACCTTCAAGATCATCGTGTCCAACCCATCAACCAGTCCAACCCACCCAAACAGCTAACCCATGGCACCAAGCACCCCGTCAAGTCTCCTCCTGAACACCTCCAATGACGGCGACTCCACCACCTCCCCGGGCAGCCCATTCCAATGGGCAATCACTCTCTCTGTGTAGAACTTCCTCCTAACATCCAACCTGAACCTCCCCTGGCACAGCCTGAGACTGTGTCCTCTTGTTCTGGTGCTGGCTGCCTGGGAGAAGAGACCAACCTCTGCCTGGCTACAACCTCCCTTCAGGTAGTTGTAGAGAGCAATAAGGTCACCCCTGAGGCTCCTCCTCTCCAGGCTAAGCAACCCCAGCTCCCTCAGTCTCTCCTCATAGGGCTTGTGTTCCAAACCCCTCACCAACTTTGTTGCTCTTCTCTGGACTCACTCCAGCAAGTCAACCTCCTTCCTGCACGCCCCAGCAGTCCAAAGCAACACTTAGGAGGATTTTGGGGGAGGAGAAGGTTGCCTGATGTTGGCACACCTTGGCCTGGCTGTTGGGTGCCAGCTGGGCCTGTGTGGGTAGGAGGTGCCCTGATTGCCTGGTGGAATGGGTTGTGGATCTAGGTGAGGGAGTTGCAAGGAAACTTGGGGTTCTCAGGAGGGTGCTGGCCTGGCACCCAGGGGGTGATGTGCTTGAGGAGTCCCTGGGCACCAGGAGGTGATGGGCACTCAGGAGGCAAAGGACATCCAGGAGCTGATGGGTATCCATGAGTCAATGGGCATCAGAAGCTAGTGGGCACCATGAACCAAGGGACACTTAAGAGGCAGAAGGCATCCAGCAGCTGGTGGGCACCCAGGAAACAAAGGGCATCCAGAAACTGATGGGCACCCAGAAGCCAAAGGGCATCTAGGAGCTGATGGGCACTCAGGAGGTGATGGGCACCCAGAAGCCAAAGGGCATCCAGGAGCTGATGGGCACCAGGAGTCAATGGACATTCTAGAGCCAAATGGCATCCGGGAGGCTCTGGGTACTCAGTTGATGGACACTGGGAGCCACTGAGTACATGGACTGGATAGGCACTCACGAGCCAGCTGGCATCAAGAGGTGCCTGGCACCCAGGAGCTGATGAGGACCAGGATCTCCTAAGTATCTGAGAGTCAAAGAGCAGCCAGGAGCCAGTGGGCACAGAAGAGACAAAGGACACACAGGAGCTGATGGGTACCCAGCAGCCACTTGGCATCAGGAGCTGATGGGCACTCAAGAGCCAATGAGCACCAGAAGCCAACAGGCATCCAAGAGCCAAAAGGCTTCCGGAAGCCACTGGGCACTCCTGAGCCAATGAGCACCAGGAGCTTAGGGGCATCCAGGCCTCCTGTGGACCCAGAACTCTGGGGGCACCAGAAGCAAAATGTATCTAGGAGGCCACAGGCACCCAAGAGCTGGTGGATGCCCAGGAGCTACCCTGGAGCCCATGGGCACCTAGGAGCTGCCATACACCAGGACTTGGCCATACCAAGAAGCTTATGGACACCCAGGAGCCAGCACTCAGGTGTCTATGGGCACTTAGAAGCCAGTGGGCATCCCATAGGCACCCAGCAGCTGACAGATGCCCAGGATCCATTAGGTACCAGAAGGCCACAGGCACAAATGAGCTGATGGATGGCACGCAAGAACTGATGGATGGGCAGGATCCTGCAGGTACCAAGCTGTCCATGAGCACTCACAAACCCACCCACAGCCAGGAGCTGAAGGGCACCCAGGAGACAACAGGTGCCAGGAGTCCACAGATACCTACAAATCCACAAGTGACCACAAGATGACAGCACCCACGAGCTAATGGGCTCCACGGAGCCAGCAGGTACCAGGACTCCATGGGCACTCAGATCCATAGGCATCTAGGAGCTGATGGACAGCCAGGAGCTGATGGGTAGCCAGGAGCTGAGGGGCACTCTGGAGCTGATGGGCACCCAGGAGCCAAAGAATACCAGGGGTCCATGGTTACCCACAAACCTACAACCAGCCAGGAGCTGATGGATACCCAGGAGCTGATGGGCACCCAGGAGCTGATGGGCACCCAGGAGCCAAAGAATACCAGGGGTCCATGGTTACCCACAAACCTACAACCAGCCAGGAGCTGATGGATACCCAGGAGCTGATGGGCACCCAGGAGCTGATGGACACCCAGGAGCCCCAAACAGCCCTACCCTGCCCCTTCTCATGCCCACCCCCCACTGCCCTAGACTGGATCCATGCTCTTGGCAGCAGCCTGTCTGCAGCACCCTCCGTGCGCCCACCACAGCCTCCATCCCCAGCATCCCCCAGGGGCTCCCAGCCCTGCAGCTGTGTGGATGTCCTCCCCCAGCACAGCTGCAGCTGGGGCAGCAGAGAAGCTGTTGGGAGGGGGCACCACAGACACAAGCAGAGCCCTCCCCAGCAACGCCCCCATCCCACACGTCACAGCAGGGCCAGGGGACGCCTTTCTGCCACCTCATTGACCCGGTGGCACTCTGGGGTGGGCAGGATGGGAATGGGGGGAGGGCCAGGACAACAACAAAAGAGGCATTTCAGCATCTACTGACCTGCACTGGGGTTGGATGTCCGAGGGCTGAGTCCCCTCTCCGCTTACTGAGGCTCTGAGCCATCTACATCCCATCTCACCAGCCTTTGGGAGGAAAGGAGGGCAACCAGAAGAAACCCACCCAAAAACACCCCAAACCAACAACCCAAGAGAAAGAAAAGATCCAAAGTGATGCCCTCCTGCCAGCAGCAGAGGTTCTGCTGGGAGAGGGGTCAGGATGAAACCCTTCCAGAAAGGCAGGGAGGGAGAGGAAAAAAAAAAACCCAAGCCAGCAGCAAAGCAGCAAGGAGGAAGATGCCAAATCAGGGCAGGCCAAGGAGGCTGCTGCTGCTCCTCCAGCTAAAAAAAGCAGGAAACCATATCCAGGGCTAGGAGATGCCAATCTTCCTAGGCAAACAACTCCCTCCTTGTTTTTCTTGGAGAGGACAGAAGGCCTTGGGAACAGGCAGGCACAGATAGGAACTCCACAGCACCACCAGGGGAATGTTCTCCAGCCCCAAGAACCATGCTGAGATGTTGGAGTCTCCATGCTGAGGTGGTTGTTCTTCTGGAGGGGAGCTCATGGTGGCTCTCCATGTGTTGGGGTAGTGAATCCTTCACGGAGAACCTGGAAATGGCAATCCACAAGTGAGGATGGTGGCTCCTCCAGATGGCAGCTGGTGGTGGGAATCTCTACATCAGGATGGTGGAGCCTCCAGAGTGGTGCTGCTGGTGCTGATCCCCACATCAGGATGGTGACTCCTCCAGAGTGGTGCTGCTGGTGCTGATCCCCACGTCAGGATGGTGACTCCTCCAGAGTGGTGCTGCTGGTGCTGATCCCCACGTCAGGATGGTGACTCCTCCAGAGTGGTGCTGCTGGTGCTGATCCCCACGTCAGGATGGTGACTCCTCCAGAGTGGTGCTGCTGGTGCTGATCCCCACGTCAGGATGGTGACTCCTCCAGAGTGGTGCTGCTGGTGCTGATCCCCACGTCAGGATGGTGACTCCTCCAGAGTGGTGCTGCTGGTGCTGATCCCCACGTCAGGATGGTGACTCCTCCAGAGTGGTGCTGCTGGTGCTGATCCCCACGTCAGGATGGTGGCTCCTCCAGAGTGGTGCTGCTGGTGCTGATCCCCACGTCAGGATGGTGACTCCTCCAGAGTGGTGCTGGTGGCTCCCCGAGGTGGGACCTAGTGCTGGCTGTCCCCACATCAGGATGAAAGCTCCTCCAGAAGAGAGCTGCTGGCTGCTGTCTTCGTATGAAGATGGTGGCTCCCTGTTGGGGGCCCTGGTCATGGCCATCCATGGATGGTGACTCCTCCACAGGGGGTATGACAGTGGAGGCTGTCCCCACACTGGGCTGGTGGCTTCTCCCTGGGGGCGACCTGATGGTGCCCATTCCCACGCTGGGCTGGTGTCTCCTCCAGAGCAAACCTGGTGGTGGCTACTACCACAACACCTCCACGCAGTGATGTCCCTAGTGGGGCTCCACTGGGGGGGTTGGAAAGTGGTGGTGGCCAAAAAGGGTCTCTGAGACATCAGAGGACATGGGGGGCGGGGGGGCACAGAAACCCAACACATTCCTGCCAGCAACCCTTCCACACCTCAACTGTGTAAGGCAGAAGGGGACAAGCAGGAGTGGAGTGGTGGTCATGGAGCAACATTGAGCATGGAGAGGGACTGGGCAGACTGGGAACAGCCTGTGGAAGCTGAGCAGCTCCACCAGGAGCTTCCAGGAGGAGAGAGTCATTGGAATATTTTTAACCCAGACGCCGATTTTTTTTGTCCTGCCTCCCCACCCCTCCCATCCACTTTTCCCCTCCCATCCCCCCCTCCTTCCCTCCCAGTTGGCCTGGCCACAGTTCCCAAAGACCCAAAAAGCAAACAAAACTATTTTTAGAGCAAAGTTCATCTCCTGCAGCCATTGCCTTCCAAATTCCTCACCCAACCTCTCCATGGAAACCAAGGAGAGAGCCTGGAGAAACAGCCCCACTGGGACCCACCATCCAGAACCTTACACAGAGCAACGTTGAGGGAGAGGGAGGGGGGGAGGGAAGTCTTTGGGTTTGGGTTTTTTTTCCCCTCTGGACACATCCTGGGTTGGAAAATCCATGGTGGGAAGCACAAGAGGTTTGCTTCAGTGGGTTGTGTCTGTGCAAGCCAGGCTCGAGGCCTTCAAGAAGAGATGCTCCTAGGAGATGGAGCATGTTCATGCTGGAAATCGTGCCCTGTGGGACCTGTTGTCCTGGGTGGGTGGTGGGGATGGGGGGAGGAGGATGGCTGGATGGAGGTGGATGGAGATGGGAGGAGATGGATGGAAAGGGGTAGAGATGGAAAGAGATGGATAGAAAGGGGTAGAGATGGAAAGAGATGGATGGACATGGGTAGAGGTGGATGGATGGAGATGGAAGGAGATGGGAGGAGATGGATGGAAAGGGGTAGAACTGGGAAGAGATGGATGGAGACGAGAGGAGATGGGTGGTGAATAGAGATGAGTGGAGATGGGAGGAGAAGGATGGAGATGGGTGGAGGTGGATGGAGGTGGATGGAGAGGGATGGAGATGGACAGAAAGGGGTGGAGATGGGAAGAGATGGAGATGGGAGGAGGTGGAGGGAGGTGGAGGGAGGTGGGTGAAGATGAATGGAGATGGGAAGACATGTAGGAAGGTGGATGGAGATGAGTGGAGGTGGAGGGAGATGGATGGAGGTGGATGGAAAGGGATGGAGGGGTATGGAGATGCATGGAGATGAGAGGGGATGGAGATGGGTGGAGAGGGGAGGGGATGGATGGATATAGATGGAGATGAGTGGACGGGGATGGATAAATGGATGGATGGAGATGGATAGATGAAGATGGATAAATTAATGGAAGTGGGATGGGTGGATGGATGGATGGGTGGATGGATGGGTGGATGGATATTTGCTGTATTGGATGGATGGATGGATGATGTCTCCGCCCCTGCCTTCCAGGGGAAAGCCCATGGAGAAGCAGAAGAATCTCTGTACAACCCGAACACCAGGCACCAGCACCACCTCCTCCCTTCTGAATTCCAAAGTCCCTGCTGCAGCTCCAAAGCTGTGGGACCTGCCCCACCAGGACATGCCTGCACCACAGGAATGCTGGAGCTCAGCAACATGGATCATCACCCACAGGAAACCTCCCACTTTGGAACCCCCCCTGGGAAAGGCTCTAAATCCCACACCCCTGCAGCCATGGATTGACACCACAGCAGCAAACCTAGGGAGCTTGGAGCCTCCATCCCAGCTGAGCTTGGCAGGAAGCTCCCAGGGATGCACTTTGCACATCTTGGAGCTGCCAACCTGCAAGAGCAGACTGCAGCTTGAGGTCACCTCCTCCAAGCAGAAGCTTTGGAGGCGTGTGGCATTGCATGGAGAAGCCCAGGCAGATGAGCAGCCCAGGGCTGTGTGTACCAGGAGCACAGAGGGCTCTGAGTATCCCAGACCTGGCCTTGCACCCCAGCACCAGAGACCTCATTGAGTATGCCCAGGTCAGGCCCACCAACCTCCCTGTGCACCCTTGCACAGCCACCAGGAACCTCTCCATGCACCCCTGCATGGGCACCCCAGCACCAGGAACCTCTCCATGCACCCCTGCATGGGCACCCCAGCACCAGGAACCTCTCCATACCCCCCTGCATGGGCACCCCAGCACCAGGAACCTCTCCATGCACCCCTGCATGGGCACCCCAGCACCAGGAACCTCTCCATACCCCCCTGCATGGGCACCCCAGCACCAGGAACCTCTCCATGCACCCCTGCATGGGCACCCCAGCACCAGGAACCTCTCCATACCCCCCTGCATGGGCACCCCAGCACCAGGAACCTCTCCATGCACCCCTGCATGGGCACCCCAGCACCAGGAACCTCTCCATGCACCCCTGCATGGGCACCCCAGCACCAGGAACCTCTCCATGCACCCCTGCATGGGCACCCCAGCACCAGGAACCTCTCCATACCCCCCTGCATGGGCACCCCAGCACCAGGAACCTCTCCATGCACCCCTGCATGGGCACCCCAGCACCAGGAACCTCTCCATACCCCCCTGCATGGGCACCCCAGCACCAGGAACCTCTCCATAACCCCCTGCATGGGCACCCCAGCACCAGGAACCTCTCCATGCACCCCTGCATGGGCATCCCAGCACCAGGAACCTCTCCATGCACCCCTGCATGGGCACCCCAGCACCAGGAACCTCTCCATGCACCCCTGCATGGGTACCCCAGCACCAGCAACCTCTCCATACCCCCCTGCATGGGTACCCCAGCACCAGCAACCTCTCCATACCCCCCTGCATGGGTACCCCAGCACCAGGAACCTCTCCATACCCCCCTGCATGGGCACCCCAGCACCAGGAACCTTTCCATGCACCCCTGCATGGGCACCCCAGCACCAGCAACCTCCCCAAGGACCCAGGGGCTCTCCCCAGACTGGGAGTGAAGCTCAGGCTGAGCTGGTGCCAGCCTCCCACCCTCCCTGCAGCCCTGGCACCCTGCCAGGAACCTGACCTTTGGGCCAGGTGGCCACAGGCCAATGCCAGCCCCCAGATCAGCACCAGCATAACCCCTCTCGCTCCAGGGCCAAATCCTGCCCCATGGACCACCCATCCACAGCAGGGGGGGTTGGTGGGCTCCAAGAAGGAGCATCCTGGCTGGTGCTGAGCCTCTGTTGGGAGCTTTGGTGCTCGATTAATGAAAGGGTTTTAACTGAAGTAGGGACAGGGACCAGGGCTAAGGGACAAGGAGCACAGGAGTGGGCAGAAATTGGCAGATGAAGAGGATTTTGGTGATGGAATAGTTGCAGGGACAACACCAAGCTGTGTGGTGCAGCAGACAGGCTGGAGGGAAGGGAGGCCATCCAGAGGGACCTGGACAGACTGGAGGGCTGTGCCCATGACAACCTCATGAGGTTCAACCAGACCAAGGGCAAGGTCCTGCAGCTGGGTCAGGGCAATCCCAGGCACTGATACAGGCTGGGCAGGGACTGGCTGGAGAGCAGCCCTGAAGAAAAGGCCTTGGGGGTGCTGGGGGAGGAGAAGCTCAACAGGAGCCAGCAGGGAGCACTTGCAGCCCAGAGAGCCAACCACAGCCTGGGCTGCAGCAAGAGAAGTGTGGCCAGCAGGGCCAGGGAGGGGATTCTGCCCCTCTGCTCCACTCTGCTGAGACCACACCTGGAGCACTGTGTCCAGTTCTGGAGCCTCTGTGCCAGGAAGGATCTGGAGGTGCTGGAAGGTGTCCAGAGCAGGGCCACGAGGAGGAGCAGAGGGCTGGAGCTGCTCTGCTATGGAGACAGACTGAGAGAGTTGGGGCTGTGCAGTCTGGAGAAGAGAAGGCTCTGAGGAGACCTTCTTGTGGCCTTCCAGGATCTGCAGGGGGCTACAGGAAAGCTGGGGAGGGACTTTTGAGGGTATCAGGGAGTGATAGGACTGGGGGGGATGGAGCAAAACTAGAAGTGGGGAGATTGAGATTGGATGTGAGGAAGAAGTTCTTCCCCATGAGGGTGGTGAGACCCTGGCACAGGTTGCCCAGGGAGGTGGTGGAAGCCTCATGCCTGGAGGTTTTGAAGGCCAGGCTGGAGGTGACTGTGGGCAACCTGCTGTGGTGTGAGGTGTCCCTGCCCATGGCAGGGGCATTGGAACTGGATGATCCTTGAGGTCCCTTCCAACCATAACAATTCTATGGTTCTATCTGGCCCTCGAGCTGTCCCCAAAGCAAGAAGGAGCTTGTGGAGCTAAGCCACGCCAGGAGTGAGCTCAGCAGAGGGAGGATGCTGAGGGGAGGGTTTTATGCAAGCATCCTTGGGAATATGACCCTGCTGTTCCCCTCTGGGGATCCCCCCTTCAGCCCTGATGAGGGTTTTTTAGGGTGCAGCCACCCTGCTTGGGGAGCAGCAGGTGGTGAAGGCAGGGGTTGGGGAGGGGTGGGGGCAGTGGGGGCCACGTTCCCACGGCTCCTCAGCTCCCTTGGAGGTGCTATATTTAAATCAGTATTTTTCCTGTTTAATCCAACTGCTGCTAAGTCAACAAACAAAAGCCTGGGCAGTGGACATGCCCCATTTTCCATCCTGGGTTGGAGTCACACAGAATCATCATCACAGCATCACAGAGTGTTAGGGGTTTGGAAGGGACCTCCTAAGATCATCCAAGCCCAACCCTCTCTCCCCTGCCAGAGCAGGAGCACCTAGAGCAGATCACACAGGAACACATCCAGGTGGGTCTTGAACATCTCCACAGAGGGAGACTCCACAACCCCCCTGGGCAGCCTGTTCCAGTCTTCTGTCACACTCACAGGGAAATAATTCTTCCTCCTGTTCCCAAGGAACTTCCTATGCCTCAGCTTGCACCACTGCCTCTTGTGCTGGCATTGGGCATCACCCAGCAGAGCCTGGCTCCAGCCTCTTGGCACTCACCCTGCACATCTTTATCAACAGCAATGAGCTCACCTCTCAGGCTCCTCCTCTCCAAGCTACAGAGTCCTTAGCTCCCTCAGGCTCTCCCCAGAAGGAAGATGTCCCACTGTCTTCAGCATCTTTGTGGCTCTGTGCTGGACTTTTCCAAGCAGTTCCCTGAGGTCCTTCCTGAACTGAGAGGCCCAGAACTGGACACAATATTCCAGATGTGGCCTCAGCATGGCAGAGTAGAGGGGGAGGAGAATCTCTCTGGACCTACTGACCACAACCCTTCTAATCCACCCCAGGATGGCTTTGGCCTTCTTAGCCACAGGAGCACATTGCTGGCTCATGGTCAACCTCCCAGCCACCAGGACCCCCAGGTCCTTTTCCCCTTCACTGTTCTCCAGCAGCTCAGTCCCCAACCTGTACTGTTCCCTGAGCTTGTTCCTTCCTGGGTATAAGTCTCCAGGTTCAAGAATCAGTCATGTGGAGAAGAAAAATCCAAGGAGCTGTCAGCCTAGCATCCCACTCATTCCTTCTCTGAGCAGCAAATGGATCCCAAATCCACCCCAGATCCATCCCAAAGTTCAGCCTTGCTCAAAACCAGGCTTGCTGCATGGCTGTGCTGCTCATCCCAGGGGAAAACTGCCCATCCTGACAGGAAAATTTCTCTATCTTGAGAGTTTTGGGGGCGAATTTTTCTTGCTTTTCTGAAAATATTCCTTCATCCCATGGTCCCCATGGCTGTGGAGCTGCTGCTGGCTCCCAGGGAACTGAAAGCCTCATGCCCAGCAGCAGGCACAGGGTGAAGGAGATCTTCTGCACCCAGGACAGCTTGTCCAGCTCCAGCCCCACAGAGGATCTCTGGAAAACACCCAGGACAAACTGTCCTACTGCTGAGGGAGAACAACACATTACCTCTCCCAGCTGGGATGAGCCAAATCCACTGCCAGAGCCACCAGCAAACCATGGGGGGCTTGGAGAATATCCTGGGGGAATGACACTGCGATGATGCCAGATCCCAGGGGAATATCGTGGGAGGAATGATTCTGTCAAGATGCCAGACCCCAGGAGACTATCTTGGAGAGGTAAAACTGAAGGGATTCCAGACCCCAGGAGCATATCTTGAGTGGGATGATGTGGCAGGGATGCTGGAACCCAAGAGAACACTTTGGAATGATGCTATGAAGATAGCAGATCCCAGGAGATTATCTTGGAGGGCTAAAACTGCAGAGATGCTGAATCCCAGGAGAGTATTTGGGGGAATGATGCTACAGGGATGCTAGATCCCAGGAGAAAATCTTGAGGAGGCAGCAAGAATACAGAATGACAGAGTCATAGAACAGTAGTAATTGGAAAGGACCTGTGAAGATCGTTGAGTCCAATTCCCCTGCCAAAGCAGGGTCACACAGGGCTGGTCACACAGGAACACATCCAGATGGGTCCTGAAAGCCTCCAGGGAAGGAGACTTTCACACACAACCTCTCTGGCCAGCCTGGACCATTACCACCATGCTGCAGGAGAGATGCTCCAACACCCCAAAACCCCCATGCAAGCATGACCATTTCCCCCAGGCAGATGTGACATTGTCCCTCTCCACTGAGTTAGGGAATTGAGGGGGGCAAAAAAAACCCTTAATAAATAAAAAAGTCACCCTCATTACTCCTCTGTTGGTCAAGGAGCACAACAATCTCTGCTCCCAGTCAGCCAGCCTGGTGCCAAGTTATATCTGGTCCCTCCATGCTCTTGCTTATAATGAAAGCAACTCCCTTGTACTGCTTGGTCCTCCTTCTCCTCCTCCTCCTCCTTCCCCTCTCCCAGTTTCAAGGCTGGTGCCATCTGAAATAAAACATCCCAGCTCCACTATATCATAAATCAGAAAAGAATTAAAAAGAGAGAGAGAGAGAAATAACCTCCCCCCCACTGTTTTCAGCTATGTTATGGCTGCAGCACAAAGAAATTCAAAGGCAGGAGAGACATTTGAAGATCCAGCTGCAGCCTTGCCCTTAAAAGGGAAAATTCGCACCCTCTCCGCTGGGTTCAAGCAAGGTGAGCAGCAGCATCCCCAAAGGCCAGCCCCGGGGGGATGCTTGCCCAAAGTGGGCTCCCAGTTGCCAGAAACCTAAAGTGCTCAGGGTTTGGGGGTGTGTTGGGGTGGGGGGCCAGCAAAGCATCCTTGATACTGAAGACACCTTAGTCCTGGAGCCACCATGGGGTAGGCCATGTCCCCAAGCTGATGCTTGGCCAAACTGGGCTCCCAGTTGCCAGCAACCAGTGCTGGAGTTGCTAAAAAGCCACCTGAAACCATCCTAAAGTGATCAGGGTGTGGGTGTGTGAGGTCTGCAAAGCATCCTTGATCCTGAAGCCATCCTGGTGTGGGCACTGTCCCCAGGGCATGGTCCCCAGGAGCTACCTGAGTGGAAATCCCTCTTGATCAATGATTAATGTCAACCATACCTAAAATAAACTTATTAATCATTTAATAAGAGACATTTGCTTTGAATAAAAGCCACTGGATGCACTGCCTTGCCTTGAGGACCTGCCAATGTCCCCCAGGGTGCCACCTGCCAGGTGGTTCCTCACTGCCCTGCTTAATTCTAACGTTTGATGCTTCAGCAGCACTTTTCACCCCCAGACTGGAGAGGGTTGGGACAAAATGCTGCACAATTTCATCCCAAATTTCTTTCCAAGGATGACTTATGAAGAAGCCAAGAGCATCCCCAGGAGAACATCTTGGAGAAAGGATACTACAGGGATGCTGGATTCCAGGAGAACATCTTGAGGGGGAAAAAAAGCATGATCAGGGATGATGGACCCCAAAAGAACATCTGGAAAAGATGCTGTGAGGTTGCCAGACCCCAGGAGAACATCCTGGGGGAAATGATGCTGTGAAGATGCCAGACCCCAGGAGAACATCTTGGGGGGAATGATGCTGTGAAGATGCCAGACCCCAGGAGAACATCTTGTGGGGGATGACACTACAGGGATGCTGTATCCTAGGAGAATATTTTGGGGGTAAGAGGTTTCAGGGATCTTGGCTCTCAGGAGAACAACTTGAGGGCAATGATGCTGTAGGGATGCCAGATTCCAGGAGAATATCTTACAGGGAATGATGCTGTGGGGAATGCAGGACCCCAGGAGAGTACCTTGGGGGTTTAATGCAGAAGGGATGCTGGACTCCAAGAGAACATCTTGGAATGATGCTATAGGGATGCAAGAATCTAGGAGAATATCTTGGGGGGGGATGATGCTGTGGGGATGCAGGGCCCCAAGAGAACATCTTGGGGGGTTAGTACTCCAAGGATGCAGGACCCCAGTAGAACATCCTGTGGGAATAATGCTGCAGGGATCTGGATTTTGGAAGCACTCAAAGGCAAACATCCCTTGCCCCAACTCACTCTACCCTGACCAGCAAGGGTTACAGCACCGGGCTCAGCCTGGGGACTTCACGCTTGGCTGCTGGCGAGGGTTGGAAGGGGACGGTCCAGCCCCAACTCTTAAATCGGCATGGAAGCAGGGTGAGAGAGAGGGAGGGAAAGAGCCCTGCCAGCCCCGTTCCCGCAAGCTCGCAGCTCATCCACCCTCCTCCCCCCTCCCCCCGGGAATCGGTATTTCTGGGCTTTGCCTGGAGCTATTAAAAGCCCTGTGGGTGCCAGCACTGCTGTGCCGCAGGAGGTGACGCTTCTAAGCCCTTCCCGGCACAAACACCCGGAGGGATGAGAACACCCCAGCCCATCCTCAAACAACAGCCTCCCCTCCTCCCCCCAGAAAACCCTGGCAATGCCAAAAAAAGCCCCCCCAGGGCAGACCCCTAAAGCATGCAACCAGAGCAGATCAACCCCCAGGCATCGTTCATTGGTTTAGGGACAACAGAGAACCTTATCAGAGAATCACAAAATTGTCAGGGTTGGAAGTGACCTCAAGGATCAGCCAGTTCCACCCCCTGCCATGGGCAGGGACACCTCACACCACAGCAGGTTGCTCACAGCCACCTCCAGCCTGGCCTTCAAAACCTCCAGGCATGAGGCTTCCACCACCTCCCTGGGCAACCTGTGCCAGTGTCTCACCACCCTCATGGGGAAGAACTTCTTCCTAATATCCAATCTCAATCTCCCCACTTCTAGTTTTGCTCCATCCCCCCCAGTCCTATCACTCCCTGACACCCTCAAAAGTCCCTCCCCAGCTTTCTTGAAGCCCCCTTCAGATACTGGAAGGCCACAATTAGGTCTCCTGGGAGCCCTCTCTTCTCCAGACTGAACAACCCCAACTCTCTCAGTCTGTATTCAGTGCAGAGGGCTGGAAGGGATCTCTGGAGATCACCCAGTCCAACCTCCATGCCAGAGCAGGGTCACCCAGGGCAGGCCACACAGGAGCACATCCAGGAGGGTTTGGAAACCCTCCAGAGAAGGAGACTCCACGACCTCTCTGGGCAGCCTTCTCCAGGCCTCCATCACCCTCCCAGTAAAAAAGCTTCTCCTCATGTTGAGGTGGAACTTCCTGTGCAAATACTTCCCTCCCCCCCCGGCCCCCTGCTTTTCCCACACCACCAGCAGGGCAAAACTCATAGACCCAAGAGGAAGGATGATGAGCTTTTGGGGGCAGGAAAATGCTAAGTACTGTGCATGACATGGGGAATCCCAAAGAAAAGGGGAGTTCTCCCCACTGAGGAAAACACAATTTTGGGGGGAGCATCTGAGGGCTGGCCAAGAGCACAGCAGTTTACCAGGACTTTACACAGCATTGCTGGGAAATCACAGAGCCGTTTGGGTCGGAAAAGACCTCCAAGATCATTGAGTCCAAACATCATCAACCTAACACCGTGGCCATTAAACCACGTCCCAAAGTGCCATCTCTGCACAACTCTTGAACACCCCCAGGGATGTTCACCCACTACTTCCCTCACCAAACTCTACA
The DNA here is from genome assembly GCF_026170545.1 of Melanerpes formicivorus. Classification (NCBI taxonomy): domain Eukaryota; kingdom Metazoa; phylum Chordata; class Aves; order Piciformes; family Picidae; genus Melanerpes; species Melanerpes formicivorus. The sequence goes on along the minus strand of NW_027142353.1, from coordinate 31,880,351 downwards.
GACAAATAACAATTCAGAAGAGAAAGGTCTCCAGAAAACCGCTTTCCATGGAATCATAGAATGGTTAGGGTTGGAAGGGACCTCAGGAATCATGTAGTCCCAATTCCCCTGCCATGGGCAGGGACACCTCACACCAGAGCAGGTTGCCTAGAGCCACATCCAACCTGGCCTTAAAAACCTCCAGGGATGAGGCTTCCACCACCTCCCTGGGACCACATTTAGACCTATTTCAACCCCCAAAACTGCTTCCTCCCACCCCCAAAATTGCCTTTTTGTCAGAGCAGTTCTTTCTACAAACAAGAGCTCTTCCCTGGGGACTTTCCAGCCCCATCTGGATGTGTTCCTGTGCAACCTGTGCTAGATTCTATGGTGCTGCTCTGGCAGGGGGATTGGACTTGGTGATCTCCAAAGGTCCCTTCCAACCCTTAACATCCTATGCTCCTACGATGATCCCCTTGGGACCACAGGGAAAGGCTGGGAAAGCTCTTGGCCATCTGGCAGCACATCCGTGGGTGGGAATCTGTCCCTGGCGAGGGTCACGTGAAGCCCCCTCGAGGTCACCACTGCTCCAGAGGGGTCACGTCCACCACGGACCGAACGGAAGCGGTTTTGGGGTCGAATGGGTACTCACCACCTGCGGCTTGGTCCTGGGTCCCGGGGCCAGCCGTGGGGCTGGGGCCAAGGGCGGAGAATGAGGCCTGTCCCCAGAAGCTGGGGACACGTCCCCTGAGTTGAGGGCCAGCATGTAGCGCTTGGTGACATCCTCCAGCGAGGGAGGCTGGAGGCTGGGGAAGGATTTGCTGGGTGAGTGGCTGGCAGCAGGCGCAGTGAGGTGGTGGCTGTGGTGGCTGGAGGGGCCGAGCTGCTCAGGGCCAGCAATGGGGAGGAAGGTGGCAGGCTCGCTGGTGTGCCGCACGTGCTTGGCGCTGCCCGGGCGGCCTTTGGTGCCGAGGGTGGGTGCCGGAGGGGGTTGGTTCTCCTGGTGAGCCGCGCGGTTGGAGCGCTTCTTGGAGCTGCGTCGGGCCAGGCAAGGGGACAGGACATCTGCCAGCTGGGGGTCGAAACTGTAGCTGCGGCCAGTGCCCAGCGCTGCTGGCTGCGCCGAGAGGATGGGTTCGCTGCTGGAAGGGGGGATGCCAGCCTCCAGCTCACTGATGGCCTCACCGGGCCCTTGGAAGGAGCCGGCCGCCAGCTCCCCACGGCGGCTGGGGTCGCTCAGTGACTTCTTCTTGATGCCGGCCTTGCCGTTGCCCTTCTCATCGCTGAGCTTGGCCATGGCACCCGGCTGGCCGACGATGGTTTGGAGGAGGCTGTGGTAGTCCCGCGGCCCCTCACTGCCCAGCGACAGGTCACTGCCCCCGCTGCCTGCACTGCCCGCCACAGTGGCAGGCTGGGGGATACCTGCCTTGGCACCCAGTGAGCCCAGGAGGTTACTGTCGACGGAGAAATTCTTTGCCTCCTCCGGCACCGAGCGCCTCCGGTGGGGCATGGGGTCGCTCAGGGAGCGATAGGGCTCGGTGCCGGCGTCACCGCCCTGTGTCCCATTGGCGCCTGCTGAGGGGAACTTGCGGCGCCGCCGCAAGCTGCCAGGGGTGCTGGGGGCCTCAGGTTTGCCAGCCGGGAGGTCTTCGACCGCCCCAGTGGGCAGCAGCGTTTCAATGCCACAGGCCGAGGGCCCAGTGCTGGGCAGCGTCCAGGTGCCCACGGCTTCGTGCAGGTCTTGGAAGGGCATCCTTGGGGGTTCTGGCTCTGTGACGATGCCCTCGTCAGTCACATTCAAGTCATGAGCTGACAGCTCCTCCGTGGATTTCCTGCAAGCAAGGTTCTCCTCCAGCTCCTCTTCTTTCAAATGCTGTCTGCTTTCCAGCCCTTCCCGAAGGGTCACATCCGTTGTCCCTGCCAGTGCCACCACCTCATCGCTCTCCACACCTCCACTGTCCTTCTGCTCAGTCGTGAAGCCATAATCCTGCTGAGAACTCATCCTGCTGATCTTCTCGAAGACCTGCCTGGCCTCCTGGATGTACTGGTCCTGGACAACCATGGGGAGCACATCCTCATCCCCCCGCTGTCCCTCATCTGAAGCCACCTGCTCCTGGCCATCAGTGGTGGCCAAGAGGAGCTCGGAGGAGCTCTGCTTCATGTTGCCCTGCAGGAACAGCCTCCGTGTCGCTGATTTTTCAGAGCAGGTGAAGGACTTGGCCCGACGCAAAGTGGCCGTCAGGTCCTTGAGGGTCGGCCGCTCACCTGGCGCCCAGCGGCTGTGGGGCTGAACGGCACCGCGGCTGCCCGGCAGAGGGTTGGAGGTGCTGGAGCAGCCATCAGAGCCAGCCTCCAGGCCGACCTTCACTCCTTTCTTCTTCACCTTCAGCTCTGAGAGGTCCGATTTGAGGAAGCTGAGGAGCGTCAGGGTCTCAGTGGCGATGTCAGGGTTGGACAAGGACTTGCGGTGCTTGGCCTGCTCCCCTTCCAGCCCTGGCTGCCGCAGGCTCTCATTACCTAAGTCCGGTTTCACCTTGGCTGTGCCCTGAGGCAGCTTCGGACGGGCACAGACCGCCGGCTGTCCCCATGCCAGGCCATCGCTCGCCCCAAAACTGGGCGACCGATAAACCCCGAAGCCCGCCCGAAGAGTCCGCCCCGGGTTGGGCCAACAGACCCCAAACTGTTCCTCTTCCTTCAGCGTCTCCGTGCTGGAATAACGACTGCCGCTCCGCGACCCGCCGGGGCTGCCGAAGGGCAGGATGTTCACCTTAGAGACCCGGGCCACCGCGGGTAGAGGATGCCGAGGGGGGACAACTCTTCCCCAAACTTCAGCCTCACAACCATCGGCCGGGCTCTCCCAGCCGCCGCTCTCTCCTTCTCTCTTCTTCCGGGCGGCTCGGTGTCGGTGAACGGTGCTTGGCCCTTCGCCTTCGCTGCCCGACGAAGCGCGGGGAGAGCGGGATGCTGCCGGTTCGTCTTCCCCGTTGTTGGCGCGGGGTGACGGGGAGGAGGAAGAGGGTGGTTGCGGTCGAGTCGAGTTATGCCAGGAATGCGGGCCGGGCTCCGGCGGAGCTCCGCGGGGAGAACGAAGAAGAACCGGGTGCGGGACACGGCTGCGGGGTGGAGGAGGTGGAGGAACTCTTCCGTTGCCGGTTCCTCCGCTCCCAATCCCGTTGCCGTTTCCCAGCCCGCCCGTCGTCCCACCACCATTGCTGGTTCCACCTCCACCCCCGGTAGGTTGGCGGCAGCTTTCCCCGAAGAGTTTCCGCATCGCCGGGACGCTGGGCCAAGGCGGTGGCTCCTCGTTTAACCCCGGGCCCGGCGACGACGGCGACGGCGATGACAACGACGGTGGCGACGGTAAAAACGGAGACGATGATTGAACCCCGGCATGAACCGGGCCCGTTGGCTCCGGTTCGCTAAAACGAAGGGAAAGTTGCCGTACCGATGGAGCCAGGCTGCTGAAAACCCGGCCCGGGGCTTGCTCCGCCGAAACTTTCCTACCCGGGAAGAAGAAGAAGGAGGAGGAGGAGGAGGAGGTGGAGGAAGGCGTGGAAGAGGCGGGCAACAACCACCGACCCGCCGTTACCCCCCGATCGCTGCCCCCCTCCGCCATTGTCTGCCCCCCCCCCGCCCCGCCACCGCCTCCTCCACCCTCCCCCCGGCCCCGGCGAGCCCCGGCCCCGGCCCCGCCGCAGGCACCGCCCGGCCCCGCTCCTCCTCCGGGCTGCCAGCGGGCTTCATCCCTCCCGCTTTGTTTTCTCTCTCTCTCTCTTTTTTTTTTTTCTTTCTCTCTCTCTCTTTTTTTTTTTTTCCCTGGGCTTTTCCTCCTCCCCGCAACCTTCCCTCCCCCGCCCTGCCTCACTCCCTCCCTTCCTCCCTCCCCTTTGCTTTATTATTTGTTGCATTCAAATAAACTTTCCTCCCCGGAGGCGTGGTTTGCTCCTGCGGAGGAGAGGGGGGAAGGGTTTGTGCTTGACTTTTAAATTATTTAATTAATTTCCCACCTTTTTTTTTTCCTCCTTGGTTGTTTTGGTTTTGTTTTGGTTTTGTTGGTTGTGGGTTTTGGTTTTTTGAGGTTTTTTTTTGGGGGGGAGGGTGGGGAGAGAGAGAGGGAGGGGTGGGAGAAGAAGCTGGTTAGAGGAGTGCCCACAAGCTTCCCAAACCAAGCAGAAGCAGCCCAGTATCCCCCCCCCCCCCCCCGCCTAGCATCCTTCACCCTTTTCCTCATCCTTCACCCGTCCTCTTGTCCTTCAGCCCCCCCCTAAACTTTTACCCCCTCCTTATCTTTCATCTCCCCTCATCTTTACTTCCCTCATCTTTACCTCCCTCCTCATTCTTCACCCCTCCTCTCATCCTTCAGACCCCCCCTCATATTTTAGCTTATCCTTCATGCCCCCTTTGCCCCCATATCTTTACTCCCTTCATCTTTTACCCCCATATCTTTACTCCCTTCGTCTTTTACCCCCTTGTCCTTCAGCCTCCCCTCATATGTCAGACCCCTCCTTATCCTTCACCCTCCCTCATCTTTACCCCCCTCATCTTTACCCCCCTCATCTTTCATCCCACATCCTTCACCCCTCCTTGTCCTTCACCCCCCATATCTTACCAACTCCTCATCCTTCAGTCCCCCTCATCTTTACCCTTCTCATCTTTACCCTCCCCATCCTTCACCTCCCTCTTCCTTCACCCCCCCATCCTTTGTGCCCTCCCCACATCCTTCAATCCCCCTCACATCTTTCATTCCCCCCTCTATCCTTTACCTCCATCCCCCCCATTTTTCATCCCTCCCTGCATCATTAACACCCCTTCACATCCTTAACACCCCTCTTCATCCCCCCCAATATCCTTCATCCCCTTCCTTCCATCTCCCCCCGCATCCATTATCTCCCCAGCATCCTTCACACTCCCCCCTCATCCTCCACCACCCTTCACATCCTTAACACCCCCCCCATACCCTTCACCCCCCCCACATCCTTCACCCCTTCCCTCCATCTCCCTACACATCCTTCATTCCCTCCCTACATCCTTCACACCCACCTTGATCCTTCACCTTTTCCTTCACCCTTCATCCTCCACCTTGTATCCTTCGCCCCCCCTCATCTTTCATCCCTTTCCTTCCATCTCCCTCATCATTCATCCCCAAACTTCCATCTCCCCCTGCAATCTTCATCCCCCTTTATCCTTCACACTCATCCTATCCTTCAGTCCCTTCCCTCTATCTTCTCCCACATCCTTCATATCCCCTTCCCTCCATCTCCCCCCATCCTTCATCCCCTCCTTTCCAACTCTCCCTGCCACCTTCAACCCCCTTTTCCCTCCATCTGCCCCCCCCATCCTTCATTCTCTTCCCTCTATCTCCCCCCACATCTTTCCTCCTCCTCAGCGTCCTTCACCCCCTCCACATCCTTCATGCCCCCCCATGCATCCTTCACCCCCTTCTCTCCATCTCCCCTCATCTTTTATTTTTTCTTTAGGGAAAACCAGGATAAATCAGCAGATATTTGGAGCCCAGCATGAGATCCTCCCCTTTTGCTCTGGATTTCTCCAGCCCTTGCTTTTTGTACCTCATCTCCAGGAAGACCAAAACACCTTCTTCCCAACTTGCCAAGAGCTGCCTGCACCAACAGACTTCCTCGTGGGCTTTTTGCATCTCCTGTCAGCACTTGCTATTTCCATCCCATAACCCCCTTTTTTTCCCCTCCTTTTATTTTCTCCTTCCTCCCCCCACCTCCCCAAGATTTATCACCAGGGATGTGAAAAATGAAGAAGGTGGAACATTGCTGGGATGGTTGAAGGCTTGAACTTGGGGCTTTGGCAGCATGGATGGGGCCTGAGAGGTGTCTTGGCCACGTAAAGGATATCTCTGGCTCTGTCCCAGGGGCATACCCTCCCCCCCCCCCCCCCAATAAAAAAAAAGTCTGGTGGTGATTAAATACAAATCCAGCACTCCCATAAATGCCTTTTTTAGAACCTAAAAAGTGCCTCCAGTGATGTCTTCAGAGGTACTCACCCTGGCTGATATTCCTTCTCCAGCTCTCCTTTCCACCCTCCTCCCCAGGGCTTCCCCAGGGCTGGGGGGATCCTAGTTCTAAGGATGATGTCCCCATGATGTCCCTGAGGTCAGCTGGAGCTCAGGATGGGGTATTAGGAAGGGCCACACATTTCATCCTCATCCCCATGACGTCCCTGAGGTCAGCTGGAGCTCAGGATGGGGTATTAGGAAGGGCCACACATTTCATCCTCATCCCCATGACGTCCCTGAGGTCAGCTGGAGCTCAGGATGGGGTGTTAGGAAGGGCCACACATTTCATCCTCATCCCCATGATGTCCCTGAGGTCAGCTGGAGCTCAGGATGGGGTTTTGGCTCCTTTTTGGGGGGGCACAGGAGCTGCTGGTGTTGAGCATCTCACCAGTGACAGAAATGTTGTGAAGCACCCACTTCATCTCTGAAGTGTCCATCAACCTGGTTTCTGGGCCTGGTGGTACCAAGGGAACTGCTGACAGGATCCCAGGGCCATGCAGGACATGGTCAGACCCAGAGTGAGCTTCATGTGCCTCCTACACTTCAACACATCCAAACCTGGTGATTCCACCTCATTTCAGTGTCCTGGGGCCACCTGCCAAGCCCACACTGTCCCTGCAGCCACCAGCAGCCCTTTGGGGAGCTGTTTATTTAGTTTTTTTCTTCCCTTCAAAGCTTTACTGTGCCTACATTTTGGTCAACCACTTCATCCCATGAGGATGGGGCTGGGATCTTCTCAGTGCTGCCCAGGGACAGGCCAAGAGGTGCAAAGTGGCAGCCAGGAGGTGCCACCTGAAGAGGAGGAGAAAGTTGTTTGTTGTGAGGGTGCTGGAGGCCTGGAGCAGGCTGCCCAGAGAGGTTGTGGAGTCTCCTTGTGTGGAGAGTTCCAACCCCCCCTGGCCATGGTGCTCCTGGGCAAGCTGCTGGGGCTGCCCTGCTGGAGCAGGGAGGGGTTGGCCTGGCTGAGCTCCAGAGCTCACTTCCAGCTCCATCATTTTTAGCAGACTTGTTCCAGACAGAATCATGGGGAGGGACCTTCCAAGTCCATCCTGTCCAATCCCCCTGCAGCCATCAGGGGCAGCCCCAAACAGAACCAGGTTGCCCAGAGCCTCAAACAACCTGACCTGGGCTGGTTCCAGCCATGGGGCGTCCCCCACCTCTCTAGGCAACCTGGGCCAGGTTCTCCTCACCCTCAGCATCAACATTCAGGACCACCAATACCATGGTGAGCTCCAGAGGAGCAGGGTCCAGGCAGGGACCTTTCCTTCTTCAGCTTCGTGGCAGAGGGCGGTGTGACAGAGCAGGGCTCCTGCATCCCACCCTGCAGCTGCTTTTCTCCAAATCTAAATCCTTTGCGCCCTCTCCTGGGTCTGGATGGTGTGGCCTTGGTGTCTCACCCTTGTGTCACCTTCCCTTTGTCTCTCAAGAGATGGGGACACCAAGCTGGGATTGTCCTACCTGCCACCACTCTCACAGCCCATCTAACATTTTACCCTCCCCTTTACCTCCCCTCCCCCTCCAAAAAACCCCAGCCAAAACAACAACATTTAAGGAGATATTGATGTGGATGAGATCCAGCCAAGGGAAAGCCCAGGGCTGGCTTTGAGTCCTTCATCACATGCTGTGCCTCGAGCCAAAGTCATTATCACCGTGCATGGTCCTCCCCATCAGGACATGGCTTGAGTTAACATAGTTGCAAGATCCCTCTCCATTTCAGTCTGCCACGATGCTGAGGTCTTTGAGCATCATCCAAGGGTTGATGACCACCTTGGGCACCCTCCTTCGTTCCTGTGACAGCAAGGAGCAGTGCTGGCACTACAAAACCTGGATGCTGCTGAAGGGTTTTGTGTGTCTGAGACCTGAGGAGGAGGCTGTGGGCTTGCAGGGAGCAAGCTGGGATGAAGTTGTGTGCAGCCAGCCAAGGTGGAGAGATGTTCATCACTGGAGAGCTGAAGCAAGTGGCTTAAACCAACCCAGACAGGATCACTGTGGACAGACAGCCTGTGACAAAGACAGGGACAGAGACACAGGGATCCAGGGCACCTTCAACAAGTGTGCAGAGGACACCAAGCTGAGTGGTGCAGTTGGCACACCTGAGGGGCAGGATCCACCCAAAGCAACCAGGACAAGCTTGAGAGCTGGCTCCGGGTGAGCTTCATGAGGTTCAACAAGGCCAAATGCAAGGTCCTGCCTGTGGGCTGGGCCAGCCTGTGGTATCAAAACAATAGGGGGGAGGAAGGGCTGGAGAGCAGCCCTGTGGAATAGGACTTGGGGGTGCTGGGGGGTGAAAAGCTGGAGATGAGCCAGCACCGAGCACTGCCAGCCCAGAGCCAGCCCTGTGCTGGGCTGATTCCCAGCAGTGTGGGCAGCAGGGTCAGGGAGGGGATTCTGCCCCTCTGCTGTGCTCTGCTCAGACCCCACCTGCAGTGCTGGGGCAGCTCTGGAGGCCTCAGCGCAGCACAGACAGGGACCTGCTGGAGCAGGGCCAGAGGAGGCCACAGCCACGGTGGGAGGGCTGGAAGCCCTCTGCTATGAGGCCAGGCTGAGAGAGTTGGGGTTGTTCAGCCAGGAGAAGAGAAGGCTCCAGGGAGACCTTCTGGTGGTCTTGCAGGACTTGAAGGGGCTGAGAAGAAACCTGGGGACAGACTTCAGAGCAGGGCCTGTTGGGACAGGACAAGGGGTGATGGTTTGACACTCAAAGAGGGAGATTCAGACTGGGATAGAAGGAAGAAATGCTTTATGTTGAGGTGGTAAGACCTTGACCCAGGTTGCCCAGAGAGGTGGGAGATGCCCCACGGCTGGCACCATTGCAGGTCAGGTTGTTTGTGGCTCTGAGCAGCCTGCTCTAGCTGTAGATGTCCCTGCTGACTGCAGGGGGGCTGGACTGGATAACCTTGAAACATTCCTTCCAACCCAACCATTCCACGATTCTATACTATCTCTCCCTCCCTCCATCCAAGGTGTTGATACCGTTTGGAGAAGATCTGTTCTTCATAGCCCTTGCTGGACTACCAACCTTCTCCTGCTTGTATCTATCAGAGATCTCTGTAGGTAGCAGGTACCTATGTCTGTCTGTATCCATCTGAACAAGGTGAGGAGGTTTATTCTACACATCCTATATGATGAAGAAGACTCCAGAGTGATTAGTGGCACATCCACCACACACCCCCCACCATGAAAGGGAGTCCCTCCTTGCTGGGTGGAAACAACATCTCCATGGAGCCTGCAGGGAGCAGAGTTCAAGCCACAACCCCACATGGTGGTGGTCAAAAGTCAAGAGTAGGACATGTGGTCACATGGCCAAAGACACCAAGCAGCTTGGTGGTGGTGGTTGGTGACATGGCCAAAGACACCGGGCAGCTTGGTGGTGGTGGTTGGTGACATGGCCAAAGACACCGGGCAGCTTGGTGGTGGTGGTGGTTGGTGACATGGCCAAAGACACCAAGCAGCTTGGTGGTGGTGGTTTCCCAAGTCTGGGCATTGTCTCCAGGTGTGCTGGCTCTGATTTTGGTGGATCCTCATCATCCTCCTCTCACTAGGAAGTGAGAGTAGGTCACCAAGAATGCCAGGGTGGGCCAGATTTGGGATGCTGGGCTGAGCAAAGGTGATGCTGGAGATCTCCAGGAAGGTGACAACACTGTTGGCTTGTGTCTAACCCAGCCCACAGTTCTCTCTTGGGTGGCAAATCCAGCATGGGTTGTGTCCTCCTTCCCACTTCCCAGTCTGGCCAGGCATGCTGCCATTGTTTTGCACCACCAGTGGTACCAATGGGCCCATGTCTTTTACTGGTGTGGCCTCATTCTGGGGACTAGGAGGATAGGAATGTCCCAGTACTACCCTCAAAACCATCCATGAGAGGTCTTGAGCTGGAGAATCACACAGCCCCATGTTCTCCAGACAGATATCAACTGAATTAACCTTCTCCAACCTTCAAACAGCCTTAGCAGGGAATCTTTAAATGAGAAGGGGATGAAGCTGTCCACTGGAAGCTCACCCTGAGCCAGGGACTGTGTCTCCATGGTCCCACCTTGTCCTTCATGGTCCCACCACCTTCTCCAAGGTCCCACCACTGCATTGGTGGCTTGACCACCGATGAAACATGGTCCTTAGATGCTCAGAGTGAGCAGCCAAGCCAGAGAGAGCACTAGGTGGGGTTAATACTGTCTCATTGCAGGCTGGAGATGGGAGGAAAGTGCTGAAAGCTGGGCAGATGCTGTCCTCCTACCCTCCAGTGCACCACACACACCTCCCCCAGTGAAACCATCCCTGCTCCACAGGGAGCTTCAATGCCAAATTGCTGCATGCCTGGTCCCAATGGCACTGAGGTAGCCTCATGAAGTTCAGTAAGGACAAATGCAGCTTCCTGCATCTGGGGAGGAACAACAACAGGCACCAGGACAGGTTAGAGGCTGCCCTGCTGGAAAGCAGCTCCATGGAGAAAGACCTTGGAGTGCTGGTGGGCAGCAAGTTCTGCAGGGGACAGCAATGTGCCCTTGTGGCCAAGACAGCCAATGGCATCCTGGGGTGCAGCAAGAGAAGTGTGGCCAGCAGGGCCAGGGAAGTTCTTCTGCCCCTCTGCTCTGCCCTGCTGAGACCACAGCTGCAATCCTGTGTCCAGTTCTGGGCTCCCCAGTGCAAGAGAGACAGAGACCTGCTGGAGAGAGTCCAAGGGAGAGCCAGGAGGATGCTTAGGGGACTTGAGCATCTGCCCTGTGAAGAGAGACTGAGAGCCCTGGGTCTGTTTAGTGTGGGGAAGAGAAGGCTGAGAGGGGATCTGATCAAGGTCTCTCAGTCTCTGAGGGGTGACTGTCAAGTGGAGGGGGCCAAGCTCTTTTGGGTGCTGCACAGCAATAAGCCATGGAGCAATGGATACAAACTTGAACACAGAAGGTTTCAGCTCAACCTGAGGAGAAACTTCTTTGGTGTGAGGGTGCCAGAGCCCTGGAGCAGGCTGCCCATGGAGGTTGTGGAGTGTCCTTGTCTGGAGACTTTCCAAAGCCACCTGGATGCCTTCCTGTGCAGACTACCCTGGGTGATGCTGCTCTGGCAGGGGTGTTGGACCTGATGATCTCTGGAGGTCCCTTCCAACCTCTGACGCTCTGCGACGCTGTGCTGGATGTTGTGACCCCCTAGGAGCCGTAGGGGCTGCAGCGGTCGTTCCTCCAGCGGGAGCTGACCTTGCCCAGCAGGGACTTTGTGCTCTCGCGGAACCGCCGCTGGGTAAAGTAGAAGAGGATGGGGTCCAGGACGCTGTTGGCGCTGGCGAAGGGCCGCGTGGACTTGTAGGCGGCGGCGAAGGCCTGCAGGGCCGGGCACGGCAGGGCGGGTGAGGAGCGCGCCAGCAGGTAGAGGCTCTTGGTGAGGTGGAAGGGGAGGAAGCTGACGGAGAAGACGATGACCACCATCACCACCATCCTCACGGCCTTGCCCTTCCGCTGCCGCACCGCCAGCCCCAGCAGCTCGTCCCTCCGGCACAGGATCCGAGCCATGCGGCAGTAGCAGCCCAGGATGGCGGTGAAGGGCAGCAGGAAGCCGGTGACTGTCAGGGTAATGCCATACGGGAAGTAGGCGGCGGAGCCCTCGGGAGGGCTCAGGTCGTAGCAGACGGTGCGGTTGCGCTGGGTGCCGGTGGAGGCGAAGACGAAGGTGGGCAGGCACTGGGCGGCCACCACCAGCCAGCCAGCACCGCACACCAGCCAGGTCAGCTTCTTGCCCTTCTTCTTGTGCCAGGAGGCCAAGGGGTGGCAGATGCCCAGGTAGCGCTGGATGCTGATGCAGGTGAGGAAGAGGATGCTGCCGTGAAGATTGGTGTAGAACTGGAAGCGGACCAGCCTGCAGGTGAAGTCCCCAAAGGGCCAATAGTCCTTCTGGGTGTAGTTGTAGATGAGGAGGGGCAGGGAGCAGACGTAGAGGAGGTCGGCAGTGGCCAGGTTCAGCATGTAGATGGTGGTGCGGCTGAGGGCCTGCCGGGTGGCCCAGATCTGCCCGATGACCACCGCGTTCAGGGGCAGCCCCAGCAAGAAGACCACCGAGTAGACCAGGGGCAGCAGGACGTGCTTGAACTCCTCGTGGAAGGTGCAGGAGTTCCTCCGAGTCCCCGCCAGGGCTGTCCAGTTCTCCATGGTGCCTTGGTCCCTCCTGTCTGGGGAGCCCCTCGGCAGCGGCAGCAGCAGCTGTGGATGACAAAGGGAATGGTTGATGGCTTCACCTGCAGCCCCAGCAGGGTGAACCTGCAGCCCTGTAGCTCCATCCTCCTGGGGTGGGGGTGACCCCAGGGAGGTGGTGGGGTTGACATCGGAGGAGGGGTTTAAGGAGAGCCTGTTTGAGGCACTCAGTTCCACAGTCTGGTTGATTAGTTAGGGCTGGGTGATCAGTTGGACTTGATGATCTTGGAGGTCTCTTCCAACCTGGTTGATTCTGTGTGATTCTGTGATTGATTCTGAGATTCTGTGATTCTATGATTCTGTGATTCTATGATCTTGGCTGGAGGGATGAAGGACTCCAGAGCAGCCCTGTGGAGAAGGGCTTGGGGATGCTGCTGGGTGCAAGGCTGGACTTGAGCTGGCACTGAGAGCTGCCAGCCCAGAGCCAGCCCTGTGCTGAGCTGATCCCCAGCAGTGTGGGCAGCAGGGGCAGGGAGGGGATTCTGCCCCTCTGCTGTGCTCTGCTCAGACCTCACCTGCAGTGCTGGGGCAGCTCTGGAGGCCTCAGAGCACAGCCAGGGACCTGCTGGAGTGAGGCCAAAGCAGGGCCTGTTGGGACAGGACAAGGGGTGATGGTTTGACACTCAAAGAGAGAGATTCAGACTGGAAAGAAGGGAGAAATGTTTGACACTGAGGGTGATGAGGCCTGTCCCAGGTTGCCCAGAGAGGTGGGAGATGCCCCATGGCTGGCACCATTGCAGGTCAGGTTGTTTGGGTATCTGAGCAACCTGCTCTAGTTGGAGATGTCCCTGCTGAGAGCAGAGGGGTTGGACTGGATGACCTCCAAACCTCCCTTCCAACCCAAACCACTTTGTGATCCTAAACCAGGCCGATGAATTTAGGGCTTCATCAGGATGGTGTATTGAAGCTTGTGGGACCATGCCAGGGTGGTGCCAGCTAGTACAGCTTGGTGGCTGTGATCACCACCACCTCACCTTCACTTCCCTCTGCCCTTCGCGCTCCACAGAAAGCCTTGCCAAACCACCCTCTCAGCTCAGTATGGGAGAGGAAACTGTGCCATGGTCCCAGCACAGATTCCTCCTCCTCTGCAGGGGGTGCCAAAGCCCTGTGACTGCTCACCAGAGCCTGCTGTCCTTTGGAGCTTCAGGGCATGGACTCCAACACTCCCCACAGATGGTTTGTGGTTGCTGTCAGCCGGGAAGTGGTGCTGGTGACACGCCGGTCCCAGAGGTTTGTGGGCACAGAGAGCCCATCCGTGTGGTCCGTGGGCTGCTCTGAGCTGGGGAAGAGGCCATCTGCTCTTCTTAGAGGCTTGGAGAGATCCCTGAACCCCAGCTCTGTCACTTGGCTGGATGCCTTGCCAGGCCACCCGTGGGTGCTACATGCTCCTGGCTTGCAGCAGCTTGGAAGTGTTGACAGAATCATAGGATCCCAGGATGCTAGTGGTTGGAAGGGACCTCTGGAGATCATCGAGTCCAACCCCCTCTGCCAGAGCAGGGCCATAGAATCCAGCACAGCTTATACAGGAACACATCCAGATGGGGCTGGAAAGCCTCCAGAGAAGGAGACTCCACAACCTCCCTGGGCAGCCTGTTCCAGGACTCTGTCACCCTCACAGTGAGTAAGTTCCTCCTCATGTTGAGCTGGAACCTCCTGTGGTGGAGTTTACATCCATTGCCCCTTGTCCTATCCCATGGTGCAACTGAGCAGAGCTTGTCCCCTCCCTACTGACCCCCAGCCCTCAGATATTGATGGTCTTATTAAATAAATCCCCTCTCAGCCTTCTCCTCTCCAGACTAACCACCCCCAGGGCTCTCAGCCTCTCCTCACCAGGCAGAGCTCCAGGTCCCTTCAGCATCCTGGTAGCCCTCCCTTGGACTCTCTCCAGCAGATCCCTCCTGAACTGGGGAGCCCAGAACTGGATGCAGTACTCCAGGTGAGGTCTCAGCAGGGCAGAGTAGAGGGGGAGGAGAACCTCCCTGGATCTGCTGGCCACACTCTGCTGAATGCAGGATCCCAGGATCCCATTGGCCTTCTTGGCCACCAGGGCACATTGCTGGCCCATGCAGAACTTGGTGCCCACCAGGACTCCCAGGTCCTTCTCCCCAGGGCTGCTCTGCAGCAGATCACCTCCCAGCCTGTCCTGCTGCAGTTTATTCTTCCTTCCCAAGTGCAGGACCCTGCTATTATCCTTATTGAACCTCATGAGGTTCCTCTCCTTCCTCCTCTCACTTCCTCTGTCACTGGAGACCTGTCTGTAAGCCTGGCTGTTGGCATGGGGCCATCACCCACTTCCCCCACGTGTCACAGAATCATAGAACCATAGATTTGTCGGGGCTGGAAGGGACCTCAAGGATCATCCAGGTCCAATCCCCCTTTCATGGGCAGAGACACCTCACACTGCATCAGGTTGCTCACAGCCACCTCCAGCCTGGCCTTAAAAACCTCCAGGGATGAGGTTTGCACCACCTCCCTGGGCAACCTGTGCCAGTGTCTCACCACCTGGAGGTGGGAATGAGCCTGCCTGGAATTGGGTGGCCACACCTGTTTGAAAGGGAAACTGAGGCTGGGAAAGAGGTGGCCAAGCTCTGGCTGGGTGCATGGGGCAGAGGGGACCACAGGGATGGGGACCCAGAAGTCCAGGGGCCACCTTGTTAGCTCCTGCTACCATGGTGGCCCCAGTTTGGATCTCTGGGGATCCAGCCCCAGGGACAGCCCACTCACAGCGTCAGGCTTGGGGAGAGTTTTGGGGACACACACAGAGCTCCTCTGGTTTTGAGAGTGTTCTGGGCTTGAAGACCACCTCCCACCCCAACTACTCCTGCTGCCACATGTCCCTCCTATCCCCCCTTAGCACTCCACTGATTCCCCCTGGCACCCCACTGAACTCTCATTGTGCCCCACTGCCACCCAGCTCCAGGCAGTGCCACTGCCCACCTCAGCCACCTCCAAGCCATTATGTGCCCCAGGGCTGTGACCTGCCCTATCCCTTGCCCCCACCCCCAGAACCTCCACCAGGACCCCAAGCTAGGGCAGCACCCACCCTGGACACCCAGGGAGACCTCTGCCATCCATATGTGCCCACAGGAGCCTCACCATGACACTGGGGACAAGGTGGGGGGCAAGAGGAGTTTTGGGGCCCCAGAAGGGCATCTTACCTGCTGGGGTGCCACAGGGTATCAGAGGGTGCCAGGAGGTGCTCCAGGGTGCTGGGACTTGCTGCTGTGCCCAGCATAGGGGCACATCTAGGGCTCCAGGGAGCTGTGCTCACCCTGTTGAGCAATGCTTCCCCTTTCCACCCAACGACAGCACTCAGGGGTGATGTGGAACAGAAACTTGGGTGGCAGGGTGGGCATTGCCCTGCATGGCATGGCACCCTGGGCATCACATGGCATGATGGCAGGGTAGGAACTGTGCTCCTGGCACAGCAAAGCATGGGTGAGCAGTGCCAGACAAAGCACCATGGGCACCACATGGCACTGCACAGCAGGTTGAACACTACCCTGCATGACATGGTTCTGTATGGCAGTGCACCATGGGCAGCACTTGGCACTGCACAGAATGATTCTGCCTGGCACAGCACCAGGGACACTACACAACACTGCACCATGGGCACCACACAGCACCATGGGCACCACACAACACTGCACAGCATGATTCTACCTGGCACTGCACCATGGCACCACATGGGCTCCTGTTCCACTGTTCCACCACCCTCATAGTAAAGAAATTCCTCCTCACATCCAATCTAAATCTGCTCTGCTCTAGTTTGAAGCCATTGCCTCTCATCCTGTCCCTGCAGGCCTCTGCAAACAGTCTCTCTCCATCCTTCCTGTAGCCCCCTTCAGGTACTGGCAGGCTGCTCTTAGGTCTCCCCAGAGCCTTCTCTTCTCCAGGCTGAACACCCCCAGCTCCCTCAGCCTGGCCTCAGAGCAGAGCTGCTCCAACCCCCTGAGCATTTCCCTGGCCCTCCTCTGGACCTGCTCCAGCAGCTCCAGGTCCTTCCTGTGCTGAGGGCTCCAGACCTGCACACAGCACTCCAGGTGAGGTCTCCCCAGAGCAGAGCAAAGTGGCAGAATCACCTCTCTGGCTCTGCTGCCAGTGCTGCTTTGGCTGCAGCCCAGGCTGCTCTTGGCCTTCTGCCTGCTCCTGTCCAGCTTCTCCCCCCCCAGCACCCCCAAGGCCTTTTCCTCAGGGCTGCTTTCCATCCCCTCCTCCCCCAGTCTGTATTGATAGTGAGGATTGTTCCAGCCCAGGGGCAGAGCCCTGCACTTGCTTTTGTGGAACCTCCTGAGGTTCACCTGGGCTTCACCTCTCCAGCCTGTCCAGGACCCTCTGGATGCCATCCTGTCCCTCTGGTGGATCCACAGCCCCACTCAGCTTGGTGCCATCTGCACACTACTGATGGTGCCTGGATCCTGCTCTCTGTGGCATTGATACAAATATTAACCAGCACAGGTCCCAGCACAGACCCCTGAGGGACACCACTTGGCACTGCTCTCCATCTGGACTTCAAGCCATTGAGCATCACCCTCTGGAGCGAAACAAGTCACTGAACCTCAGGGAGGGTTAGGAAAGGTAGAGAAGAGGAAAATCCCTCTCAACCCCAGGAAAATGCTGTCTGCAGGATGTGGTGAGAACAACCTTCGTATTAGACACTGGAGAATCCTCCCCACAGCTGTACCTGCTGGAAGCCCACAAGCTGCCACCAGCCAGAGACCATCACTGCTGCCACTTCAGGAAACCACATCAAGATCCTTAACTTCATCCTGCTGCTGTGCCCCTGGCAGGTCCCTTGGGCAGGAGGTGGCCTGCTGGAATAACCCCAAAAGGTCCTTTTTGCAGCAGGATGGAGCTGGGCTGGGCAAGATTGGGCCTGAGTCAGACAAAAATGAGGCACCAGAGTCAGACCAAACCAGGGAGGATGGGACCTCAATGGGTCAGACAACAGCAGGCAGGATGGGGCTGGACTGGACAAAATGAGACCCACCAGGGTCAGATTGAACCAGGCAGGATGAGCCCCGCCACAGTCAGACAAACCAGACTGGATCAGATCCAACAGAGTCAGACTGAGCTGAGCAGGGTGGGACCAGAGTGGGTCAGACCACAATGGGCAGGATGGGGCTGGACTGGACAGGATGAGAGCCATGAGGGTCCCAATGGACTGGGAGAACTGGCAAAGATGGAAACAGATCCAGAGAGCACCAGGTCAGAGCTGGAGAGCAGCAGCACATCCATTCAGCTTTGGAGTGGACCCAAAGCCTCCCCAGATCTGCTGGGCTTGGCTCATGGGGAGGTTTGGCAGCTTTCATGGCCAAGCAGAGCTTAAAATGTCACCATGACCCCCATGGCAGGGCTGGTGTGGAGCTCAGGGAGGTGAGCTCAGCCCAGGTCCTCTGCTCTGACAGCCTGGGGTGGTGCTAGCATGTGCCTACAGCTCCTGGGGCATCCACAGGGACCAGCCCCATTGCATGTGGAGTATGCTGGGATCTGCTCCAGGGATCTGCTCCAGGGATCTGCTCTTCCCCAGTCTCTCTCAAGTGTGGGTGGCAGAAGCCTGAGCTCCAGCTTTATACATCTTTATTCCCATGGATTTGAAGAGAAGCACAGCTCATGGGGATGGGCACCAGGAGAAACCCATCCTGGATAAGACTGGGGGAAGGAAAAGGAGGTGCCCTGGCACCACGATGTTTGGCACCAAGAGAAATCCATCACAAAATGAGACCTGAAGGGGGAGTTGAGGGGGTGGAAAGGGTGCCCATGGTGGTGGTGGTGCTCTGCAGGATGGAGTCACCTTTACCTCAGCAGCTTTAAGGTGCCTGAGAAGGAGGAAGGCAGTTGAGAGAGGGAAGTGCTTGCAAACTATCCACATGGAGGATGGCTTCCTCCCTTGGAATCTTTCTTTCTTGGTTTCTCCTGCCCTGGGAGCAGACCATGGTGAGGACATCTTGGTGGCTTTGACAATATGGTCGAGGTGGAAGTGAAAGCTCCAGCTCAGCAGATTTCAAAGGGGATGAAGGGGGAACACTCCCACCCCACATGACAGCCACACGTGGCTGAAGCCACCACATTCCTGTCCCCAAACCCCTCCAGGCTGGTTCCAAACAGCTTCAGGTGTCCATGGATGTGTCCCACCTGTCCCAGCATGGTTGAGGACCGAGGCTTGGGTGTTCTAAGGGACATCTCCATTTACCAAAGCCTGAAGGTTTAATGGTGAGACCAGACTGGCCCAGAGTGGAATTTTGGGTGCTTGGCATCACAGAATCAGGTTGAAAGGGAGCCCTGAAGTTCACCCTGCCCAAGCCTGCTGCAGCCAGCAGGGACACTGCTAACTAGATCAGGTTGCTCAGGGGCCCATCAAGTTTCTCCTTGAACACCCCCAGGGATGGGGTCTCAACCACCTCTCTGAGCAACCTGTTCCAGTATTTCATCACCCTCACTGTAAAGAACTTCCTGATGATGTCTGATGTGACATGGACAGGGGTGGTCCCTCTGGTGACACCAGGTGGCTTTGCCAGCAGTGCTGCCTGCCCTTTTGGTGGCTCACTTCCCCTTCCTATGCATTGGTGCCCCAGTGCTAAAATAAATCCGTGTCTCAGGGATGCTCTGAGGAAGCTGGCAGCATTTTCCTGCTGGAAATGGGCAGTGCTGGGAGATGGGGAAGGTGCAATAAGATGGTCTGGTCTCAGCTGGGCTTGTACAGACCAGTAGGGGACAGACATACAGGCACACACAGAGCCATGTTCACCTGTGTGTGCACACATGGAATTGTGTGGGTTGGAAGAGACCTCTGAGATCATTGAGTCCAACCATCACCCCAACACCACCAGGGCCATTAAACCATGTCCCCAGGTGCCACTCACAGGTTTCTTGAACACCTCCAGGGCTGGGGACTCCACCCTGGGCAGCCTCTTCCAATCCCTGACCACTCTTGCAGGAAACAAATTCTTCCTAATCCCCTACCTAACCCTCCCCTGGCACAATTTCAGGCCATTTCCTCTCCTTCTGTCACCTGAGACTGGGGAGAAGAGACCAACCCCCAACCTGGCTCCAGCCTCCTCTCAGGGAGTTGTAGAGAGCAATGAGATCTCCCCTGAGCCTCCACTTCTCCAGACTGAACACCTCCAGTTCTCTCAGCTCTTCTTCCCCAACCCTGTTCTCCAGACCCTTCCCCAGCTTTCTTGCCCTTCTCAGGACCTGCTCCAGCCCTTAATGTCCTTCTTGGGGTGAGGGGCCCAAAACTGAACACAGGGTTTAAGGTGAAGCCTCAGCAGTGCCCAGTCCAGGGGCACAATCCCTGCCCTGCTGTTGCTGGCCACACCATTGCTGCTCCAGGCCAGCCTGCTGCTGCCCTTCTTGGCCACCTGGGCACCCCCTGGCTCATCTTCAGCCTCCTGTTAACCAACACCCCCAAACCCCCTGGTCCTTTTCCACCAGGCACATTCTAGCTATTCTGCCCTGGGCCTGGAGTGTTCATGGGGTTGTTGTGACCCAAGTCCAGGACTCAGCACTTGGCTTTATTAAACCTTGGTCAACTGACATCAGCCAATTGATCCACCTTGGCCAGATCCCACTCTAGAGCTTCCCTACCCTCCAGCAGAACAACATCCCATCCATAGGACCATAGGATGTTAGGGGTTGGAAGGGACCTCCAAAGGTCATTGAGTCCAACCCCCTCTGCCAGAGCAGGAGCATAGAATCCAGCACAGGTCACACAGGAACACATCCAGATGGGTCTGGAAAGCCTCCAGAGAAGGAGACTCCACAACCTCCCTGAGCAGCCTGTCCCAGGGCTCTGTGACCCTCACAGTGAAGAACCTGTGGAACCTCCTGTGCTGTAGTTTATATCCATTGCCCCTTGTCCTATCCCAGGGTGCAACTGAGCAGAGCCTGTCCCCTCCCTCCTGACCCCCAGCCCTCAGATATTGATAAACATTTATTAGATCCCCTCTCAGTCTTCTCTATTTTAGTGTCATCTACTCCTCTACACATAAATACAGAATTGGAGGATGCCATGGTTTGGAAGGCACCTTACAGACCACCCAGTTCCAGTCTACCTCTGTACATTTATCTACAAACACAGAACCAGAGAATCACCGAATTAACCAGGCTGGAATAGACCTTTGAGATCATCCAGTCCAAACTATCACCCAACATCATCCAATCAACTAAACCATGGCACTGAGTGCCTCATCCAGGCTCATTTTAAACACTTCCAGTGATGGTGACTCCACCACCTCCCTGGGCAGCACATTCCCATGGCCAATCTCTCTTTCTGGGAAGAACTTCTTCCTCACATCCAGCCCAAACCTCCCCTGGCACAGCCTGAGACTGTGTCCTCTTGTTCTGGTGCTGGGTGCCTGGGAGAAGAGACCAACCCCCACCTGGCTACAACCTCCCTTCAGGTAGTTGTAGAGAGCAATAAGGTCTCCCCTGAGCCTCCTCTTCTCCAGGCTAAGCAACCCCAGCTCCCTCAGCCTCTCCTCACAGGGCTGTGCTCCAGACCCCTCCCCAGCTTCATTGCCCTTCTCTGGACACCTTCCAGCATCTCAACATCTTTCCTAAACTGAGGGACCCAGAACTGGACACAGGACTCAAGGTGTGGCCTAACCAGTGCTGAGTACAGGGGCAGAATGACCTCCCTGCTCCTGCTGGCCACACTGTTCCTGATGCAGGCCAGGATGCCATTGGCATTCTTGGCCACCATCTATGGCCGTACACAGACACAGATAGTTCTGGGGACCCCAGCATAAGAAGGACATGGAACTGCTGGAGTAGGTCCAGAGGAGGCCATGAAGATGATCAGAGGGCTGGAGAACCTCCCCTATGAGGACAGGCTGAGAGAGTTGGGGCTGTTCAGCTTGGAGAAGGCTCCTGGGAGACCTTAGAGCAGCCTGCCAGTACCTGAAGGGGGCGCCAGGAGAGCTGGGGAGGGACTTCTGAGAAGGGCTTGGAGTGACAGGACGAAGGGGGAAGGGATTGAACCTGGAAGAGGAGAGACTGAGACAGGAGATTAGGAAGAAATCTTCAGAGTGACGGTGGGGAGACACTGGCACAGGTTGCCCAGGGAGGCTGTGGCTGTCCCCTCCCTGGAGGTGTTCAAGGCCAGGCTGGATGAGGCCTTGAGCAACCTGGGCTGGTGGGAGGTGTCCCTGCCCATGGCAAGGGGGTTGGAACTGGATGAGCTTTAAGGTCCTTTTCAATCCAACCCATTCATGAATCTATGAATATCCAGATGGAGGATTCTGAGCTGCTCTACCTCCAGACTGCTCTGCCCCTATGTGTGTGGGGATTGTACCCCTGTGTGTACAGCACTCTGACCATATTTCTCTCTCTGTTTATGCTTCCATACACACATCTGTGCTCTTATATACAGCTCTATTTATAGCTTTCACTTCCACCTCCACCACCCCCTTTCCAATTCCTGAAAGGAACCCCCAGGAAGGCTGCAGAGGAATAGAATAGAATAGAATAGAATAGAATAGAATAGAATAGAATAGAATAGAATAGAATAGAATAGAATAGAATAGAATAGAATAGAATTTAACCAGGTTGGAAGAGACCTTTGAGATCAAGTCCAACCTATCATCCAACACCACCTAATCAACTAAACCATGGCACCAAGCACCCTGTCAAGTCTCCTCCTGAACACCTCCAGTGATGGAGACTCCACCACCTCCCTGGGCAGCCCATTCCAAAGGCCAATCTCTCCTTCTGTGAAGAACTTCTTCCTAACATCCAGCCTAAACCTCCCCTGGTGCAGCTTGAGACTGTGTCCTCTTGTTCTGGTGCTGTGTTCTGGAACTTTTCCTAAGGGTGTCTGGAGCCAGGCCAAGGGGGAATGGTTTGAAGCTGAGGCAGAGCAGGGTCAGACAGGAGCTGAGGAAGAAGTTCTTCAGCAGGAGGGTGGTGAGACTCTGAAACAGGCTGCCCAGGGAGGCTGTGGCTGCCTCCTGCCTGGGGGTGTTCAAGGCCAGGCTGGATGAGGCCTTGAGCAGCTGAGTCTAGTTGAGAGGTGTCCCTGGGCATGGTGTGGAGGTTGGAGGAGATGATCTCCAAGGGCTTTTCAATCTAAGCCATTTTATGATTTCTTTTAGAAGTGGGGCACCAAAGCATAGGGAGGTGAAGGGAGTTCCCAAGGATAGAGAACATCAGTGGCAAAGCCACCTGGCATCACAGGATTGCCATCCCTGTCATAGACTCATAGAATGGTTTGGGTTGGAAGGGACCTCAAAGATCATCCGGTCCCAACCCCCCTGTCACGGGCAGGGACACCTCCCACCAGCCCAGGTTGCTCAAGGTCTCATCCCAGAATATCACTCTGACCACACCATTACACCTGCAGACTTTGGTAAATGGAGATGTCCCTTAGAACACCCAAGCCTCGGTCCTCAACCATGCTGGGACAGGTGGGACACATCCATGGACACCTGAAGCTGTTTGGAACCAGCCTGGAGGGGTTTGGGGACAGGAATGTGGTGGCTTCAGCCACGTGTGGCTGTCATGTGGGGTGGGAGTGTTCCCCCTTCATCCCCTTTGAAATCTGCTGAGCTGGAGCTTTCACTTCCACCTCGACCATATTGTCAAAGCCACCAAGATGTCCTCACCATGGTCTGCTCCCAGGGCAGGAGAAACCAAGAAAGAAAGATTCCAAGGGAGGAAGCCATCCTCCATGTGGATAGTTTGCAAGCACTTCCCTCTCTCAACTGCCTTCCTCCTTCTCAGGCACCTTAAAGCTGCTGAGGTAAAGGTGACTCCATCCTGCAGAGCACCACCACCACCATGGGCACCCTTTCCACCCCCTCAACTCCCCCTTCAGGTCTCATTTTGTGATGGATTTCTCTTGGTGCCAAACATCGTGGTGCCAGGGCACCTCCTTTTCCTTCCCCCAGTCTTATCCAGGATGGGTTTCTCCTGGTGCCCATCCCCATGAGCTGTGCTTCTCTTCAAATCCATGGGAATAAAGATGTATAAAGCTGGAGCTCAGGCTTCTGCCACCCACACTTGAGAGAGACTGGGGAAGAGCAGATCCCTGGAGCAGATCCCTGGAGCAGATCCCAGCATACTCCACATGCAATGGGGCTGGTCCCTGTGGATGCCCCAGGAGCTGTAGGCACATGCTAGCACCACCCCAGGCTGTCAGAGCAGAGGACCTGGGCTGAGCTCACCTCCCTGAGCTCCACACCAGCCCTGCCATGGGGGTCATGGTGACATTTTAAGCTCTGCTTGGCCATGAAAGCTGCCAAACCTCCCCATGAGCCAAGCCCAGCAGATCTGGGGAGGCTTTGGGTCCACTCCAAAGCTGAATGGATGTGCTGCTGCTCTCCAGCTCTGACCTGGTGCTCTCTGGATCTGTTTCCATCCTTGCCAGTTCTCCCTCATCATGCCCACGTAGATCTGATCTGCTTGAGTCCAATCCTGCCTGGTTCAGCCTCCGCCACTCTGCTCCAATCCTTCCCATTCTGGCCCCATCCAGCCCAGCATGGTCTGACCCTGTTGGGCTCTATCCTGCTCCACTTGGCCTGGCTGATCCAGGTCCTTCCCAGTTTGTTCTGACCCAGGTTTCATCCTGACCCAGTTTTGTCTGAGACACTCAGACCCAGTCCTGCCCAGCTCAGCTCCATCCTGCCCAGCCCCTTTTGTCTCAGTTAGATCCCATGTTGCCTGGTTTGGTCTGAACCTGGTGGTGCCATCCTGTCTGGTTTGCTCTGACCCAGTGATTTGTCCCACTCAGGTCCTATCCTGCCCAGCTCAGTCTGACTCTTGGGTTTGATCCAGTCTGTTTTGTCTGACCCTGGTGGGTCTCATCTGGACTGGTTCAATTTGACCCGAGTGAGACTCGTCCTGCCCGATTCAGCCCCATCCCTCCTAGTCTGGACCTATTCAGGTCCCATCCTCCCTGCTTTGGTCCAGTTCTGGTGAGTCCCATCCTGCCCAGTGTGGTCTGACTGTGTTTGGTCTCATCCTGTCTGTCGCACTCTGTCCCTGGTGGGTCCCATCCTGCCCGGCTCACTCTGCCTCCATTTGGTCCCATCCTTCTTGGCTCGCTCTGCCCCTGGTGGGTCCAATCGTGCCCGCTTCACTCTGCCCCTGGTGAGTCTCATCCTGCTTGGTTCTTTCTGACCCTGTTGGGTCCCATCCTGCCCGGCTCGCTATGCCCCTGTTTGGTACCATCCTGCCCGGATCGCTCTACCCCTGGCGGGTCCCATCCCACCCCGTTCGCTTTGCCCCTCTTGGATCCCATCCTGCCCGGTTCGGCTGGTCCCGTCCCCTTCCCGTAAGCGGCACTTACCGGCAGCGGGGATGAGCCGGGGCAGCCTCAGCGCCGTTCAGCGCCCGGGGGCCGTCCCGCTGCCGCCCGCCCCTGGTCCCGCTCCGCCCCGGGGCCGCCTCGCTCCGCCCAGCTCCATCGCCCGGCACCTGCGGGAGGGCCCTGGAGGGGACTTGAAGAAGGGTCACAGCTGGACAGGAGTGAGGAAAACAGCTGGGCTGGGTGGAGGTGGGGTGGGGGGGGAAGTTAACAGCTGCATGGGTTTTTTGGGGGAGGGAGGGCTGCCATGCGAACATCTGGGGAACAAACATCTGTACGGAAAGACTGTTGGGGGAAGGGGCTTCCAACAAGCCCAACAGTGCGGTTTGCAGGGCGGAGATGCTCACCTCCTGGTTGGAGGTGGGGAGGCATCCCTTGGTGAGGGGCTGGGTGGTGGGGCCAGGCTGTCCCCAGGTCGTGAGGGCATGGCGGCTTCGGTACTCATTAACCCAGTGGTCAAGCCTTGACGCTTTCTGAGCAGGGCTATTAAAGAGCAATAAGGAAAGGAACCCCGGGGGGAGGAATTGGATGTGAAAAAGCTGGTGCAAAAACAGCCCAGGGATGCTGGGATTGCGTGGGGATGGTGGCCTTGGCCCATTCCTTTCCCTGGAAACCCAATCTGCCCTCCAAAATTATTCTCTCCCTTCCTTTCTAAGGGTTTCTGCTGGCTTTCAGCAGAGGTTGGACAACATCACCTAGATGCTGGTCTCCCCCCCAGCCTCACCTGGCTGAGTGATGGCAACCCTAAACATGAGGTGAGTGGTTCTGGGCAGGGGCTTGGCTGCGTGCTGTGGGGTCAGAGAATCACCAAACTCATTGGGTTGGAAGGGACTCTTGAAGGTCTTCTTGTCCAATCCCCTGCATTCAGCAGGGAGATCTCCAGGGGATGGGGTGGTGGAAATGAGGTGCCACAGTCTGTCTGGATCACAGAATGGTAGGGGTCAGAAGGGACCTCTGAAGACCACCTAAGTGCAGCCCCTCCAGCTCCTGATGGCGCCTGGGTTCCGATGGACAACTCAGAGCTTTCACCCATCCTGGCACGAACCCAGGGCCAAGCTGGGCAGGCTTGGACCACAGGGGAGAAGGGCTTTGGCAGGAGCAGCCATGAAGATTAGCAACCACAGCCAGGCTGGAGCCATTACCCTCATCCTGGGGCTGCCCGGGCTTGCGGGCTGGGGTTGGCAATGGCTCCATGCCCTCTAGAAATTCCCTGCTCCCTCAGCTCCCACGGAGGAGACGGAAACTGGGGAGGAGAAGTGACTTTACCCAGAGCAGAGCAGAACACACACCTTGTGCAAACAAGCTCCAGCAGCCCACGGGGGAGAGCCCAGGGCTTTCCACGAGCATCTGAGGAATGCAGCTGAGAACGGACACAACTCACTCCACCCAGGAGCCACCAGCCACAGCACCCTCCCCCACCTTGGTTTCCGGACATGCTTCCGGCTGGTGGACTACCAGCTGGTGTCCTCCTCCCTCCTGGCACAGATTCAGAGGCTGCCTCAGGTTGGAAGGGACCCTCAGAGGTCGTCTCCTGCAGTCAGCAGGGACACCCCTGACTAGATCAGGCTGCCCACGCTGGGTGTCCTTGCAGGTCCCCAAGGTTGAATGCCTCGTAGCCAGCTGGGGACACTGTAAATAGTGGGGGGAGGGTTAAAAAGAAAGACAGAAGGAAAGAAAAGAGCAGCTCCTGGCTGCCTGCCAGCCCCTGCCACCTCCACTGAATGGACCTGAAGCCTCAAGCCCAGCCCTACAGCACCTGGAATTAAACACAATCCAGCCCCACCCCCCTCCCTCCCTCCTAAAAAAAAAGACATTTTAGGGGTCAAGCAGGGTTGGGAGAAGCAAATTTGGAGGCTAAAAAAAGAGCTTTCAAGCAAAGCTCACTTTTGCAGCCCTTTTTGTCCATGCAGAAGGCAGCTGAAGATCACTGGAAAAAGAGTTCCTCTTGGAATCTCTCTGGTTGAATTAATCCTTGGCAAAAAGATCTGGAGCAGAGGCCTCCTGAGACCCTTTGGCCTCCTGTTTTGCTTCCTCCAGCTGGATGTTGCCAGAAATCATGTTAGCAGCTGATTGTAGGAGAACTTTGCTGTTGCTGTCCAGGGTCATTGCACCTTCCCACTAAGCTCTAGGTTTCCAGTCACTGGTGGGTCATGAGACGATGTTGGATGGAGCATCTGTGGTCAGGAGCGAGGAGCTGGGACCTTGCATCTGCAAGCAACACAAACTCTTGCTGGAGGTGAAAAGCAGCATTTTTCAAATGCTGGAGCTTTGTGACATCCCTCAGGGCTGGGATGTCCTCACCACCAGACACTCAACATGCCCATGGGGAGGGTCATCAAAGAATGGTCCAGGCCAGAAGGGACCTCCAAAGGTCATCCAGTCCAAACCCCTCTGCACTCAGCAGGGACATCCTCAGCTAGCTCAGGTTGCCCAGAGCCCTGACCAGCCTCACCTTGAATATCTCCAGGGAAGGGGTCAAATACCTCCCTGGGCAACCTCTTCCAGGGTTCCACGACCCTCATGGGGCAGAACTTGTTCCTCACATCCAATCTAAATCTGCCCTTCTCTAGGTTGAAGCCACTGCTCCTTGTCCTGTCCCTGCAGGCCCTTGCAAACAGTCCCTCTCCATCCTTCTTGTAGCCTCCTTTAGGTACTGGCAGGCTGCTCTTAGGTCTCCCCAGAGCCTTCTCTTCTCTGGGCTGAACACCCCCAGCTCCCTCAGCCTGGCCTCAGAGCAGAGCTGCTCCAACCCCCTGAGCATTTCCCTGGCCCTCCTCTGGACCTGCTCCAGCAGCTCCAGGTCCTTCCTGTGCTGAGGGCTCCAGACCTGCACACAGCACTCCAGGTGAGGTCTCCCCAGAGCAGAGCAAAGTGGCAGAATCACCTCTCTGGCTCTGCTGCCAGTGCTGCTTTGGCTGCAGCCCAGGCTGCCCTTGGCCTTCTGTGCTGCAAGCTCACACTGCCTGCTCCTGCCCAGCTTCTCCCCCCCCAGCACCCCCAAGGCCTTTTCCTCAGGGCTGCTTTCCATCCCCTCCTCCCCCAGTCTGTATTGATAGTGAGGATTGTTCCAGCCCAGGGGCAGAGCCCTGCACTTGCTCTTGTGGAACCTCCTGAGGTTCACCTGGGCTTCACCTCTCCAGCCTGTCCAGGTCCCTCTGGATGCCATCCTGGATGCCATGCTACAAGAGCTTTCAGGTTCTGCCCCAGCACACAGGACCAAGGATGCAGGCTGGGTTCCTTCTGCCTGGGACTCCTGCTGCCACTCACCAGACCAGAGATGTCTTGCATGAAGGATTTCATTACATCTGAAAGCTGTTTGTAACGGAAATGGAATTAATGTCTCATGACCTTCTGACACCAGCCTGCCGGGCTGGAGGATCTGGCTGAGCTTGCCCATGAGGAGGTGGCATCTGATGGCAACTTTCTCTTTTCTGAACCAATCAGAGGAGGTGGTGCCCCTGGGCTCACCCACAGACATCTGCTGCCCTGGAAGCTGACTTTGAGTGATCAGAATTTTGGCAGAGCAGGTGTTTGGTGGAGGAAGTCTCATCTGTACAGGTCTGCTCTGATGGTTGCCTCCAGCCTCTTCATGAAGTCAGCACTAACCATTGTCAACCCAGTGCAGCTACAGAACCACAGAAACATGCATGTTGGAAAAGACCCTCAGGGTCACCAAGGCTAACTTAGAACTCTATTCTGCAAGGCTCACCCCTGAGCCATAGCCCCAAGCACCACATCCAAGCCACCTTGAAACACATCCAGGCTTGGGGACTCAACCACCTCCCTGCCCAGCACATTCCAGTGCCTGACCACTCCTGCCATGAAGAAATGTTTCCTACTGCCCAGTCTAAACCTACCCAGGCACAGCTTGAGGCCATTCCCTCTTGTTCTATCACTAATTCCCTGGGAGAAGAGACCAGCAGCAGCCTCTCCACAACCTCCTTTCAGGTAGCTGTAGACAGCAATGAGGTCTCCCCTCAGCCTCCTCTTCTCCAAACTAACCATCCCCAGCTCCTTCAGTTGCTCTCCATCACATTTATTCCCCAGACCCTTCCCAGCTTCCTTGCCCTCCTCTGCCCTGGCTCCAGCACCTCCACATCTCTCCTGCATTGTGGTGCCCAAAGCTGGACACAGCACTGGAGGTGTGGCCTGACCAGAGCTGAGTCCCAGGGGACAATCCCCTCCCTGCTCCTGCTGGACACAGCATTGCTGATCCCAGCCAGGAGGCCTTTGGCTTTCTTGGCCACCTGGGCACACTGCTGGCTCCTCTTCAGCTGCCTGTCCATTAGCACCCCCAGGTTCCTTTCTGCCAGGCAGCTTTCCAGCCACACTGCCCCAAGTCTGGAGCCTTGCTTGGGGTTGTTGTGACCCAAGGGCAGGACCTGGCACTTGGACTTGTTGAAGCTCTTCCTGTTAATGTTGGCCATGGATCCAATCTGTGCAGGTCCCTCTGTAGAGCCTCTCTGTCTTGGTGCAGCTCAGCACTGCCACCTCACTTGCTGTCATCTGCAAACTTCCTGCTGACACTCTCTGTGTCTTCATCAAGGTCATCAAGCAAGATGTTAAACAGAAGTGGTCCCAACACTGAGCCCCGAGGAGCACCACTTGTGACTGGATTTAACTCCACTAACCACCACTCTTTGGGACATTCATCCAGCAAGTCTTCTCTCTGCTGGACCTCTGTGTTGGAGAAACTGCTCAACCTCCCCTACCTGATGAGTTCCAGACCCACAATTCTGGCCATCCAACCCCAATTTCCTTCTGGAGGGGATGAAGTCGCAGCAAGCATCTTATGAACCCAATGCACTCATTCTTCCAGGGCTCCATGGAAGTGCTGGGAAACTTCATCTATGTTGGGAAAAACCTTAGCTTTGTTGGGAATTCAGACAAAGCAGCCTTGGCTTTGCTCCAGGTGGGAGTTGCCCCTCAGTTCCTGTGCCTCAGCCTTTCTCCAAAGGTATGCTTCAGCTGCTTTTCCTCTCCAGCTTGCTCTCCTGAAGTCCTGCAGACGTCAGCAGAGGAGGAAGGGGTTGCTGATGCTCCTCCAGCACGTAGATGATTAATGCCCTGATCTTCTCAGGCTTCCTTTCCTCCTGCTGACACACCCTGGTGTGCCTTGGGCGCTCAAAGTCGCTTCCCTTCATCTCTTTGCTTTACTTGGGAATCTTCGAGGAGCAACATGGAGCACAGGGATCCGGGCATGGGTAGTGGCTTAGGCTCTGGTTTCATCCACAGCCTCAGCAGATGGAGAGCTGTGGGTGTTTGGGAGGTGGCCTGGGTGCAGGAGACCTCATCCTTCTGCTGCTGAAGCAGGTTGGGAAGGGACATTTTTTGGGACTTACATCTCTGTGGGGCTTTGCAGGCAGGAAATCCCTGGGGTGGAGCATGTGGGGGGGGGTCTCATGATGGAGATTTCTGAGGTGGGCCTTCAGACTTTGTGGCCACCTTTGAGAGGTCTTCACCCTCTGTGGTAGGAGGCTCTGCAAAGAGGGAGACCATGGTCTCTTGCTGCCTCATCCTCACACAGAACTGCACTTTCTTCCTTTGAGGACAGAGCTGGGGTCTGGGGTTGGGACAGCTGTGAACTTTGTGTGATTGAGTGCAAATCAAACAACTCTAGTTTGGCCACAATCCCTCCTTCGGTTCCTTCCCCTCCACCCCATGCCAGCAGATTACTCAGCTTTTTGAGGTTATCACTCCTCTGTGTCTCTGCCCATCCTGGGAGAGCCACACGTCCTTGAAGCTCAGCATAATGATCATAGAATCATACAATGGTCTTGGTTGGAAGGGACCTCCAAAGGTCATCCAGTCCAACCCCCTCTGCACTCACCAGGGACATCCTCAACTAGCTCAGGTTGCTCAAGGCCTCACCCAACCTGGCCTTGAATGCCTCCAGGGAGGGGACATCTACAACCTCCCTGGGCAACCTGTTCCAGTGTTCCACCACCCTCATGGTACAGAACTTGTTCCTCACATCCAATCTAAATCTGCTCTGCTCCAGTTTGAAGCCATTGCCTCTTGTTCTGTCACTGCAGGCCTTTCAAACAGCCTCTCTGATGGTCATCTCAAGTCTTCTCAGTAACACACCTCTTCACAAACAGCCATCATCTGTACTCTCCAAGATGGGATCACAGAATCATGGAATCATAGAATCAATCATGGAACCATAGGATCATTGAATTATAGAATGGCTTGAACTGGAAGGGACCTTGAAAATCATCTAGTTCCAACCCCCCTGCCATAGGACATCTCCTGCTAGACCTTCTACTAGCTCATGGTCCATCACCATCAATCAAGGCCAAACACATCTTGCCACCACGTGTGCTGCAGAAGCAGCAGAGCTTGCCAGCTGCCTGGTGGCCAGCCAGCACTTGGGTCTTATGGATGGGCTGAGGCAGCATGAGGGTGAGACAGGCAAATTTCTCACCAAACTGGATGTGAGTCACCAGTCTATTCTACCCTAATTTTGTGCACCACAAGCTTCATGCTCTGCATTAAAAACTCCTTGTTGGTGCAACCCTTTTGCTGCCCCCTCAGGAGCTTTGTGCTTGGTTTTGTTGCTCCTGCAGCAAGTGATAGGGTGTCAGGGACCAGGGGGAATGGAACAAAAATAGAAATGGGGAGATTCAGATTGGATGTTAGGAAGAAGTTCTTCACCACTGGACACTGGCACAGGTTGCCCAGGGAGGTGGTGGAAGCCTCATCCCTGGAAGTTTTTAAGGCCAGGCTGGATGTGGCTGTGAGCAACCTGCTCTGGTGTGAGGTGTCCCTGGCCATGGCAGGGGGGTTGGAACTGGCTGATCCTTGAGGTCCCTTCCAACCCTGACAATTCTATGATTCTGTGATTTGCATGTGATGAGTTCACTTGGGACTTCCAAACCATGGCTCAACATTCCCAGTTGGAGAGATGTGCAGTTTTTAAGCCATGCAATTACTCTGTGCCTTTCCATACTGGGAATATAAACTCTTTTTGCTCATTAACACCATCAAGTCCCATGCTGTTGACTCAGAATGTCCATCCCCTTACCAAAGGCTGTGAGGATTCAGTGAGAGCCTTGGGGACTCTTGAGCAGCCAATCCCCACCACTCCAGGCAGGAGGCATCTCCCATAGGAACCAAAATCCTCCAGGAAATAAAACTTGAAGCATGGAGTCACCATCCCTGGAGGAGTTCAGAGAACATGTGGACAGGGCACGGTGGGACATGGTTTAATGGCCATGGTGGTCTTAGGTTGATGGTTGCACTTGATGGTCTTAAAAGTCTTTTCCAACTGAAACCATTCCATGAATCTATGATTCTGTGGCCATTTGCTTCCTAGGAGCACTCAGGGATCAACTCAACTTTTCATAGAATGGTTTGGATTGGAAGGGACATCAAAGATCATCCAGTTCTATCCCCCCTGCCATGGGCAGGGACACCTCCCACCACCACAGGTCACTCACGGCCTCATCCAACCTGGCCTTGGACACATCCAAGGAGGGGACATCCACAACCTCCCTGGGCAACTTGTTCCAGTGTCTCACCACCCTCACTGGAAAGAATTTCTTCCTAATCTCCAGTCTCCATCTGCTCTCTGCAGGTTGCAAACACTGACTCCCCAGACCTCCCCAGCTTCAAGACTGCATTGGGTTGGAAAGGATCCTCTAAAGTCCACACCCCCCCCCCCCCCCCCCGCCACACACACTCAGCAGGGACACCTCTAGCTAGATCAGGCTGCCCAGGGCCACACTGAGCTTGACCTTGAGTGCCTCCAGGGATGGAGCCTCAACCACACCCCTGTGCAACCTGTTCCAGTGTCTCACCACCCTCATTGTGCAGAGTTTCTTCTGATGTCCACCCTAAACCTGCCCTGCTCCAATTCCAAACTCATCCTATCACCCCAGGCTCTTCTGAACAGTCCCTCCCCAGCCTTCCTGGTGGTGCCCTTCAAATACTGAAATGTCACTCTAAAGTCTCCCTGGAGCCTTCTCTTCTCCAACCAGGGCTTGAGTTTTCTATTCAGCAAATCCAAAGGTGATGGTAACATTTCCTAGGAAGATTTTGGAGATATCACAGAATCACAGAATCAGTCAGGGTTGGAAGGGACCACAAGGATCATCTAGTTCCAACCCCCCTGCCATGGGCAGGGACACCTCACACTAGATCATTGATATTGATGCTCTTGGATTTATGGATAACAGGTTATGCAGTGCTGCTTGCTGGGAGATGACTGAACCAGGACTTGCTGGAGGCTTTACCAGGAGCATCCCCACAGAGGGACCATTTCATAGCATCATAGCATCACGGAATGGTTTGGGTTGGAAGGAACCTTAAAAATCATCTAGTTCTAACCTCCTGTCATGGGCAGACACCTCCTGCTGGACCAGGTTGCTCAAAGTTCCACCCACCCTGTCCTTGGACACTTCCAGGGTTGGAGCACCCACAAATCCTCTGGACAACCTGTCCAAGTACCTCCCCACCCTCAGGGGGATGAATTTGCTCTTAATGTCTCATCTAAATCCAGGTTCTTCCATTTGAAGCTATCCCCCCTCACCTTGTCACCACATGCCCTTATGAAAAAAAAAATGCCACTCCAGCTGTCCTGTAGACCCCCTTCAAGCCCTAGAACGGCTGCTCTGAGGTCTCCCTGGAGCCTTCTCCAGCCTGAACAGCCCCGACATCTTGCAGCTTGTCTTCATAGAAGACACGTTCTAGGCTTCTCATCATCCTTGTGGCCTCCTCTGAGCCTGCTCTGACAGTTCCCTGTCCTTCTCAGGCTCCAGAGCTTCCCATTCTCCTCCTCTAAATGGGCATGATTCTCACCTTTTTCTTCCCACCTAATCCATCAGGAAGCCCCTCACATCCCCTTTTCTGCCAGCAGAGAAGGCCTCAAAGCTCCAGGAGACCCATTCAAGGCTTGCTATAGGGTTAGGTCCACATCACCCCTACAGGAGCAAGAATTAGGGGTCTGGGGCCAGCTTGGTGTCCAGAATGAGGAATGGGACAGGAATAATTTCCCAGGAGGGACTCAGTTTTTGCAGGGACGTGGTCCCCTTCCAACAGTGCTGGGAGCAGCTTTACCCTTGGCAGTATCTTCTAAACAAACCTCTGAGCAGAGCTGGTGCCCTGACGTTTTGTACAAACACTGGGGGGAAACTGCAACCAGGAGAGCACAACCCTGGGGGGTCCTGGCTATCAGTTGTCTGGGGTTTCAACACAACAGGACATGGCTGTAACACCTTCTCTGTGGATGTGGTGGTTTGCACATGTTTGGGGCTCTGGGTGCTGCAGGGTGGGAGGGGGATTAGTTAGGTGCCCATCCAGGACAGGAGAATAGCCAAGGAGATGTTCCTGGACCCTCAGAATATGATGATGTGGAGGTCAGATGCATCTCAGGATGGGGGATGGGGGTGCGTGTTGTAAGAGCATCCTGAGCAAGGAGATCTGATGCCATCACTGCTGGGAGCAGGAAGGTGGCTCAAGGAACTCTTGGGGTAATGCTGTGATGATCATAGAATCCTAGAATCCTTTTAGTTGGCAGAGAGCTTTCAGATCATCACATCCAACCATCCATCCAGCATGGCCAGGCCACCCCAAGACCATCTCCCTCCCAGTCTGTGCCTCAGTTTCCCTAGCTGCACAAAAGAATCAATGCCCAGCTTCCAGCTAACACCTAGAAAACACTCCAAGAACCTCAAATAGAGAGCTGCACCTCACAATTGCTATGAATGAAGCCTCCTAGACCAGCAGGCAGGACACTCCTGCCCTCCACCTACTTGTCCTGTGCCACCCAGGACACCTGAGACCTGCCCAAGCCAGATATGCTGAAGCAGGTCCATCCCCTTCGGGATGTGTTGCAAAACCCAGGCAGCAGGGAAAGTTCTGAATCCTGGTGGGGAGGGAGAGAAGGAGGGAGGGAGGGAGGGAGGGAGGAGGGGAAACGAGACGCAAACAGGCTTGGCTCGTTCTGCCCGCATGTGCCAGCAGGCAGCGGCTACCCAATGCACCCACACCACCCACCCCAGGCTGGCTCCCTGCCTAGGATCTGTCTTTTGTCAGCCTTTTTCACAGCACCACAGAAGGGTTGAGGTTGGAAGGGAGATTATCCAGTCCATCCTCACCCTTGCTGCAGCAGAGCACCCCCAGCAGCTTGCCCAGCAGCACCATGGCCAGGGGGGGTTGGAAGCTCTCCACACAAGGAGACTCCACAACCTCTCTGGGCAGCCTGCTCCAGGCCTCCAGCACCCTCACAACAAACAACTTTCTCCTCCTCTCCAGCTGGCACCTCCTGGCTGCCAGTTTGTGCCCCTTGGCCTGTCCCTGGGCAGCACTCAGCAGATGCCAGCCCCAGCCTCTTGCCCCCCACAGCCCCTTTAGCTCTTGCTGAGTATTGCTCAGCTCCCCTCTGGGGCTGCTCTTCTGCAGGCTCTCAGCCTCAAGGCTCTCAGCCTCAGGGCTCTCAGCCTCAGGGCTCTCAGCCTTTGCTCCTCACAGAGCTGCTCCAGGCCCCTCAGCCTCTCACCAGCCTCCCCTGGACTCTCTCCAGCAGTTCCCTGTCCCCCTTGAACTGGGGAGCCCAAACCTAGACCCAGGGCTCCAGATGTGGCTTCACTATGGGAAAGTAGAAGGGAAGGAGAACCTCCCTTGAGCTGCTGCTGGCCACAGACTTCTTCATGCCCCTCAGGAGACCATTTGGCCTTCTTGGCCATGAGGGCACAGAGCTTCCCTGCAAAGAAGACTTGGGCTTAATTTTGTGGTTTATTTTGCTGTGTTTTATTTTATTTTAGTTCTTTTTTATCTTTTCAATTTCATTGTATTTAATTTAATTGTATTTTTATTTATTTTCATTTATTTTGATTGAATTATATTTTATTTTGGTTTGGTTTGGTTCATTTTATTTCAATTTAATTTATTTTTAATTTTATTTCATTTAAATTTTATTGTAACTTCTTCTTCTTTTTATTTTTTAATCCTATTTTATTTGATTTGTTTTTATTTTTATTTATTTTATTTGATTTATTTGATTTATTTTACATTTTTAATTGGTATTTATTTCCACACACACACACACACACCCCCCGACACTGCCAGACACAGAATCACAGAGCAGTTTGGGTTGGAAGATGACTCTTTCTACCCTTTGACATTGGGATTCCACAGAATCATGAAGTGGTTGGGGTTGGAAGGAACCTTTGAAGGCCACCAAACCCAACCCCACTGCAGGGACATCTGAAACTGGAGCAGGTAGTTCAGAGCCCTGTCCAGCCTGGCCTGGAATAGTTGCAGGGACAACACCAAGCTGTGTGGTGCAGCAGACAGGCTGGAGGGAAGGGAGGCCATCCAGAGGGACCTGGACAGGCTCCAGAGCTGTGCCCATAACAACCTCATGAGGTTCAACCAGACCAAGGGCAAGGTCCTGCAGCTGGGTCAGGGCAATCCCAGGCACTGATACAGGCTGGGCAGGGACTGGCTGGAGAGCAGCCCTGAAGAAAAGGCCTTGGGGGTGCTGGGGGAGGAGAAGCTCAACAGGAGCCAGCAGGGAGCACTTGCAGCCCAGAGAGCCAACCACAGCCTGGGCTGCAGCAAGAGAAGTGTGGCCAGCAGGGCCAGGGAGGGGATTCTGCCCCTCTGCTCCACTCTGCTGAGACCACACCTGGAGCACTGTGTCCAGTTCTGGAGCCTCTGTGCCAGGAAGGATCTGGAGGTGCTGGAAGGTGTCCAGAGCAGGGCCACGAGGAGGAGCAGAGGGCTGGAGCTGCTCTGCTATGGAGACAGACTGAGAGAGTTGGGGTTGTACGGTCTGGAGAAGAGAAGGCTCTGAGGAGACCTAATTGTGGCCTTGCAGTATCTGAAGGGGGCTACAGGAAAGTTGGGGAGGGACTTTTGAGGGTGTCAGGGAGGGATAGGACTGGGGGGAATGGAGCAAAACTAGAAGTGGGGAGATTGAGATTGGATGTGAGGCAGAAGTTCTTCCCCATGAGGGTGGTGAGACACTGGCACAGGTTGCCCAGGGATGTGGTGGAAGCCTTATCCCTGGAGGTTTTGAAGGCCAGGCTGGATGTGGCTGTGAGCAACCTGCTCTGGTGTGAGGGGATTGGAACTGGCTGCTCCTTGAGGTCCCTTCCAACCCTGACAATTCTTTGATTCTACAGGGATGGGACATCTTCCATCTCTCTAGGCAAATCTGAGCCAGGGTCTCACCGCAGCAGCTGTGGAGATAAAGCTCCATATGAGCCATGATCTTCAACACAACAGCTCTTGTGAAATTGCTTTGATTTAATATCTCCAGGAATCCCAGGCAGTCACCTCCTTCCTGTTCTGATCGCACAAGAGCTTCTATTTCTGGATATTCAGAGAAACTCATGCAAAGGGAAACTAAACAATAACAAACCCAGGAGATTAACAGAAAAGCAGAAACATAACGGGAAGGATGGAGGAGAAACTGCTTGGGCTTCCAGGAAGGTCTGAGGAGGTTCTGCCATGACAGGATGTGACTGTGCCATGCTCTGAATCCCTCTTGGAGGGGGAGATCAGAATAGAATCACAGAATGGTTTGGGTTGGAAGGGCCCTCAAAGCTGATCCATTTCCAACCTCCCTGCAATGGGCAAGGACACCTCCCACCAGCCCAGGTTGCTCAAGGCCTCCTCCAACCTGGCCTTGAACACCTGGCATCCACAGCCTCCCTGGGCATCTTGTTCCAGTGTCTCCCCACCCTCACTGGAAAGAATGTGTTCCTAATTTCCAGTCTCAATCTCCCCTCTTCCAGCTTCAATACATTGTCCCTTGTCCTGTAACTCCCAGCCCTTGTTTAAACTCCCTCTCCAGCCTTCCTGTAGACCCCTTCAGGTGCTGGCAGGCTGCTATTAGGTCTCACAGGAGCCTTCTCTTCTCCAGGCTGAAGAGCCCCAACTCTTACAGCCTAAATGGCAGATGAAGGCCCCACACTACCTTCAGCACCAAGTGCCAGAGCAGCAGCTGGTGGTCTTGGATGTGTTTAATACAAACTGGCTCATCTCAGGAGGCTGGCTAGAGAAAGTGCCATGGGACCTTCTCTAAAGTGCTTTGTGGTAACTCTGGCCCTGAGACACACGGCCCTGAGCACGAAGTATTGGCAGGCAACAGGACTTACCCTGGAGAAGAGCATCCCCAGGGAGACTCTTCTCAATGCTGAGCAAGAGCTCAAGGGGTCATGGTGGGCAAGAGAAGGGGGCTGGGAACTTCTGAGTAGTGCCCAGGGCCAGGCCAAGGGGCAAGGGGCACAAACTGGAACCTAGGAGGTGCTATCTGAACAAGGAAAAGAGTCATTTGCGTGAGGATGTTGGAGCTGAGGAGTCTCCTTGTGTGGAGAGCCCCCAGGCCCCCCTGGCCATGGTGTTCCTGGGCAAGGCCCTGTGATTGCCCTGCTGGAGCAGGGTGGGGTTAGCCTGGGTGAGCTCCAGAGGTGCCTTCCCATCCCGACCATTCTCAGATTCTCAAACCCTGCCTTCCAGAGGCCAAAGGGACCAGTTCAAATTAAGCACCTCATCAAATCTTATTTTTCTCCAGGCTACTTGACAGCTGTTGCTTGGTTGCTGGGTTTTTCACACACAGACTAAGGGGAAGCGTTGGTTTTCTCCACTGAGATAAGAGCAGGTGCAAACAGCTCCTGGCTAACCAAGGCCTTTGGGAATGCCACACCTTGAAGCCGCCTCACCTTGGCACGCCTCAACCTGTCTCTTTGCTCACTTTCAGTGTGGAGGCTGAGCTGCATCCTGTGAGCTTGATCTCCTCCTGGGTTTGGGTGCAAATGCCCCAACCTCTGATATTGTAGAAGTACCTTCTGATATTTTAGAGATGCCCTCTTCACAGAAAGAGTAATTTGCCATTGGAATCAGAGAATCACAGAATTGTCAGGGTTGGAAGGGACCTCAAGGATCATCCAGTTCCAAGCCCCCTGCCATGGCCAGGGACACCTCACACTACAGCAGGTTGCTCACAGCCACATCCAGCCTGGCCTTCAAAACCTCCAGGCATGAGGCTTCCACCACCTCCCTGGGCAACCTGTGCCAGTGTCTCACCACTCTCATGCTGAAGAACTTCTTCCTAACATCCAATCTCAATCTCCCCATTTCTAGTTTTGCTCCATTCTCTCCAATCCTATCACTCCCTGACACCCTCAAAAGTCCCTCCCCAGCTTTCCTGTAGCCCCCTTCAGATACTGGAAGGCCACAAGAAGGTCACCTTGGAGCCTTCTCTTCTCCAGGCTGAACAGCCCCAACTCCCTCAGTCTGTCCTCATAGGAGAGGTGGTCCAGCCCTCTGCTCATCCTTGTGGCCCTTAATGGGAATGTGCTGCCCCGGGAGGTGGTGGAGTCACCATCCCTGGAGGTGTTCATGAAAGGACTGGATGGAGCACTTGGAGCCATGGTTTAGTTGTCAGGAGGTGTTAAGTTATAGGTTGGACTTGATGATCTCTGAGGTCTTTTCCAACCTGGTTAGTTCTGTGATACTTTAGGGCTCCCACATGAGTCCCTGAGTCAACACAGCCAACATTGGCCCCTCCTGGATTGGTAGCTCACAGTCTCCACTTACCTCCACAGTGTTCATGGACTTAAAGTCTGCAGACAACCAGGACAGCTCAAGGGCTTGGCTCCTACCCTGCCACATCCTGGATGTGTTCCTCTATTGGCTCTTCTCCCTCTTCATTCATTTCAGCTCCTCCCTTCTCTTCGTGCCAGTGGCTTGCCAGGCATCCACACAAGAGAGCTCCCAGGTATCAGAGATGTCTCCAACGCGCTCTTCAGGGTGTTGAGAGCTGCCTGCAGACAGGTTGTTTTCTTTGGGCATCTACCAAGCAGATGGATCCAGTGGGTTGCATTCCTGCTCTACATGCCCAGAAGGACTTTGCAGGTATCACATCAGGTGTGGAGAGGGCAACGATGTCCACCTAGGTCCTAGGGCTGTCACCTAGGTCCTTGGCCCACTCCAGAGGTCCATTGTGTCAGGGAGACACATTCACACCAGCAGGCATTGTGAAATGTCTCACTAGTATGGTAGGAAGGCCAAAGTGGTTGGATTCTCCCTCCTCCTCCTCCTCCCTCTCCTCAGGCAGTTCATATTGGTTGGGCATCTGAATTAACTTCCCTGGCAGAGAGTCGATAGAGCAGGAATTGGTCCTTTGAACAAACAATGAGTGGCTTCTGACCCATGGGATGGCCCTGTGCCAAGGCAAACACAATAGCAGAGGCCTCAGCCTGCCTTTGGGAATTGCTCAGTGTTAAGAACCCTGGAGAAGACACTGGGCACTCTCTTAACTCATCTGGAGCAGGTGAAAG
Organism: Melanerpes formicivorus; assembly: GCF_026170545.1. Lineage (NCBI taxonomy): Eukaryota > Metazoa > Chordata > Aves > Piciformes > Picidae > Melanerpes > Melanerpes formicivorus. Next base: position 31,840,580 of record NW_027142353.1, on the reverse strand, counting down.
ACATCTCCCCTCCCCTCCCGGCACCCAGGACCCCTGCTCCTCAAGCAAGGCAGTCAGTGGAGTAACCTTGCTGTGGAGGAAAGCCATCAAGAGGAAAAACTTTTGCAGCAGGTACAGCTGTGGGGAGGATTCTCCAGTGTCTAATACGAAGGTTGTTCTCACCACATCCTGCAGACAGCATTTTCGTGGGGTTGAGAGGGATTTTCCTCTTCTCTACCTTTCCTAACCCTCCCTGAGGTTCAGTGACTTGTTTCACTCCAGAGGGTGCTGCTCAATGTCTTGAAGTCCAGATGGAGAGCAGTGCCAAGTGGTGTCCCTCAGGGGTCTGTGCTGGTTAATATTTGTATCAATGCCACAGAGAGCAGGATCCAGGCACCATCAGCAGTGTGCAGGTGGCACCAAGCTGAGTGGGGCTGTGGATCCACCAGAGGGGCAGGATGGCATCCAGAGGGACCTGGACAGGCTGGAGAGGTGAAGCCCAGGTGAACCTCAGGAGGTTCCACAAGAGCAAGTGCAGGGCTCTGCCCCTGGGCTGGAACAATCCTCACTATCAATACAGACTGGGGGAGGAGGGGATGGAAAGCAGCCCTGAGGAAAAGGCCTTGGGGGTGCTGGGGGGGGAGAAGCTGGCCAGGAGCAGGCAGTGTGAGCTTGCAGCACAGAAGGCCAAGGGCAGCCTGGGCTGCAGCCAAAGCAGCACTGGCAGCAGAGCCAGAGAGGTGATTCTGCCACTTTGCTCTGCTCTGGGGAGACCTCACCTGGAGTGCTGTGTGCAGGTCTGGAGCCCTCAGCACAGGAAGGACCTGGAGCTGCTGGAGCAGGTCCAGAGGAGGGCCAGGGAAATGCTCAGGGGGTTGGAGCAGCTCTGCTCTGAGGCCAGGCTGAGGGAGCTGGGGGTGTTCAGCCTGGAGAAGAGAAGGCTCTGGGGAGACCTAAGAGCAGCCTGCCAGTACCTGAAGGGGGCTACAGGAAGGATGGAGAGAGACTGTTTGCAAAGGCCTGCAGGGAAAGGATGAGAGGCAATGGTTTCAACCTAGAGCAGAGCAGACTTAGATTGGATGTAAGGAACAAGTTCTTTACCGTGAGGGTGGTGGAACACTGGCACAGGTTGCCCAGGGAGGTGGTTGAGGCCCCATCCCTGGAGGTATTCAAGGTGAGGCTGGACAGGGCCCTGGGCAACCTGATCTAGCTGAGGATGTCCCTGCTGAGTGCAGAGGGGGTTGGACTGGATGACCTTTGGAGGTCCCTTCCAGCCAAGACCATTCTATGATTCCATGATTCCTTGAGAGGTACATGGGTACCTCAGGGTACCTCAGGGTACCTCAGGATACCTCAGGGTGACAGATCCCCAGCCTACATTTGGGAAGGTCCACCTGCTACATGCCAAATATGTGGTGCAGGATCATAGACTCCTATAACTTTGAGGTTGGAAAAGATCTTTTGCTATCATCAAGTCCAGCAGCTCACCTAGAACTCGCAGTCCCAACCACTGCTGCTAAGCCACTACCACTAAACCACATCCCTCAGCACCACATCCCTGCCTCTTTTGAATGCCTCCAGGGAAGGTGACTGCACCACCTCCCTGCCCAGCCTGTTCCAGTGCCTGAGAGCCCTTGCTGGGAAGAATTGTTCCTAATATCCAACCTGAACCTCCCCTGGCTCAACTTGAGGCTGTTTCCTCTTGTCCAGATTGCACTGGGTTTGTCAGAGAGCCCTGAAGGTCATCTTGTCCTTCTTGCCATCTTCTTGTCATCTTGCCATCTTCTTGTCATCTTGCCGCTGCAGTCAGGAGGGACATCTCCACCTAGATCAGGCAGCTCAGGGCCACATCAAGTTTGACCTTGAATGTCTCCAGGGATGGATTCTCCACCACATCTCTGGGCAAGCTGTCCCTTGGTGCATGTGAGAAGAAACCAACCCCCACCTCACTCCAGCCTCCTTTCAGGGAGTTGTAGAGAGTGATGAGGTCTCCCTTCAGCCTCCTCTTCAGAAGACTGAACATCCTCAGCTCACTCATCTATTGAGGGTGACGAAGCCCTGTCCTGCCCCATTCAAAGTCTCTAATTCCAAGGAAAATCGTAGAACCATGAAATGGGTTGGGAGGGACCTTTAGAGGTCATTTAGTCCAACCTCCATGCAGTCAGCAGGGACATCCCCAACCAGAGCAGGTTACTCAGAGCCCCAGCCAACCTAACCTGGGCTGATTCCAAGCGTGGAGCATCTCCCACCTCTCTAATGAGTAAGAGCTGATTGCTCTTTGGGGTAGGAATGATTCAGGAGTTTTTAAGAGGAAAACTGTCCTTTTCTACAGAGATTTTCCTTCCCCCCACCTCCCTCCCTCCAGTTTCTGGGTGGTTTGTGTACAGTTCTTCAAATCTGCTTTGACATCTCTGGAGGAGAATTTCCTTTTTGGCTGGCTCCTTACACTTTTGTTTCCATCCACATTCCCATACAAGGACAATGAGGAACCAAACTGCTTTCATCCCTCAGAGCCTGCAAAGAGCCCTCCTGAGTGTCACGGTTGGAGATCACACAGGGTGAGACCACCCCAAGGTGCTGGCCCAGATGAGTCCTTTCCTCTAGTCTTGCACCTGGGAATGAACAACCCCAGGGAGCAGTCTAGGCTGGGGACTGAGCTGCTGGAGAGCAGTGAAGGGGAAAAGGACCTGGGGGTCCTGGTGGATGGGAGGCTGACCATGAGCCAGCAATGTGCTCCTGTGGCCAAGAAGGCCAAAGCCATCCTGGGGTGGATTAGAAGGGTTGTGGTTGGCAGGTCCAGAGAGATTCTCCTCCCCCTCTACTCTGCCCTGCTGAGGCCACATCTGGAATATTGTGTCCAGTTCTGGGCCTCTCAGTTCAGGGAGGACCTCAGGGAACTGCTTGGAAAAGTCCAGCACAGAGCCACAAAGACGCTGAAGGCAGTGTTACTTCTTCCTTATGAGGAGAGCTTGGAGAGGAGGAGCCTGAGAGGTGAGCTCATTGCTGTTGATAAAGATGTGCAGGGTAAGTGCCAAGAGGCTGGAGCCAGGCTCTGCTGGGTGATGCCCAATGCCAGCACAAGAGGCAGTGGTGCAAGCTGAGGCATAGGAAGTTCCTTGGGAACAGGAGGAAGAATTATTTCCCTGTGAGTGTGACAGAAGACTGGAACAGGCTGCCCAGGGGGGTTGTGGAGTCTCCCTCTCTGGAGATATTCAAGACCTCCTGGATGTTTTCCTGTGTGACCTGCCCTAGGTACTCCTGCTCTGGCAGGGGAGTTGGACTTGATGGTCTTTGGAGATCCCTTCCAAACCCCTAACACTCTGTGATTCTGTGATGGTGTCAACCACGCTAGGGAAGGAGAGTGTCTTGCATGCTTGTGTGACTGCAGATACATTTGGTCACACCTGGAGACATCAAATGAGGGTAATAGAACACTGGACCAGGCTTCCCAGTGCAGTTGTGGAGTCTCCTTCTGAGGAAAGATTCCAAACCCACCTGGGCAGCCTGCTGTGGATGAACCTGCTTGAAGAGGGGGGTTGGGCTAGATGATCTCCATAGGTCCCTTCCAATACCTGCCATTGTGTGGTTCTGTGGAGGGAGGTGGAAAGCTCAGAGACAGTGATGGAAGAAGAGGGACACAGACCCTGAGTAATCTCTCCACGAGGAACATGGCAGAAAGAAACCCTCTAGCAGAAGTGGGACCACCATCACCTTGGGCCATGGAGGTCTTTCTGCATGGAACCACTCCCATTTCAGCTGGAGCTGGTGCTGCAGGAGAAGACAAAGTGAACTAAAGCCTCCATGAAACTTCCCATGGCCCAAATCAGGAGGGAAAATTCCCTTCTTAACCCCCTCAAGCTCTCAGCAGTTATGATCTAAAGCAGAGAACCAACATTTGCTTAACATGACAGCAAGTCTTCAAGAGACCTGCACCATGTCCATATCCTCATACATCCTTTCTGCTCCCTCCTTCTTTTAATCAGCCCTGGCCACTTGAGAGAATCACAGAATCACAGAATGGTCTGGGTTGGAAGGGGTCTCCAGAGGTCATCCAGTTCAACCCCCTCTGCACTCAGCAGGGACATCCTCAACTAGATCAGGGTGCCTAGAGCCCTGTCCAGCCTCACCTTGAATATCTCCAGGGATGGAGCCTCAAGCACCTCCCTGGGCAACCTGTGCCAGTGTTCCACCACCCTCATGGTAAAGAACTTGTTCCTCACATCCAATCTAAATCTAACTCTGCTCCAGTTTAAAGCCATTGCCTCTCATCCTGTCCCTGCAGGCCCTTGCAAACAGTCTCTCTGCAGCCTTCTCATAGGCCCCCTTCAGGTACACCCCAGAGCCTTCTCTTCTCCAGGCTGAACACCCCCAGCTCCCTCAGCCTGGCCTCAGAGCAGAGCTGCTCCAACCCCCTGAGCATTTCCCTGGCCCTCCTCTGGACCTGCTCCAGCAGCTCCAGGTCCTTCCTGTGCTGAGGGCTCCAGACCTGCACACAGCACTCCAGGTGAGGTCTCCCCAGAGCAGAGCAAAGTGGCAGAATCACCTCTCTGGCTCTGCTGCCAGTGCTGCTTTGGCTGCAGCCCAGGCTGCCCTTGGCCTTCTGTGCTGCAAGCTCACACTGCCTGCTCCTGGCCAGCTTCTCCCCCCCCAGCACCCCCAAGGCCTTTTCCTCAGGGCTGCTTTCCATCCCCTCCTCCCCCAGTCTGTATTGATAGTGAGGATTGTTCCAGCCCAGGGGCAGAGCCCTGCACTTGCTCTTGTGGAACCTCCTGAGGTTCACCTGCACAAGAGAAGAGAGGAGGGGCAATTGTTGGTGGCCTAAAGACACTAATTCCCTGTGAGTGCCCTACTCAGCCTCTAATAGAGCCTCCTCCAACCCTGCCCATGGGCCCAGGACCTCTATTTCAATGTCATCAGTTCCTGCCCCAGTGATGCTGTAGGCATCTCCATCCCCACCATGGCTCTGCCTGGCCATGGGCTCCAATGAATTGATTCTCTGGCTTGGCCTTAGACCTGCCTCAGAGAATCACAGAAACATTCATGTTGGAAAAGACCCTCAGGATCACCAAGGCCAACCCAGAACCCTACTCTACAAGGCTCACCCCTAAACCATAACCCCAAGCACCACATCCAAACCACCTTAAAACACATCCAGGCTTGGGGACTCAACCACCTCCCTGCCCAGCACATTCCAGTGCCTGACCACTCTTGATGGGAAAAATGTTTTCCTGATGTCCAGTTTGAACTTGCTAGGAAGCTCCCTGGTGCTGGGAGCTTCTCCTCTTGGCTTTTCTCTGTCCAGCTCTGCCCTCATCATCTCTCTTGGGGGTGGTGGGATGGATCCTGGCTGGAAAGTTCCCCATGGCTCCCTTTCCTTTAGGAAGCCCTTGACCAAGGAGAAACTGGTCTGAAACTGGGAGGAGTGGCTGATAACACCCCATGGAGCTGCTCCCACCAAATGGGACCTGACCAAGCTGGGAAAAGGATGATAGAGGAACCTCATGGATCTCAGTCAATGGAAATGGAATGTCCTGCCCTTGGTGGGGACTAGCCTTCAGGGCAACCTGATCTAATAGAGGATATCCCTGCTCACTCCAAGGGGGGTTGGACTAGATGACTTTTGGAGGTCCCTTCCAATCCAAACCATTCTATGACTCTAACCCTAGGCACCAGTACAGGATGGGTGCTGAGTAGATGGGAAGAAGCTCTGCAGAGCAAGACCTGGGTGGGTTCCCCAGGCCAAGAAGGACATGGACTTACTGAAGTCAAATAAATGGTGATGAAGATGGGGCTGAAGCATCTTTAACAGGAGGAAAGGCTGAGTTAGTGGTGGTTGAGTTTGGAGATAAGAAGGCTGAGAGTGGGTCTTGTCATGTCTGATGGGCTGGGAATAAAGAAAATGTAGCCAGGCTCTTCTGAGTGGTGGTCAGTGCCAGGAGAGGAGGCAAGGGGCACACACTGGATCACGAAAAGAGGTTCTTTAACCTTAAGGAAATGATTTTTCTCCTCTGAGGGTGGTCAAGCACTGACACAAGTCACCAGCTGAGGCTGTGGACTCTAAACTCAACATGACCCTGGGCAACCTGCTCCTGGTCACCCTGTCTGAGCATGTGGTTGGACTAGAGAGGTGCCTGCCAGCCTAAGGCATTTTGTGAAAGGTAAAGGAGGAGAGGACACCTCCAGGACATGAAACCTGTCCATGTGTGTGGCAAGGTGAGAGGCTCTCCCATCCCCAGGAGGCGATTAGGAAAGTCCTTGAAGCCACAAGTATGAGGACAAGCCTGTCCCAGGCTCTGTCTGCTCCTTGCCAGGGTGGAGGTGCTGTCAGATCTTTCCAAGACCTTCCTCAAGGCTTTCTCCCACCCACCACAGTGCACACTGGTGAGTGGGGGCCCTAGAGTCCAAACAGTGGTGGTGCCAAGTCCAGCCAGAGAGCTATAACCAGTGGAGCCCCCCAGGGATCAATGCTGGGTCTGGTCCTGCTCAACATCTTTATCAGTGACACTGATGAGGGGACAGACAGGCTCTGTTCAGCAAGTTTGCTGGGAATATCAATCTGGGAGGCTTGGCTGAGACACCTGAAGGCTGTGTGGCCATTCAGGAAGTCTTGGACAGACTGAGAGCTGGGCAGAGAGAAGCCTCATGAGGGTCAACAAGGAGAAGTGCAGAGTCCTGCAGCTGGGAAGGAAGAATAAACTGCAGCAGGACAGGCTGGGAGGTGATCTGCTGCAGAGCAGCCCTGGGGAGAAGGACCTGGGAGTCCTGGTGGGCAACAAGTTCTGCATGGGTCAGCAATGTGCCCTGGTGGCCAAGAAGGCCAATGGGATCCTGGGATCCTGCATTCAGCAGAGTGTGGCCAGCAGATCCAGGGAGGCTCTCCTCCCCCTCTACTCTGCCCTGCTAAGACCTCACCTGGAATATTGCATCCAGTTCTGGGCTCCCCAGTTCAGGAGGGACAGGGATCTGCTGGAGAGAGTCCAAGGGAGGGCTACCAGGATGCTGAAGGGACCTGGAGCACTGCCTGGTGAGGAGAGGCTGAGAGCCCTGGGGGTGGTTAGTCTGGAGAGGAGAAGGCGGAGAAGGGATCAAATAAATTCATCAATATCTGAGGGCTGGGGGTCAGGAGGGAGGGGACCCTGGGATAGGACAAGGGGCAATGGATATAAACTCCAGCACAGGAGGTTCCACCTCAACATGAGGAGGAACTTCTTCACTGTCACAGAGCTCTGGAGCAGGCTGCCCAGAGAGGTTGTGGAGTCTCCTTCTCTGGAGACTTTCCAGCCCCATCTGGATGTGTTCCTGGGTGACCTGTGCTGGATTCTATGCTCCTGCTCTGGCAGGGGGGTTGGACTGGAAGGGGGCCTACAGAAAGGCTGGGGAAGGACTTCTCAGGATCTCAGGTAGTGATAGGACTAGGGGGAATGGAATGAAGCTGGAGGTGGGGAGATTCAGTCTAGATGTGAGGAGGAGGTTCTTCCCCATGAGAGTGGTGAAGCCCTGGAATGGGTTGTCCAGGGAGGTGGTCAAGGCCCCATCCCTGGAGGTGTTTAAGGCCAGGCTGGATGAGGCTCTGGCCAGCCTGATCTAGTGTGGGGTGTCCCTGCCCATGGCAGGGGGGTTGGAACTAGATGATCCTTGTGGTCCCTTCCAACCCTGAATGATACTATGATACTATGATCTGCAGAGGTCCCTTCCAACCCCTAATATCCTGTGAGCCTGTGATCTTGTGATCCTGTGATCTCTGTGAGGACAGGCTGAGCTGTCACACCCCCACTTCCTGTCCAGTGAATCCCAGCCAGCTTCCAGATGCACAGTGGAGGATGTGCACCACGTGGTTGTCATTAGATAAGAGAGGAAAGCTATGGCTGAAGCAGATGAACTCCTGTCCTCTGAAGCAAGTGCTTCTTGCAGGAGAGCAAAGGCAGCTGTTAGCACAGCTGGCAGAGATGTCAGTGCTCTGGTGAGGCGAATAAGGGGAGGGCTGCTCCTGGAGGAAGATCTGTGCACAGAGCTGCCTGAATAGAATCATAAAATTGTTAGGGTTGGAAGGGACCTCAAGGATCATCCAGTTCCAACCCCCCTGCCATGGCCAGGGACACTTCACACCAGAGCAGGTTGCTCAGGGCCACCTCCAGCCTGGCCTTAAAAACCTCCAGGCATGAGGCTTCCACCACTTCCCTGGGCAACCTGTGCCAGTGTCTCACCACCCTCATGGGGAAGAACTTCTCAGACTCCTGGAAAGAAAGATGAGGATGAGGACAGGGCAGGGAGGATGGCTGTGGTACATAGACCTGTCCACACCACAAAAACGCCTCTCAAGCCCTATTTGGCTTTAGGTATTTCCACCTGTGGCTCCTGGGTGGGTGCTGTCATTGCTTGACAACTGTCTTCCTTGGCTGGACCAAGACATCCTCTGAGGCTGGAGGCTGGAGGCTGAGGTGAACCACTGAGCACCAAGAGCCAAGGTTTGGGCTAAAAGCAAGGGAAATATTGGGCTGGTGAGGAACTGCTCAGGTAAGAGAAGGTTGGAGAAGGATTTGTGGCCTGAAGAGCCACCTTTATCCTGCCTCACTTTCTACTTTCTGTCTCCCAAGGGCATCTCACACCTCACCCATACCATGGGTGTGGAGTGAAGAAGGGAGCAGAGCAGGGGAGGTGGCTCCAGGTGGAAGAATCAAAGGGCTGAAGCTCAGCGCTCTCCTGGGAGGTGTTCAGGGGGAGATGTGATGGTCAAAAGCCACATGGCTCTGGGCACAGAGTGTCACCAGTGCTTGAGCAGTGGTGCTTTGGTGGGCATCAGGCAGTTTTGGAGGACCTGATCCCCAGAGAGCATTGCTTACCAAGGCTTGCAAGGAATCTCAGGCAACACCAAATGTCCTCAGATCACTGTGTCTCCAGAAGCCACAGCCAAAATGGACACTGGGCTGCTGGACCTCTGGAGGCATCCCTGCCCATAGCAGAATGTTTGGAACTAGATAATCTTTAAGCTTCCTTCCAGCCCAACACATTCTGACTCCATCAGGACAGAGCAGCTCTTCTGTGTGTTAGCTAGGCTCTCTGCTCCAGCTCCTCACCCTGGCTGCTGCAGCAAGGTTGATTTTCTGAGGGCCTTGAGCAGCTCTAATCAGCCTCTCCTTCAGCCCAAACAGTCCCATTCACACCAGTGGCTGGCTCCAGTCTGTGTTTGCCCTGCAGGCTTGCTTGGCTCAGCTCCTTCAGGGGCATCTTGCACCTTTCACCCACCACAGAAAAAGGAAGAGAACCACCAAGCCCTGCATCACTCCATGCATGGGAGGCTGGACGTCTTCCTGGCACACCTCTGCCATGCCTCCCAGTGCATCCAGGCTGGGGCAAACTGGTTCCCAGTACAACATAAAGAGAAAAGGACTCAAAAAACCCCCAGAGCAAACCCCAACCAACCAAAAGAGAGGAAAATTGGTGCAACCACATCTTTACTACCTCAGAGCTCCTCTCCATGCCACCATGCTCACCCAGCCAGCAAAACTGGATGGCAGGGATGTTCTGCCAGGTTAAAAGTGGTGCCAGTTTCTAAGTTTAAAAGCACTCCCATTTTAAAAGTGATCCCAGCTTAAAAGTGATCCCAACTCAAAAGTGCTCCCAGCTTAAAAGTGCTCCTAGTTTAAAAGTGCTCCTAGTTTAAAAGTGCTCCCAGCTGAAAAGTGCTCCCAGTTTAAGAGCACTCCCAGTTTAAAAGTGATCCCAGTTTAAACGTGCTGCCAGTTGCTGAGCACAAAGAGAGTGTCTGGGGGCAGATAAGTGCTGGGACAGACACAGGGAGCTGGGTTGAGATAAGGTGCAGGAGAACAATCAGCAGCAAACCCATGCCAGGCTGCAAAGCATGGAACTGTTTCAGCTCCCTGAGCCAGATCCAGGCTCAAGTGGCCCATGGGCACATCCTGCCCCTCTGGGAGCAGGTCTAAAGCCATGCATGTTCAAAGGGAACTGCTTTGCTCTGCTGCCCTTTGCATCCCTGGCGTTAAAGCTCACTGTTAGAAAGACCTGTCCCTGGGTGGCCACCAGAACCTTGATCAGGAGAAGAAGGGAAATGGGATCAAGTGGTGTAAGGAAGGAGGAAAAAGACCTCTGAGTCCTGGTGGACAACAGGATGAGCATGAGCCAGCAGTGTGCCCTCTCAGCCAAGAAGGCCAATGGCATCCTGGGGTGAATAGAGAGGAGTATGGCCAGCAGGTTGAGGGAGGTTCTTCTCCCTGCTCTGCTCTGCCCTGGTGAGGCCTCACCTGGGGTACTGTGTCCAGTTCTGGGCTCCCCAGTTTGAGAAGAACTAAGAAATTCTAGAGGGAGTCCAGTGCAGGGGGAGAAGAGGAGGTTCAGAGGGGACCTTGTTAATGCTTACAAACCACAGAATCATAGAGTGGTCTGAGTTGGAAGGGACCTCCAAAGGGCAACCAGTCCAAACCCTTCTGCAGTCAGCAAGTTGCCCAAATATCTAAGGGGTCTGTGTCAGGAAAATGGGGCCAGATTCTTCTACTGACAAGAGCTGGGCTGAGACCCCACCTGGAGTGCTGCATCCAGCTCTAGAGCCCTCACACAGGAAGGACATGGAACTGATGGAACAGATCCAGAAGAGGGCCAGGAAAATGCTCAGGGGGTTGGGGCAGCTGAGGACAGGCTGAGGGAGCTGGGGGTGTTCAGCCTGGAGAAGAGAAGGCTCCAGGGAGACCTAATAGCAGTCTTCCAGTACCTGAAGAAGGCTACAGGAAGGATGGAGAAAGACTGTTTGCAAAGGCCTGCAGGGACAGGACAAGAGGCAATGGCTTTAAACTAGAGCAGAGCAGATTTAGATTGGATGTGAGGAACAAGTTCTGCACCATGAGGGTGGTGGAACACTGGCACAGGTTGCCCAGGGAGGTGGTTGAGGCCTCGTCCCTGGAGATATTCAAGGTGAGGCTGGACAGGGCTCTGGGCAAGCTGAGCTAGCTGAGGATGTCCCTGGTGAGTGCAGAGGGGTTTGGACTGGATGACCTTTGGAGGTCCCTTCCAACCCAGAGCATCCTATGATTCGATATCCATGGGTATAAACTTGAATATAGGAGTTTCTATCTAAGCATGAGAAGGAACTTCTTGACCTTAATGGTGGCAGAGCACTGGACCAGGCTGCCCAAAGAGGTGGTGGAGTCTTCATTTGTGGACACTTTGAAGGCCTGCCTGCATGTGTTCCTGTGTGACCTTCTTTGGGTCATCCTGCTCTGGCAGTGGGACTAGTGGTCAATAGTCTTCAGAGGTCCTTTCCACCCTCTCCCTTCAGCAGGTCAGCAACACAAGTGGGACCTATTGGCACTGATCCCCCAGCCATGGGGTCTGTAGCTTTCATATTTGTCCTATTAATTTTGTGATACTGGGGGGACACTTCAACCCACCATCAGTCTCTGAGGGGTGGGTGTCAAGTGGAGGGGGCCAAGCTCTTTTGGGTGCTGCACAGCAATAAGCCAAGGAGCAATGGATACAAACTTGAACACAGAAGGTTTCAGCTCAACAGGAGGAGAAACTTCTTTACCATGAGGGTGCCAGAGCCCTGGAGCAGGCTGCCCAGATAGGTTGTGGAGTGTCCTTGTTTGGAGACTTTCCAAAGCCACCTGGATGCCTTCCTGTGCAGACTACCCTGGGTGATGCTGCTCTGGCGGGGGGGGGGGTGGGGTGGGTGGTGGACCTGATGATCTCTGGAGGTCCCTTCCCATCTCTTTTGATTTCAACATAGCTCTTTTCATCCTGGCTGAAGAGCATTGAGCAGGTCTAAGCATCCTTGAAGAGGTGAGATCTCATCTCTTGAAGTACTTGAGACCCCACCTGCAATGCTGGGGCCACTTCTGGTGTCTTCAGCACAAGATGGACATGGACCTGCTGGAGTGGGGCCAGAGGAGGCCACAGCCATGCTGGGAGGGCTGGAAGCCCTCTGCTGTGAGGTCAGGCTGGGAGAGTTGGGGTTGTTCAGCCTGGAGAAGAGAAGGCTCCAGGGAGATCTTCTGGTGGTCTTGCAGGACTTAAAAGGGGTTCAGAAGAAAGCTGGGGACCGACTTCTGAGCAGGAGCTGTTGTGACAGGCAAAGGGTGGTGGCCTGAATCTAAAGGAGAGAGATTCAGAGTGGAGAGAAGGATGAAATGTTTGATACTGAGGGTGGTGAGAGCTTGTCCCACGTTGGCCAGAGAGGTGATAGAAGCCAAAACCCTGGCACCGTTCCAGGTCAGGTTGTTTGGGACTCTGAGCCACCTGCTCTGGTTGGAGATGGTTCCTGCTGACTTCAGGGGGGTTGGACTGGATGACCTTGCAAGGTCCCTTCCAACCCAAACCATTCTATGCTTTCCCTGATTACTTTTCCCTTTGACTCAGCAGGTATCTTGTTTAGTTCATCCTTTCACCAAGGCTGAAGCTCGTTCTCAAAGGACAACACAAACACTAGAGGCCACAAAGGCCACCAGCAAGCAGTTCCTGAATATCTGGGGACAAGGCTTGGGATTATGCAGAGCTGTCTGCTGCCTACCCCTGAATTAACGTGGCCTCCCACAGCTGGAGCCAGTGGGGGCGCTGGAGAAAGAGCAGTGCCTTAGAGAGAGTGCACACAAGCACACAAACAACACAGGCAAAGCCAAGGATTTGTCCTTTTGTGGTCTCCCAAGGAGTATTCAGCCCTGAAGAAAAGGCCTTGGAGGTGCTGGGGGAGGAGAAGCTCAACAGGAGCCAGCAGGGAGCACTTGCAGCCCAGAGAGCCAACCACAGCCTGGGCTGCAGCAAGAGAAGTGTGGCCAGCAGGGCCAGGGAGGGGATTCTGCCCCTCTGCTCCACTCTGCTGAGACCACACCTGGAGCACTGTGTCCAGTTCTGGAGCCTCTGTGCCAGGAAGGATCTGGAGGTGCTGGAAGGTGTCCAGAGCAGGGCCACGAGGAGGAGTAGAGAGCTGGAGCTGCTCTGCTATGGAGACAGACTGAGAGTTGGGGTTGTGCAGTCTGGAGAAGAGAAGGCTCTGAGGAGACCTAATTGTGGCCTTCCAGTATCTTCAGGGGGCTACAGGAAAGCTGGGGAGGAACTTCTGAGGGTGTCAGGGAGTGATAGGACTGGGGGGAATGGAGCAAAACTAGAAGTGGGAAGAATCAGATTGGATGTGAGGAAGTTCTTCCCCATGAGGGTGGTGGAACACCTGCACAGGTTGCCTGGGAGGTGGTTGGGGCCCCATCCCTGGGGATATTCAAGTGAGGCTCAACAGGGCTCTGGGCAACCTAGCTCACTGTGGGGATGTCCCTGCTGACTGCAGAGGGGGTTGGACTGGATGATCTTTGGAGGTCCCTTCCAACCCAAACCATTCTATGTGAACTGGGCACTACTGCAAGGCACTTTGCTACCTGTCCCCTTGTCCCCCAGCCAGCACAGACAGACAGACATCTTGCAGTCTTTGTACTCCTTCTTCTAGCTGCTCATGGTCTTGCCTGTAAGATGCTGGATGAGGGACTCCTCCTCCTGCCTCTGTCATTTCAGCCCCTTCCCACCTCTGCATCTGTGAAGACCTCACTTGAGGAGAGCAAAGCCCGGTTAGATGTGAACCACCAGGTCAGCCTGCCCTGGACTTTGTGTCCCAGTTGTTTCTGTGGCTTCCCAGCTGGCACAGCCCAACCTTCCTGCCCGATGGCCAGGAGGAAGGAGCCACCTCACAGCTGCCACGAGATCAGCAGCTGTTCCCTCTCCATCTTCCTTCCCTCTGTGGCCTGGGGAAGTTCTATTTTTACTTTCTCTCTGGATTCTTTTCAAAAACCTCAGGCCACACACACCAGCAGCAATGAGGCAGGCTGGTGGCAGGGAATGGTGCTCAGGGGAGAAAGGACATGGCCCCAGCCTCTGTACCCAGGAAGTTGGAAAGCGAAGTGGTTAGCAAAGGGGTTCTGAGGACCCCCAAGATGTGCATATGAGATTTTAATCTGTTGACATGTTCTCAGCCAGACAAGGAGTTAAACAGCTTTCTCCTGTCAAGGGCATCTGCAGCTCCCCATAGTTTGGGCAATCCCAAGCACTGATATAGGCTGGGCAGGGACGGGCTGGAGAGCAGCCCTGGAGAAAAGGCCTTGGGGGTGCTGGGGGAGGAGAAGCTCGACAGGAGCCAGCAGGGAGCACTTGCAGCCCAAAGAGCCAACCACAGCCTGGGCTGCAGCAAGAGAAGTGTGGCCAGCAGGGCCAGGGAGGGGATTCTGCCCCTCTGCTCCACTCTGCTGAGACCACACCTGGAGCACTGTGTCCAGTTCTGGAGCCTCTGTGCCAGGAAGGATCTGGAGGTGCTGGAAGGTGTCCAGAGCAGGGCCACGAGGAGGAGCAGAGGGCTGGAGCTGCTCTGCTATGAGGACAGACTGAAAGAGCTGGGGTTGTGCAGTCTGGAGAAGAGAAGGCTCCCAGGAGACCTCATTGTGGCCTTCCAGTATCTTCAGGGGGCTACAGAAAAGCTGGGGAGGGACTTTTGAGGGTGTCAGGGAGTGATAGGACTGGGAGAAATGGAACAAAACTAGAAATGGGGAGATTGAGATTGGATGTTAGGAAGAATTCTTCCCCATGAGGGTGGTGAGACACTGGCACAGGTTGCCCAGGGAGGTGGTGGAAGCCTCATGCCTGGAGGTTTTGAAGGCCAGGCTGGATGTGGCTGTGAGCAACCTGCTGTGGTGTGAGGTGTCCCTGGCCATGGCAGGGGCATTGGAACTGGATGATCCTTGAGGTCCTTTCCAACTCCTACCATCTCTGATAATGCCTATGCACGGAGAATTATGGAACCATAGGGTGGCTTGGGTGGGAAGACACCTCTTGAGGTCATCCACTCCAACCCCCCTGCAGCCAGCAGGGACATCCCCAACTAGAGCAGGTTGCTCAGAGCCACAAACAACCTGATCTGCAATGGTTCCAGAGATGGGCATCTCCCACCTCTCTGGGCAACCTGGGACAGGCTCTTACCACCCTCAGTGTCAAACATTTCTCCCTTTGCTCTGAATATCTCTCTTTTAGTTCCAAACCATCATTCCTTGTCCTGTCCCAAGAGGCCCTGTTCAAAAGTCTGTCCCCAGCTTTCTTCTCACCCCCTTTAAATACTTAAATACCACCAGAAGGTCTTCCTGGAGCCTCCTCTTTTCCAGGCTGAGCAACCCCAACTCTCCCAGCCTGGCCTCACAGCAGAGGGCTTCCAGCCATCCCAGCATGGTTCTGACCTCCTCTGGCCTCGCTCCAGCAGGTCCATGTCCTTTTTGTACTGAAGATGCCAGAGCTGCCCCAGTACTGCAGGTAGGGTGTCTCCAGAGTGCAGTAGAGCAGAAGAGAGATTTTGGTCTACACCCTTGTGTACATTTGCAGATGTTGAGCTTTCCTGGAGGGGGCTACATGGGGAATGGAGAGACTATTTACAAAGGCCAGCAGGGACAGGATGAGAGGCAATGGCTTCAAACTAGAGCAGGGCAGATTTAGATTGGATATCAGGAAGAAGTTCTTTACTATGACGGTGGTGGAACACTGGGACAGGTTGCCCAGGGAGGTGGTTGGGGCCTCATCCCCGGAGACATTCAAGGTGAGGCTGGACAGGGCTCTGGGCAACCTGACCTGCTGACTGCAGAGGAGGTGGGACTGGATGACCTTTGGAGGTGCCTTCCAACCCAGACCATTCCATGATGAGCCATGGCAGGGTGGTTGGAGTAGATGCTCTCTAAGGTCCCTTCCAGCCTAAGCTATTCTATGACTCTCCAGGGCTCAGACTGGAGAGTTAAGATGTCCTGGCCCATGGCCAGCTGCTCTGGGCAGAGCCAGGAAAAATATTGCTCTCTGACTGCTTAGACTGAGGCTATGTGTCAGGAAAGCCACTGCCTGCCCCCAGTCTGCTGGCTGGAGCAGAGGTCTGCAGAGGTTGTCCCTGGAGAAGTGTGGCCAGAGGGCACTGCCATCCCTAAGCAGGGTGACCACAGTGTCTCTACTGGGCAAAACCCACAAGCCCCACACTGGAAATGTCCATGGCAACAGGCTCCTGTCTGAAGCATCCTTTAGTTCCCACCAGCTCTTCTTGTCCCAGAATCTTGTGTGTGTCAAGGACCCACCAGTTGAGCCAAGTTCTCACTTTCACCACCAGTCTTGCCCTGGGAAGATGTTGCTGGTGGTGAGGTGCCCTGGACATTGGCCTGGACCATGAAAAGGCCTTTTCTGCAACATTTGCTTTGCAGACAAGAGATCTCCTCCCTCTTACTGAGGTAGTCACAAGATGAGGTGGGCCACTGGATGTGTCTGCTGCAAGATGCTCTGGGCTTTACCTTGTGGTGGTCCACAACAATCTGTTCAAGCTTTCAAAGCTCTCAGACCACAGAATCATAGAATGTTAGAAGGGGCCTTAAAGGATCAAAGGATCCTCCAGTCCAGCCCCCCTGCCAGAGCAGGAGCACCTAGGGCAGGTCACACAGGAACACATCCAGATGGGTCTTGAACATCTCCAAGGGAGGACCCAGCACTCTCACAGTGAAAAGTTTTCACTTATGCTCACATGAAACCTCCTCTGCTCCAGCTTGCCCCCACTGCCCCTTTCCTGTCATTGGACATCCCTGAGCAGAGCCTGGCTCCGTCCTCCCCACACTGCCCTGCACATCTTGATCAACAGCAATGAGGTCGCCTCTCAGGCTCCTCTGCTCCAGGCTCAGCTCCCTCAGGCTCTCCACAGCAGGAAGATGTTCCACTGCCTGCAGCATCTTTGTGGCTCTGAGCTGGACTCTTTCAAGAAGTTCCTTCTTGAGCTGAGTGGCCCAGAACTAGATACAATATTCCAGATGTGGCCTCAGCAGGGCAGAGTAGAGGGGGAGCAGAACCTTTCTCAGCCTACTCACCACTCCCCTTCTAATATACCCAAGGATGGCATTGGCCTTCCTGGCCACAAGGGCACACTGCTGGCTCATGGGCATCCTTCTATCCATCACGACCTCCAAGGTCCTCTTCCCCAGAGGTGCTCACCCAACAGATCTTCCTCCAACCTACACTGGCCCATGAGGTTGTTCTTTCCCAAGCTCCTGAGATCCTTCCTGATCCAGACCCTTGGAGAAGACAACTGTATACCCAACCCTACAGATTGGCCATGCTTGGGCATTATCTTCATGGGTTTTGAGTTGGCACAGACTAAACCCCTGCCTGGCCATGGTTTGCAAGAGGAAGCTGAGGGACTGTGAAGTATTTGTAGTGAAAAAAAGAACACACCACAAACCCAAAGCTACTACTGCAGGGTTTAACTGCGGGGGTGGGGGGTGGGGTGGGGAAGAGGAAATTGGAGAGGAATGAGGAAGCTCCTCAGGATGAAGCAACTGAACACAAGGATGAAATATTTGCAGAGGGGGCAGAAGTGGCTTGAGGATGCAGATGCAAAGCACCCATTCCAAAAGGCCACCAGAAGTTTCCTCCAGGCAGCCAAAGCTAGACAGCAGGGTGAAAAAATATCAGCAGAAGAACAAAAACTCTCCTGCATAAGGTCCATGCCATGGCCAAAGTGGGGGGGGGGGGGGGGGGGGGGGAGGGGGGGCAAATGGAAGAGCTCATGCATGAAATGCCAAAACCTGGAAGATTTTGTGGAACATTTCATTGAAAGCAGAAATAAATGAGTCAAGAGGAAGCAAAGACCACAGTGAAGAACTGCAGAGTTGCATGGGGTGGAGTAAAAGTCCCTGTGCTGACCTGCATGGTGGCAAGGAGCTGCCAGCATCTCCTGTGAGCTCTTCCTTCCCTGCTGTCCCACAGAGAGAAGGGCTGGAGGTGCAATGAGCCCCAAGGGAGGGGATAAGATCTTCCCTCAGTAATTATTCTGCTCCTCATGGATGTAAAAGTCCTGTCCAAGACCCAGGCTGCCATCACCAAGGGATGGGGCATGTGGGTGACAGCTCTTGAGCCTTGTCCTCCACCATCCAGTTCAGGGACAGGAATCTGTTGGAGAGACTCCAATGGAGATCTACCAGGATGCTGAAGGGACTGGAGAATGTACCCTGTGAGGAGAGGCTGAGAGACCTGGGGCTGTTTAGTGTGGAGAAGAGAAGACTGAGAGGGGATTTAATTAATGTCTATGAATATCTGAGGGCTGGGGGTCAGGAGGGAGGGGACAGGCTCTGCTCAGTTACACCCCAGGATAGGACAAGGGGCAATGGATATCAACTCGAGCACAGGAGGTTCCAGCTCAACATGAGGAGGAACTTCTTCACTGGGAGGGTCACAGAGCCCTGGAACAGGCTGCCCAGAGAGGTTGTGGAGTCTCCTTCTCTGGAGCCTTTCAGGCCCCATCTGGATGCATTTCTGTGTAACCTGTGCTGGATTCTCTGCTCTGGCAGGGGGGTTGGTCCCTTTCAACCCCTAACATCCTGTGGTCCTGTGATTCACCTGGTATCCTCACTGGAGGGAGCAGGGTGATGTGAAGAGATCATAGAAGTTAGAATGTTTCCAAGGTAGGGAAATTTTCCAGAGACTATCACAGAATCCTGTCATGGTGGAGATGGAAGGGACCTCTGAAGCTCACCCAGGCCAACCCCCCTGCTCCAGCAGGGCACCCACAGCAGCTTGCCCAGCAGCACAATGGCTGGGGGGGGCTGGAGGCTCTCCACACAAGGAGACTCCACAACCTCTCTGGGCAGCCTGCTCCAGGCCTCCAGCACCCTCACAACAAACAACTTCCTCCTTATCTTAAAATAGAACCTCCTGGGTTCCACTTTGTGCCCCTTGTCCCTTGTCCTGTTTCTGGGCACCACTAAGAAGAGTCTGGCCTCATCCTTTAGATATTGACTCCCACCCTTAGATACTGATCATCATTGCTCAGCTCCCCTCTGGGGCTGTTCTTCTTCAGGTTCACCATCCCCAAGGCTCTAAGCCTTTGCTCCTCAGAACTGCTCCAGGCCCCTTCAGCATCTTCCCAGCCTCCCCTGCACTCTCTCCAGTAGTTACAGTATCACAGTATCACAGAATCACCAAGGTTGGAAGAGACCTCAAAGATCATCGAGTCCAACCTGTCACCACAGACCTCATGACTACTAAACCATGGCACCAAGTGCCACATCCAATCCCCTCTTGAACACCTCCAGAGATGGTGACTCCACCACCTCCCTGGGCAGCACACACTATTCCTAATGCAGGCCAGGATGCCATTGGCCTTCTTGGCCACCTGGGCACACTGCTGGCTCATGTTTAGGTGGCTGTCGATCAGCACCCCCAGGTCCCTCTCTGCCTGGCTGCTCTCCAGCCACTCTGACCCCAGCCTGTAGCTCTGCATGGGGTTGCTGTGGCCAAAGTGCAGCACCAGGCACTTGGACTTGTTGAATGCCATCATCCCAGTCTCTCTTGAGCTGAAGAGCCCAGAACTAGACACAACACTCCAGATGTGGTCTCACTAGGGCAGAATGAAGGGGGGAGGAGAACCTCTTGCCCACTTAAACCTCACCTCCAGCTCTCAATGTCCCTGCAGCCACCAAAGCAGGGTGTGATCCAGAGGAGGTATCGAATTGCTCCTTCCTCCCCCCCGTCCCTTTCCCAGCCCTGGGACATACTGGGACTTCTGTAAATAGAGAGGGAGGGGGTAGGGGAAAAAAAAAGAGCACACACACACACACACCCGCCCCCCAGTTTAAATAAACCACAACCAGATATTTATACAGAAAACATCTTTCATCACCCGGAGTCAAAAGTGGCCCCAGGATGCCTTCAGGTCACCTGTAAGGAAATCCCCCAGCGGGTAGGACACGACAGAGCTGCGAAACACAAAAGAGATCCTTTTGTGGTGGTATTAAAAGGAAACCCCAGGTCGTTAAACCTGAGATTACCTGGAAGGAGGGGGAAGGAGGGCTTGGGAGGAGGGGGAAGAAGCAGTTTGCATCACGCAGGGTAAACATTTGCCCTTTACAGCCAAAAGATTTGCTTGATCCTCTCCTGCTTTGCTGAAGGCTTTCTCTTGGGGGGGGGTGGGTGGGGTGTGGGGGTGGGGGTGTCGGTTAACGAAGCAACGAAATCTTTCCCTTGTTCTTTTTCGATTTTGCTTTGGTATTTGGTGTTTCTCCCCCCCCCCCCCCCCCCCCCCCCCCAAGTCTGGTTTCTTACAGGCTTTCTGAGCCAGTCCCCCTCCCACACAGGGCACAGACATTAAGCATGCAGCCACCAGTTGCACAATAATCCTATTAACTCCCGACCAGACCAAACCCACAGAGCCAGCCCAGGCAGCCAGCTTGGGGGCAAGGAAGCATTTTTTTTTCAGCCGGGAGGTTAGGAGCAAAATTGGGGAAGGAAAACAGGATCCCGGTCAAAGGGAGGTCAAAGCAAAGAGTTTATGCCCTTATTTTGGTTTAACCCTTTAGGCTATTTGGGGTTGCTTGCTTCAGAAAGAATGATGGGGAAGGAGGGGAGGGGTGTTCTTTTGTGGAAGAGCAGTGTTTTGAAATGGGAAGTGGGTTGTGGCTGTAAGCAACCTGCTCTGGTGTGAGGTGTCCCTGGCCAAGGCAGGGGGGTTGGAACCAGATGATCCTTCAGGTCCCTTCCAACCCTAACAGTTCTATGATTCTATGATTCTAAGCCAGAGATGCAGAGAATTAACAGAGACACAGAATTGTCAGGGTCAGAAAGGACCTCAAGGATCAGCCAGTTCCAACCCCCCTGCCATGGCCAGGGACACCTCACACCACAGCAGGTTGCTCACAGCCACATCCAGTCTGGCCTTAAAAACCTCCAGGCATGAGGCTTCCACCACCTCCCTGGGCAACCTGTGCCAGTGTCTCACCACCCTCATGGGGACATCCAATCTCAACCTACCCATTTCTTGTTTTGCTCCATCCCCCCAGTCCTATCACTCCCTGACACCCTCAAAAGTCTCTCCCCAGCTTTCCTGTAGCCCCCTGTAGATACTGGAAGGCCACAATTAGGTCTCCTCAGTGCCTTCTCTTCTCCAGACTGATCAACTCCAACTCTTTCAGTTTGTCTTCATAGGAGAGGAGCTCCAGCCCTCTGCTCATCCTTGTGGCCCTTCTCTGGAATTGTGTTGGTTGGAAATGATATTGAGGATGATCCAGTCCAGCCTTCAACCCAATACCACCATGGCCATTAAACCATGTCCCCAAGTGCTTTGTGGCAGAAAAGGGGGAAGGAGAACATTTCTGTGCCTCTTGAATAAACCATTTTGTCCTTCATCTTTGAATCATAGAATCAAAGAATCATGGAATGGTTTGAGTTGGAAGGGACCTTAAAGATCATCAAGCTCCAACTCCCCTGCCATGGGCAGGGACACCTTCCACCAGACCAAGTTGCTCAAAATCTCATCCAGCCTGGACTTAAACACTTCCAGGGATGAAGTAGGACATCAGATAGGACACCAGGTGGATCTTAGAACCATAGAATCATGGAATGGCTTGAGTTGGAAAGGGCCTCAAGGATCATCCAGTTCCAAATCCCCTGCAATGTGCAGGAACACCTTCCACTAGCACAGATTGCTCAAGGCCTCATTCAGCCTGGTCTTAAACACTTCCAGGGATGACACATCCATAACTTCCTGGGCAACCTGTTCCAGTGTCTCACCACTCTCAGAGTAAATAATTTCTTCCTAATGCCCATCCTAAATCTACCCTGGATGATGGAGGATGAGCCACAGCAGCTGTCACACTCATGCCCCATCTCTTGGTAATGGTCATGTGGGTCTTGGACAGGTCTTTTACAACCATGAGGAGCTGGGGGAACATCTGGGTCTTGGACAGGTCTTTTACAACCATGAGGAGCTGGGGGAACATCTGGGTCTTGGACAGGTCTTTTACAACCATGAGGAGCTGGGGGAACATCTGGGTCTTGGACAGGTCTTTTACAACCATGAGGAGCTGGGGGGGAACTTCTTCATCCCTACCTTGGGATGCAAAGAATAAAAGCCTCCATAAATTAAGACATGTTCTGGGAGTTATTTCCCACCCTAAGTACCTGCATCCTCAACTAATGATGGTCTCTGAGGAGGAGAACAACTCTCTGGGGAAGGTCTTCCTGGTTCTCTGTGGTACTCACCTGGCATGACTCAGCCTCCTGGGGCATCCTTGGCTGGATCCTTCCCCCCAGGCTGCAAATGTTCAGGTGAATCATTGCACCATCACTGGCATTTCTTGGACCTCAGCTCCTGCAAAGCAGCTCTTCCTTGGGATGCCCAGCAGCAGGTGAGACGATGCCACATGGGGCAGGGTGGTGGGAGAGTAACCCTATGGGATGTGTACCCAGACAGGTCCTGGATTGTATCATGAATCAGCACAGACATGGCCAGCAGGAGCTATATTTGCTTACCCTGAGACCACATTTTATGCAGCACCTCAAGAGAGCTCTAAGACGAATCATCTTGTGCAGCAGGGTCTTGTGCAGGTCATGGCCAAGGTCTTTCAAAGGACAAGTTCCTCATGGGTCAGCAATGTGCCCTGGTGGCCAAAAAGGCCAATGGGATCCAGGGCTGCATTAAGAGGAGCGTGGCCAGCAGATGGAGGGAAGTTCTCCTCCCTTCTACTCTGCCCTGGGGAGACCTCACCTGGAGTATTGCATCCAATTCTGGGTTCCCCAGTAAAGGAGGGACAGGGATCTGCTGGAGAGAGTCCAAGGGAGGGCTACAAGGATGCTGAAGGGACCTGGAGCACTGCCTGGTGAGGAGAGGCTGAGAGACCTGGGGGTGGTTAGTCTGGAGAGGAGAAGACTGAGAGGGGATTGAATAAATGTTTATAAACACCTGAGAGCTGGAGGTCAAGAGAAAGGAAGGGACAGGCTCTGCTCAGATGCACCTTGTGACAGGACAAGGGACAATGGATGTAAACTCCAGCACAGGAGGTTCCATCTCAACATGAAGAGGAACTTCTTCACTGGGAGGGTCACAGAGCCCTGGAGCAGGCTGCCCAGGGAGGTTGTGGAGTCTCCTTCTCTGAAGGCTTTCCAGATCCATCTGGATGTGTTCCTGTGTGACCTGTGCTGGATTCTATGGCCCTGCTCTGGCAGGGGGGTTGGACTCAATGATCTTTGGAGGTCCCTTCCAACCCCTGATATCCTGTGATCCTGTGATCCTGTGACAAGCATTAGATCACCCAAAGCAAGCATCTGAAGGAACAAAACGGAGAGGAGGAGAGCCCCAAAACACTAAACAACCTCATCAACCAGGTGGCTGGAGGTGGTGAACCCAAAGGGGTGAAGCTCTCTTCCTCCATCTATGGGCAACCAGGAGGAAGAACAGCTGCTGGAATTCCACCTTAAAACCACTGGGTCAATGCAGCTGCCTCGTAGAGATGCTTGACAAGTTCCCCTAATTCGGGAAGCCCTTTGTTAACTGGGACAAAGCCATGGAAGTGTTTGGGAGCTGAGGAGAGATTTCATTGCTACGAGTCCCTCAGTGGTCTGTGCTGTTAATATTTGTGTCAATGACAGAAACAGGGAGATTGAGGCACCATCAGCAGTGTGCAGGTGGCACCAAGCTGAGTGGTGCTGTGGATCCACCAGAGGGACAGGATGGCATCCAGAGGGACCTGGACAGGCTGGAGAGGTGAAGCCCAGGTGAACCTCAGGAGGTTCCACAAGAGCAAGTGCAGGGCTCTGCCCCTGGGCTGGAACAATCCTCACTATCAATACAGACTGGGGGAGGAGGGGATGGAAAGCAGCCCTGAGGAAAAGGCCTTGGGGGTGCTGGGGAGGGAGAAGCTGGCCAGGAGCAGGCAGTGTGAGCTTGCAGCACAGAAGGCCAAGGGCAGCCTGGGCTGCATCCAAAGCAGCGTTGGCAGCAGAGCCAGAGAGGTGATTCTGCCACTTTGCTCTGCTCTGGGGAGACCTCACCTGGAGTGCTGTGTGCAGGTCTGGAGCCCTCAGCACAGGAAGGACCTGGAGCTGCTGGAGCAGGTCCAGAGGAGGGCCAGGGAAATGCTCAGGGGGTTGGAGCAGCTCTGCTCTGAGGCCAGGCTGAGGGAGCTGGGGGTGTTCAGCCTGGAGAAGAGAAGGCTCTGGGGAGACCTAATAGCAGCCTGCCAGTACCTGAAGGAGGCTACAAGAAGGATGGAGAGAGACTGTTTGCAGAGGCCTGCAGGGACAGGTCAAGAGGCAATGGCTTCAAACTAGAGCAGAGCAGAGTTAGATTGGATGTAAGGAACAAGTTCTGCCCCATGAGGGTGGTGGAACACTGGCACAGGTTGCCCAGGGAGGTGGTTGAGGCCCCATCCCTGGAGATATTCAAGGTGAGGCTGGACAGGGCTCTGGGCAAGCTGAGCTAGTTGAGGATGTCCCTGATGAGTGCAGAGGGGGTTGGACTGGATGACCTTTGGAGGTCCCTTCTGGCCTGGGCCATTCTATGATTCTCTAAGGGGTTTAAATTGCTGCTTCTCCTCCAGGCTGTGTGGTGTGGAGAGGAGGAGCCTGACATCACCAGGAGAGCTGGGTTACAACATCTGGGCAGCCTTGCCTGGGAAGGGATGAGGGACTTCTAGGAAATGATCCCAGCAAATCTGGATGGGACTCAGGACCGTGGGGAATTAATCATCAGCTGGAACTGGATCCATGGGCACTCGCTGCTGCCCACAGCCCTGGCTGGAGGCACCATCTCTATGGATACTACACAATCCTGAACCTTCCCACCCTCCCACCCTCCCAGCACTGCCACTAGTCCCTAGCCTCTGGCACATGACCCCAGGAGCTGACCACAGAGAGGTCCCCCGGCCTGGACCACCCAGCCAGGAGCCCACAACTCATTTGCCTAACAAAAAAGCAGACATGAAGGCTGCTCCAGGGCTTTTGAGACTTCCTTGGCAAACCTCCTCTGATGCCTTCACTCAGGCAGGGGTGTTCTGGGTAGGATGCTCAGCCTGCAGCAGCATGCAGAGGGGTTTGGGGGAGCTGATGTTGGGGCTGTTCAGTCTGGAAAAGAGAAGGCTCCAAGGTGACCTAATTGTGGCCTTCCAGTACCTGAAGGGGGCTACAAGAAGTCTGGGGAGGGACTGCTGAGGATCTCAGGTAGTGATAGGACTAGGGGGAATGGAATGAAGCTGGAGGTGGGGAGATTCAGGCTAGATGTGAGGAAGAAGTTCTTCCCCATGAGAGTGGTGAAGCCCTGGAATGGGTTGTCCAGGGAGGTGGCTGGGGTCCCGTCCCTGGGGGTGTTTAAGCCCAGGCTGGATGAGGCTCTGGCCAGCCTGATCTAGTGTGGGGTGTCCCTGCCCATGGCAGGGGGTTGGAACTAGATGATCCTTGTGGTCCCTTCCAACCCTGAATGATACTATGATACTATGATGTCAGTGGAGACAGTATCACAGTATCACAGTATAGCCAAGGTTGGAGGAGACCTCGAGGATCATCAAGTCCAACCTGTCACCACAGACCACATGACTAGACCATGGCACCAAGTGCCACGTCCAGTCCCCTCTTGAACACCTCCAGGGATGGTGACTCCACCACCTCCTTGGGCAGCACATTCCAATGGCGAACGACTCTCTGAGTGAAGAACTTTCTCCTCACCTCCAGCCTAAACCTCTCCTGGCACAGCTTGAGACTGTGTCCTCTTGTTCTGGTGCTGGTCGCTAGAGAGAAGACACCAACCCCTTCCTGGCTACAACCACCCTTCAGGTAGTTGTAGAGGGCAATGAGGTCTCCCCTGAGCCTCCTCTTCTCCAGGCTAAACAACCCCAGCTCCCTCAGCCTCTCCTCACAGGGCTGTGCTCAAGGCCTCTCCCCAGCCTTGTTGCCCTTCTCTGGACACGTTCAAGTGTCTCAATGTCCTTCTTAACCTGAGGGGCCCAGAACTGGACACAGGACTCAAGGTGTGGCCTAACCAGTGCAGAGTACAGGGGCACAATGACTTCCCTGCTCCTGCTGGCCACACTATTCCTAATGCAGGCCAGGATGCCATTGGCCTTCTTGGCCACCTGGGCACACTGCTGGCTCATGTTCAGGCAGCTGTCAATCAGCACCCCCAGGTCCCTCTCTGTTTGGCAGCTCTCCAGCCACTCTGACCCCAGCCTGTAGCTCTGCATGGGGTTGTTGTGGCCAAAGTGCAGCACCTGGCACTTGGACTTGTTGAATGCCATCCTGTTGGACTCTGCCCATCTGTCCAGTCGGTCGAGGTCCCTCTGCAGAGCCTTTCTACCCTCTAACTGACTAACATCTGCCTGTAACTTGGTGTCATCTGCAAACTTGCTGATGACTGACTCGACTCCCTCATCCAGATCATCAATGAAGATGTTAAAGAGGATGGGGCCCAGCACTGATCCCTGGGGGACACCACTGGTGCCTGGCCTCCAGCTGGATGTGGCACCATTCACCACCACTCTCTGGGCTCAGCCCTCCAGCCAGTTCCTAACCCAGCACAGAGTGTAATGGTCCAATCCACGAGCTGACAGCTTAGCCAGCAGTTTGCTGTGGGGGACGGTGTCAAAGGCCTTGCTGAAGTCCAGGTAGACCACATCCACAGGCCTCCCCACATCCACCAGACGGGTCACCTGATCATAGAAGGATATCAGGTTGGAGAGGCAGGACCTGCCCTTCCTAAATCCATGCTGGCTGGACCTGAGCCCTTGGCCATCCTTCAGGTGCACAGTTATTGCTGCCAGGATAATCTGCTCCATGACTTTCCCTGGCACTGAGGTCAGGCTGACTGGCCTGGAGTTTCCAGGTTCCTCCATCCGACCCTTCTTGTGGATGGGGACCACATTGGCCAGTTTCCAGTCATCTGGGACCTCTCCAGTGAGCCAGAACTGGAGGAAAACTATGGAGAGCGGCTTGGCCAGCTCATCTGCCAGCTCTCTCAGCACCCTAGGATGGATCCCATCCAGTCCCATGGACTTGTGAGTGTCCAAGTGGCTCAGCAGGTCCCGAACTAATTCCTCATGGATTACTGGGGCACTACACTGCTCCCTGACCCCGTCACCCAGCTCAGGAGGCAACTCCTCCTGAAATCCTTCTGCCTTGCTGTTAAACATTGAGGCCAAGAAGGTGTTCAGGACCTCAGCCTTTTCCTCATCTTCAGTCACTGCGTTCCCCTCCAGGTCCAATAGGTAGTGCAGGTTCTTCCTGCCCTTCTTCTTATTGTTAATGTATTTGTAAAAATGCTTTTTATTATCTTTGACAGAGGTGTTCAGCTTCAGTTCCAGCTGGGCCTTTGCCTCCCTAATTTTATTCCTACATAATCTAACAGCTTCCTGGAACATACCTCGAGAAGCCTTCCCCTCCTTCCAAAGGTGACACAGCCTCTTTTTTCCCCTTAAATCCTCCAGGAGCTGCTTGCTCATCCAGGCTGGTCGCCTTCCCCGCCGGCTTGCCTTTCGGCATGTGGGAACTGCCAGTTCCTGTGCCTTCAAGAGCTCCTGTTTGAAGTAGGTCCAACCAGCCTGGACCCCTTGGTTCATGACGGCTGGTACCCAGGGGACTTTACAAATAAGTTTCTTAAACAGGCTGAAGTTTGCCCTCCGGAAGTCCAAGGTGAAGGTTCTGTTGGTGGTGGAGACAGAGGTGCACACCCCCACCTGCTGCCCCTGCTGGGTTTTTGTGGTGTCTCAGCCCTCTAAGCTCATCTTGGGAGGATGCTGGAGGGGTTGAGACATCAGGGAATGTGAATCTTGCTGGGCACAGGACCCTGGTAGTGCTGCAGAGGCTCTTTGGGGCTGCTTTCTGAGCATGAGCCAGCAGTGTGCCCAGGTGGCCAAGGAGGCCAACAGCATCCTAGCCTGGATCAGGAACCGTGTGGCCAGCAGGAGCAGGGAAGTCACTGTGCCCTGTACTCAGCACTGGTTAGGCCATACCTTGAGTCCTGTTTCAGTTCTGGGCTCCTCAGGTCACTGAGATGCTGGAAGGTGTCCAGAGAAGGGCAACAAGGCTGGGGAGGGGTCTGGAGTACAGCCCTGTGAGGAGAGGCTGAGGGAGCTGGGGTTGCTTATCCTGGAGAAGAGGAGGCTCAGAGGGAGACCTCTGCAACTGAAGGGAGGCTGTAGACAGGTGAGGTTTGGTCTCTTCTCCCAGGCAACAGAACAAGAGGACACAGTCTCAAGCTGTGCCAGGGGAGATTCAGGCTGGATGTTAAGAAGAAATTCTTCCCAGAAAGAGATTGGCCATGGGAATGTGCTGCCTAGGGAGGTGGTGGAATCACCATCACTGGAAGTGTTTGAAAAGAGCCTGGATGAGGCACTTAGTGGCATGGTTTAGTTGATGAGATGGTGTTGGGTGATAGGTTGGACTTGATGATCTCAGAGGTCTTTTCCAACCTGCTCAGTTCTGTATTCTTGAAGCCCAGTGGAGAGAAAAAGGCACTTCTGGGTCATGCCCCCACCCCCTCCCCAGACTTCCTTGAGATGCAGCTGTGGGGTTACACCGGGTCATGTGCAGGGTCCTCTGATTTTGGAGCTAGCATGGTCCTGAGCAGGAGGCTGGATTTATGACCTCCATGGACCACTTTCCTAGATCCTGTCAGAAGCTACCTTGGTGAATTCCAGGCAGATAACTCAATGGAGGTGACACCAACACAAGTGGCACTGCCTGAGTAGGTTCCCTGCTGACCTACAGGGCTGGTGGAGGGGCAGATGGTCTCTGGTCGCCTTCATCAGTGCTTAGCAGAGGAATGCATTCCTCTGGGGACTTGGCCTGTGGGAAACTCATCCTGCCCTTGGGACCATGGATCCTGCACAGAGACATGCCTGGAGAGGAGAGCCCAAGCCAACCTCATGAGCTTCAACAAGACCAAGTGCAAGGTCCTGCAGCTGGGATGGGGCAATCCCAGACACTGATATAGGCTGGGCAGAGACTGGCTGGAAAGCAGCTCTGAAGAAAAGGCCTTAGGGGTGCTGGGGGAGGAGAAGCTCAACAGGAGCCAGCAGGGAGCACTTGCAGCCCAGAGAGCCAACCACAGCCTGGGCTGCAGCAAGAGAAGTGTGGCCAGCAGGGCCAGGGAGGGGATTCTGCCCCTCTGCTCCACTCTGCTGAGACCACACCTGGAGCACTGTGTCCAGTTCTGGAGCCTCTGTGCCAGGAAGGATCTGGAGGTGCTGGAAGGTGTCCAGAGCAGGGCCACGAGGAGGAGCAGAGGGCTGGAGCTGCTCTGCTATGGAGACAGACTGAGAGAGTTGGGGTTGTGCAGTCTGGAGAAGAGAAGGCTCTGAGGAGACCTTCTTGTGGCCTTCCAGGATCTGCAGGGGGCTACAGGAAAACTGGGGAGGGACTTCTGAGGGTGTCAGGGAGGGATAGGACTGGGGAGGATGGAAAAAAGATAGAAATGGTGAGACTGAGATTGTATGATAGGAAGAAGTTCTTCCCCATGAGGGTGGTGAGACACTGGCACAGGTTGCCCAGGGAGGTGGTGGAAGCCTCACGCCTGGAGGTTTTGAAGGCCAGGCTGGATGTGGCTGTGAGCAACCTGCTGTGGTGTGAGGTGTCCCTGGCCATGGCAGGGGGGTTGGAACTGGATGATCCTTGAAATCCTTTCCAACCCTGACAATTCTATGACTGTGAAGGCATGCAGCAGGCTCTGAGGTGTCCAACACTTCCTGGAAAGCCACAACAAAATCTCTCTGTCCTTGAGGTCAATGAATGCTTTGCCCCAGGAGAAGCAAAAGCTCTGCTAACCAAACATGGTCACCCCTTGAGCACCTTCCCCTCCCTGCAGCCTTTCTGCTTGGCCCTGCAAATTGCAGCATGCAGTGACAGGACCCTAGGGAAGAATCAGCTGCCCCCCAAACCCCTAGGAGTTAGGACCTGCTTTGAAATCCCATCCCAAGGTTACCTCAGGCTCATTCATTCATTTGGGAATAGATGGACCTTTTCTACAGGCCACAAGGAACAGCTTCCTTTGCTGGGACATTGAACCCACACACTATTTGCAAATAGCTGAGCTGGCACCCAGGTGGCATCTTGTCCTGTTGCCAGGCTGCAAATTACACCTAGGCACAAAGCAGAAGCAGAAGAACCACATCCTGCTGGGGGTGGTAGAGATGTTCTCTTAAGGAAGGTCTTCACAAAGGCTTCACCTCCCCTTGCATCCTAGCAGAGGAGGTTTAGAGGCTCCCATCCCACCCCTTGGTGCTGGGCTCAAAGCTTCACTAATGGAAATGCAGGAGGGCTCAGCGAAGCAGGGTGACTGCTTCAGCAGTCCAGCCATGGATGAGTTGAGCAGGTTCCTAGTCCAGGTGAATGGCTGCTCAGGGACAGGATGAGGGATAATGGCTTCAAACAAGAGAAGGGGAGATTTAGATTGGATGCAAGGAAAAAGTTCTGCACCATGAGGGTGGTGGAACACTGGAACAGGTTGCTCAGGGAGGTGGCTGGGGCCTCATCCCTGGAGATATTCAAGGTGAGGCTGGACAGGGCTCTGGGCAACCTGATCTAGTGGAGGATGTCCCTGCTGACTGTGGAGGAGGTTGGACTGGACAACTTTTGGAGGTCCCTTCCAACCCTGACCATTCTCTGATGCTATGATCCTTCTAGAAACCTGTTTCTAAGAGCAGAGATGGTGGCAAATCCCCAAGTACCAAACAGTCTCCATCTCCACCTGTGCACTTGGGGTCACACTTGGGCTCCTTTCCTGGTGGTGAGCATCCAGTTCCAACCTTCTTTCACACTGTCATAGCACATTAGAGGTTGAAAGGGACCTCCAGAGATCATCAGGTCTAACCTCCCCTGCCAGAGCAGCATCACCCAGGGTAGTCTGCACAGGAAGGCATCCAGGTGGCTTTGGAAAGTCTCCAGAGAAGGACACTCCACAACCTCTCTGGGCAGCCTGCTCCAGGGCTCTGGCACCCTCACACCAAAGAAGTTTCTCCTTAGGTTGAGCTGAAACCTTCTGTGTTCAAGTTTGTATCCATTGCTCCTTGGCTTATTGCTGTGCAGCACCCAAAAGAGCTTGGCCCCCTCCACTTGACAGCCACCCTTCAGAGACTGAGAGACCTTGATCAGATCCCCTCTCAGCCTTCTCTTCTCCACACTAAACAGCCCCAGGGCTCTCAGTCTCTCTTCACAGGGCAGATGCTCAAGTCCCCTAAGCATCCTCCTGGCTCTCCCTTGGACTCTCTCCAGCAGGTCTCTGTCTCTCTTGCACTGGGGAGCCCAGAACTGGACACAGGATTGCAGCTGTGGTCTCAGCAGGGCAGAGCAGAGGGGCAGAAGAACCTCCCTGGCCCTGCTGGCCACACTTCTCTTGCTGCACCCCCCTTTTATTGAGAAAAGGTAACAGGATGTCAGGTGAACATCAAGAACACAAGGACTGGAAGCCCTCTGCTATGAGCCCCAGCTGAGAATGTTTGGATTTGTTCAGCCTGGAGAAGAGAAGGCTCTTGGGAAACCTTCTGGTGGCCTTTCAGTACCTAAAGGGGGTGAGAAGAAAGCTGGGGACAGACTTTTGAGCAGGGCCTCTTGGGACAGGACAAGGGGGGATGGTTTGAAACTAAAAGAGGGAGACTGAGAAAGAGAGAGAAGGGAGAAATATTTGACACTGAGGGTGGTCAGAGCCTGTCCCAGGGTGCCCAGAGAGGTGGGAGATGTCCATCCCTGGAACCATTGCAGGTCAGGTTGTTTGGGGCTCTGAGCAACCTGCTTTAGTTGGGGATGTCCCTGCTGACTGCAGCAGGGCTTGATTGGATGATCTTGCAAGGTCTCTTCCAATCCAAACCATTCCATGATTCCATGAACCTCAAAGCAAATAGAAAACATCTCCATGCCCTGGGAAGTGCCGTGGATGAAAATCAGGACCCTGCCTTGAGTGGCTCTGGGGTCAGGGATCCACCACTGGCACCACAGTGCTTCCACCACTAACCTGAAACTCTGCTCCCATCCCTTGCTCTGGACTTGGGGTGCTCCTGGGGCATTGTTCATGCTCTCATGGGGTACCCCATTTTCCCTCAAGGTGGACATGGGAACCCTTTTCCCCTTGCTGCCACATCCCCTTAGCACCAGCAGAGGCCTCTGCTGCAGCATGCAGGATGCTGGCCTGGTTTTTGCACTATGGGGACCATAGAACTGTAGAATTGTCAGGGTTGGAAGGGACCTCAAGGATCATCCAGTTCCAAGCCCCCTGCCATGGGCAGGGACACCTCACACTACAGCAGGTTGCTCACAGTCACCTCCAGCCTGGCCTTCAAAACCTCCAGGCATGAGGCTTCCACCACCTCCCTGGGCAACCTGTGCCAGGCTCTCACCACCCTTACGGAGAATTTCTTCTTGACATCAAATCTGAATCTACCTACTTCTATTTTTTATCCATCCCCCCCCGGTCCTATCACTCCCTGACACCCTCAAAAGTCCCTCCCCAGCTTTCTTGTACCCCCCTTCAGATACTGCAAGGTCACAAGAAGGTCTCCTTGTAGCCTTCTCTTCTCCAGACTGCACAACCCCAACTCCCACAGTCTGTCTCCATAGCAGAGCAGCTCCAGCCCTCTGCTCATCCTTGTGGCCCTTCTCTGGACATTCTCCAGCATGGTCTTCAGGCATCTTTCAAGGTCCTCCCACCAGCTCAGATCTCAGCTGGAAACCTCCCATCTCTTGCTTTCCAAGGTCAAGAGTGGCATCAAGCAGGTTTGAGGGCATCTCAAGTTTCCCCCAGCATCTGGTGGAGGGGTGGAAATGTGGCTGTGATATTTTTCATGAGAGATGAGACAAGCAGAGGAGCAGGTGGAGATCTTCTCCCCTCCCACCAGCAACAGGAGAGGAGAGATTTGGAGAGGAGAGGTTTGGAGAGGTGTGGAGAGGTTCGGTTCGGAGAGGTTCGGAGAGGTTTGGAGAGGAGAGGTTTGGAGAGGAGAGGTTCGGAGAGGCGAGGCGAGGCGAGGCGAGGCGAGGCGAGGAGAGGAGAGGAGAGGAGAGGAGAGGCGAGGCGAGGCGAGGCGAGGCGAGGCGAGGCGAGGCGAGGCGAGGAGAGGAGAGGAGAGGCGAGGAGAGGAGAGGAGAGGAGAGGAGAGGAGAGGAGAGGAGAGGAGAGGAGAGGAGAGGAGAGGAGAGGAGAGGAGAGGAGAGGAGAGGAGAGGAGAGGAGAGGGGAGGCGAGGTGAGGTGAGGGGAGGGGAGGGGAGGGGGGAGGGGAGGGGAGGGGAGGAGAGGGGGAGGGGAGGAAAGGAGAGGAGAGGAGAGGAGAGGAGAGGAGAGGAGAGGAGAGGAGAGGAGAGGAGAGGAGAGGAGAGGAGAGGAGAGGAGAGGAGAGGAGAGGAGAGGCGAGGCGAGGCGAGGCGAGGAGAGGAGAGGAGAGGAGAGGAGAGGAGAGGAGAGGAGAGGAGAGGAGAGGAGAGGAGAGGAGAGGAGAGGAGAGGAGAGGAGAGGAGAGGAGAGGAGAGGAGAGGAGAGGGGAGGAGAGGGGAGGAGAGGAGGAGAGGAGAGGCGAGGCGAGGAGAGGCGAGGCTTTCTGGTGGCCTTTCAGGACTTAAAGAATCCTATGAGAAAGGTGAGGATAGACTTTTGAGTAGAGCCTATTGCGACAGGACAAAGGATGATGGTTTGAACCTAAAAGAGATTGAGGAAATGCTGGTGAGACCCTGGCCCTGGCACCATTGCAGGTCAGGCTTTCTGGGGTTCTGAGCACCCTGCTCTAGATGCCATGTCCCTGCTGACTGTGGGGTGGTTAGCCTGGATGACTGTGAAAGATCCATTCCAACTTAAAGTATTCCGTGGCTCTGTGACACCATCCCAAGCTGCCGTGTGTGTGTGTGGGGGGGGATTGGATGTGAACTCTGTGGTGTCTAATAGAATGGTTGAGCTGTCAAGAGAGGAGTCCCTTGGCTGCTTCCTATGAACCCTGCAGGACCTCAGTAAGACATTGACCCTCTGCTCAGTCATCCCAACTTAACCTGAAGTGACTTGGAGGGGCAGGCAGCCTTGTCCCTTAGAAAAATCAAGCCTTGAGGACCCACAGCAGAAGAAAAATGAAGACAGGACTTGATAAGTGGACACAGCAAGTGACTTACAGCAACAACATGGCTCACTGCCTGCCTCTTCCCAGATTTAAGGGTCTGCTTCCTGGAAAAGCACCAATGGGAAGGAAAAGCCTTGCTCTTGAATGCCGGGGCAGGAGCATGCCTCCCTCCAGCCCACGTAGCAAATTTGTTTGCTTGGCAGGAAACCATCAATGCTCTTAACTTTCTCTTCCTGCTGCCAGGGCTAAGAGATACTTAGCAGAAGTGGTTTGGGGGTTTGTTTTGGTTTGTTTTCTCTGAAGGAACTGCAGGGCCTCTGGGTTCCTTGCCAATGGACATTAATTCTCCTTCTTGGGCCTGGAATGAGAGCTCAGAGCTGGAATGAGCTGTGGAGAAGACACTGCAGGAGCAGCTTGAGTGTGCTGCTGTAAAGCCCCTGGAGAAGACACTGCAGGAGCAGCTTGAGTGTGCTGCTGTAAAGCCCCTGGAGAAGACACTGCAGGAGCAGCTTGAGTGTGATGCTGTAAAGTCCCTGGAGAAGACACTGCAGGAGCAGCTTGAGTATGATGCTGTAAAGCCCCTGGAGAAGACACTGCAGGAGCAGCTTGAGTGTGATGCTGTAAAGTCCCTGGAGAAGACACTGCAGGAGCAGCTTGAGTATGATGCTGTAAAGCCCCTGGAGAAGACACTGCAGGAGCAGCTTGAGTGTGATGCTGTAAAGCCCCTGGAGAAGACACTGCAGGAGCAGCTTGAGTATGATGCTGTAAAGCCCCTGGAGAAGACACTGCAGGAGCAGCTTGAGTGTGATGCTGTAAAGCCCCTGAAGAAGACACTGCAGGAGCAGCTTGAGTGTGATGCTGTAAAGCCTCATGAGGTAAAGGTGTGCCCTTCATGGAATCATAGAATGGCAGGGCTTGGAAAGGACCTCTGAGATCATCCAGCCCAACCCTCCTGCCAAAGCAGGATCAGCCAGGGCATGTCACACAGGAACACAACCAGGTGGCTTTGGAAAGTCTCCAGAGAAGGAGACTCCACAACTTCTCTGGGCAGCCTGCTCCAGGGCTCCGGCACCCTCACACCAAAGTTTTGCTTCATGTTGAGGTAGAACTTGCTAGGTTGCAGTTTGTGCCCACTGCCCCTTGTCTTATCACAAGACACCACTGGAAAGAGCCTGGCCCCTTCTTCTTGCCCCCCACCCCTCAGATATTTGTAGACACTGATCAGGTCCTCTCTCAGCCTTCTCTTCTCCAGACTAAACAGCCCCAGGGCTCTCAGCTTTCCCTCATCACACAGATGTTCCAGGCCCTTCACCATCCTCACAGCCTTTGGTGGACACTCTCCAGCAAATCCCAGTCGCTCTTGAGCTGGGGAGCCCAGAACTGGACTCAGCCAGCAGGAAGATCACCCTGGAGATTCACCCATATGGCTTTCACCCTGTGGTGGGGCTCCAAAACCTGTGCTGAAAATCAAGAGGGGGTTTGCAGAGAGGGAACTTTGGGATGTCTAATTTAGCAGCTGGGGGGCTTGCAGCTATTTCTTTGGCCTCCTGCTTTTGAGGTTTTGTGTTCTGGCAACTCTAAGAGCCAGAAAGTTCTTTACAAGAGAATCCAAAGTGGAGCTTTGTCCCATGGTACAAGGGGACCACGAGATGCTTCTGTCCCATACCAGAGGATGGTGAGCATCTTGAAGAACCTCCCTGGCCCTGCTGGCCACACTTCCCTTCCTGCACCCCAGGATGCCATTGGCTCTCTTGGCCACCAGGGCACATTGCTGTCCCCTGCAGAACTTGCTGCCCCCCAGCACTCCAAGGTCTTTCTCTGTGGAGCTGCTTTCCAGCAGGGCAGCCTCTAACCTGTCCTGGTGCCTGCTGTTATTCCTCCCCAGGTGCAGAACCCTGCCCTTGTCCTTATTGAACTCCATGAGGTTTGCCTGCACCCAGCTCTCAGCCTGTCCAGCTCTGGTTGGATGGCAGCACAGCCTGACAGGTGTCAGCCAACACTGCACCACCCAGTTTTGTATCCTCAGGAACTTGCATGTGGAGCTTGAAATGTGTCTATGGCATTGAACCACCCAGTTTCTACCTCCCAGCATCCTTTCTTCTTGACCCCCTCCCCCCCCCCAAGAGGAGACAGCAGCAGATTGCTCACAGTACAAATCAATTTATAGACTAAAGACATCTGAGGAAGTTACAAAAATAAAAATGTCATTGTCACACCCCCCACTTGTTGGGGTTGCTTCTGGGTTGTTCTTAGTATAAGTTAGTGCTTTTCCAAACAAAAATAAACATTCCCTACACAGACATTTCCAACCACTCTGCATCCACAACTCCTTGGCTGGGACTGGTCAAAGGGTTCCTCAGGGGGTGGGTGGGGTAGGTTGAAGCCAGCTTGGAGAAAGGTGGATCAGAGGAGCTGCACTTTGAGCATGTTGCTGGGCACAAGGTGTTAGGGGTCAGAAAGGCCCTCTAGTCCTTCCAGTCCAACCCCCCCTGCCTGAGCAGGACCACAGAACCCAGCACAGGTCTCACAGGAACACATCCAGATGGGGCTTGGAAGTCTCCAGAGAAGGAGACTCCACAACCTCTCTGGGCAGCCTGCTCCAGGGCTCTGCTGAATTATTCAGAGCACGTAAGGTGGTGTGGCTGATGCCTTTTGGCAGGGGTTGGAAAGCAGGCAAGACCTGGCCTGGAGTAAGGTTTGTACCAGCTCAGTACTTCGGTTGGGTTCATTTCTCTGAGGTTATTTGTCCTGCCCTGGTGCCTCTGCCACGACCCTCCTGAGAGAGCCAAGCTCCCTTCAGAGGCACAAAGGAAAAATAAAGGGGAAACAAAGGTGCTGGTGTGGTGCAAGTCCTCTCCTAACCCAACCCTCCCCTCAAAGTTCACTCAAGGATATCTTGAACCACCCTGCCAATGTCCTGTTTTGCTTTGCTGATGCTGCTCAGAGTTCTGATAGTCCCTTCCACAACCTGCTGTGGTTGTGACCTTCTTGGTCGAGGCCAAGAGCCATCCATGAGACCACAGCTCCCCCAAGCTGGGACCACAGGAACCTCCCAGTTAACTCTGAATGGTCCAAGTCAACCTTGACCAAACTCAGCTGGTTACATTGAGACTTGTCTTCACCTCCTCCAGGCCATTTCATAAGGTGGGAGAAACCAAGCAGAGGGCTGAGGAACTGATCTGGCCCAGGATCCAAGGAGTTTGCCTTGTCCTAAAAGAGACCCAGAGCTGCATTTCAAACCAGGACCCATCCAGAGCTGCAGCAGAAGCAATTTTCATCTCTAGGGTAAGGAATCATCATCCCTGTGGCATAGCAAACCACAGCCCTGGGCTCTTGGCTCTCTAAGTCACCAATTACAGAGAGAAAGAGCAGATGGACCTTCTGATGAAGTGTTCTGTGGGCATCTTCTTCAGCTCACTCTGACCTGTCCTGCCTGATGAGGGATGAAAGGCCAAATCCAGACAGTTCTGGGGTTAGATTGAGCACCACATCTATTAAGAGCTCCTAAACTCAGGGCTGAGTGTTACCAGATTTCCCAGGGGAGGTCCACACTGTCTGGAAGAGTTGCCAAGGCCTGGAACAGGCTGTCCAGGGAAGTGGTGAAGTCCTTGCCCCTGGAGGGATTGAAAAGCTTTGGAGGTGTGGAGCTGAGGGCCATGGTTTGGTGGTGACCTGGCAGTGCTGGGTTAAGAGCTGGGCTTGATGATCATCAAGGTCTCTTCCAATCAAAAATGATTCTGTGCTTCTAAGGGATGTGATGGCTGGGATTGCAACAGCAACATCTGGGCAACATTTTTGGGTCACAGCAAGCTGCTGAAGGTCCCAGGGGTCTGACCCCTCTGAGCAGCAAGGAGGAGGTGGCAGCACTCAGCCAAGGGGATGAGCAATGGCCTTCACTTCTTCTTGGAAACATGAGTCACTGCTGAGGGGGGTTAAAAACCAAGAGAGGAGGAGCTCACCCCAAATTTTCATGAGCTGGAGATGGAGAGATGGTGGCTGTAGTCAGCAGTTCCTAAAAGCTCTCCAGGGGTGACTGGGAAGCACTAAAGGGGCTTTTGGAAGGTGTTTGCCCCACTAGAGAAAGCTACAGGGGAACCTGCTTGATGGGACCAGTAAACTCTAGGGGGGGGGTGGCAGTAAACTCAGTATGGGGGGAGGGGAGGAATGGTGCCAGTAGAATCCAGTGGGCTGGTACCAGGATACTTCAGTGGGATGGTACCAGTATAATGCTCCAGTGGGACAGAAGGATCCACCAGCACCCATTCCAATGGGAAGCCAGCCCTTGGACAAGGGCTAAAAGCCCCCTTATGGCTCTGCCAGCAGATGCCAGGGCTGGAAGCAAGCTGGGAGAAGACTTCTGCAGGGCTGCAAAGCTGTGGGAGACCTTTTCCCACAGCAGGTGGTGTTTGCTCTTGACCTTCTCATCGACCTGGTGCTCAGCAGGACCACAGCTGACTCTCCTCATCCACCAAAAGCCTTTTGTCCCTTGCCAAGGTGCAGAGAGACCCCATGCCAGGGAATCTGGAGCAAGGCAGATGGGCTTCTTTAGGAGGACCTTTTGCACACAACATTTCTGCTTTAGGAAATGACCTCAGACATTCAGGGTATGATCTAGTGTGAGGTGTCCCTGCCCATGGCAGGGGGGGGGTTGGAACTAGATGATCCTTGAGGTCCCTTCCACCCTAACAATTCTATGATCCTATCTATGATTGCTTGGGGTTGTTTGGCTGGGGTTTTTTAGCAGCTTTGGCCACACTGAGAGAGGTCATCCAGCTTCACTGCTAGGAAGATGCCATTCAGCCTTGAGCAGCCTTGGATGAAGAGGCAGAGAGCCGGGGGTTGCGTGTGCAACCACAGTGGCACTGTCCTGGTGACAAGCAGAGGAGCAGGTTCAACGTGGCCCATGCTCAAGTGGGTGCCACCCAAGGCACCCCAAACACCAACAACCCCTCAGGTTCTGAAGCTTCCTGACCTCCCTTCCCACCTGGGAGGCAAGCCCTTCCATGGTGGAGGTGGGGGGCAGAGTTAGGACTTCACTTCCTTGGACAAGGTGCCCGTGGTGTTGCTGCTTGCCAGGTGGCTGTTGGGCACCACCCCCAAAGCCACCTCGTTCTGAGGCTTCCAGAGCATTTTGTTGCCTCTGAACTTCATAAAGCGTTGCCCTGCCAGGAAGTAGAGGATGGGATCCAAGCAGCTGTTGGTGCTGGCCAAGGGCCGAGTCACCTTGTAGGCTAAGTTGATGGCGTTGAGGGTCTGGCAGCTCAAGTCCCAGCTCCTGAAGGAGTAATACAGGGTGCGAGTGACGTGGAAGGGCAGGAAGCAGACGATGAAGACCACCAGGACGATGATGATCATCTTGACTGACTTCTTCTTGGAGCGGGAGAGGCGAGAGATTCCCCGGGTGGGCTGCAGCAGCCTCCTGGCCATCAGGCAGTAGCAGATGATGATGAGCAGGAAGGGGATGCAGAAGAGCAGCACCAGCATCACCGAGCTGTAAACCACGAACTGGCCGAAGAGCTCCTTGCTGGAGGTGTCGTGGCAGGTGGTGGTGCCCCTCCTGAGGCTGGTGGTGACGAAGAAGAGCACGGGGGACTGGCAGGCCACCGTCACCGCCCAGACGGCCGCCGACACCCGGCGGGCGTAGCGCACCTGCCCCCACTGCAGGGACTTGAGGGGGAAGCAGATGCCCAGGCAGCGGTGAACGCTGATGCAGAGGAGGAAGAGGATGCTGCAGTAGAGGTTGGTGTAGAAGAGGAAGCGGACCACCTTGCACAAGGCCACGCTGAAGGGCCAGTTGTCCCCCACAGCGTAGTAGTACACCAGGAGGGGCAAGGAGACTACGTAGAGGGTGTCGGAGATGGCCAGGTTGAACATGTAGGTGGTGGAGGCGTTCCAGGTCTTCAGCCTGAAGAGGAAGGCATAGAGGGCCAGCAGGTTGAGGCAGAGCCCCACCACGCAGACGATGCCGTAGGAGACGGGCAGCAGGACGTACTTGAAGTCCTCCTCAAACGTGCACTTGTAGGCGGTGTCCTCCGCTCCGCCGGGCTCCAAGGAGCTGTTGGTGGCTTGCAGCCAGGATGGAGGAATTGTCAGGTTGGCCATCGCCTTGGGGGAGGAAAAGAAAGAGGCTGTAAGGACTTGGAATCATAGAGTCATAGAGTCATGGAATCATGGCATCAGGGAATCATAGAACCATAGAATCGTGGAATCATAGAGTCATGGAATCATGGTATCAGGGAATCATAGAACCATACAATCATGGAATCATAGAACCATACAATCATGGAATCATAGAACCATGGAATCATGGAATCATAGAGTCATGGAATCATGGCATCAAGGAATCATAGAACCATACAATCATGGAATCATAGAGTCATGGAATCATGGTATCAGGGAATCATAGAACCATACAATCATGGAATCATAGAACCATGGAATCATGGAATCATAGAGTCATGGAATCATGGCATCAAGGAATCATAGAACCATACAATCATGGAATCATAGAGTCATGGAATCATGGTATCAGGGAATCATAGAACCATACAATCATGGAATCATAGAGTCATGGAATCATGGAATCATAGAGTCATGGAATCATGGCATCAGGGAATCATAGAACCATACAATCAAGGAATCATAGAGTCATGGAATCATGGAATCATAGAGTCATGGAATCATGGCATCAGGGAATCATAGAACCATACAATCATGGAATCATAGAGTCATAGTCATGGAATCATGGCATCAGGGAATCATAGAACCATAGAATCGTGGAATCATAGAGTCATGGAATCATGGTATCAGGGAATCATAGAACCATACGATCATGGAATCATAGAGTCATGGAATCATGGAATCATAGAGTCATGGAATCATGGCATCAAGGAATCATAGAACCATACGATCATGGAATCATAGAGTCATGGAATCATGGAATCATAGAGTCATGGAATCATGGCATCAAGGAATCACAGAACCATACAATCATGGAATCATAGAGTCATGGAATCATGGAATCATAGAGTCATGGAATCATGGCATCAGGGAATCATAGAACCATAGAACCATGGAATCATTGAGTCATAGAGTCATGGAATCATGGCATCAGGGAATCATAGAATCATAGAATCCTGGAATCATAGTCATGGAATCATGGCATCAGGGAATCATACAATCATAGAATCACGGAATCATAGAGTCATGGAATCATGGCATCAGGGAATCATAGAACCATACAATCATGGAATCATAGAGTCATGGAATCATGGCATCAGGGAATCATAGAATCATGGAAACATAGAGTCATAGAGTCATGGAATCATGGCATTAGGGAATCATAGATCCATGGAATCATGGCATCAGGGAATCATAGACTCATGGAATCACTGAATCGTGGCATCAGGGAATCATGGAATCATAGATCCATGGAATCATGGCATCAGGGAATCATAGACTCATGGAATCATTGAATCATGGCATCAAGGAATCACAGAACGATAGAATCATGGAATCACAGAGTCATGGAATCAAGGAATCATTGAATCATGGAATCATAGAAACACAGAGTTATAGAACCCTGGAATCATCGAATCCTGGAACCCTGGAATCATAGAATCCTGGAATAACAGAATCATAGAATTGTAAAATCATAGAATCATGGAATCATAAAGTCATGGAACCATAGAATCCTGAAATCATAGAATCCTGGAATCACAGAATCACAGAATTATAGAATCATAGAATCACGGAATCATAGAGTCACAGAATCAACCAGGTTGGAAAAGACCTCAGAGATCATCAAGTCCAAGCTATTACCTAACCCCTAAAACCTCCTGACAACTAAACCATGGCTCCAAGTGCCACATCCAATCCTGTGTTGAACACCTCCAGGCATGGTGACTCCACCACCTCCCTGGGCAGCACATTAGAGCTGGGAGAGGTGGGTTGGGTGCGAAAACCTCAGTGGCCCAAGGCTGTGGCAAGTTGCAGGGTCCATGCTGGCATTGTTTCTAGATTCAGAGAGTCACAGAGTCTTAGGGGTTGGAAGGGAACTTAAAACATCACCCAGTCTGGCAGGCAATTCCATCTCAGTACAGGTGACAATGCCCCAAGAGGTGGCAGTGTGTGCCTCCTGCCAATACACTGCATAGCCACAAAGGGCATGGCCTCATTGATCTGGGTGTTGGCACAACTGAGGGGGTTCCTAACACAAAGGATTCCTGGTCAAGCAGATAAAGGGAGGTTTGATTTATCCTCATTTTGCATCTGGAGCAGAGAGGAGGAATCCAGCTGCTTGAAAGTCACTAGTCACTAGTGGTGTGCCCCAAGGATCAGTGCTGGGCCCTGTGCTCTTTAACATCTTTATTGATGATCTGGATGAGGGCATTGAGTCCATCATCAGTAAATTTGCTGACAACACCAAGCTGGGGGCAGGAGTTGATCTGCTGGAGGGTAGAGAGGCTCTGCAGAGGGACCTCGACAGGCTGGACAGATGGGCAGAGTCCAACGGCATGAGATTGAACACATCCAAGTGCCAGGTGCTGCACATTGGCCACAACAACCCCATGCAGTGCTACAGGCTGGGGTCAGAGTGGCTGGAGAGCAGCCAGGCAGAGAGGGACCTGGGGGTGCTGGTTGATGGTAGGCTGAACATGAGCCTGCAGTGTGCCCAGGCAGCCAAGAGGGCCAATGGCATCCTGGCCTGCATCAGGAACAGTGTGGCCAGCAGGAGCAGGGAGGTCATTCTGCCCCTGTACACTGCACTGGTTAGGCCACACCTCGAGTACTGTGTCCAGTTCTGGGCCCCTCAGTTTAGGAAGGAGGTTGACTTGCTGGAACGATTACAGAGAAGAGCAACAAAGTTGATGAGGGGCTTGGAACACAGCCCTGTGAGGAGAGGCTGAGGGAGCTGGGGTTGCTCAGCCTGGAGAAGAGGAGACTCAGGGGTGACCTCATTGCTCTCTACAACTACCTAAAGGGAGGTTGTAGACAGGCAGAGGTTGGTCTCTTCTCCCAGGCACCCAGCACCAGAACAAGAGGACACAGTCTCAGGCTGTGCCAGGGGAGGTTTAGGTTGGATGTTAGGAAGAAGTTCTACACAGAGAGAGTGATTGCCCATTGGAATGGGCTGCCTGGGGAGGTGGTGGAGTCACCATCACTGGAGGTGTTCAGGAGGAGACTTGATGGGGTGCTTGGTGCCATGGGTTAGTTGATTAGGTGGTGTTGGATGATAGGTTGGACGTGATGATCTTGAAGGTCTCTTCCAACCTGGTTTATTCTATGTAATTCTATGTAATTCTATGTAACAAACCCCAGGCCACACTTGGGAGTTCAGCTCAGGTCTTCTGCAGCCAGGTTCAGGGTCTCAATCCACCCTTTCCACCAGGTTCACACAGACATGTGCTCTCCTGCACTAGAGGAGAAAGATGCTCTGTTGTGTGTTCCACCAGCCATGAGAAGTGACTCAGGTGAGCATTATAAGGGGTGGCTCCTACTAAACCCCTGGCAGAAAGGACAAGAAAAGGGACTGGTGCTCTTCAGCCAGCATCTCTGTGACCAGCAGAGCCCTGGTTTCAGAGGTCCTCAGCTCCTTCTGGTAGAGGAAACATCATCACAGCATCTGGAGGCTCCTGTGATCAAACTGTGCCTAAGGGAGCTCCACAGAGAAAGACCTTGGAGAGCTGGTGGGCAGCAAGTTCTGCATGGGATAGCAATGCAAACCCAGTGGCTCAGTTGGTAGCGCATAAGACCCTTAATGGGAAGGTTGTGAGTTCAAGCCTGCAGTAGGCAGTAGTGTCCTCCCTACTCTAGTCATGAGGTCTGTGGTGACAGGTGATGATCTTTGAGGTCTCTTCCAACCTTAGTGATACTGAATGTGCCCTGGTGGCCAAGAGAGCCAATGGCATCCTGGGGTGCAGCAAGAGAAGTGTGGCCAGCAGGGCCAGGGAGGTTCTTCTGCCCCTCTGCTCTGCCCTGCTGAGGCCACAGCTGCAATCCTGTGTCCAGTTCTGGGCTCCCCAGATCAAGAGGGACAGAGACCTGCTGGAGAGAGTCCAAGGGAGAGCCAGGAGGATGCTTAGGGGACTTGAGCATCTGCCCTGTGAAGAGAGACTGAGAGCCCTGGGGCTATTTAGTGTGGAGAAGAGAAGGCTGAGAGGGGATCTGATCAAGGTCTCTCAGTCTCTGAGGGGTGGCTGTCAAGTGGAGGGGGCCAAGCTCTTTTGGGTGCTGCACAGCAATAAGCCAAGGAGCAATGGATACAAACTTGAACACAGAAGGTTTCAGCTCAACATGAGGAGAAAATTCTTTGGTGTGAGGGTGCCAGAGCCCTGGAGCAGGCTGCCCATGGAGGTTGTGGAGTGTCCTTGTCTGGAGACTTTCCAAAGCCACCTGGATGCCTTCCTGTGCAGACTACCCTGGGTGATGCTGCTGTGGCAGGGGGGTTGGACCTGATGATCTCTGAAGGTCCCTTCCAACCTCTAACATTCTTTGATTCTCTGATTCTGTGACCATGCTCTCCCCCACAGAGGCTCTGCCTGGGTTGATGGTCACATAGACTCACAGGACGGGTTGAAATGGACCTTAAAGATCAACCCTCCTGACACAGGCAGGGCCATCTTCCACTTGACAGGTTGCTCAAAGCTGGACCAGGTTCCTCAAGGCCTTATCAATCCTGGCCTTGAACGCCCCCAGAAAGGAGCCCACCCACAACCTCCCTGGGTAACCTGTTCCAGTGTCTGACCACCCTCACTGCCACAAATTTCTTCCTAATCTCCAGTCTGATGCTGCTGCTGATGGACTTCTGAGTTCAGCAT
The DNA here is from genome assembly GCF_026170545.1 of Melanerpes formicivorus. Classification (NCBI taxonomy): domain Eukaryota; kingdom Metazoa; phylum Chordata; class Aves; order Piciformes; family Picidae; genus Melanerpes; species Melanerpes formicivorus. The sequence goes on along the minus strand of NW_027142353.1, from coordinate 31,795,944 downwards.
GGTGCTGATCTCACTGATCCTCCTCCCTGCCTTTGAGATCTGCTCCTCCAGCAGCACCACCAACACCAGCAGAAACTCTACCCTTGCTTGTGCAAATTTGCATTTATTGTGGGAACAACCAGTTGAGATGAGAGAAATGGACTCAAAAGAGTCTCTGCAGGCACACAGAGTCTGTGTCAGGAGGGACAAGGGCCTTTTTGTGTGCTGGAGACAGACCAGGACCCAGCTGACACCTGATCACCCTGCAAGCCCAGCAGCCAGCAGGCAAATTAAGATGCATTTCCCTGCCTTCCCCTAAATCCAGCCCCTTTGGTCTCCCTGCTCTGCCCTGGTATGGGAAGCCCAAGGAAATGGGGTCACAAGGAGGTAAATCCAGTGCAGGAGCTCCTACAGGAGCATAGATTGGGGTCACAAGGAGATAAATCCAGTGCAGGAGCTCCTGCAGGAGCATAGATTGGGGTCACAAGGAGATAAATCCAGTGCAGGAGCTCCTGCAGGAGCATAGATTGGGGTCACAAGGAGGTAAATCCAGTGCAGAAGCTCCTGCAGGAGCATAGATTGGGGTCACAAGGAGATAAATCCAGTGCAGGAGCTCCTGCAGGAGCATAGGTTGGAGTAAAGATGCCCTTAGAACGATTAGGTGAGGTGGAGCCAAATTGCACCCTGGTTTTAGGTGAAAAAGAGCAATACCAGCCCAAAATTCAGCTAAATGGTGCAGCTCTAATCTGGTGCCACCATGCACACAGAGCTGCTGGAGGGAGTCCAGAGGAGGCCACAAAGATGATCCAAGGGCTGCAGCAGCTCTGCTCTGAGGCCAGGCTGAGGGAGCTGGGGCTGTTCAGTCTGGAGAAGAGAAGGCTCCAGGGGGACCTCAGAGCTGCCTTGCAATAGCTGAAGGGATCCTGCAGGAAGGCTGCAGAGGGACTTTTGCTAAGGGTGTCTGGAGCCAGGCCAAGGGGGAATGGTTTGAAGCTGAGGCAGAGCAGGGTCAGGCTGGAGCTGAGGAAGAAGTTCTTCAGCAGGAGGGTGGTGAGACTGGAACAGGCTGCCCAGGGAGGCTGTGGCTGCCTCCTGCCTGGGGGTGTTGAAGGCCAGGTTAGATGAGGCCTTGAGCAGCTGAGTCTAGTTGAGAGGTGTCCCTGTCCATGGCAGGGGTGTTGGAGGAGATGATCTCTGAGGTCCCTTCCAACCTAAGCCACTCTATGATGCTGTGAGCTGGCCTGGGCATGCTCTTTCTTTCAAACAATGCTTGTTTGGACCCAGAGCTATCCTGCACTTCCCTCCAAATTCAGATCCTGCAAAGGAGACAATGAGGGTCTCCTAGACGCTGCCAGCCTGGATGATCTCTTACCAAAGTGAAACACTATGGCATTAAAAAGCCTCTTTGCGGAGTCACAGGATCATTTGGGTTGGAGATGACCTTTAAGGTCATCCACTCCAACCATTCTCCAACTCTACCTAGTCCGGTGCTAAACCATGGCCCTCAGCACCACATCTCTGCCTCTCTTCCACACCTCCATGCACGGGGATTCAACCACCTCCCTGGGCAGCCTGTGCCAGCCTTTGAGAATCCTTTCAGTGAAGAATTTTCTCCTCATGTCCAACCTAAACCTTTCCAGTGAAGAAGTTTCTTCTAACCTCCAACTTAAACCTCCCCTGGTGCAACTTAAGGCCACTTCCTCTTGCCCTATCCCTTGTTACTAGGTAGAGGCAACCAACCCCCACTTTGCTACAACCTCCTTTCCTCCCAGGGATGGAGCAGGGGTGAAGTGATGCCTCCAGCCCATCCTATGGGGATAACTCCAGTCCTTGCTCCAGGGACAGGAATAAGCAACCTCCCTGATGATGTTCCCCACAGTTTTTAATGCTTTCTTCCCCCCTTGGAGCAGACCAGAGGCAGTGCTGGGTGAGGCTCCAACTTCACAAGAACATAGGCAGAAACCACAGGCACGTTCACAGCCTGCCTGATCTGCAACCTCTGCAAAAAATAAGAGCCAAACAGAACTTTGGGAACCACTCTGAGGAACTAGGACAGCTCTTGCTCTTTCCTCACCCCAGGGTTTTGCTTCTCCTCCACCCTGGTTCAGCTTTGCTCCCCTCCCCCTGCATCCTGCTTCCCCTCAAGTCCTTAGCAACGAGGTTGTCCCTGTCTATGGAGAGAGGTGAAAGTGCTCAGGCAGATGGGAAAACACCTTCCAGCTGCTCTTCTCCCTAATTTCTTCCTTTCCTCTGAGCTCTGCAGATCTGCAGCCAACAAGACAGAGGTTACCCACAGGCCTGGCAGATGATGAAATGGTTTGGGCAGGCCACCATGAGCAAGAGAAGCCACATAAGATGCCCTAAAAGGTGCAGGGAAGGGCTAGAGAGTTCCAGAGACTCCAGCCTTGCATGTGGTTTCCCCATGGCTTCCCATCTGCATGACCTCTGCCCCACTTCTGAAGCACCAATGGGGGGGGCAAGTTCACTCCATCTTCCAACCCACCTTCCCCCAGGCTCCTGCAACCCCAGAAAGAAAACCCAGGGAGGCATTCAAAAGCCATCTGTAAGCCAAGGTTGTGAATCTCCTCTAGCATGCACGATGGCTCACAGAATACATCTGCTTGGAAGACACCTCAAGGGTCAAGGCATTTGAAACCCATCCATAAGTCAACAAGGCATTCAAAAGCCATCTGTAAGCCAAGGTTGTGAATCTCCTCTAGCATGCAGGGTAGGATCACAGAATCTATCTGCTTGGAAGAGACCTCAAAGGTCAAGGCACTTGAAACCCATCCATAACCCAACAAGGCATTCAAAACCCATCTGTAAGCCAAGGTAGGGAATCTCCTCCAGCATGCAGGGGAGGATCACAGGATCATAGAATCTATCTGCTTGGAAGAGACCTCAAAGGTCACCAGTATCACAGTATCGCCAAGGTTGGAAGAGACCTCGAGGATCATCAAGTCCAACCTGTCACCACAGACCCCATGACTAGACCATGGCACCAAGCACCCCATCCAATCTCCTCTTGAACACCTCCAGGGATGGTGATTCCACCACCTCCCTGGGCAGCACATTGTCAAGGCACTTGAAACCCATCCATAAGCCTAGGTGGGGAATTTCCTCTAGCATGCAGGGTAGGATCACAGAATAGATCTGCTTGGAAGACACCGCAAGGGTCAAGGCACTTGAAACCCATCCATAAGTCTAGGTGGGGAATCTCTTCTAGCAGTCAGGGTAGGATCACAGAATCACAGAACAGATCTGCTTGGAAGACAACTTAAGGATCACCCAGTCCAACCCCCCACCCAGCACTGAAGGGTCAACACTAAGCCATGTCCCTAAGCACCAGGTTCACACTCCGTTGAACACCCCTGGGGATGGTGGCTCCACCACTGCCCTGGGCCTACTTCTGAGAACCTTTTCAGTAAAGAAGTATTTCCTGGGTTGCCCAAGGCCATGCTGTGGCCATGGATGTGCTCAGCTGCACATTTCCATCTTCATGTGGCCAGCAGCAGGTAGAAGGAGGTTCTCTTCCCTCTCTACTCTGCCCTGGTGAGGCCACATCTGGAGTGCTGGGTCCAGTTCCGGGCTTCCCAATTCAAGAAGGACAGGAACTGGTTGGAGAGAGTGCAGTAAAGGGCTACAAAAATGCCAAGGGGCCTGGAACATCTCTGATGAGGAAAGGCTGAGGGAATTGGAGATGTTTAGCCAAGGGGAAACTGAGTGGGGACCTCCTCAATGCTTAGAGATACCTAAAGAAGGCTGGCAGGAGGATGGGACCAGTCTGTTTCCAGTGGTGCCCAGTGAAAGGGCAATGGGTAATAGGCACAAACTTGACCATAGAAGGTTCCATTTAAACTTCAGGAGGAACCCTGCTGACTGCAGGGGGGCTTGGACTAGATGACCTTTGGAGGTCCCTTCCAACCCAAACCATTCTATGATTCTGTGATTCAGGACAAGAAGCAAAGCAGAGCTCTGTGGCTGGCTTGGATGGGGCAAGCGTGGAGACAAAAGTCGCCTCACAAAGCAGCTTTGTCCTTGCTGTTGTGGTCTCCCTCTTTCTCCCTCTGGAAATGCCAAAGCCTTTCTTTTTTCTTTTCTTTTCCTCCCCCCTACTTGTTCCCAGAATCCCTAGGACAAGCCCTGCTGTGTCTGTCGGGGTGGTGGCTCCAGGCCATCCCTTCGCCCCCAGTCCTGCTGTATCCGCAGCAGAGAGCGCCAGAGGGGACACAACCATTCAAGGCATCTGAAGGCACAAAAGCTGGCAGCTGCCCTTTTCCTCTGCCTACAGGATGGGTGGCACGAGCACCAGCTCTGATGGTGACACATCCAGCCCCTAGTTCAATGGCAGGGGAGAAAGAAGGCAACAGCGATGCATGAGGATAGAATCATAGAATCACTAAGGTTGGAAAAGACTTCAAAGACCACAGAGTACAACCTGTCACTACAGACCTCATGACTGGACCATGGCTCCAAGTGCCATGTCCAGTCCCCTCTTGAACACCTCCAGGGATGGTGACTCCATCACCTCCCTGGGCAGCACATCCCACCAGCTAACAACTCTCTCAGTGAAGAACTTTCTCCTCACCTCCAGCCTAAACCCCACCTGGCACAGCTTGAGACTGTGTCCTCTTGTTCTGGTGCTGCTTGCCTGGGAGAAGAGACCAACCCCCACCTGGCTACAACCTCCCTTCAGGGAGTTGTAGGCAGCAATAAGGTCTCCTCTGAGCCTCCTCTTCTCCAGGCTAAGCAACCCCAGCTCCCTCAGCCTCTCCTCACAGGGCTGTGCTCAAGGCCTCTCCCCAGCTTTGTTGCCCTTCTCTGGACACATTCAAGTGTCTCAATGTCCTTCTTAAACTGAGGGGACCAGAATTGGACACAATACTCAAGGTGTGGCCTAACCAGTGCTGAGTACAGGGGCACAATGACCTCCCTGCTCTTGCTGGCCACACTATTCTTGATGCAGGCCAGGATGCCATTGGCCTTCTTGGCCACCTGGGCACACTGCAGGCTCATGTAATGTCAAGCAGGATGATATTGTGTCCAGTTCAGGGCTTTAAAGGAGGTTCTCCTCCCCCCTCTACTCTGCCCTGCTGAGACCTCACCTGGAATACTGCATCCAGTTCTGGGCTCCCCAGTTCAGGAGGGACAGGGATCTGCTGGAGAGAGTCCAAGGGAGGGCTACAAGGATGATTGAGGGACTGGAGCACTGCCTGGTGAGGAAAGGCTGAGAGGGGATCCGATCACTGTTTATCAATATCTGAGGGCTGGGGGTCAGGAGGGAGGGGACAGGCTCTGCTCAGTTGCACCCTGGGACAGGACAAGGGGCAATGGATATAAACTCCAGCACAGGAGGTTCCACCTCAACATGAGGAAGAACTTCTTCACTGGGAGGGTCACAGAGCGCTGGCACAGGCTGCCCAGAGAGGTTGTGGAGTCTCCTTCTCTGGAGACTTTCAAGCCCCATCTGGATGTGTTCCTGGGTGACCCACGCTAGATCCTGTAGCAGGGGGGTTGGACTCAATGATCTCCTGAGGTCTCTTCCGTGCTAAGACCACATGTTGGGTTTGGATGAAACCTTGTTGCTGGACCAGCTCTTTCTTTGCAGCATGGCTCTGGATCTGTTCATCTCATGGGACACAGGTTGGTTTTGTTTGTTTGTTTGTTTTTCCAAGGAAAAAAAACATGAGCTGCAGTGGATTAAGAGATCCTGGGCTGCAGCAAGAGAAGTGTGGCCAGCAGGGCCAGGGAGGGGATTCTGCCCCTCTGCTCCACTCTGCTGAGACCACACCTGGGGCACTGTGTCCAGTTCTGGAGCCTCTGTGCCAGGAAGGATCTGGAGGTGCTGGAAGGTGTCCAGAGCAGGGCCACGAGGAGGAGCAGAGGGCTGGAGCTGCTCTGCTATGGAGACAGACTGAGAGAGCTGGGGCTGTGCAGTCTGGAGAAGAGAAGGCTCCAAAGTGACCTTCTTGTGGCCTTGCAGTGTCTGAAGGGGGCTACAGGAAAGCTGGGGAGGGACTTTTGAGGGTATCAGGGAGTAATAGGACTGGGGGGAATGGAGCAAAACTAGAAGTGGGGAGATTGAGATTGGATGTCAGGGAGAAATTCTTCCCCATGAGGGTGGTGAGACCCTGGCACAGGTTGCCCAGGGAGGTGGTGGAAGCCTCATGCCTGGAGGTTTTGAAGGCCAGGCTGGATGTGGCTGTGAGCAACCTGCTCTGGTGTGAGGTGTGGGGTTGGAACTGGATGATCCTTGAAGCCCCTTCCAACCCTGACAATTCTATGATTCTAAGACAGCACAAGAGCAGAGCAGTGTGATGAGAAGAGCCCAGGTACATTAATGTTGCAACCCCATCAACCACCTGTCCTCAACTATATACCCCACCAGGCATGTGCTTGTGATGTCAATATCCCCAAATGCTCCTGTAACAGTATCTGCCATGGATGAGCAGGGGATACTTAAATGAGTCAACATGGAGGAGGAGGGAGCTGTCATTGGAGAAGGTCATCACAGAATCACAGGATGTTAGGAAGGGTTGGAAGGGACCTCAGAAGGTCATCAAGTCCAACCCCCCTGCCAGAGCAGGGCCATAGAGTCCAGCACAGGTCACACAGGAACACATCCAGATGGGGCTTGAAGGTCTCCAGAGGAGGAGACTCCACAACCTCCCTGGGCAGCCTGCTCCAGGGCTCTGTGACCCTCACAGTGAAGAAGTTCCTCCTCATGTTGAGGTGGAACCTCCTGTGCTGGAGTTCATTTCCATTGCCCCTTGTCCTATCCCAGGGTGCAGCTGAGCAGAGCCTGTCCCCTCCCTCCTGACCCCCAGCCCTCAGATACTGATAAACATTTATTCAATCCCTTCTCAGTCTTCTCCTCTCCAGACTAACCACCCCCAGGGCTCTCAGCCTCTCCTCACCAGGCAGTGCTCCAGGTCCCTTCAGCATCCTGGTAGCCCTCCCTTGGACTCTCTCCAGCAGATCCCTGTCCCTCCTGAACTGGGGAGCCCAGAACTGGATGCAATATTCCAGGTGAGGTCTTAGCAGGGCAGAGTAGAGGGGGAGGAGAACCTCCCTGGATCTGCTGGCCACACTCTGCTGAATGCAGGATCCCAGGATCCAATTGGCCTTCTTGGCCACCAGGGCACATTGCTGGCCCATGGAGAGTTTGGTGTCCACCAGGACTCCCAGGTCATGGGCAGCACTCAGGGCCAGTACAGGGGGACCAAGGATTGGACACTGAATCACTGCAAAAAAAGCTTAAATCCCCTAGTCACAGAAGGATAGGGGTTGCAAGGGACCTCTAGAGATCATCTAATCCAACTAGTCCAAGGGTTTTGCCCCACTTCTCAGCATTCCTAGTTCCATCCCAGAGGTCACCATCCACCCAGCTGTGTTCTGTGCTTGGGAACCTGCCAGCAGAACCCAAGCCACGAAAGCAAACAAATCACAACTGAATCACAGCTGCCATGAAGTTGTTTCACAGGGAAGGGGAAAGGGGGGGCTGGGGAGAGGGGTGGGGTGTTGATGAGGCTGAATCAACCTTCCCAAATAATTAAGAAGGATTCATTTACTGTCAGGACCTCACAGTTGTGCTGCTGCAAGGTCCTGGGAAATCAAACCAAGGTGGTGTGACCGCAGCTCCCACTGGTTTGTGCCGGAGGTTGAAAGCAAGATCAGCTTCCCACATCTTCCCCACCAACTCCTCTGCAACAAGAGCCAAAGGACAACGTGGCTGTTTTCCCTGCCCTCACTCAGAGAGAGGCATTTAGTAGACTCATCAAAATCTCTGTCCCCAGACCAGGAACTACTCTCTGGGAAGCACACTGCCTGGCAGGGTTTACCTCTCCCCTCTGGGGCTGTGGTTGAAACCCTTCAGCAGCCAAAGCAAACAGGCAGAGCTATTGGATGCTACCAAGCTTCCCTGGTTGGGTGAAGTGGAGATGGGAACCAGGATGAAATTTGAGCCTGGCCAAACTGCTTGGTTTTCGTCTCTCCTTTCCACCTGGCTGGGTTCTGGCCTGGTGTCCTTCAGCACCTTTCTCCTCCAAGCTGACTTTGGCCACCAGTGTGGGCTGAGGACCTCCCCAGCCATCCTAGTCCCCAAATTCACATTTCTCCTTGGGACTTCTCTCTAGCCATTCCAAGGCCAGATAGCAGAGAATCACAGAACGCTAGGGGGTGGAAGGGACCTTGAAAGATCACCCAGTCCAACCCCCCACTGTCAAGACAGGATCACCAAGAGCAGGTCACACAGGAGCACGTTCAGGCAGGTTTTGAATGTCTCCAGCGATATCTCCAAGATACCCCAAAAGAAGCCTTTAGTAGCTTAAGAGTCTTTACCTATTGATACAGGCTGGGCAGGGACTGGCTGGAGAGCAGCCCTGGAGAAAAGGCCTTGGGGGTGCTGGGGGAGGAGAAGCTCAACAGGAGCCAGCAGGGAGCACTTGCAGCCCAGAGAGCCAACCACAGCCTGGGCTGCAGCAAGAGAAGTGTGGCCAGCAGGGCCAGGGAGGGGATTCTGCCCCTCTGCTCCACTCTGCTGAGACCACACCTGGAGCACTGTGTCCAGTTCTGGAGCCTCTGTGCCAGGAAGGATCTGGAGGTGCTGGAAGGTGTCCAGAGCAGGGCCACGAGGAGGAGCAGAGGGCTGGAGCTGCTCTGCTATGGAGACAGACTGAGAGAGTTGGGGTTGTGCAGTCTGGAGAGGTGAAGGCTCTGAGGAGACCTAATTGTGGCCTTCCAGGATCTGCAGGGGGCTACAGGAAAGCTGGGGAGGGACTTTTGAGGGTGTCAGAGAGTGATAGAACTGGGGGGGTGGAGCAAAACTAGAAGTGGGGAGATTCAGGCTGGATGTGGCTGTGAGCAACCTGCTGTGGTGTGAGGTGTTCCTGCCCATGGCAGGGGGGTTGGAACTGGCTGATCCTTGAAGCCCCTTCCAACCCTGACAATTCTATGATTCTATCTCCTAGCTCACAGTCCCAGGCAGTGTTCCTCTTTTATCCCCCACAGATTTCACCTACCCCTTCCTTCATCCCCCAAATAGCCAGAAATCCTCATTCCTCCCAAAAGAAGTTTGCAAAGATCCTGTATTTCCATTCTTTCCACACCCCCCCCCCCCCCAAAAAAAAAAAAGCACTTTGGAGGGAGCTGAGCAGCTCCACCCCAGCTGGCAGAAACAAAACTACCCCAAAGTGGTCTTGTGCCTCAGTTTCCTTTTGTGCTCCCAGGCTGAGGAACAGCAGAGTTGAAGTTTTCTCTCTGAAAAGGATTTTACCAGGGGAGTTTGGGATCCCTAGAGGGGTTTTCCATAACTTGACCCAGGTTAAAAAGGGGAGAGGGAGTGTGGATTAAAGACAGACTGACTCAGAAAAAGGACTTTATGACTCTGTAGAGCAAATAAAAATGGTTTGCTTTGAGCTAGATGGCTTTTCCCAGGGATTTCTCTTCCCTCCCAAGAAACTCCCTGAATCAATCTCCCTTCAAGCCTCTGCTTCCCAAACCTGTTTTTGTCCCCACCATAGGAAGTCTGTCTGGATTTACCAAAGCTGTGGCTTTAGGGTGAGTTAGATAAAAGCATCAAACCCATCAGGGCTGCTGCCTCTGCGTAATTAAAGCTTTGTTTGGTGGAACTTGACTCGATTCCCAGCACAGCAGATCTCCAGGGATGGATCCTTCAGGAAGCAAATATCACCCTTGCCAGCATTTAATCCCTTCATCAATATTCCTCTTCCTGCTCCAGCAAAGGTGATGGTCACTGTTTGGTTGTCCCCTGCATCAGCTGCAGGCACTGCTCCCCCTCCCCCCACCCCGAGATGTTGCAGCATCCCATGAGGTTCATTCATGGAATGCTTTGGGTTGGAAGGGACTTTAAAGATCATTCAGTTCCAACCCACCTACCACGAGCAGGGACACCTTCCACTAGCCCAGGTTGCTCAAAACCTCATCCAACCTGGCTCTGAACACTTGCATGGTTGGATCCTTCACCATTTCTCTGGAAGTGCTCAAAGCCAGGCTGGATGGAGCTCCAGGCTCAAGTTTCATTTGAGCCCCCAAAGCTTGGTTTCTACTTATTGCGGGGGGAAAGGGAGGTGCTCACCTCCTTTGGGCTTCCTGGAGATAGAAAGCAGCTTTGTGCTGGGTTTTATACCAGAAATCTGACTTTGGGGGTGCCCTCCACAATCATAGATTCACAGAGTGGTTTGGGTTGGAAGGGACCTTAAAGATCACCTAATTCCAACCCCACTGCCATAGGCAAGGAAACTTCCCTCTAGCCCAGGTTGGTTAAGGCCTCAATTTTCTGCTGCACATTGGACAATGCAATGGTTAGACCAAGAGAAGAACATAAGACCAGTTTCTGGTCATAGAATCTTAGAATCATAGAATGGTCTGGGTTGGAAAGGACCTCCAAAGGTCATCCAGTCCAACCCCCCTGCAGTCAGCAGGGACATCCTGAGAGCCCTATCCAGCCTGACCTTGAATATCTCCAGGGATGAGGCCTCAACCACCTCCCTGGGCAACCTGTTCCAGTGTTCCACCACCCTCATGGTGCAGAACTTGTTCCTGTGAGGCTGCTGGAGGCCTGGGGCAGGCTGCCAACAGAGGTTGTGGAGTCTCCTTCTCTGGAGAGCTTCCAACCCCACCTGGCCACTGTGATCCTGGACAAGCTGCTATGGGTGACCCTGCTTTAGCAGGGGGATTGGAACTAGGTGATCTTTAAGGCCTCTTCCAACCCAAATCTTCTATGAAATAGGATTTATCCTACTTCTATGAGCTCCATCATGGTGCAGAACTTTTTATCTGCTTTTTTGTTTCGCTCTGCCGGCCTCCTATCTGGAAGAAAAAACATTACCACAGAGCCCCTACCAGCATCCTGCCCCAACCAAGGGAGTCACCCATCCACACCACAACCCTCCCAGTAAAACCAGACACACTCTGGGAGATAACCAGCATCCCCAAACTGGGGAGAACAAAATTATCAGCTTCAACCATGGCACCAGCAGTTGCTGCAAAGCCAAAGAAGGGCCAAACCCCAACATGGGGTTGCAGATGACACCAAGTTGGGGGCTGGTGTCGATCTGTTAGAAGGCAGGAGGGCTCTGCAGAGGGATCTTGACAGGCTGGATAGATGGGCAGAGTCCAACAGGATGGCATTGAACAAGTGCCAGGTTCTGCACTTGGGCCACAACAACCCCATGCAGTGCTACAGGCTGGGGTCAGAGTGGCTGGAGAGCAGCCAGGCAGAGAGGGACCTGGGGGTACTGGTTGAGAGTAGGCTGAACATGAGCCTGCAGTGTGCCCAGGTGGCCAAGAAGGCCAATGGCATCCTGGCCTGCATCAGAAATAGTGTGGCCAGCAGGAGCAGGGAAGTCATCCTGCCCTGTAGTCAGCACTGGCTAGTCCACAGCCTGAGTGCTGTGTCCAGTTCTGGGCCCCTCAGGTTAAGAAGGACATTGAGATGCTGGAAGGTGTCCAGAGAAGGGCAACGAAGCTGGGGAGCGGTTTTGAACACAGCCCTGTGAGAAGAGGCTGAGGGAGCTGGGGTTGCTTAGCCTGGAGAAGAGAAGGCTCAGGGGAGACCTTATTGCTCTCTGCAACTCCCTGAAGGGAGGTTGTAGCCAGGTGGGGGTTGGTCTCTTCTCCCAGGCACCCAGCACTAGAACAAGAGGACACAGTCTCAGGCTGCACCAGGGGAGGTTTAGGCTGGAGGTGAGGAGAAAGTTCTTCCCAGAAGGAGAGATTGGGCATTGGGATGTGCTGCCCAGGGAGGTGGTCAAGTCCCCATCCCTGGAGGTGTTCAAGAGGGCATTGGATGTGGCACTTGGAGCCATGGTTTGGTTGTCAGGAGGTGACAGGTTGGTCTTGATGATCTCTGAGGTCTTTTCCAACCTGGTTGATTCTGTGATTCTATGTGGGGTGGACTTTGCTCTTCCACTAGGAAGATCCCATGGAAGCAAATAGGATCTTTGCTTCATGGGCTGGTTCCCCCTAAGGGTTTTAGGCGGGGGGGGTGGGGGAAGATGTTGAGTGTTGAGGAGGGCTGACGGCGTGGCCGGCAGCACGCTCCGCTGCCAGCAAACTATTCATGGCTTTGGCTTTGTGTCAACAATTGGAGATAAAAATCACATCAGGCAGAGACAGGGTAAAGCCACCCGCTGCCAGGACAGTCAAAAATACTCCTCAGGGATTTATAACTCAGGAAAAACCTGGGATGGGGCCACCCTCCAGGGCTCAGCAGCACGTTTAGGGGGTGCCCTGTTTTATACTGAAGCTCCTGAGCCCCTCTCAGAGCAAGGCTGAAGAGCAAAGTTGCCTCTGTTTAGTGTATAAATGAGGAAGAGGAACTCAGGGCACACTCTCAATCATAATGAAACGACCTAATTTTATCAGTCACCAACCCTGATTCAATGGAACCTTCCCCCCTCCCAGTGCTAGTGGTCCCTCCAGGAACAGGGTTTGGGCAGGGCTTGGTGCTCCTCACCCTCTGCACAGGGTTGCCAAATGGGTTTAGCAAGAAGCAAAGCAAAGCAGCAAGAAAAATGAGATCTTTTCCCCCCTGGAAGCTGCTCCTCACAGTGAAGTCCACCCAGGGGCCAGCTCCAGGGGCAGAAGGTGGCTTTGGGGTTAGGAGTCAAACCAGAATTTCACCCACCCCCAAGTGGAAGTTAAAACACCCCCAAATCAATGACACAGGGGTCCTCGTATGCAAAAGAGGTGGAAAAACACCAAGCTGGAGTACAAGCAGAGAGAGGCAGCTCCCTGGTTTCTACCAGAGGTGTGTACAGGAAATCCCTGACAGACAGCCAGAGAATTCCCCCGGGAAGGGAGAAAGTGAGCAGCAATAGGGGATTATTTGGAATGACAGCAGAAACAATCCAAGAATTCAGGCAAAAAAAAGGAGCCAAAAGAGCAGAGAAAGCCTCCCCCAGCACCCAGTCCCAGCCACTCACACCAGCACCAGCCCATCCCAGCCTCTTGGCACCCCCAGCACTGCTCCAACCACCCCAGCTTTGGGGGCACTGTGGGAGTTTGGGGGCAGTTTTAGCGGAGAGTGAGGACAGCTGGGGTTAAGCTTTGTCCTCACAGCACCCCGCTGCCTGCTTTGGGGGCATGGGGACCCATCTGCCACCCCGGCAGCCACCGAGCAGCGAGTGCCACCATCGTGTATGTGAGGGTGCAGGGGGGTGCCTGAGTGGCCCCTACCCATGCGTGCGTGTCCGCAACCCATATACACGTGCCCTTCACCCATGCACATGTCCCCCCTCCCCACGTGCATGTCCCCCAATCCATGTCTGTGTCACCCACTCATGTGCATCTCCCCCCACTCACATGAGTCCCTCCCACTCATATATGTGTCCCCCCCACCCCGTGTGTGTCCCCCACTCAGATGCACATCCCCTCCACCCACATATGTGTCCCCTCACTCATATATGTGTTCCCCACTCATGTACACGTCCCCCCCACCCATGTACATGTCCCCCACTCATATATGTGTTCCACTCACCCAGGTATGTGTTCCCCCACTCATGTACGTGTCCCCCTCACCCATGCTCTTGTCCCCCTCACTCATGTACATATCCCCCCACCCAAGTACGTGCCCCCCCTCATATACATGTCCCCCCACTCATGTACATTATTCCCCACTCATGTCTGTGTACCCCCCACTCATGTATGTGTCCTGCCACTCATGTACATAATCTCCCACTCATGTACGTATTCCCCCCACGCACGGACGTGTCCCACTCACCCATGTACTTGCCCCTCTCGCTCATGTAGATATCCCCCCACTCATGTACGTATCCCCCCACCCACGTACGTGTTCCCCCCCACTCATGTACGCATACTCCCAACCATGTACGTGTCCCCCCCGCTCACGTCCCCACTCCCACCCCACGCAAACTTTGCAGCCCCGCACCCCGCGGGGTCTGTTCCTCACTGCCCTGCGTGGGCAGGACACGCACCCACTCCCTTTCCCCCCCCCTCCCCGGTGTCTCCCCCCCGCTGGTTCGCACCGAGCTGGTGGCTCCGCGCCGGGCGGCTCCGCTGGCGATCGTCCTTCTGCGCTCAAGCAGGCGGAGGAGGCAGCTCCATGCCCGGGGCTCGGCCCTTGTCCCGTCCCGGTCCCGCTGCCGCCGTTCCCGGGCAGCCACCGCCGCGTGTGGAGCGGGCAGCGGGGCGGGGACCGGGACAGGACCGGCGCAGGACCGGGGCGGGACCGACCTCCCCGGGGCTGGGAGTGGGGCTGGCACCGGAACCGCCCCTCTCGGGGATGGGATAGGCATAGGGATAGGAGTTCCTCCTCCCGGGATGGGAGCATGCGTGGGGGCAGGAGTGCGTCTGGGGTCGGTCAGACGTACACCACCGCCGGGGCTGGGAATGGTGCTGGGATGGGGACAGGAGCCCCACTGCCCCCGCTTTGCTCGCCTGGGGATGGGACCATGGATAGGGCTGGGGTTAGGGATGGGAGAGGAGCCCCCCCTTGCCCCTCCAGGAAAAGAAACCAGAGGTGGAATAGGGTCTGGGACAGGAGCCCCCAGAGCAGGGGCTGGGATCATGAATGGGATCAGGGCTGGGATTTGGAGCAGGCTCCACCACCACTGGAGCTGGAAACTGTGCTGGGATGGGGAGAGGAGCCATACTGCTCCCCTTTTGCTGGGATGATGGATTGGATTTGAGTTAGGGGTAGGATGGAGTCTCTGCTCCTCTGGAGATGGGATCATGGGTGGGATTGGGGCTGGGATCGAGACTAATGCTAGGACAAGAGTTCTCCCTTCAAGGATGGGAGCATGGATGGGACTGGGGCAGGAGCAACCTCTTGCACCTCCAGGAAAGCAAATCAGAGGTGGAACTGGGACTGGGACCAGGACAGGAGCCCCCAGCTTGGAGGATGGGGCCATGGAATCATGGGATCAGGGCTGGGACCAGGGCTGGATCCCACCTACCTGGGGCTGGGGCCAGTCACCCCCAATGCATATGACATCACACACCACCTGCAGTGGTCCCAGGGCCTTCAAAGTGACATCCCCTCTCCATCTCAGGGTGCTTTGTTCCTGGAGCTTGTCCTGGTGCCCTCTCCCAGGGCATGGAGCAGTCACACCGGGGTCAGGGGAAAAAATGCCTCTGAAGTAGGTAGCTGAGGCTGGCTTGGGCTTCCTGCCCCACACTGGAGCCCAGGGATGGTACCAATGCACCTCAGGTGATGTCCCACAGCACATCCCTGCCTGCAAGCTGGCCTCACTTTCCAGGGGAAGGGGAGGAGTGGGGGACATGAGGTGGTTAAGGCACTTTGAGGCCAACTTTTAGCTCTAATTTTAACTCTCAGGACCAGTTCCCACCCATCAGTCAGCGAGCTGTCAAGTCAAACCCAGCTGCTTTGCCAGGAACTCCTCAGGCTGGGGCAGAGGGGGGAAGGATTTGTTTCAGAGAAAAGGGAATCTGGGGGCCTGATTCATCTCAGCTTCTTATGCTCCACTCTCCTTTTCCTGGGAGCCACATGCTGGTGAAGTGGTCCTTCCTTAAGGATACATGTTAGACCCTTGGGAAAGGGGATGCTGCACCTCTTGCATCCCAACATGGAGACTTTTCTTCCAGGGAAGAGATTGCTGGAGCCAGGAGGACACGAAGAAGGTTTGCTCCTTGCTTTCTCTTCTCTTGTGGACTGCTGGGGGCTGGCTTCAACTACAAATAGGGGTTGTGGGATGGTGGTGGTGTCAAGCTCCTGAAGAAGGTAGAAGATCTTTCAAAATCCTTCTTCTGGGATGCCTATAGAGACTTAAGACAAGGTGGACCACAGGGTGTAAGAGAAGTCCCTCAGGGATTCTACATTTCTAGGAAATAGGTTGAGTTTGGGTGCTGTGGGTGTGAGCTGGGGAATTTCATCCCCCATGCCCCCCAAACACCCTACAGAGATGCTTTTGGGGGGGTGTCTGTTTTCACTCAGCCCTAGCATGACATGGCCTCCCAAGAAGCTGCAGAAAGCTATGGAGGGCCACCACAAGCTTTGTAGCCTGCTCTAAGTTTCTAAGAAGTACACTGAATTTGGGTGGTGAGGGTGTGAGCTGGGGGGGTTTGTCTCCCCCAGAGCCCTATGGAGATGCTCTGGGGTCTATCCCCATCCTGTCCTGGAGCAACAGAGACTCCCAAGAAGCTCTAGGAAGATATGGATGACCACCACCACCATCTTTGCAGACTAATCACAGGTGACTAGTGATAGAACAAGAGGGAATGGCCTCAAGCTGTGACTGGGAAGGTTTAGACTGGACAATAGGAAACATGTCTTCATGGCAGGAGTGGTCAGGCACTGGAATGTGCTGGGCAGGGAGGTGGTTGAGCCCCAGATCTGGATGTGTTTCAAGGTAGTTTGGATGTGGTGCTTATGGGTGAGCCTTGTAGAGTAGGGTTCTGGGTTGGCCTTGGTGATCCTGAGGGCCTTTTCCAACCTGAATACTTCTGTGATTCTGTGACTGATGCCCAAGTGAAGCAGTGACCAAGTTCAACTCTTCCTCCTCAATGGGCTCCACTCACCTGAGCTGAAAAGAAACTTCAAATCTGAGTGGGGGGGGGGGGGGGGGAGGAGGGAGCTGGAGGGTTTCTGGGCAAGCTGAGGCTGTAGAAGCAGCCCCATAGAGTCCTGAGCAGGTGAGCCAGTTGTTTTCCACCACCACCAGCACACAGCCCTCCCCAGCGTATTCCCCATCTGTGTCCATGGACTTCAGCCAGATCCTCCTTCTGCAGCTGGATCTCATCTCACACAGGGGCTCCTCAGACCTCCTAGATATGGCTGGGGTGTGGGGGACACAACTGTAGAGCCCCCCCCCCCCCCCCCCCCCCGCCCCCTAAAGGAGAAGGGGAAGGGCATTGATGCCATTTCTTATTTAGAAGCCAGCTGAGGAGACATCAGGTGGTGCAAAGAGGAGATGAATGGCTGGCAGGGAAATGGTGCTGCAGAGATCTTGCTGCTGGAGCTCCATGCCAGAAAACAAGGAGATGAAAAAAAAACCCAACAACCAATCCCCAAAAAAAGCCTTTTCCTCCTTCTGATGTAATTTGTTTGAGGAGGGAAAACAATACCTCACAGCACAGCTATTCAGGGCTGATAAGGAAGGAAGGACAAGTTGGTTGCTTGCACAGGGAGATGCCTGGGCAGAGCTGCTGAGTGAGGCTCAGACTGGTGAAGCTGCCTGGCAGGGGCCTGCTGGGTTAAACCTTTTGGATTTGGAAATCTTTCTTGGGCAAGGGTTGGATTAACAGGACCATGGCACCCTGGTTTCATCCTCCAGATCATACAATCATAGAACTGTGTTTGGGTGGGAAAAAGACCTCTAAGATTGCTGAGACCAACCAGCAACCCAACCCCACCATGGCCAGCAAACCATGGCCCCAGGTACCATCTCCATGCATTTCTTGAACACCTCCAGGCATGGGGACTGCACCACCTCCCTGGGCAGCCTCTTCCAATCCCTGACCACTCTTGCTGCAAAGAAATTCTTCTTAATCTTCAACCTAACCCTCCCCTGGCACAATTTGAGGCCATTTCCTCTCACCCTATCACCTGAACCACTCTGTGCTGCCAGCTCAGCTCTGCCTGCACCACCCTGAGCAACCTACTCCAAAAGCCTGATCACTCTTTCTGTAAATCCTTCATCCTGGCTCCTTCCAAAGGAGAGATGGTGTCCAGAGGTGATGGATGGAGATGGATGATGTCCAGAGCTCTGTTGTTTGTCCTTGCACAAGCTGTGGCCCGTGGGGTGATGGCTGCTGCTCTGCAACCCTGGCTTGGCACTGTCTCCTCCAGTCTGCTCCTCCAAGAGCTGATCACCCACAGCTCTTCCAACTCAAGGCAAACCCAAACAACATGAGACAGGAGGCAGGAGGCTTTTTCATGTCAATAGCTGATTCATTAAGGCCACGACCAGCAGAGAGGCTTGGTCAGTGGCTCCTTGCTGAATGCTCCATCAAGCAAGAGGAGATGCTTTTCTAAAAGCTTGTTTGGAGCTTTGTTTTCTAAAGAGCTTGTTTGGGAAGTGGTCCCCTGGAGATTCCTCTTCCCAGCAGATCTTTTCCAGGCCGAGTTGAAGTTCTAGAAGCTTGCAGCAAGCAGGAACTTCCCAGCTTTGCTGCCAG
Organism: Melanerpes formicivorus; assembly: GCF_026170545.1. Taxonomy (NCBI): domain Eukaryota; kingdom Metazoa; phylum Chordata; class Aves; order Piciformes; family Picidae; genus Melanerpes; species Melanerpes formicivorus. The sequence continues at coordinate 31,777,845 of NW_027142353.1, read as the reverse complement.
CAGCAAGGAAAAGCCTTTCTGTCCCCTTCTTTTGTGTTTTCTCACCCCTCTCCACTCATTTGGGTGTGAAGGAGATGGGAGGAGAGCTGTTACCTTCTGATCTCCACCCTAACCCACCTTCCTGATTTCCATCCAGCAAGCAGGTGATGGCCACCTGTTACCTATGAGGACCCAAACCAAGAGCTTCCCTCCTCCCAAATCTCCATTCTCCAGCTCTGAAGCAGCTGAAAGAATCATAGAATGGTCTGGGTTGGAAGGGACCTTCAAAGCTCATCCAGTCCAAGCTCCTCTGCACTCAGCAGAGGACATCCTCAACTAGCTCAGGTTGCCCAGAGCCCTGTCCAACCTCACCTTGAACATCTCCAGGGATAGGGCTACAACCACCTCCATGGGCAACCTGTTCCAGTGTTCCACCACCCTCATGGGGCAGAACTTGTTCCTCACATCCAATCTAAATCTGTTCTGCTCTAGTTGGAAGCCATTGCCTCTCATCCTGTCCCTGCAGGCCTTTGCAAACAGTCTCTCTCCATCCTTCTTGTAGCCCTCCTCCAGGTACTGGCAGGTTGCTCTTAGGTCTCCCTGGAGCCTTCTCTTCTCCAGGCTGAACACCCCCAGCTCCCTCAGCCTGTCCTCAGAGCAGAGCTGCTCCAAGCCCCTGATTATTTTGGTGGCCCTCCAAAGAAGCCAACTCATGAGGCAGCTGCTTTAAATCCCCTTGAGAAGCAAATGCTTTGTGCAGCTGCAGGAGCAGGAGCCCAGCTGGAAGCCAGCTCCACGCTTCCCTTCACGGCTTCGCCTTTCAACTGTTCTGGCAGCCAGGCAGGTTTCTAAGGCACTTTCAAAACATTTCCATGTTGTCTAGCAAAGAGGAATGCAGTGCAAAGGAACAAGTAGGACTAGGGAAGGTCAGGGTGGCCACAGCAAAGCGGCTGCACCCATGGGTGCAGCTTAAACCTGCACTGCAGGAAGGGGAGAGCAGTGGAAGGGTTTTGAGATGAGCTGGGAGGTGTCAGGTGTCATCTGCTGGAGGCTTTTATAGAGCTTGAGTGGAAGCAGTACACCTCACAGTGAAATACTGGAGCAGGGTGTCCAGAGAGGTGGTAGAGGTCCCATCCATGGGGACAGGGAGTCAGAGAATCATGGAATTATGGAATCATAGAATCATGGAATCACAGAATGGTCTGGGTCGGAAGGGACCTCCAAAGGTCATCCAGTCCAGCCCCCTCTGCACTCAGCAGGGACATCCCCAACTAGATCAGGGCCCAGAGCCCTCTTGAGCCTCACCTTGAATATCTCCAGGGATGGGGCCCCAATCACCTCCCTGGGCAACCTGTTCCAGTGTTCCACCACCCTCAGGGTGCAGAACTTGCTCCTTACATCCACTCTAAATCTGCTTTGCTATAGTTTGAAGCCATTGCTTCAGTCAGCAGGGACACCACCTCTCAACTAGACTCAGCTGCTCCAGGCCTCCACTAGGAGGAAGCAATTAAGGTCAAATTTGATGGGGCCCTGAACAACCTGCCCTAGGTGGAGATGTCCCTGCTGAGTGCAGGGGGGTTGGACAAGATGACCTTTGAGGGTCCCTTCCAACCCAATGCAGTTTGTGCTTCTGTTACAAGCAAGGAGGGATGTTTGAAGCCACATGTTGGGTTGAGCCTGCAGGCCTGTCTCATTTTTGTTGGTGGGAGAGGAAAGGGTCATGAACACTCATCTCAATCTAAATACCTAAAGAGAATTGTGGGATCACTTTGGTTGGAAAAGACCTTGAAAATCATCCAGTCCAACCATTACCTTACCCTACCAAGGCTGGTGCTCAATCATGGCCCTCAGCACCACATCTCCACAGTTTTGAAACCATTCCAGGGATGGGGACTCAAGCACCTCCCTGGGGAGCCCATTCCAGTCTTTGAGAACCCTTTCAGTGAAGAGGTTTCTTCTAATACCCAATTCAACCTCCCCTGGGGAGACTTGAGGCCATTTCTTTTTGTTCTCTCATTTGTTACTAGGGTGAAGAGACCAACCCCCACCCTTACACAACCTCCTTACACAGATTTAAATCTTTGTAAGTGCAAACTGATCCAACCTGGCCATGGACATTTGGTCACTTCCCGTGGTCTGTTGGCTGACAAGATCTTCACCCACACAAGTGGGAAGCAGAAATGTGCCCTGTGTGACCCAGCATGCAACAGGGACATCCTTTTGGAGCAGGAGAGACACTCCACAGGAGCAAGAGAAACATCTCATGGAAGCAGACCTGATTTGCAGCCTCCCAGGCTGGCTGCAATCTCCCTACTGTTGAGGTTGGAAGAGGCCTTTGAGATCATCAAGTTCAACCTCTTGCCTAGAGCTCACAATCCCACTACTACTCATGACTTCCCTCCAGGATGCTCTAGCTCAAGACCATTAGGAACTTTTAAGGGTGTAGAAGAGGCAGCAAAACCCAACCCAGCTGGAGGATGAAGCATCTGTTCACGGTGGTGAGCACCAATGGGGTGTGCAGGGGATGTGGTGAGGTAGGGTTGAGGAGGCATTGGAGGACCTTCCCAGCAGCCAGCTGAGCTCCAAAGCAGGGCTGATCAGAGAAAGAGGTGTTGGAGGTGGGAGTTTGGGCTGGAAAAGCACCATGAGCAAGTTCATCTGTCCATCCATCATACCCATGGGCTTCTGTAGGACTCTTCTCCTGCCATCCCCAAGGCTGATGAATAGAGTAGAGTAGAGTAGAGTAGGGTAGAGTAGAGTAGAGTAGAGTAGGGTAGAGTAGAGTAGAGTAGAATAGAATAGAATAGAATAGAATAGAATAGAATAGAATAGAATAGAATAGAATAGAATTAACCAGATTGGAAGAGACCTTTGAGATAATCAAGTCCAACCTATCACCCAACTCATCAACTAAACCATGGCACCAATCCAGTCTCTTCCTAAACACCTCCAGTGATGGTGACTCCACCACCTCCCTGAGCAGCACATTCCAATAGCCAATCACTCTTTCTATGGAGAGCTTCCTCCTAACATCACAGCTGGGGGAGCAGCACCCAAGAGCCACAACTACACAACTGAGGCACCTTCCAGCCTTTCTCCACTCATCTCTGCAACAAGAACTGATGGAGCACAGAAGGCCTTTGGTCTCCAGCTGGGAAGCACTTGGAGAAGACCTGATGCACAGGAGGCTTGCTGGAGCAAGCAGCTGCAAGGAGCTAGACTTGACCTTCTCCACATTGCTTTGGTGTGGAGAAGGCTTTGCTCTGTGGTTTTAGCCATTTGAGTGTTTATTTTTCCCCTCCAGCAGTGGTTGGGGTGGGGATTTCTTTTAGCTCAGCTTCCATTTCCTCTCCACCAAGCACATGTCGATGTCAAGTTGCCCAGGGAGGTGGTGGAAGCCTCATGCCTGGAGGTTTTGAAGGCCAGGCTGGATGTGGCTGTGAGCAACCTGCTGTAGTGTGAGGTGTCCCTGGCCATGGCAGGGGGATTGGAACTGGATAATCTTTGAGGTCCCTTCCAACCCTAACAATTCTACAACTGATGTCTCATCTCTCCTCCTCCACTGACCACAGGGCTTCAGAGCAGAATGGTGATGGAGATGCCAAGCTCCATGTTTTCCTCCAAGCTCCTACATAATCCATCTTTCTAAAGGGTGGTGGTGGTGGTCTGCAAGCTCCAAGTACCTCCCTCAGGAGGATCCTTGGAAAGAATTGCTTGCTTCCTTGCTCATCATGCAGGTCTCCTGTAGCTGGGTGCTGCCATGACCTCCCAAGGAGCAGGAGCTGGCTGCTGGGCCCCAAAAGCACAAGGATCCCATTGTGGTCAATGGTTTTGCTCCCATGAAGGCCTTAAATAGACACAGCAGATGGTGTTAAAATTAAACCCAGCAGCTTGGGCTATGTGTGCTGTGGGCAGGCTGCTTCCCAGCAGACCTGTGCTGGTGGACACTGTGGTTCTGCACTACAGCCAGGGAAGGGATGGAGGAGGTGGGGGGGAGGAGGGGGGCTGTCCACAAAGATGCTGCAGTCTGATGGGACCAACATTCCTCCTTGGTGGGCATCCTCCTCAGCTTTGCTGCTGCTGAGCCTGCTGAAGGTTTTCTGAGAAGTGAAGCTGTTCAATTTTCTGCCAAATGTGGTGAGGCTCTTTGCTGTTTCCTCTTCTGCATCTTCCTCTGGGACTGCCCAGAAGACAGCAAATAAGACTTAAATAAAGCAACAAACAAACAGCACCTCTAAAGTTCTTACTCAAGAGCTGTGTTCAGGGGGCCCTGAGTGTATTGCAACCACAGAAGGTCCTGCAAGATGCAGCTGGGAGGAGAGATGTTGCCCTGAGAGTGGTACTGCTGGAAGGGTTTCCTGCTCTAGCATGGAGGGAGGTTGGATTAGATGATCTTCAAAGGTCCTTTCCACCCCCCACCATGCTGGGATGCTATGAATGGGTTGTCCAGGGAGGTGGCTGGGGTCCCGTCCCTGGGGGTGTTTAAGAGCAGGCTGGATGAGGCTCTGGCCAGCCTGATCTAGTGTGGGGTGTCCCTGCCCATGGCAGGGGGATTGGAACTAGATGATCCTTGTGGTCCCTTCCAACCCTGAATGATACTATGATACTATGATGCTATGATACTATGATGATCTTCAAAGGTCCTTTCCACCCCCCACCATGCTGGGATGCTATGATTCTGTCCTGCATTGATCCTGGCTTGGATTAGATGATCTTCAGAGGTCCTTTCCACCCCCCACCATGCTGGGATGCTATGATTCTGTCCTGCATTAATCCTGGCTTGGATTAGACCTGGTGGCTCAGTTGGTAGTGCACAAGACCCTTAAAGGGAAGGCTGTGAGTTCAAGCCTGCAGTGGGCAGTAGTGTCCTCCCTACTCTAGTCATGAGGTCTGTGGTGACAGGTTGGACTCGATGATCTTTGAGGTCTCTTCCAACCTTAGTGATACTGATACTGACACTGATTCTATCCTGCATCGATGCTGGCTTGGATTAGATGATCTTCAGAGGTCCTTTCCACCCCCCACCATGCTGGGATGCCATAATTCTGTCCTGCATTGATCCTGGTGCCCAAGAGAGCAGGTGAGCACATGTCCTGAAACTAAGTCTTCCTAAAAATAGCAGCAGTGGCCCCTCCATGTGATGGTCCAAGCCTAAAATAGAAGCTGGGGAGAGGCTGCTCTGCAAAGGGCTCATTTCTCTGTGTGCAGAGCTGCTCAAGAGCTGGGCAGGAATGGATCCAACCATGCATGAAGCCCTTGAAGCACCGTGGTGGGACTCAGTGAGCATGGGCAACTGTGTCATGGGGTCCAGATACCCCCCCAAATTCTGTGGGGTTGCTGCTCAATTGCCCTTGAGTGGATTCTGCTCAGGCTCCTCCAGTCATAGGCTGGTTTATGGGAGGGGGTAGCAGGATCCCCACAGCATGCTATGTCTCCCATTCTTTGTCTGTTCCCCACGATGGACACAGCAGATGAGAGCCACGGAGATACTTCAGAGCAAGTCCCCACCAGTGGTGGAGGAAACCCATTTGAAAGTTGTTTTCTGGGTCATTATTCTTGCTCTCAGCTCTCAGCAGCAAGGCCACAGGGACCTGTGCAGGGTCCCACCCTGGAATCCTTTTGTTTCCAAAAAATACTTGTTCTCAATATGGGGCTTGTGAGTTCACTTCCTTCCCCTCCTGCTCCAAAATAACCTTTGTGTTGTCAGGGAGATTCACAGCATCACAGAATCCCAGCATGGTGAGGGTGGGAAGGGACCTCTGGAAATCATCCAGTCCAAACCCCCTCCTAAAGCAGGGGCACCCACAGCAGCTTGCCCAGGAGCAAAACGGCATGGGGGTGGGGAGGGGGTGGGAGGGTAGAAACTCTCCAGAGACTTCACCACCAGTCTGGGCAGCCTGCTCCAGAGCTCTAGCACCCTCAGAACAAAGAACTTTCTCCTCATACTCAAATGGAACCTCCTGGATTCCAGTCTGTGCCCCTTGCCTCTTATTGCCGTTGTCCCTGGGCAGCACTCAGCAGATGCCAGCCCCAGCCTCTTGCACCCCCACAGCCCCTTCAGCTCTTGCTGAGCATTGCTCAGCTCCCCTCTGGGGCTGCTCTTCTGCAGGCTCTCAGCCCCAGGGCTCTCAGCCTTTACTCCTCACAGAGCTGCTCCAGGCCCTCCAGCATTTTTGTACCCTCTGGTGGACTCTCTCCAGCAGTTTCCAGTCTCTCTTGAACTGGGGAGCCCGGAACTGGACCCAGGACTCCAGATGTGACCTCACTAGGGCAGAGAAGAGTGGGAGGAGAACTTCCTTCAACCTGCTGCTGGCTACACTTAAAGCACCCAGTTCACCCTGAGATGACCCAGGGGATGGAGACTGGAGGGCAGATGGACCCCAGAAACCCACAGCTCCCTGTGGATGGCAAGAGGTGGGGGATGTTCCTTGTCCAGCTCAGCCCAGGAAGCAGGAGATTTGCTCAGCTGCAGACTGCCCAGAGAGGGCTGGAAGAGCACACAAGCAATGCCAGGATGAGTCCAGCTCATACATGGTGGTCTACTTGGACTTCAGCAAGGCCTCTGACACCATCCCCCACAGCAAACTGCTGGCTAAGCTGTCAGCCCATGGCTTGAACCACAACACTCTGTGGTGGATTAGGAACTGGCTGGAGGGCCGAGCCCAGAGAGTGGTGGTGAATGGTGCCACATCCAGCTGGCAGCCAGGCACCAGTGGTGTCCCCCAGGGATCAGTGCTGGGCCCCATCCTCTTTAACATCTTCATTGATGATCTGGATGAGGGGTTCGAGTCAGTCATCAGCAATTTTGCAGATGTCACCAAGTTAGGAGCAGATGTTAGTCAGTTAGAGGGTGGAAAGGCTCTGCAGAGGGACCTCGACCGACTGGACAGATGGGCAGAGTCCAACAGGATGGCATTCAACAAGTCCAAGTGCCAGGTGCTGCACTTTGGCCATGGCAATCCCATGCAGAGCTACAGGCTGGGGTTGGAGTGGCTGGAGAGCTGCCAAACAGAGGGACCTGGGGGTGCTGATTGACAGCTGCCTGAACATGAGCCAGCAGTGTGCCCAGGTGGCCAAGAAGGCCAATGGCATCCTGGCCTGCATTAGGAATAGTGTGGCCAGCAGGAGCAGGGAGGTCATTGTGCCCCTGTACTCTGCTTTGGTTAGGCCGCACCTTGAGTGCTGTTCAGTTCTGGGCCCCTCAGTTTAAGAAGGACATCGAAACACTTGAGCGTGTCCAGAGAAGGGCAACAAGGCTGGGGAGAGGCCTTGAGCACAGCCCTGTGAGGAGAGGCTGAGGGAGCTGGGGTTGCTTAGCCTGGAGAAGAGGAGGCTCAGGGGTGACCTCATTGCCCTCTACAACTACCTGAAGGGAGGTTGTAGCCAGGAGGGGGTTGGTCTCTTCTCTCTAGCGACCAGCACCAGAACAAGAGGACACAGTCTCAAGCTGCGCCAGGGGAAGTTTAGGCTTAAAGGTGAGGAGAAAGTTCTTCACTGAGAGAGTTGTTTGCCATTGGAATGTGCTGCCCAGGGAGGTGGTGGAGTCACCATCCCTGGAGGTGTTCAAGAGGGGACTGGACGTGGCACTTGGTGCCATGGTCTAGTCATGAGGTCTGTGGTGACAGGTTGGACTCAATGATCCTTGAGGTCTCTTCCAACCTTGGTGATACTGTGATGGCCCCCTGGAGACAGCCATCTACATTAACATTTCAAAGGGTTGAGAACCTCCCCAGAACCCTCTTTAGACCCCAAACTGAACACATTCCTGTCTGGATGAGCAGATGAGGATGCAGCACTATACCTTCACAACAACCCAACAACACTCCCTGGGGACCCATCATGCTTCCTGCCCTTTGGAATTATGTTGGTGGAATCCTCTTGCTCCCAAATCATCCCTCAGCAGCTTCCCCCCAAGGATACAAACCCTGTTAGAAGCAGACCAACAGAAGGTCCACTTAAATTCTCCCTAAATATCAGAGAACCATTTAGGTTGGAAAAGACCTTTAAGATCATGGAGTCCAACCACAAACCCAATGCTGCCAAGTCCACCACTCAACCATGTCTCTGAGCACAACATCTGCAGGAATTTTGAGCATCTCCAGGGGTGGTGAGAGAAATGCAGATTTGGTGGATGGACTGCTCAGTGGGTAAAGAATTGGCTGGATGGCCACACCCAGAGAGTGCTGCTCAATGGCTTGAAGTCCAGATGGAGAGCAGTGCCAAGTGGTGTCCCTCAGGGGTCTGTGCTGGGACCTGTGCTGGTTAATATTTGTATCAATGCCACAGAGAGCAGGATCCAGGCACCATCAGCAGTGTGCAGGTGGCACCAAGCTGAGTGGGGCTGTGGATCCACCAGAGGGGCAGGATGGCATCCAGAGGGACCTGGACAGGCTGGAGAGGTGAAGCCCAGGTGAACCTCAGGAGATTCCACAAGAGCAAGTGCAGGGCTCTGCCCATGGGCTGGAACAATCCTCACTATCAATACAGACTGGGGGAGGAGGGGATGGAAAGCAGCCCTGAGGAAAAGGCCTTGGGGGTGCTGGGGGGGGAGAAGCTGGACAGGAGCAGGCAGTGTGAGCTTGCAGCACAGAAGGCCAAGGGCAGCCTGGGCTGCAGCCAAAGCAGCGTTGGCAGCAGAGCCAGAGAGGTGATTCTGCCACTTTGCTCTGCTCTGGGGAGACCTCACCTGGAGTGCTGTGTGCAGGTCTGGAGCCCTCAGCACAGGAAGGACCTGGAGCTGCTGGAGCAGGTCCAGAGGAGGGCCAGGGAAATGCTCAGGGGGTTGGAGCAGCTCTGCTCTGAGGCCAGGCTGAGGGAGCTGGGGGTGTTCAGCCTGGAGAAGAGAAGGCTCCAGGGAGACCTAGCAGCATCCTGCCAGTACCTGAAGGGGGCTACAAGAAGGCTGCAGAGAGACTGTTTGCAAAGGCCTGCAGGGACAGGACAAGAGGCAATGGCTTTAAACTGGAGCAGAGCTGAGTTAGATTGGATGTGAGGAACCAGTTCTGCACCATGAGGGTGGTGGAACACTGGAACAGGTTGCCCAGGGAGGTGGTTGAGGTCCCCATGCCTGTAGATATTCAAGGTGAGGCTGGACAGGGCTCTGGGCAACCTGAGCTAGTTGAGGATGTCCCTGCTGAGTGCAGAGGGGATTGGATTGGATGACCTTTGGAGGTCCCTTCCAAGCCAGACCACTGCATGATTCTATGGTGACTCCACAACTGCCTTGGGTAGGGACCCTGCCGAGGATGGATGCATTTCAGCTGCTCCTTTTCACAATCTGTCCTATCAACCAAGCTCAATTTTCTTGTATTTTCCCATATTTTCTCATTTAAAAGACCAATTAACCCCAAAATAGCTTTATGAGCCCTATCCTGCAACCTGCAGCTGACCATGACTGGATTGGGGTCAGTGCAACAGGAGAGGTGGGGAGCTTGCTCCACAGGAGTTTCCCTTAGAGAGATGCAGGCTGATGGTTGGTTCTCCGGACTGGATGTATCTGTTTCATGGAATCATGGAATGGTCTGGGTTGGAAGGCACCTCCAAAGATCATCTAGTTCAATCCCCCAACCAGGAGGAAGGGGAGGCACTTGCCTCCTCATGTCCAAACCTTGATAGCCCTCCCCTGAGAAGTAAGACCAGCTGAAGGGCTCACTCCCATCTGGTGTCCTTGTCAGGAGGCCAATATTGTTATCTAGGGCCTGGCTGCTGCTTCTCAGTTGGATCTTGGACAACACATTTAAAATAACTCTCCCACCACTCCCACCTCCTAAAGGTCACAGTTCAGGATTCATCTGGAGTCTCTCAGGCCACTTTCTTGGCTTGGGATTGCTAATGGCACCAATGTGGAGCAAAAGTCTGGAGGCTCTAGGTGTGCCCTCTCAGTGCTGGAGACCCCTTGGCCAGGAGTGGGGCTTGACACCAGGACCACATTCAGCATCCTTGGTGAGCTGGGGATGTAGCTCTCATCCAGACTTGTCTAAAGAGATGCCAATTCCTCCAGGTCAAATGGTTAACTGCTTGCAAATCTGCTTCTGGCTCTTGGCCAAGCAGGCTTGGGAAGTCCAGGTTTGCAAAACAAGCTCTGGAGGCAATGGTGTTTATTTGACCAACTCATGCAGTTGGTCCTGGGGTTGGTTTTTTGCCAAGACAAGTCCCTGGATCAAAGGAAAGGGTTTCCAAGCTAAACAGAAGTGGAGTCATTGAGTGTTGATGAAGTGAGTGTTGGTCAGGTCATCTCCAAATGTGCCTGAGGAGCAGCAGATGTGGAGGAAAGGAGAGAGGGAAGGGGAAGAGGAATTATGAAATCATAGAATCACAGAATGCATTGGGTGGGAAGGGACCCTCAGAGGTCATTTTGTGCATCCCCCCTGCACTCAGCAGGGACATCCTCAACTAGATCAGGTTGCTTGAGGCTCCATCAAGTTTGACTTTGAATGTCTTCAGGGATGAAGCCTCCACCACATCTCTGGGCAACCTGTTCCAGTGTCTCACTACCCTCCCTGTGCAGAGCTTCTCCTGATGTCCAACCTAAATCTGTCCTGCTCCAGTTCCAAACCATTGTCTGTCATCCTCTCACCCCAGGCCCTTCTGAGCAGTCCCTCCCCAGCCTTCCTGCAGGTCCCCTTCAGATCCTGAAACGCAGCTCTAAGGTCTCCCTGGAGCCTTCTTTTCCCCAGGCTGAACAGCCCCAGCTCCCCCAGCCTGTCCTCAGAGCAGAGGTGCTCCAACCCCCTCATTTTTGTGGACCTCCTCTGGACCTGCTCTGTCTCTGTCTCTCTTGTGTTGGGGTCCCATATTTGGACCCAGCCCTGCAGGTGAGGTCTCCCCAGAGCAGAGCAGAGGGGCAGGATCCTCTCTCTCCAGCTCTGGCCAAGCTGCTTTGGATGCAGCCCAGGCAGGTTGTGCAACCTCCATTCTTGAAGGCCTTCTAGAAACTGTTCCAGCATGGGCAGGTTGTGCAACCTCCATGCTTGAAGGCCTTCTAGAAACTGTTCCAGTATGGGCAGGTTGTGCAACCTCCATGCTTGAAGCCTTCTAGAAACTATTCCAGCATGGGCAGGTTGTGCAACCTCCATGCTTGAAGGCCTTCTAGAAACTGTTCCAGCATGGGCAGGTTGTGCAACCTCCATGCTTGAAGGCCTTCTAGAAACTGTTCCAGCATGGGCAGGTTGTGCAACCTCCATGCTTGAAGCCTTCTAGAAACTATTCCAGCATGGGCAGGTTGTGCAACCTCCATGCTTGAAGGCCTTCTAGAAACTGTTCCAGTATGGGCAGGTTGTGCAACCTCCATGCTTGAAGGCCTTCTAGAAACTGTTCCAGCATGGGCAGGTTGTGCAACCTCCATGCTTGAAGCCTTCTAGAAACTATTCCAGCATGGGCAGGTTGTGCAACCTCCATGCTTGAAGGCCTTCTAGAAACTGTTCCAGCATGGGCAGGTTGTACAACCTCCATGCTTGAAGGCCTTCAAGAAACTGTTCCAGCATGGGAAGGTTGTGCAACCTCCATTCTTGAGCTGCCCCTGCCATGACCAGGATGTTAGAGGGAAACCTCTTGAGGTCCCTTCTAACCTGAGTTACTTCTCCTCTGCTCAGAGAATCCCAGAATACCAGGATCAGGCTGAAGGTGCTGAGACATGGCAGTAAAGGAGCAGCACCATGGCCTGCTCTGTTGTAGATCCACTGTGCTGAGCCCTAAGCCTCCTGTCTCAAACTGGGTGAGTGCCAGGGAGTGTTGCTGCCACCAGGAGATAACCAGGGCCATTTTTGTTTGTTAGCTGCCACCTGAATCTCACCCTGCAAGCTCTCACCAAAGCCAGCAAGTGGTGCTTAGCTTGGTGGCTCTTAGTATGACATCGTGCCAGGGATTGGAGGCATCCGTAGGAAGACCTCACTGCCTCTTGCCAACATGATCCTTCCATTTACCACTACTGCTTCCTCACAGTCTCTGAACTATGTCTTGGCATCTTGTACCTCATTTAATATGAGGATGTGTCAGGCTTAGAGATCTAGTGACCAAAGGGGCCTTTGACACATGGCAGAGGGTCTCCTGCTGAGCAAGAAAGATCTTAGAATCATAGAATCGCAGAATTGTCAGGGTTGGAAGGGACCTCAAGGATCCAGTTCCAACCCCCCTGCCATGGCCAGGGACACCTCACACCAGATCAGGTTGCTCACAGCCACCTCCAGCCTGGCCTTCAAAACCTCCAGGCATGAGGCTTCCACCACCTCCCTGGGCAACCTGTGCCAGTGTCTCACCACCCTCATGGGCAAGAACGTCTTCCTAACTTCCAATCTGAATCTACCCACTTCCAGTTTTGCTCCATCCCCCCCAGTCCTGTCACCCCCTGACACCCTCAAAAGTCCCTCCCCAGCTTTCCTGTAGCCCTCTGCAGATACTACAAGAAAGATGGTGAGGTCTTGCTCTTCCTTCCAGCAGTTTGGGCTGGTCTTTTTGGAAAGCAGAACTTGAGCTGGCCTTGTCTGGGCTGCAAAGTGAATGGGTGGAAGCTAGTCACCAGGAGATACTTCCCAGTTTGTTCCAGGTCAAAGCCCTGGGCATATAGTGAGAGTTGGACCATGCCAAGGTCTGCTGTGGATGAGACCCCTCCTAGAGTATCATGTGCATCTCTGGAGGCCTCAGCACAGACAGGGACCTGTTGGAGCAGGGCCAGAGGAGGCCACAGCCATGCTGGGAGGGCTGGAAGCCCTCTGCTGTGAGGCCAGGCTGAGAGTTGGGGTTGTTCAGCCTGGAGAAGAGAAGGCTCCAGGGAGACCTTCTGGTGGCCTTGCACCCAAAGAGAAAATTGTTGACAGACTTTAGATGAGGGCCTGTTGGGGCAGGCCAAGAGGGGATGGTTTGGAACTCAAAGAAGGAGATTCAGACTGGAGAGAAGGAAGATATGTTTGACACTGAGGGTGGTGAGAGCCTGTCCCAGGTTGCCCAGAGAGGTGAGATATGCTCCATACCTGGAACCATTCCAGGTCAGGTTGTGTGGGACTGTGAGCAGATGTCCCTGCTGACTGCAGGGGGGCTGCAGTGAATGACCTTTAATGTCCCTTTGAACCCAAACCATTCAATGATTCTAAGGTACCTGTTGGAAACAGATGATTGGTTTTCTCCCTTTCTATATCTGTCCAACCCCTCATGGTGTAGCCTGGACAGGAGCTGGGGCACAGGGCACAATTCCCACCGGGCTAGGTGTTCAGAGCCAAGTTGGACAGAGCCTTGAGCATCCTGGTCCAGTGGAAGGTGTCCCTGCTCATGGCAGGAGGGTTGGAATTAGATGATCTTTAAAGTCCCTTCCAACCAAAACCATTCTATGGTTCTCTGATTAGCAGATTGAAGGACACCCTGGACATGGGTGACTATGACTTTACCATCCAGCTGGTAGCTGTGATGAAAATTGATCCACAGACTCATGTGGAAACATCAACTCACCTCACCACACAGGGATTTATCTCTTCCTGGTTAGAAAGCACCATGAGGAAGACCCTTCCCTTAGGCTAAGTGCCTGCAGGTGTTTCCTGGTGCGTCCAGCCAGGTTCTCCCCTTCCAATGTGTCATCCATGGGGTGACCATGGAAAAGCCTTGCTTGGAGCCACAGTGAGAACCTTTGGGGCTCTGTGATTTTGTTTTGATTCAGAATCAATAGACCATCTGATAAGAAAAAGCCCAGGAATAAATATTTGGAGGAGCAAAGGAAGTGGATGGAGATCTGCCTTCAGATAGGAGGCCACCAGGGAGAGGGATTGCCTCCCTTCCAGTTTCCATAGGAGTGAGTCACTCACCTTCCTGTGGCAGGAGGAGAGCCTCATGTTTGCCTGGAGCCCTATGGATTGGCTGTCCACCAACCTTTCCTTTGTAGTGAAGCAGCTATTTGGGGATACAGTGGCCTGCTTCTGCCTATGGGTCCCAGGGGATCAGCAGTGTGGGCTGGGGAATCCCCAGCACAGCAGTGGTCATGGAATCAGAGTGGGTTGGGCTGGAAAAGATCTTTAAAGGTCATCCAGTCTACCCCCCCTGTACTGAGCAGGATATCTTCAACTAGATCAGGTTGCTCAGAGCCTCATCCAACCTGACTATGGATCCTCCACCCCACTTGTGCTCCACCATGAAGTCAACAACTTGGAGTTGTTCAGTGATTGGCAAGAGGAAATGGCCCTCAAGCTGCACCAGGGGAGGTTTGGGTGGACATGAGGAACAATTTCTTCCTTTTGGGGGGTGTTAAGGCCTGGTCCAGGCTGCCCAGAGCAGTGGTGGAGTCTCCATCCCCGGAGGGGTTTCAGAGCCACGGAGATGTGGTGATGAGGGCCATGGTTTGGTAATGACTTGGCAGTGTTGGGTTAATGGTTGGACTTGATGGTGTTGAAAGTCTCTTCCAACCAAAACAGTTGTGTGGTTCTGTGATTAGTCAGCAGAGCAACCTCTGCATGACCTCACAGTAACCAGAGTGACAAATCTGTGGTCACCTTCACAGGCCAGCAGCAAGTGGGACACAGTCATCTCACACTGATATGGTTTTAGGGCTTCTGGGGGACCTGTTGGCAGGCTGGGAGGTGTCCTCTGCCCCAAAACTCATCTCCCACAGTAACCCTAATCCCCAGCTGGGCAGTGTGACGGGGTGAAAGGGCAGGAGGATGGGACCAGCTTCCCCAGCACTCAAGGCATGAGGTCTGCACCAAGCTTGGGCCTTTTCCTAGATGTCCATGAGGTCTGTGATGGGTAGAGAGCAGCACCACAGCTGTAGGGGTTGCTCTGGAGGAAGGTGTCCTTGCTCTGGGACTCAGGGTGGAAGCAGTGATACCCTCGGTCATAGAACCACAGAACTCACCTGTTCCAACTCCCCTGCAGTGACCAGGGACATCCCCAACTAGATCAGGCTGCTCAGGGCCCCACCAAGTTTGACCTTGAATATCTCCAGGGGTGGGAGTCAGCATCCCTGAAAGTGTCCAAGAAAGGCTTGGCTGTGGCACTTGGAGCCATGATTTAGTTGTCAGGAGGTGTTAGGTATTAGGTCATAGGTTGGACTTGATGATCTCTGAGGTCTTTTCCAAGCTGGTTGATTCTGTGATTCTATGATTCCATACCATCCCTGAGCCTGTGCCTCAGTTTCCCCATCTCTTAAGGTGGCTATGGAGCCAGAGGAATCATAGAATACAATGGGTTGGAAAGAATCCTCAAAGATCATCTTGACCTTTAAAAGTCACCTGTTCCAACTCCTCTGCAGTGAGCAGGGACATCCCCAGCTAGATCAGGCTGCTCAGGGCCCCAAGTTTGACCTTGAATATCTCCAGGGGTGGGGCCTCCACCACCTCCCTTGGCAACTTGTTGCAGTGTTCCACTCCCTTCATAGTAAAGAAGTTCTTCCTAATGTCCAGCTCCTTCCTAAGGTCCTGCCCTCATGTCTGTGCATGCTTACTGTCCATACTGGTTGCTCACCACCATCCCTGAGACTCAGTTTCCCCTTCTGTTAAAGGTGACCATGGACCCAGGAGAATCATAGAATGCATTGGGTTGGAAGGGACCCTCAAAGATCATCTTGTCCAACTCCCCTGCAGTAAGCAGGGACATCCCCAACTAGATCAGGCTTCTCAGAGCCCCATCAAGCCTGACTTTGAATGTTTCCAGGGGTGGGGCCTCCACCACTTCTCTGGGCAACCTGTTGCGGTGTTCCCCCCCCCCCCATAGTAGAGAGCTTCCTAACATCCAGCTCCTTCCTAAGGTCCTGCCCTCATGTCTGTGTATGCTCAACACCATCCCTGAGCCTGTGCCTCAGTCTCCCCACCTGCTAAAGGTATGGAGCAGGTAGCACAGCTCCACAACTCCTCAAGAGCCCAGAGCCAAGCCATGCCTGGAGAAAGAAGCAGCATGATTTAATGAGGTTGGCTAATTACATTTCCACAACCTTTTCCTGATGTTTACAGCAGCCAGGGAATCATTGTCCAAATTTCCATACTTTGCTCCTCCCCACTTTTGAGGAGCAACCTAAGAAAATGGAGTGACAGAAGCAGGACTGAGGCTCTGCTGTGGTCTGGATACCACCACTGTGGCCTCTGTGAACCCCAGGAGATGCTCTACAGGGAGGGTGGAGCTGCTGGTGACTTCATCTCCCAGTGCTGCTCCACCGCGAGCTGGTGAGGCCTCAAAGGATGGTAGGCACCTTGGAGTAGGTGGAAGGGGGTTCCCTGTGGGGGTGGGTGCAGGATTCCAGAGGATCCCTGAGGGATATGGCAAGGGAGAAACTTGTTGACTTCAGAGCACATTGGCTATGGATGAAGTCAACTCCTTGCCAAGTGGAGGAAATGAGACATCCCTTGGCTGCTGGTGGAGCAAACAAAAGGCTCAGTAAATGCTGAGGAGCATGGGGAGAGCAAGGGGTGCTCAGGGTGAGGCACCCCTGTGTCCTCCATCCCTGCTCCATGATAGCAGGTCCTGAGTGGCTTTCTGCCTCATTGTTGGGGACTCACTGCCAGGAGACCTTTGGCACATCATGGAGCAGCTGGAGAACTGCAGCTGGGGGCATCATGTGCAATCTCCACTCCAAGTCTGACCTTCTGGACCTCCACTCCAAGTCTGCTTCAAGCCTGATGTTAACCAAGGTCAGGTTATACCAAAGAGAGGCTTCACTGTCTCCAAAGATGGAGATTTTCCTGACCTCTGGGCCACCACCCAAGGTTTGATTACCCTTTGGGAACTTTTTTCTTGCATCTAATGGAAGTTTCCCTATTTGCAGCCTGTGACACTGCTTCTTGTCACATCACTGGGCATCTCCATCTCCATCCTCTCCTTCTCCATCATCTCCATCTCCACACAGCAGGAAGCTGCAGGCCTCAATAAAAGCCCCCTTGGCTCTTTCCTCTCCTGTTGCACATCCATCTCTCAGCCTCTCTTTCCATGCCCTGAGTTCCAACTTGAAGACCCCACTGGGCACTTCTGCCACTCTCTGGCTGGTACTGGAGAGACCCAAACTTGAGCCACTGCTCAGATGTGGTCTCACCAGAGCCAAAGAGTGCAGGAATCACTGCCCTGGTCCTGCTGCCTGTACTCTGTAAATCCCCATTTCTGATTTGGATCACAGGCTCACAGGATATTAGGGTTTGGAAGGGACCTCTGGATATCATTGAGTCCAACCCCCCTGACAGAGCAGGACCATAGAATCCAGCACAGGCCACTCAGGAACACATCCAGATGGGGCCTGGAAGTCTCCAGAGAAGGAGACTCCACAACCTCTCTGGACAGCCTGCTCCAGGGCTCTGTGACCCTCCCAGTGAAGAAGTTCCTCCTCATGCTGAGGTGGAACCTCCTGTAATGTAGTTTATATCTATTGCCCCTTGTCCCATTGCTCCCCTTGGGAGAAACTTGTGCCCAGCAACTGAGGTGACCACAAACTGAGGTCTTGAGCAACCTGGTCTAGTGGAAAGTGTCCCCACCAATACCAGGGGTTTGGAACTAGATGATTCTTAAAGCCCCTTCCCACCCAAACCATTCTGTGAATATATGAACTGCTTCCATCTGCTCACCCCTTCCCATCCTGTCACACAAGGCCATCAGGTCCCAGAGGCAGGATCCAACGCTTGTCCTTGTTGAACCTTTTCAGGTCCCTCCAGCAACCCTGCCTTCAGCAAGTCAACCTTGCTCCCCAGCCTGGTTTTATTCCCAGACTTGCTGAGCATTCTCATAGAATCACAGAACTGTCAGGGTTGGAAGGGACCTCAAGGATCACCCAGTTCCAGCCCCCTGCCATGGGCAGGGACACCTCACACTACATCAAGTTGCTCACAGCCACATCCAGCTTGGCCTCAAAAACCTCCAGGGATGAGGCTTCCACCACCTCCCTGTGCAACCTGTGCCAGTGTCTCACTACCCTCATGGGGAAGAACTTCTTCCTCACATCCAATCTGAATCTCTCCACTTCTAGTTTTGTTCCATTCCCCCCAGTCGTATCACTCCCTGACACCCTAAAAAGTTCCTCTCCAGCTTTCTTGTAGACCTCCTAAGATACAGGAAGGCCACAAGAAGGTCTCCTCTCTGGGGACTTTCAAAGCCAAGCTGGGCATGTTCCTGTGTGACCTGCCCTAGGTGATGCTGCTTTGGCAGGGGGGTTGGATTAGATGATCTCTGGAGATCTCCTCCAACCCCGAACATTCTGTGATTCTCCATCCCATCATGGAGATGGTTATAAGAGTAATGTAGGTTATTGAAAGAGCATTTGAGCATGCCCTGGTCCTCCAGCCCTCACTGAAGCATGCATGGGAGGTTGCCAGAAGTGCAGCTGCAGTGGGAGATTTAGGGCCCAGAGCAGAAACTTGGTTAACTCTTGACAGCCCTTCTCCTCCCAGCTCTCTGATTTCACAGGATCACAGTGTCACAGTACATTGGAGGTAGGAAGGGACCTCAAGAGATCATGCGGTCCAACCCCCCTGCCAAAGCAGCATCACTTATATGGTATTCCACACAGGAATGCATCCAGGTGGCTTTGGAAAGTCTCCAGAGAAGGAGACTCCACAACCTCCTTGGGCAGCCTGCTCCAGGGCTCTGGCACCCTCACACCAAAGAAGTTTCTCCTCATGTTCAGCTGAAACCTTCTGTTTGCTTCTCAAATTGTTCATCAGCAGGCAAAAGAGAAGAAAACTCATCAGGAGTTTGCAGTTGGCTCTAAGAGGAGTTTCCTCCTCCTCAGCCATGTGTGCCAAGGTCTTGTGGGGTCAGCTGGGCACTGCTCACACTTAGGGCTGCCTCCCTGCTGCCAGCTCCTTATCTGAAGGCTTCTCCTCACAGGATGGTGGCCCTGAGTCCTGTCCCACCAGCATGGCCTTGCAGTGTTGGGCCAAAGGTTGGACTAGATGATCTTGAAGGTCTCTTCCAACCAAATATACTCTGTGGTTGCATGAAACATCAGCTGCCTCCTGCCCCCTCAGCCTCTGGGCATTCCTTGCCTGCCACCATCCCAAGCACCACCCAAATGTCACAGTATCACAGTATCACAGTATCACCTGTCAGTTGTGGACATCTTGTCCTTCTGCTATGGTTCAGTGCCTATGACAGTGCCGATGGGTGTTCCTTGGTTGGAAATGGCTCTTCCCTGACTCTGAGAAGGGTTCAGAGAGCATGGATTCAACTGCAGACCCTCTCCAGAGATGAGGTTAGAGTTAGGGCTGGGGTGAGGGTTAGGGCAGGGGTTAGGCAATGCTCCCTAGGGAGATCCAGTATTTTGTGGAGGTCCCACACAGATGCATTACTTCAGAAGGGGATGGCCCCTGGCCCTCAACACTCACATCACTTTTGGGGTTGGCCTGTCCTGATTTCCTCAGCCTTGGTTGTCCCTATAAACACCCACAGGGGCCTCTCAGGTCAAATTCATCTCCTGAAGGCATCATCTCAAGACACATTGCATCTTCATGGCCAGCTTTTAGAAGTCAGCATCGAGGACACATTCCTGTGCCACTCAAGGACATCCTCCTTTGGGGTCCCTGTGCAAGGGCTGGAGCAAGGTGCCCCAAAGAAGACAGTGATGTAGAGCTTTGAGGAGTGGGACAAAGGCAAGCCATGGAGGGCTGACAAAAACATGGGCAAGGCAAAGGGCTCAGAGGGGAAGATTGATCCAAGGCACTGCCCAGCTCTGGTTAATGCCTTTTGCAACAGGAAAAGGGACCTTCAGGAGAGGAAAAGTGCTCCCACATCCTGGCAAGGACAACCTTCACCCCTGGGCAGTGTTTCCTTCCTGGCTTTGGCTGCTGAATCCAACTTGCTTGCGGCATGGGGATGCTCTGTGCCTACAAAGTTCACCTCGGCTGCTGCAGCCATGGAGGCTACTCATGTCCCATAGCCATTAACTCATATCCCAGATGCTCTTCAGGAGCCAGGAGCTGGGGGTGTTGATGGCAGAAGACTGCTCAGGGCGTTCCCTTGCTGCAGGGCTTCCCCATCCTGTCCCAGCATGAGTTCGAGGCTGCTGAGATCAGCAAACTGAGCTAGGCACAGCCAATGAATCAGAGGTTCTCCTCAATGCAGCCAACTCTATATAATATTTTGGGGGAAGTTTGGGCATGTAGAAAAGCAAAACACCAGCTGTGCAACTTGTCCATGAAGAAAGAAGTAGAAAGCAGGGATGGAAAATCTTGAATTCCATGGCTGGATGCACAAAATGGTTAGAAGGACAAAATCCTCACTATCAATACAGACTGGGGGAGGAGGGGATGGAAAGCAGCCCTGAGGAAAAGGCCTTGGGGGTGCTGGGGGGGGAGAAGCTGGACAGGAGCAGGCAGTGTGAGCTTGCAGCACAGAAGGCCAAGGGCAGCCTGGGCTGCATCCAAAGCAGCGTTGGCAGCAGAGCCAGAGAGGTGATTCTGCCACTTTGCTCTGCTCTGGGGAGACCTCACCTGGAGTGCTGTGTGCAGGTCTGGAGCCCTCAGCACAGGAAGGACCTGGAGCTGCTGGAGCAGGTCCAGAGGAGGGCCAGGGAAATGCTCAGGGGGTTGGAGCAGCTCTGCTCTGAGGCCAGGCTGAGGGAGCTGGGGGTGTTCAACCTGCCAGTACCTGAAGGAGGCTACAGGAAGGATAGAAAGAGACTGTTTGCAAAGGCCTGCAGGGACAGGGGCAATGGCTTCAAACTAGAGCAGAGCAGATTTTGGAGGTCCCTTCCAGCCTGGACCATTCTGTGGTTCTGTGATTTAGAGGCCATCCAGTCCAACCTCCAGCAGTCATCATGGATACCATCAACTAGAGCAGGTTGCTCAGAACCCCAGACAACCTGAACTGCAATGGTTACAGGGATGGGACATCTTCCACCTCTCTGGGCATCAAGTGATGGGAGTCTCACCATCCTCAACACAAAACATTTCTTCCTTCCATTCAGTCTGAATCTTTTAGTTTCAAACCATCACTCCTTGTCCTGTCACAACAGGCCCTGCTAAAATAATTTATCCCATCTTTCTGGGGGTACTGGAAGGTCACAAGAAAGCCTCCCTGGAGCTTTCCCTTCTCCAGAATCCCCAACTCTCCCAGCCTGGCTGGGCTTCCAGCTCTCCCAGCATGGCTGTGGCCTCCTCTGGCCCTGCTCCGGCAGGTTCCTGTCTGTGCTGTGCTGAGGCCTCCAGAGCTGCCCCAGCACTGCAGGTGAGGTCTGAGCAGAGCACAGCAGAGGGGCAGAATCCCCTCCCTGCCCCTGCTGCCCACACTGCTGGGGATCAGCCCAGCACAGGGCTGGCTCTGGGCTGGCAGTGCTCAGTGCTGGCTCATCTCCAGCTTTTCACCCCCAAGTGCTTCTCTCTGGGCTTCATGGCACATTTTCACTCACATAAGCACTGGCCAGGTCCAACTCTTCTTCTGAGCTTTATCAAGCCATGCATCTCCAGATGTGCATCTCCTTCCTCTCTGTGGGCTGAAGGGCAGGGTAAGGCTCATGTGTGTGCCTCTGCCTGCTGGGACTTTCCAGATGATGAGATGCACATCAGTCAGAGGGCAAAGTAAAAGGATTAAACCTTTCATGGTGTTAAAAAAACACACACACAAAAAAAAGCACAACAAAACAAAACCCACCAAATGAAAACCCTTGTTTCATTTCCCCTATGACTCAGAGATGAAAACTCACTCTCCAGAGTGGTGATTATGTAAGAGTGGGCTTGGTAAGTGGATCCTGCTGTTTGCTACCGTAACCTGCCAACACTTCCCGGAGAACAACCCTGCACAGCACCAGCAGTGAGCTGGGAGCAGGAAAGGCAAATTTCTCTGGAGAAACAGCAGCTCCATCTCTGGAGACGTTCAAAACCCACCAGGATGTGCTCCTGTGTGACCTTCTCTAGGTGAACCTGCCTTGGCAGGGAGGTGGTTGGGGTCCCATCCCTGGAGATATCTGAAGGGGTCCGACAAGAAAGCTGGGGAGGGACTTCTTAGGTGTCAGGTAATTATAGGACTGGGAGGAATGGAACAAAAATAGAAGTGGAGAGATTGAGATTGGATGTTAGGAAGAAGTTCTTCCCCATGAGGGAGGTGAGAGACTGGCACAGGTTGCCCAGGAAGGTGGTGGAAGCCTCATGCCTCATGGTTTTGAAGGCCAAGCTGCAGGTGGCTGTGAGCAACCTGCTGTAGTGTGAGGTGTCCCTGCCCATGGCAAGGGGTGGAAATGAATGATCCTTGAAGTGCTTTCCAACTCTGACAATTCTATGACTCTGTGATATTCAAGGTGAAGCTCAACAGGGCTCTGGGCAACCTGATGTAGTTGAGGATGTCCCTGCTGACTGCAGAGGGGGATGGACTGGATGAGCTTTGGAGGTCCCTTCCAGCCCAGACCATTCCAGGATTCTGTTGGATTTGATGATTTCCAGAGGTCCTTTCCAACCCCTCCCATTCTCTGATACTTTCCAGTGTGGAGGGGTTGGCTTTCTCCTTGTGATGTGTAAACCCAGCAGCTCTTCAACCAGCACACCTGAGCCTGAGTTTGTTTAGTGCGACTGAGAAGTTGTTGATAGGAGGACAATGAAGCTGGTGACAGTTCCGGTGAGCAAGGAGGAGTGTTGGAGGCAGCTGGGGTTGCTCAGTCTGGAGAAAAGGAGGCTGAAGGGAGACCTCATTACTCTCTACAATTTCCTCAAAGGAGGATGGAGCAATGTGGGGGTTGGTCTCTTCTCCCTCGTATCAGGTGATAGAATAAGAGGAAATGGCTTCAAGTTGCTCTAGGAGAGGTTTAGGCTGAAGATGAGGAAAAATTTCTTTGCTGCCAGAGTGGTCAGGGATTGGAAGAGGCTGCCCAGGGAGGTGGTGGAGTCCCCATCCCTGGAGGTGTTCAAGAAACCTGTGGCCATGGCATTGGGAACGTGGTTTGATGGCCATGGTGGGGTTGGGTTGAAGGTTGGACTCAATCTTAGAGGTCTCTTCCAGTCTTAATGGTTCCATCATTCTCTGATCTGCTAAGGCTGAAGGAGCTCACTGTGGGAGAGCAAGGTGAGGCTGCTGTAGGTTTGTACTGAGGAGAAATCAGATCTGAAGTTGAGATTTGGAGAGGTTTTACTGCTGCTTTCTGCTGCTCAGGCTAAAAGCAGCATGATGTGCGCTCCTCAAACCCTCAATTCATCTGCATTTTGAATTTGGAAGTTGAATTAGGGGATTATGTAGTCTTCAAATCAGATCTGTTAATTACAGCCACAGTCTCTTTTATCTGCTTCAGAAGAATTTAAATCTCTGGGGCCATTTGGTTCATTTTCTTCCACATCTGAGGGTTTTCACCTCTCCGCAGCATCTCAAAGCCTCACCCTCCATATAAGATCATTTACTTGGCAAAAAACAGTGGCAGGGGAGAAAAAACAGGCAGGAGTGGGGCTGATCTCCACACCTTCACTCATTTACAGCAGGGATAAACCATATCTGGTCTCAGATTGGTACTCTGTGGTCACTTTGCTGTAGTGAGAGCCATGATTGACCATGGACAATCACCTCCATGGGCATGAGCACAGTCCAGGGCCAGCCCTGTGCTGGGCTGATCCTCAGCAGTGTGGGTAGCAGGGGCAGGGAGGGGATTCTGCCCCTCTGCTGTGCTCTGCTCAGACCCCACCTGCAGTTCTGGGGCAGCTCTGGAAGCCTCAGCACAGACAGGGACCTGTTGGAGTAGGGCCAGAGGAGGCCACAGGCATGGTGGGAGGGCTGGAAGCCCTCTGCTGTGAGGCCAGGCTGGGAGAGTTGGGGTTGTTCATCCTGGAGAAGAGAAGGCTCCAGGGAGACCTTCTGGTGACCTTACAGGACTTAAACATGCTTAGAAGAAAGCTGGGGACAGACTTTTGAGCAGGGCCTGTTGTGACAGGACAAGGGATGACGGTCTGAAACTAAAAGAGACCAGAGAGAAGGGGGAAATATTTGATACTGAGGATGGGGAGAGCCTGTTTCAGGTTGCCCAGAGGTGGGAGATGCTCCATCCCTGGAACCATTGCAGGTCAGGTTGTCTGGTGCTCTGGGCAACCTGATCTAGATGAGGATGTCCCTGCTGACTGCAGTGGGGTTGGACTGGATGACCTTTGGAGGTCCCTTCCAACCCAAACCATTCCATGATGTCTGTAGAAGAAATGAAGCCCTTCATAGAGAAGAGTTGAATAGGAACTCAAACAGAGACACATCAGCAGGTTGCTCCCAGTGTTTCCCCTTTGCAAAGGAGGTTTCATTTCCTCTCTTGAGTGCCAAGGTCCAGCCTTCAGCACCCACCCTCTTGAGCAATTGTGTCAGGTACTTCCAGGAAGTGGGGGAAAACATTGCTGAACATGTCTCATGTCACACTTCCTGCTTCAAACCCAGTTCCACTTCCTCCCCAGCCTTGGCAGAGGACGAGTAACCTCAGGATCTCCACCCTGCCATGGATGGGCACCTCCCACCTCCTTCTCTAGAGACTTTCAAGACCCATCTGGACCCTGTGTGACCTGCCCCAGGTGACCCTGCTTTGGCAGGGGGGTTGGACTCAATGATCTCCAGAGGTTTCTTCCAGCCTCTACCATTCTATGATTCAATGATCCATCTCCTGATGCTGTCCCCTCCTGAATCCTTCCAGGTGTTTCCTCTGGAGCAGACTCCAGACAACAACCACAAAGGTCACCCTGTGGTCTCTGTGGTACCCAGTGGGGCTTTCTTAAAAGCTTTGCCTCTGTTTTCTCTCCGTGACGGGCACCCAGGAGCAAGCTCTTCCTTGGAGGAACCACCAGTGATGGAATCCCTCCTTGTAAGGATGTTCTTGGCTCCCAGAGCCTCCTGTCCAAGCAAGCCAAACATCAGCATGGCTTCATATGTGTGCCACTGGATGTAATATCCAGTGCTGGGATCTCTCCCACTTCGTGGGAAGGACTGAAATAGAGGAAAAGGAATACAACAGCAAAGTTCCCAAAGGATGGGAGAAGAAGGATGGTCAGAAGCAGCAGAAAAATTTAGAAAGGAAGAAATTCTCTGGGTCCAAACATTGCTTCAGTGGGGGAGAAGGTAACTTCATGCAAAGTGTAAGGCTCTGGGCAGCCTCATCTAGTTGAGGATGCCCCTGCTTGCTGATAGAAGGGGTTGAACAAGATGACCTTTGGAGGTCCCTTCCAACCCAAACCATTCCAGGATTCCATAAGAGAAGGTAGAATTGGGCTAGGGGCCACAGCTTCAGGAAGAGGCTGGCCAGAGAAGGTGCTGGGCAAAAGCCCTGGCAGGATCTGAGGCTGCACCCAGACCCTAAGGCAAACAATTCCCTTTGGCTGAACAGGAACTCTTCTTCTGGGCTTCAAAGATGGGAGCCTCTGGGGATGGAAGGAGCTCATCTCCTAGCAGCACACCACTTCTTCATCCCTTCAGAAGGCCCTGGCTGTAGGAAGAGAGGCAGGGAGGTGAAACAGAAATATTAAGGTCAGTTAGGGTGAAGGGAGATGTCTGCATGCAACAGCAGCAGGAGGAACATCAGTGGCAGGGTGCTGGGGATGGTTGGTGGTGATAACCAGGGCTGCACTGGCACATGACCAAGTGAGGAGTGCTGGAATTGAGCCATCTTGGTCCAGCCCAGGCAGCCATGGGCTGATATGGTCCTCATCAAGCTAAGCCCTTGGTGCAGAGCAGTGCTCTGATAACAGGAGGATGCAGGGAGGTGGCAGCATCTCCACCATCCCCCTGCTCTCTGAACCACAACACTTCTGACCAGCTTGTGCTTGCTAGAGGTAGTGTGCCCTTCCCCAGCATCCACCATGGACACAGACAGCAACTCAACAGCTCCTTTCCCTCTTCAGCTGTCAAATAAGGAGAAGAGGAACAGGATCATAGGATCATAGGATGTTAAAGGTTGGAAGGGACCTTCAAAGATCATTGAGTCCAACCCCCCTGCCAGGGCAGGATCATAGAATCCAGCACAGGTCACACAGGAACACATCCAGATGGGGCTTGAAGGTCTCCAGAGAAGGAGACTCCGCAACCTCTCTGGGCAGCCTGTGCCAGGGCTCTGTGACCCTCCCAGTGAAGAAGTTCCTCCTCATGTGCTGGGTTTATATCCATTGTCCTTTGTCCTATCACAGGGTGCAACTGAGCAGAGCCTGTCCCCTCCCTCCTGACCCTCAGACATTTATAGACATTGATTAAATCCTCTCTCAGCCTTCTCCTCTACAGACTGAACTCCCCCAGGTCTCTCAGCCTCTCCTCACCAGGCAGTGCTCCAGGTCCCTTCAGCATCCTGGTAGCCCTCCCTTGGACTCTCTCCAGCAGATCCCTGTCCCTCCTGAACTGGGGAGCCCAGAACTGGATGCAATATTCCAGGGGAGGTCTCAGCAGGCAGAGTAGAGGGGGAAGAGAACCACCCTCCATCTGCTGGCCGCACTCCTCTTAATGCAGCCCAGGAACCCATTGGCCCTCTTGGCCACCAGGGCACATTGCTGGCCCATGCAGAACTTGTTGCCCACCAGGACTCCCAGATCCTTCTCCACAGGGCTGCTCTCCAGCAGATCACCAGGCTGCCCAGGGAGGTGGTGGAGTCACTGTCCTTGGAGGTGTAGAGATGACACTTTGGGACATGGTTTAATGGCCCTGGTGGTGTTAGGTTGGACTCGATGATTTTGGAGATCTTTTCCAACCGACACAATTCTCTGAGGAGGGCTTCCCACCTCTTCTCCCAGCCACACAACAGCCTTGAGCCCAGGTCTCCAGACCAGCTCTCAGACATATTGTTGTAGAACCTTTTTCTCCAGGTGGTCATTCACTTTACATCCATGAAGGACTTCTCCGCAGCTGCCCCGAAGGAACTCAGGGTGCTCAACGCTCCTCATCCACTTGTCCTTCACATGATACCATCTACTCACAGATAAAAATACCCAAGATCCAAGCAGGCAGGGATGTGTCCAGCCTGGGGACAGATGACAGAAATGTGCTCCAGCAAGTTTCAGGTTACTCATTAACACAAGCTGGGGGAGGGCAGCAGTGACGCACAAAGGGCCATTGGGGAGGTCATGGCAGGAATGCAAACCTTGCTCAGCTCTTGCAGAAGGGACAAGAGCAGGGACAGCCCATCCTGACGTGCTCCTGCATAAGCCAGAGCTGGCAACAGCAGGTCTTGGTGAGCTGGAGACAAGTAGGAAAGCAGAGCAAACAAAGCTGCCTAGGGGATCAGATCATAGAATCACAGAATGGTCTGGGTTGGAAGGGATCTCCAAAGGTCATCCAGTCTGAGCCCCTCTGCACTCAGCAGGGACATCCTCAACTAGCTCAGGTTGCCCAGAGCCCTGTCCAGCCTCACCTTGAGTATCTCCAGAGATGGGGCCTCAGTCACCTCCGTGGGCAACCTGTTCCAGTGTTCCACCACCCACACAGTGAAGAACTTCTTCCTAATATCTAATCCAAATCTCCCCTCCTCTAGCTTGGATCCATCCCCCCCAGTCCTATCACTCCCTGACACCCTAAAAAGTCCCTCCCAGCTTTCCTGTAGCCCCCTCCAGATACTGGAAGGCCACAAGAAGGTCTCCTTTTGTCCTCTTGTCCTCTCCAGATTGAATAACCCCAACTCCCTCAGTTTGTCCTCACAGGAGAGGAGTTCCAGCCCACTGCTCATCCTTGTGGCCCTTCTCTGGACACATTGCAGCCTGTCCATAGGAGAGGCTTTCCTGTCTTTTCTCCCAACAAAACCAGGCAACCAGGAGCAATCCACACCTCCTTGGCTTGGAACACACCACCCAGAGACAGCCAAACACATGAACTTGGCTCTGGGTTTCAGCACGGGGAAGAGGTTTCCCATGTGTCCATCAGATTTCTCTCCATGACCAGTGCACATGCAGCCATCCTTCTCCCCAGACAACCCTCTGCTGAGGAGGGGACACACCTTGGGGGACCACAGGATCACAGGATGTTAGGGGTTGGAAGGGACCTTCAAAGATCATCAAGTCCAACCCCCCTGTGACAGCAGGACAATAGAATACAGCACAGGTCCTGCAGGAACACATCCAGATGGGGCTTGAAAATCTCCAGAGAAGGAGACTCCACAGACTCTCTGGGCAGCCTGTTCCAGTGCTCTGTGACCCTCAAGCACAGACATGGTAACATCTATATAATGGAGATGGTGTGCTGCCTCCTCCACTGCTGAAGGCATGTTTCCTGTGGTGGGAATGGGGACCATGTGGTGGGGTAGCACGGAGGAGGTATGAGGAATCAAAGGCAATGTTTTAGTTCAGAGCCACAAGCAGTTTTAGAATGGAATGGAATGGAATGGCATGGCATGGCATGGCATAGAATAAAATAGACCAGAGCAGACCAGGTTGGAAGAGACCTTCAAGATCATCACGTCCAACCCATCAACCAATCCAACCCACCCAAACAACTAACCCATGGCACCAAGCACCCCATCAAGTCTCCTCCTGAACACCTCCAATGATGGTGACTCCAACACCTCCCCAGGCAGCCCATTCCAATGGGCAATCACTCTCTCTGTGTAGAACTTCTTCCTAACATCCAACCTGAACCTCCCCTGGCACAGCCTGAGACTGTGTCCTCTTGTTCTGGTGCTGGGTGCCTGGGAGAAGAGACCAACCCCCAGCTGGCTACAATCTCCCTTCAGGCAGTTGTAAAGAGCAATAAGGTCACCCCTGAGGCTCCTCCTCTCCAGGCTAAGCAACCCCAGCTCCCTCAGCCTCTCCTCAGGGCTTGTGTTCCAAACCCCTCACCAACTTCGTTGCCCTTCTCTGGACTCGTTCCAGCAAGTCAACCTCCTTCCTAAACTGAGGGGCCCAGAACTGGACACAGGACTCAAGGTGTGGCCTAACCAGTGCAGTGTACAGGGGCAGAATGACCTCCCTGCTCCTGCTGGACACACTGTTCCTGATGCAGGCCAGGATGCCATTGGCCCTCTTGGCTGCCTGGGCACACTGCAGGCTCATGTTCAGCCTACTCTCAACCAGTACCCCCAGGTCCCTCTCTGCCTGGCTGCTCTCCAGCCACTCTGACCCCAGCCTGTAGCTCTGCATGGGGTTGTTGTGGCCAATGTGCAGCACCTGGCACTTGGATGTGTTCAATCTCATGCCCTTGGACTCTGCCCATCTGTCCAGCCTGTCGAGGTCCCTCTGCAGAGCCTCTCTACCCTCCAGCAGATCAACTCCTGCCCCCAGCTTGGTGTCGTCAGCAAATTTACTGATGATGGACTCAATGCCCTCATCCAGATCATCAGTGAAGATGTTAAAGAGGATGGGGCCCAGCACTGATCCCTGGGGCACACCACTAGTGCCTGGCTGCCAGCTGGATGTGGCACCATTCACCACCACTCTCTGGGCTCGGCCTCCAGCCAGTTCCTAACCCAGTTCAGAGTGCTGCTGTCCAAGCCATGGGCTGACAGCTTGGCCAGGAGTTTGCTATGGGGGACAGTGTCAAAGGCCTTGCTGAGGTCCAGGTAGACTACACAGGCCTCCCCACATCCACCAGGTGGGTAAGCGTAATAAAGACACTAGCAGAGGATGGTTCTGATCCATCGACCTCTGAGTTATGGGCCCAGCATGCTTCCGCTGCGCCACTCTGCTCCCTCACAGCGACTGGAAGAGTTTGTCCAGGGAGACTGTGGATATCCTCTTCCTGGAGGTGTTTAAGACCAAGCTGGATGAGGCCTATGAGCAACCTGGGCTGGTGCCTGCCCCTGTTTCACAACTAGATGATCTTTTAAGGTCCTTTCCAACCCAAAACATTCTGTGACTTCTCTGATTGTCCTACCTCCTGCATGTTGCTTTGCTCTGGAAACGCAGCTCCAGAACACACAATCTTGGCTCTTCCTAGATAAAACCAAGCTGAGACATCTCCTCTAGGAGAGCCCTGAACACATAGCAACACCTTCTGGGGAATCATAGGCCTAACCTAGTAAGGTTACAACTACCTGGAGAGAGGTTGTAGCCATGTGGGGGTTGGTCTGTTCTCCCAGGCAACCAGTAACAGAACAAGAGGACACAGTCTCAAGCTGTGCAGGGGGAAGTTTAGGCTTGGTCTTAGAGAAAAGTTGAGTTGTTCTTAGAAAGACTTTGAGTTGCTTAAACGTGTCCAGAGAAGGGCAACAAAGCTGTGGAGGGGTCTGGAGCACAGCCCTGTGAGGAGAGGCTGAGGGAGCTGGGGTTGCTTAGCCTGGAGAAGAGGAGGCTCAGAGGAGACCTTCTTGCTGTCTACAACTACCTGCAGGGAGGTTGTAGCCAGGTGGGGGTTGGTCTCTTCTCCCAGAATGAGAGGACACAGGGGAGATTTAGGATGGATGTGAGGAAGAAATTCTTCCCAGAAAGAGAGCACATGGGAATGTGCTGCCCCGGGAGGTGGTGGAGTCACCACCACTGGAGGTGTTTAAAACAAGCCTGGATGAGGCACTTGGTGCCATGGTTTAATTGATGAGATGGTGTTGGGTAATAGGTTAGACTGGATGACCTCGAAGGTCTTTTCCAACCTGGTTAATTCTGTATTCTGTAAGCTCTTCACAGAGAGAGATTGGCCATTGGAATAGGCTGCCCAGGGATGTGGTGGGGTCAGCATACCTGGAGGTGTTTAAGAAGAGCCTGGATGAGGCACTTAGGGTTGGGTGATCAGTTGGACTTGATGATCTTGGAGGTCTCTTCCAACCTGGTTGTTTCTGTGTGATTCTGTGTGTGAAGTGTCCCCTCAGCCTTGTTCTCCCACATGTACCAAGCAAGAAGGGAAAGGTCTTGCAATGCAGAGAGCATTCACAGCACCCCAGGGCAAGTGCCATCATTATCTTCATATCTCAGCTCTGAGTGTTGAGATCTTCCTCCCTTGACAAGTGTTCCTCCCTTGTCTTTACAACTTGTCCTCTGCCTCAATGTGCTTTGTCTTCTTCCCTGGTCCAAGCCTCCTCTTGCTGTCTCCATTTACCTTCTGTCCCCTGAGAACTTCTTCATCCCTTTTGTCTTTTATCTTACTTTCCTAATTTTTCTCACTGTCATAATTTCCTCATGGTTATGTCAGCCCCTTTGAGGTCACCTGCAGGAAGGCAAACCCAGCCACTGCCTCTCAGAAACAACTCAGCAGGTGTGCCTCATTCTTGAGGATTCTCAACAGGTCTTCAGGGGATCTTCCTGCTCACTGGGATGTCCCTGTTCCTGTCTATGTCTATGTCATGTGGAATAGTTTGTAGGAGAGAGGCAGGTGGGATGCTCCAGTCCCTGGACCTTTTAGACGACCCTCAGGAGGAAGACTGGTGGCAGTAACATCTCAGACATCCCATCCCAGCTCCACAGAAGTGGTTGAGTGCAGATGTGGGTTCCTGGAGCCACATCTAGAGAGAAGGTGAAGGTGCAGGGCTGGCTCTTGGCAGAAGGCCCTCATCCATCTCTGGATGCCCATGTCCAGAGGTAATGTGATCCACAATGTGAGCCTATGAAGCTGTGCCAGCTGTCAAAATACTCCCCAAAACTTTCTGGATGGCTCTTGGTGACTCCCCTCCTGTCTTCCCTGCTCTGGTAGTATCAATGACATCCTGCCTCCAGCTCCTGAGGTGTTGCTGGTGGAGAACCACAGAACCATTAAGGTTGGAAAAGACCTCTAAGATCAAGTCCAGCTCTCAACCCAACACCACCATGCCCACTAAACCATGCCCTGAAGTAAAGCTCCACATCAGAAAAGCAACCAATGAGTGATGTCACCCCATGGGGCTGTGTT
Source organism: Melanerpes formicivorus (assembly GCF_026170545.1). Taxonomy (NCBI): domain Eukaryota; kingdom Metazoa; phylum Chordata; class Aves; order Piciformes; family Picidae; genus Melanerpes; species Melanerpes formicivorus. Next base: position 31,746,255 of record NW_027142353.1, on the reverse strand, counting down.
TTGTGGGTCCCACTTCTACACCAGAACAGAGCAGCCCCACAGAATCACTCCCACCTAAGGGCTAAACCACATCAGTGGACAGAGAGAGTGGAGAGAGACTGTTTGCAAAGGCCTGCATTAATGGGATCAGGAGCAATGGCTCAGAGCAGAGCAGAGTTAGATTGGATGTTAGGAACAAGTTCTGCACCATGAGGGTGGTGGAACACTGGAACAGGTTGCCCAGGGAGGTGGTTGGAGCCCTATCCCTGGAGATATTGAAGGTGAGGCTGGACAGGGCTGTGGGCAACCTGAGCTAGTTGAGGATGTCCCTGCTGAGTGCAGAGGAGCTTGGACTGGATGAGCTTTGGAGGTCCCTTCCCACCCAGACCATTCTACAATTCTGTGACATAATAACCCCCATCTCCTCTCTTCCCCTCCCCACATCTGCTCCTAGTGCACAGGATGGGAGATAACACCAGTATAAGGAGGGGGCTGTTCTAGGACTTACCTGATTTACACCAGCAGAGAGGTCACCTCCATGTGAAACCACCAAGAAGTACCTCCTGGATAGACCTGGAAACAGTGATGCTCCCATGCTGGGATGGGATGAGGGGCAGAGACTGAATCCTGCTCCATCTTCACAGCTTCACAGATTGCAATGGGTTGGAAGGGACCCTCAAAGGTCATCTTGTCCAACCCCTCTCCAGTCAGCAGGGACATCCCTGGAGGTGTTCACAAAAAGATTGGATGTGGCACTCAGAGCCACAGTTTAGTCATCAGATGGTGTGGGCAATAGGTTGGACTTGATCTCTGAGGACTTTTCCAACCTGGTTAATTCTGTGATAGATTAGGCTGCCCAGGGCCACCCTGAGTCTGAATTTGAGTGTCTTCAGGAATAGGGCCTCAACCACATCCCTGGGCAACCTGTTCCAGGGGACCCTCAAAGGTCATCTTGTCGAACCCCTTTCCAGGCAGCAGGGACATCTCCAACTAGGGCCACATTGAGTCTGAACTTGAATGTCTTCAAGGATGAGGACTCAACCAGGGAGGTCATTCTGTACTCAGCACTGGTTAGGCCACACCTTGAGTGCTGTGTCCAGTTCTGGGTCTCTCAGTTTAGGAAAGATGTTGACTTGCTGCAATGTGTCCAGAGAAGGGCAACAAAGCTGGGGAGGGGTTTGGAGCACAAGTCCTAAGAGGAGAGGCTGAGGGAGCTGGGGTTGCTTAGCCTGGAGAAGAGGAGGCTCAAGGGAGACCTTATTGCTGTCTACAATACCTGAATGGAGGTTGTAGCCATGTAGGGGTTGGTCTCTTCTCCCAGGCAACCAGCACCAGAACAAGCTGCACCAGGGGAGGTTTAGGCTGGAGGTTAGGAAGAAGTTCTTCATAGAAAGAGTTATTGGACATTGGAAGGTGTTGCCCAGGGAGGTGGTGGATTCACCATCACTGGAGGTGTTCAAGAGGGCATTGGATGTGGCACTTGGTGCCATGGTTGAGTTGATGAGATGGTGTTGGATGATAGGTTGGACTCGACGATCTCAAACGTCTCTTCCAACCTGGTCTGGTCTATTCTATTCTATTCTATTCTATTCTATTCTATTCTATTCTATTCTATTCTATTCTATTCTATTCTATTCCATTCCATTCCATTCCATTCCATTCCATTCCATTCCATTCCATTCCATTCCATTCTATTCTATTCTAACTACAATCCCTTGGCAACCTGTTCCAGTATCTTACCCCCAGATGAGTAGATGCCTCCTGCCTCCATGGACCACCAGATGTCCACCTCTGGTGAGGAGCAACCAGCAAGGGAGAAGGGAAGCTGCCAGTGCTTGGAGGAAAAGGGACCTCAAAAACCTGCCAAGCGTCCCTGCTTGGAGATATTTACGCTTTCAACATGTTCTCATGGGGATTATTCCCAGTCTCACCCCTCCAGGTACAATAAACATTATGAGGGAGGAATGGGGAGAGGCTAAAGACAGCAGAGCATGGGGAACAAAGCTTGGTTGGGTGGTACCAACCTTTACCAAAATGTGGTGGAACAAGCCCATGCAGGACGTGGAAGGGTTTAGACAGGTTGGTTTCCAGCTCTGCTGGACCTCTCTGGCCCCTGAGGCCAGCTGGGTTCTGCTCCAGTTTAACCTAGAGGAGGTTGATTCATCCCCTCGGCTCTTGAAGAGCCACTTCAAGGTTTCTTCAATTTACACCAGGTTAGAACAAGCTCCAAAGAGGGATTTTTGGGTTTCTTCTGGTGGAGCTGGTAGCAAGAGTTTAGAGGGATGGTGGAGGAAAAAAGATTCACAGAGCATGCAGAGCACCATCCCTCTAATTTCTTGCTTTTTGAGACTTATTTTTCCCCAATCCATGAATTTTCTTCTCTACAGCAGAAAAAAATGAGTGGTCTCAGTTGCTGAGTTGCTTTGCCATGGCTGTAGGACACCCACACCAGTCACATTCCTATCCTCATGGCACCCCCATGTGGGGAAAGCCTGGAGGCTCCACCAGAATGGTGGATGTGGAGAACATTCAGGGTGAAAGAAGGACAGTGTGGAAACAAAGATCAATTCATTGATTAATTAGAGGTAAATCCAGGGGAAAAGAGTGGTTGTGCTGGGAATCATAGACTCAGAATTGTCAGGGTTAGAAGGGAGCTCAAGGATCCTCCAATTCCAACCACCCCACCATGGGCAGGGACACCTCACACTACATCAGGTTGCTCAGAGCCACATCCAGCCTGGCCTTCAAAACCTCCAGGGATTAGGCTTACACCACCTCCCTGGGTAACCTGTGCCAGTGTCTCACCACCCTCATGGGGAAGAATTTCTTTCCCTCCCTGGAAGTGTTCATGGGCAGGTTGGATGAGGCCTTGAGGAACCTAGGCTGGTGGAAGGTGTCCTTGTACCATGGCAGGGTGTTTGGAACTAGGTGATCTTATAAGGTCCCTTCAACCCAAACTACTCCATGAATCTATGAATCCCTCATCTTTTACCATATCCTGGGAAGAGGGGTGTGAGGAGCCCCTACAACCGATGCTGGGATATCCCCTGCCTGAGATGGGCACAAGGAAAAGCATTTCCATGGCCTTCAAAAACTTGTCACCATCTTCTTAGTGCAGTGGAAGAAGAAAGGTGGAGCTGGAAACATCTGGAGGGACCACACTGGAGCAGGCTGCCCAGAGAGGTTATGACTGAAATTGTGCCAAGAAGCCCAAGATCTCACAGCAGAGAGAAGGACTTGGGGGTCCCAGAGCCAGCCCTGTGCTGGGCTGATCCTCAGCAGTGTGGGCAGCAGGGGCAGGGAGGGGATTCTGCCCCTCTGCTGTGCTCTGCTCAGACCCCACCTGCAGTGCTGGGGCAGCTCTGGAGGCCTCAGGGACAGCACAGACAGAGACCTGTTGGAGCAGGGCTAGAGGAGGCCACAGGCATGGTGGGAGGGCTGGAAGCCCTCTGCTGTGAGGCCAGGCTGGGAGAGTTGGGATTGTTCATCCTGGAGAAGAGAAGGCTCCAGGGAGACTGTCTACTGGTCTTGAAGAACTTAAAGAAGCCCAGAAGAAAGCTGGGGACAGACTTCTTATTGAGGCCTGTTGTGACAGGACAAGGCGGGTGGTTTCATAGTTTCATAGTTTCATTCAGGGTTGGAAGGGACCACAAGGATCATCTAGTTCCAACCCCCCTGCCATGGGCAGGGACACCCTACACTAGATCAGGCTGGCCAGAGCCTCATCCAGCCTGGGCTTAAACACCTCCAGGGACGGGGCCTCGACCACCTCCCTGGACAACCCATTCCAGGGCTTCACCACTCTCATGGGGAAGAACTTCCTCCTCACCTCCAGCCTGAATCTCCCCACCTCCAGCTTCATTCCATTCCCCCTAGTCCTATCACTACCTCAGATCCTGAGATGGAGATACAGACCAGAGAGAAGGAAAAAAATGTTTTACACTGCAGGTGGTGAGACCCTGTCCCAGGTTGCCCAGAGAGGTGGGAGATGCCTATCCCTGGAACCATTCCAGGCCAGGTTGGATGTGGCTTCTGGGCAGCTTGATCTAGTTGAAAGTGTCCCTGCAGTGGCACTGGACTAGATGACTTTGCAAGGTCCCTTCCAAAGCAAACCATTCTGTGATTCTATGATTCTGGGATTCTCTCTCTATGTCTGTCTGTCTGTCTATCTATCTATCTATCTATCTATCTATCTATCTATCTATCTATCTATCTATCCATCTATCCATCCATCCATCTATCTATCCATCTCTCTCCATCTCTATCTCTCCACCTCTCTCTCTCTCTCTTCATCTACCTCCATAGCATTGGACTGATGGTCAGCTTTGATGATCTTAGAAGCCTTTTGCAACCTTACTGATCCTGATTCTCTTCAGTGCTGCTCTATCCTGAGATTTACCTATTCAGTATAAAATACACTCATACATTGACAGTATCACAGTATCACCAAGGCTGGAAGAGACCTCAAAGATCATCAAGTCCAACCTGTCACCACAGTCCTCATGACTAGACCATGGCACCAAGTGCCACATCCAATCCCCTCTTGAACACCTCCAGGGATGGTGACTCCACCACCTCCCTGGGCAGCACATCCCAATAGCTAACAACTCTCTCAGTGAAGAACTTTCTCCTCACCTCTTATGTAACACACAATTATATTCCTATACACCCCCATTTTAACACACAAAAATGTCTTCTCCTGAGCAAGCCCTTCCCAGACCACCTCCCCAAAACCAGGGGGACCTCCCAGCCCAACAACTGCTGTGTCAGCAGCCCCCCTGCCACCGCGGTTTCCGCTGGTGACCAAACCCTTCTGCCAGGAAAACTGCTGCCAGTTCAGCAGGCAAAATCTGCTTCATCAGCAGCTGCCTGGATTTGCTGGTGGAAACTCATCTCCACCGAAGCTTTCACAGCCAGAGCTGCCTCCTGCATTAATCACCCTGCCCACAGCATGGGTTAAAACATGTTGGTTTTTTGCTCTGAAGTGCAGCCTGGTAGCCAAGAGTCCTGAAAGGTGAAGTGGTTTCCTTGTTTGGTTTTGTTGGGGTTTTTATGTAGTTAAAGAAGGTGTAAAACCCTCCAGGGATTAAATTCTGATCACAGAATTACAGAATCACCAAGGTGGAAGAGACCTCAGAGATCATCAAGTCCAACCTGTCACCACAGACCCCATAACTAAACCATGGCAACAAGTGCCACATCCAATCCCCTCTTGAACACCTCCAGGGATGGTGACTCCACCACCTCCCTGGGCAGCACATTCCAATGGCCAACAATTCTCTCAGTGAAGAAATTTCTCCTCACCTCCAGCCTAACCCCACCCCCCACCAGTGCAGCTTGGGACTGTGTCCTCTTGTTCTGGCGCTGGTTGCCTAGGAGAAGAGACCAACCCCCACCTGGCTACAACCTCCCTTCAGGTAGTTGTAGGCAGCAATAAGGTCTCTCCTGAGCCTCCTCTTCTCCAGGCTAAACAATCCCAGCTCCCTCAGCCTCTCCTCACAGGGCTTTGCTCAACGCCTCTTCCCAGCTTTGTTGCCCTTCTCTGGACACATTCAAGTGTCTCAATGTCCTTCCTAAACTGAGGGGCCCAGAACTGGACACAGGACTCAAGGTGTGGCCTAACCAGTGCAGAGTACAGGGGCACAATGACTTCCCTGCTCCTGCTGGCCACACTATTCCTAATGCAGGCCAGGATGCCATTGGCCCTCTTGGCCACCTGATGTGAAGAATTAAAAAAAAAGGGAGACCTTCTGGCTCTCTGCAATCACCTGAAAGGAGGCTGGAGCAAGGTGAGCATCACAGAATTGTCTGGTTGGAAAACCTGAAGGGTTGGTGGAAATTGCAGAGAAGAAAACCCTTAATAAACCTCCTGCACTGATTTTTCTGCTTCTTTTGGTGAACATCAGGGGTTGAAGCACCTGGAACTATATGGACTTGATAACCTCCTGCCAATGCAAAGCAAATACCACCAAAGCTCAAGACTTTAGATCAATGCAGGGACTTCTGAACATGCCTCACATTTCTGTTAACTCTACAACTGCTCCAACCTTGAAAAACCCAGCAGTTGGGGTTCATCATTTTGGAAGGTAGAGAAGCACCAAGCTCCCAAAAGAAGTGTGACCAGCAGGACAAGTGAGGTCTTTCTCCTCCTGTACTCTACTCTCCTGAGACCCCACCTGGAACATTGTGCCCAGTCCTGGTGCCCCCAGCCCAAGAAGGACATGGAGCTGTTGGAGAGGGTCCAGAGGAGGCCATGAAGATGATCAGAGGGCTGGAGAACCTCTGCTGTGGGTACAGGCTGAGAGAGTTGGGGCTCTGCAGCCTGAAGAAGGCTCCAAGGAGACTTTAGAGCAGCCTGCCAGTGCCCGAAGAATGCTACAGGAGATCTGGGGAGCAACTTTTGACAAGGCTTGGAGTGATAGGATGAGGAGCAATGGTTTGGAGCTGGAAGAGGGGAGATTTAGATTGGATATCAGGAAGAAATTCTTTAGAGTGAGGGTGGGGAGACACTGGAACAGATTGCCCAGGGATGCTGTAGGTGGCCCCTCCTTGGAGGTGTTCAAGGCCAGGTTGGATGAAGCCTTGAGCAACCTGGGCTGGTGGGAAGTGTCCCTGCCCATGACAGGAGGATTGAAATCAGATGAACTTTAAGATCCCTTCCAAGTTAACCCATTCCATGATTAGCTTGCTGCAAACCTTCAGGTGATGCCCCAGAGTGACAACAGCAACTCCAGTTTCCTCTTAAGGGTCGTTAGTTGAGCTGCTGCACTCAGAGAATGTTTTCTGGCAGTCAGGAAGGTTGGAACACGTACAGGCAACATCTGGAGTAGTTGCATTAGCAGGTGGATGGAGCAGATGGGGGTTGATTTAGGATGTGGGCCACCAAACCAGACTGCTAGAGGATCAATTTGTTAGATTTCAAACATCTGGCCAGAATTTTTCTTCTGATCTGTACCTTAAGGGAGGAAAACCCACGAAACACTTTTGGTTCAGTTGTGATCTTCAGATTCAGCTGGGCTTGTCTGTAATCATAGAATGGTTTGGGTGGGAAGGAAGCTTTCAAGGTCATCTAATCCAGCTTCCCTGCAGTCAGCAGGGACAGAATCATAGAATGGTCTGGGTCACAAGGAACCTCCAAAGGTCATCCAATCCAATCCCCTCTGCAGTCAGAAGGTACATCACTAACTAGCTCAGGTTCCCCAGGGCCCTGTCCAACCTCACCTTGAATATCTCCAGGGATAGAGCCTCAACCACCTCCCTGGGCAACCTGTTCCAGTGTTCCACCACCCTCATGGTGCAGAACTTGTTCCTCACATCCAATCTAAATCTGCTCTGCTCTAGCTGGAAGCCATTGCCTCTCGTCCTGTCACCACAGGCCTATGCAGTCTCTCCCCAGTCTTCTTGTAGCCCCCTTCAGGTACTGGCAGGCTGCAATTAGGCCTCCCCAGAGCCTTCTCTTCTCCAGGCTGAACACCCCCAGCTCCCTCAGCCTAGCCTCAGAACAGAGCTGCTCCAACCCCCTGAGCATTTCCCTGGCCCTCCTCTGGACCTGCTCCAGCAGCTCCAGGTCCCTCCTGTGCTGAGGGCTCCAGACCTGCACACAGCACTCCAGGTGAGGTCTCCCCAGAGCAGAGCAAAGTGGCAGAATCACCTCTGTGGCTCTGCTGACATCTTCAACTAGAGCAGGTTGCTCCAAACATCCTGACCCGGAACAGTTCCAGTGATTGCTCCATCTTTCTGGGCAACCTGGACCTGTGTCTCACCACCACCCTCAGTGTAAAGAGATTCTCCTTATATCAGGTGTAAATCTCCCCATAAGTTCCTGGCTGCCCTCAAACTTGCTACTGGGACTGGGGCATAGAGTCATAGACTCATTTGGGTTGGAAGAGACCTTTAAGATCATCAAGTTCAACTGTTCACTCAGGTCACCACTAAACCATGTCCCTCAGCACCACATCTCCAGGGCATCCAAGCCCCTCCAGGGATGGAAACTCCACCACTGCCCTTAGCAGCTCTCCCCACCCTCACTGGCGAGAATTTCTTCCTAATCTCCAGTCTCAAAATCCTCTTTTCCAGCTTCAATCCATTGCCCCTCATCCTGTCACTCCAAGCCCTTATCAAAAGCCCCTCCCCAGCTAAAAGTCAAAGGGTAAAGCCACCTTTGAAGGTGAGGAGGAGTCATTTTCTCAGAGCTGGAGCAAAGCAGGCCATAAATAAGAAAGGAGCTGGTGATGGAGCAGCAGCAATGCTGGAGCACTTGGGGAAATGCAGTTATGGCAATTGCCTCATGTTCTGCAAGCTGCCTTGGTGATTTGCTTCAAGGAAACATCCAAATGCACTTGAATATTGGCAAGGCTTTGTTGCAGCCGATCCGATACAGGAAGCAAATCAACCTAAGCACTGGAGGAGAAAAAACAAAGAAGAGCATGTTTGATCAGAGGGGGTTTAATTGACACCCAGTGAAACATGACACTGCATGCTGGGAACATCCTGGCTGCCTCCTGGGTGCGCCTACACCCCATTAATGTCTGCAGCACTCAAGGGTGCAGTGCTACAGGCTAGGGACAGAGTGGCTGGAAAGCAACCAGGCAGAAAGGTACCTGGGGATACTGGATGACAGCAGCTGAACATGAGCCAGCAGTGTGCCCAGGTGGCCAAGAAGGCCAGTGGCATCCTGGCCTGCATCAGGAACAGTGTGGCCAGCAGGAGCAGGGAGGTCATTCTGCCCCTGTACTCAGCACTGGTTAGGCCACACCTCGAGTCCTGTGTCCAGTTCTGGGCCCCTCAGTTTAGGAAGGAGGTTGACTTGCTGGAAGTTGTCCAGAGAAGGGCAACAAAGCTGGGGAGGTGTCTGGCGCACAGCCCTGTGAGGAGAGGCTGAGGGAGCCATGGCTTAGTTGATGAGATGGTGTTGGGTGATAGGTTGGACTGGATGATCTCAAAGGTCTTTTCCAGCCTGGTTAATTCTGTATTCTGTATTGATTTATCTTTGTATTAAAGGAGGGTGGTGAGGTTGCCCCAGAGAGCTCATGGAGGCCCCATCCCTGCAGACATTTGAGGTCAGACTTGATGGAGCCTTGAGCAATCTGATCTAGTTGGAGATGTCCCTGCTGCCTGTAGGGGGGTTGGACAGGATGACCTTCAAGAGTCCTTCCCAAGCTGATGCATTCTGTAGTTCTGCAAATGCAACCTCCTGCACAGGGCTCATTGGCTGCTGTGCTTTCCAGGTGCTCTACTCCTGGGAGGGTGGCACTGGGAAGCACTGGGACCTGGGTGTCAGTCTCAAGGGACAGCTTCAGCCACTGTCCCCAGGGTCTGAGGATCACAGTTCCTTGTCTATCATAGAATGGTTTGGGTTGGAAGGGACCTTAAAGATCATCCAGTTCCAAGCCCCCTGCCATAGGCAGGGACACCTTCCACTAGCTCAGATTGCTCAAGGCCTCATCCAGCCTGACCTTGAACACCTCCAGGGTGTTGCCCTGGGCAACCTGTTTCAGTGTTTCCCCACCCTCACTGTAAAGAATTTCCTCCAAGTGTTGGCTGGGCCAACATGCAATGTGCTGATGGTGGCCATGGGCAGCCATGCTGTGCCCCTCACCCCCACCATGAACATCCTGCACCCCTCTATGCCCCCTTCTGTATCCCCTGTGCCCACCCCTCTATCCCCTCCCACCCCCCTGTGCACCCCCTGCACCCCCATACACTCCCCCCACTCCCCTGTACACTGCCTGCTCCCCCTATGCATACCCCTGCACCCCCTTATGTACCCCCTTGTGCACACCTCTGCACCCTGATGCACATCTGCTTTGCACACTCCTGCTCCAGAAACCTCTAAACTAGCCTGGGCTCCCCCCTGTACCCTTCTGCACCCCTTAAGAACCTTTGCACCCCACTGTGCAAGCCCTGCATTCTCCCTGTGTGTCCCCTCTGCACCCCTTTACAAACCCCTATGCCTTCTCTTTACCCCCTATGCATCCCTTGTGCACCCTCTATATCCTCCTTTTCACCACCCTGTGCACACCCCCGGGGAATGTCCCTCTGCACCCCTATGTAACCCCCTGCACCCCTTCTGTGCACTCCCCTTGCACCCCCTGTACCCTCCTGTGCACCCCCACCCTGTGCAAGTCCCCATACCCTCCTCTCACCCCCGCTGAAGCCCTGTACCCTCCTTGGGCACCACCCTGTGCATCTCTATGCAACTCCCTGCACCATCGTACCACCCTGTGATTCCGTTTTCACCTCCCGTGCACCTCCAAGTTCATCACCATGTAAAACGCAGCACCCCCATACACCCCTGTGACCTGCCCTGCATCCCCCTTTTCACCCCCTGGGCACCCCCGTGTACCCCCAGTGCACCCCTATGCAAACCCCTACACCACCCTACTCCCCTGTGACCTGCCCTGCATCCCCCTTTTCACCCCCAGTGCACCCCTATGCAAACCCCTACACCACTCTACTCCCCTGTGACCTGCCCTGCATCCCCCTTTTTATCTCCCCCTGGGCACTCCTGTGTACCCTCAGTGTACCCCTATGCAAAACCCTGCACACCTGTGCCCCCCTGAGCCCCCCTGTACCCCTCTTTTCACCCTCACGGGCACCCCTGTGTACCCCCAGCTCGCCCCTGTGCAAACCCCTGCACCCCCGTACCCCCTTGCACCCCTCTTTTCACCCCCGTGGTCACCCCTGTGTACTCCCAGTGCAAACCCCCGCACCCCCGTACCCGCCTGTGCCCACCTTTTTCACCCCCGTGCACTACCGCACCCTCCCTCTGCACCCCTCTGCACCCCCTGGATCTCTCTGTACCCCCCATGCACAAGCACCGCCGCACCCCGCTCTTCACCCCCGTACCCTCCCTGCGCACCCCGCCGTACCCCCTTTCCATCCCCCTCCCGCATCCCCCTCCCCGTGCCCCTCCCGCCGCCTCTGTTATGGCGCCGCCCAGCGGCCGCAGCGGGCGCCGCTCGGGGCGTGTCCTAGCTCCTGCTCCCCTCCCTCTATGGCGGCCGCTGAGCGCGGCCCTGACGCCTCTGCGGGGCGGGCCGCTGGCGGGGCGCGCGTCCCCTCGGCGGGGCGCTCCCGAGCCGCGCTCCGCTGCCTCCTCCTCTGCCGCTTGTTGTTCTATTTTTTTATTTATTTATTCCCACCCCCCCTCCTCCTCTTCCCGAAGTCGCTCCCCTCCTCCTCCTCCTCCTCCTCCTCCTCCTCCACCTCCCGCCTCAGCCCCGTCCCCGCCTTCCTTCCACCGCCTCCTTTCGCTTCCCCGCTCCCCTAGGGCCGGGTTTCGGGACGCTGCTTGGCGCCCGCCCGTGAGGAAGAAGCGGCCTCACCTCAACCCCTCCTCCACACACACACATACACACACTCTCACACACACCGCCCTCCCCTCCCTTCCATCCCCTCCCCTCCCTCCCCTCCCCTCCCCATCCCCGCTCCTCCCGCCGACCGGGACTCGCCCCGAACCGGGAGGGAGACCATCGCTGTCCGCTCCTCCTCCTCCTCCTCCTGCAGCGGGGGCCGCATCCTGCTGCCGAGGGGGAGGGAATTGATGTGGAGACCCAGCGCAGCACCATGCAGCCCCCGCCGAGGAAGGTGAGGAGGCTCCCCCCGGGGAAAGGAGAGAGGGTGCCGGGGCGGGAGCGGGGGCTGGGGGGAGGCCGAGGACGGTTTGGATGCGGGGCGGGCAGGCTGACCGAGGTGGGGTTGTTTTGGGGCAGGGTGGTGAGGCCTAGGGTCAGGGGACGAGGGAGGCGGTGGTGGGGTCTGAGGGCACGGCGGTGGTCGGTGGGGCGGCAGGTTGGGCGCCGGGTTGGTTGTGCAGAGGCTGGAGTCTGAAGGTGGGTTAGGAAAAGCGGAGCAAGTGTTAGGGAAGAGGGGAGGTGCGAGGCGCGGTGGGGGCTCGGTGAGGGTCAGCAGCAAGGTGGGAACGCCTGGGGGGGGTTGGAAACTGGACGTGTGGAGGGGCCGTGGGGGGTGGCGGGGGTGGGATAGGATGGGTCCAGCTGGAGCGGCTGAGCTGTGGAAGTAGAACAGGGCGTGAGGAAGGGCTGGTGAGGAAGGTGGTGCCCTTGGGCAGCGGGTGTTGGGGGGGCCGTGGCTGGGCCACCTCCGTGCTCAATGGAGGCTCTCCAAACGAAGGAGAGCAGTGGCTGGGGAGGGCGGGGAGAGGGGGGCAGTGACTGCGGAGGTCTTGGCAGTGCACGGAGGTGTTGAGAAAGCCTGTGCTGGTGGTGAGGTGCTGCTGCCAGCTGTGTTCCAGGGGTGCTGCGGTGGGTGGATGCCAAGAGCAAGGGGTTGGTTGTCTTGGAGCAGAAGGTCACGTCTGGAGTTGATGCAAGGGTGCAGGCTATCCCAGCGTGTGTCAGGAACCCCTGCAGCCAAAAATATGCAACATATGTGTGATGGGAACAAGCTGCAGATACGTGGGGAGGGTTTGGGGTTTTTTTTAGCCTGTCCCTGCTGGCCATGGGAATACGGGGTGCTTTGCTTTAGGGGGAGCTCCTTTGGGAAGAGGCATGAGGAGGAATGTAGGGTTTTGAATAACAAAAGGTGATCCCAAGTGTGGCTTTTCCATGTAGGCTGGTTGTTAGTGGGGAAGGCTTGAGCTGTGGTGGGGTTTTGGGGTGTAAGTATTGAGATTTACTGGGGAGTGGTTCTGAGGGATGTAGGCAATGGGGAGAAGGTGAAGCAGATCTGGGCAGGCAGAGCTGCTCCTTTGCAGGCACGGTGGAAGGGAGTTGTGTGGTTTTGTGATCTATGTGTGTATTACAGATTCTTTGCGATGCTGCCTGGTGAGGGTGGTTTGGGTTCTACCCACTGACAATCTCCATGGATGGAGCTCACCCTAGATGTTTGAGATTTTGTGTGTGACGTTGAGATGTCTCACCCAGGGGACTGCAGGGGTTTGCTGGGTGAACAAACCGTGGGACAGTGACTGGGAGAGCCTGGAGGGCGAGGGGAGGAAGACTGGAGAGGGAGCATAAACAGAAATCCCTTGTCATCCCCCAAGCTCCCCAGTAGCCCTGGCAGGCAGCTGCAGTGAAGATCTCTCCTTGGCTCATTGCTGCTTCTCGACCTCTGTTTTTGTGGCTGGACCCTGCTTTTGTTCATTCTGATTTCTATTTTAGTTTTGCATTTGGTGCCTTATTTATGCTCTGTGCCTGTCATCCTTTGCCTATATGTTGGGGTGGGGGTTTTGTTTCATTTAAAGCTTGTTTCCATGACATGGGATCATCTTGTGGGGGGGTTTATTTCTTTTGAGTAGGATTTTATTGTGGGTTTGGGTTGGCTTTGGGTTGTTTTGGGTTTTTTCACAGGTAGGTAAGCCCCCAAATGCTGAAAGTTCATGTTAAAAATAGAGACTCTTTCTGCTTCAACTGGCTGTGTGTTAGGTTTTGTTGTGGGGTTTTTTGGTATCATGTGAAAAACTTCATCTTCTTAGAATGTGATTGAAGGGTCCCCTGGTTTCCAGTCTTAAAATTGAGGAGGCTTTGGCTAGCTCATGAGATTTAAGTTGGCTTTTTGTTGCTTTTTTTCACACTGGCTAGCCAAGAAGAGGAAGATCTGTCTCTTCCTCTGAATTTTTCATCTCTCTTCCCCCATTACTGTAACTGTTTGGCATTTATCATAGTATCATAGTATCAGTCAGGGTTGGAAGGGACCACAAGGATCATCTAGTTCCAAGCCCCCTGCCATGGGCAGGGACACCCCACACTAGATCAGGCTGGCCAGAGCCTCATCCAGCCTGGGCTTAAACACCTCCAGGGAGGGGGCCATTTGTGTCCTCATGAATGCATAATGTCCTCAGATCTGCTGGTGATCTGTTTTGTTGTGGTGATTTGGCTTTTTTCTTCAGGCCAATACACGAATTCCCTGTGAGCACCAGAGGCCTTAAATGCCAAGAGAGCTCTTGTTTTATAAAAACCAGAACAAAACAGCCCCAAAGATAACCTTTCCAAAGTCAAATCATTCCTGCTACCTGTGCTAATGGTGCCAGTTACCTGCCAGCTACCTGCTTGAGCAGGGAGGCTGGGCTACATGCTCTCTAGAGGTCCCTTCCAACCTCCACCATTCAGGTGGGATTTGGGTTCCCAAAGTATTGAAATTTTAGCTGCATGCTGCCCATGTTCAAAGGAAAATTACAGCAGTCCTGAAAATGGTGAACTTGTGAAGCCTTTTGCAGAGGGCACAATCAAAAGTCAGCTTCATGTTTCAGCTCTCTGAATGGTAACGGTTGTAGGACAGTTTAATCAGTGTCAGAATTCTGCAATTTCTGCTCAAGTACCCAGTACATATCTTGTGAGCTCACAGAACCATGAAGCAGAGAATGGCTCAGGTTGGAAGGGACCTCAGAGATCATCTCCTTCAACCTCCACACCATGCCCAGGGACACCTCTCAGCTAGACTCAGCTGCTCAAGGCCTCATCCAGCCTGGCCTTGAACACCCCCAGGCAGGAGGCAGCCACAGCCTCCCTGGGCAGCCTGTTCCAGAGTCTCACCACCCTCCTGCTGAAGAACTTCTTCCTCAGCTCTAGTCTGACCCTGCTGTGCCTCAGCTTCAAACCATTCCCCCTTGGCCTGGCTCTAGACACCCTTAGCAAAAGTCCCTCTGCAGCCTTCCTGCAGGATCCCTTCAGCTATTGCAAGGCAGCTCTGAGGTCCCCCTGGAGCCTTCTCTTCTCCAGACTGAACAGCCCCAGCTCCCTCAGCCTGGCCTCAGAGCAGAGCTGCTGCAGCCCTTGGATCATCTTTGTGGCCTCCTCTGGACTCCCTCCAGCAGCTCTGTGTCCTTCTTGTGCTGGGGTCAGCACAACTGGAGGCAGGATTGGATGTGGGGTCTGAGCAGAGCAGAATCAAGGGGCAGAATCCCCTCTTATTCCCCCTTGTGGCTTGCATTTTCTTTGTGGTAGGCAAAGCTCTCATTGCACACAAGCAACCCTCCCAGTTTTTTGAATAAAGTCACACCTTTGTTAATGTTTGGGCATAAGCTTGAGGGTTTTGCCATCTCAGCCTCATGAGATTCAACAAAGCCAAGTGCAAGGTCCTGAACCTGTGTTGGGGCAATTCCAAACACAAATCCAAGCTGGGTAGAGAATGGATGGAGAGCAGCCCTGTGGAGAAGGACTTGGGGGTGCTGGTGGGTGCAAAGCTGGAGATGAGCCAGCACCAAGCACTGCCAGCCCAGAGCCAGCCCTGTGCTGGGCTGATCCCCAGCAGTGTGGGCAGCAGGGGCAGGGAGGGGATTCTGCCCCTCTGCTGTGCTCTGCTCAGACCTCACCTGCAGTGCTGGGGCAGCTCTGGAGGCCTCAGCGCAGCACAGGCAGGGACCTGCTGGAGCAGGGCCAGAGGAGGCCACAGGCATGGTGGGAGGGCTGGAAGCCCTCTGCTGTGAGGCCAGGCTGGGAGAGTTGGGTGTGTTGAGGCTGGAGAAGAGAAGGCTCTGGGGAGACCTTCTGGTGGCAGCTTTCCAGTATTTGTAGGAGGCAGCCAGGAGAGCTAGAGAGGGACCTGTTACAAAGGCAGGGACTGACAGGAGGAGAGGTGATGGCTTCAAACTGGAAGAAGCTGGGTTTAGATTAGACATTACAAAGAAATCTTCCCCATGAGGGTGGGGGGAGGGGGGCACTGGAACAGGTTGCCCAAGGAAGTTGTGTAGGGTTCAAACCTGGAAGTGTTCAAGGCCAGGCTGGATGAGGCCTTGATCAGTCTGGTGTAGTAGGAGGTATCCCTGCTGATGGGAGAGGGTTGGAACTAGGTGATCTTTAAGTTCCCCTCCAATTCAAACCATCCTGTGATTGTGTCTGCAGCGTGAGCCTGGTGGGCTGACAGCATTTACTGAAAACAGCCTTTATGGATGTTGCAGGGGATCAAGCTGCACTTCCTAGTTGTAAATTTGAACACAGGGTTAGTTGTGCATTTTCAAAATAGATGAAGGACTTGAATTGATTTCTAGATGATCTGCAAGGTCCCTTCCAGCCTAAAACCATTCCATGAATCTGTGAGACCTAATAGAGGCCTTCCAGGGGGCTCTATTAGCCCCCTGAAGGGGGCTACAAGAAGGCTGCAGAGGGCTTGTTCCCAAAGGCCTGCAGTGAGAGGACAAGGGCAATGATTTTAAAGGAGAGCAGTGGAGATTTGGATTGGAGGTTAGGAACAAATTCTGCACCATGAGGATGGTGGAACACTGGAACAGGTTGCCCAGGGACATAGCTGAAGCTCCATCCCTGGAGATATTCAAGGTGAGACTGGACAAGGCTCTGAGCAACCTCCTCTGCTGACTGCAGGGAGGTTGGACTAGATGACCTTCGGAGGTCAGTGCCGTGGACAGTGGCATTGAGTGCACCCTCAGCAAGTTTGCTGATGACACCAAGCTGTGTGGTGCAGCAGACAGCTGGAGGGAAGGGAGGCCATCCAGAGGGACCTTGACAGGCTGGAGAGGTGGGCACAAGCCAACCTCATGAAGTTCAACAAGAGCAAGTGCAGGGTCCTGCAGCTGGGTCGAGGCAATCCCAGGCACAAATCCAGGTTGGGCAGGGACTGGCTGGAAAGCAGCCCTGAGGAGAGAGCCTTGGGGATGCTGGTGGACAAGAAGCTCAACATGAGCTCTCAGTGTGCACTTGCAGCCCGCAAAGCCAATCAGATCCTGGGCTGCATCAGGAGAAGTGTGGCTAGCAGGTCGAGGGAGGTGATCCTCCCCCTCTACTCAGCCCTGGTGAGACCCCACCTGGAGTACTGCCTCCAGTTCTGGAGCCCCTGTTACAAGAGGGATGTGGAGGTGCTGGAAGGTGTCCAGAGAAGGGCCACAAGGATGATCAGAGGGCTGGAGCACCTCTCCTATGAGGACAGACTGAAGGAGTTGGGGCTGTTCAGTCTGCAGAAGGGAAGGCTCCGAGGTGACCTAATTGTGGCCTTCCAGTATCTGAAGGGGGCCTACAGGAAAGCTGGGGAAGGATTTCTCAGGATCTCAGGCAGTGATAGGACTAGAGGGAATGGAATGAAACTGAAGGTGGGGAGATTCAGGCTGGATGTGAGGAGGGAGTTCTTCCCCATGAGAGTGGTGAAGCCCTGGAATGGGTTGTCCAGGGAGGTGGTCGAGGCCCCGTCCCTGGAGGTGTTTAAGCCCAGGCTGGATGAGGCTCTGTCCAGCCTGATCTAGTGTGGGGTGTCCCTGCCCATGGCAGGGGGGTTGGAACTAGATGATCCTTGTGGTCCCTCCCAGCCCTGACTGATACTATGATACTAGGTCCCTTCCAACCCAACCCGTTCTGTGATTATATGAATTGCCCTTTTGCATGTTGCAGTTTGCCTTCAAACCCTAGAGGAGATCAACGTGGTCTGTGGTGTGTTGTGCTTTGCTGCAGGTGAAAGTTACACAGGAGCTAAAGAACATCCAGGTGGAGCAGATGACAAAACTTCAGGCCAAGCATCAAGCAGAATGCGAGCTCCTCGATGATATCAGGTGAGTGGTGTGCTCCCAGAAGCCCTTTTCCAGATGCCTTTTCTTTCTCTGCTGGTTTCCTTGCTGCTGGAAGAGCACTGGAGTTACAAAACGTCAGGAACTGACGATGGAATTTCCTCTTTGGATTTCCTGCTGCTCTTTTTTTTTTTCAGGCTGTGAAAAGTTTTGACACAGCTGGAAATTATAACTGGAGCTAACACAATGCAAACCACTTTTGTTTTTTGACTGGTTTTGGTTTGTTTTGTTGGTTTTTTCCCTTCTCTTCAGTGGGGGGAACCGTTGGAAACAAAAGTCACAGACAAAAAGTGCTGGGCTTTTCAGCAGTGTTTTTTCTTGGGGGTTTGGGTGTATAATAGGCTGAAGCCTTTGATTTACCACTTGTGAGAGGCTGCTAAAATGGCTGAAATATTTTAAATCCCCTCATGATTTATCTCTTGCTGGACAGAAAGATCTTCCTAGGTCTAGAGAGCTTTGAATAGCTCTTTAAATTGCATCTAAATGGGGTTTGGTTTGTTGTTGTTTGGTTTTTTTTTAACCAGAAACTTATGTTTGCATTTATAAGTGGAAACTCTGAGCAGATTTGAGATCAATATTGAGGCCAAGAGGAGGCCACTGAGGTGATCAGAGGGCTGGAGAATCTCTGCTGTGAGGACAGGCTGAGAGAGCTGGGGTTGCTCTGAGGAGACCTCATAGAGGCCTTCCAGTACCCTGAAGAGGGCTACAGGAGAGCTGGAGAGGGACTTGTTTGTAGGGATAGGATGAGGGAGAATACACTGAAGCTGGATTCAGGCTGGAGATTAGGAAGAAATTCTTTAGAGTGAAGGTGGGGAGACACTGCACAGGTTGCCCAGGGAGGCTGTGGATGTCCCTTCCCTGGAGGTATTCAAGGCCAGGCTGGATGAGGCCTTGAGCAACCTGGGCTGATGGGAGGTGTCCCTGCCCATGGCAGGGGGTTGGAACTGGATGACCTTAAAGGTCCTTTCCAACCCAAACCATTCTATGAATCTGGGGAAAATGTCCATGGCATCAGTTGTGGAGGTTGTGTTATTCATTTTACCTAAAGTGACTGCATCTCTTTGAGTGGAAGGTTTGCTTTTAACCAAATCTGGTGGCACTTCAGAGAGGATGAATGATTCCATTTGCAGAGGAGCAATTTCTGAGATGGTTCTTCTGTGAAATGTTCAGCACTGAGTGCTCTGCTGTCCTGTTCTTTTTGGTACCCTATTTGTGGAGGGCCACAAAGATGATCCAAGGGCTGCAGCAGCTCTGCTCTGAGGCCAGACTGAGGGAGCTGGGGGTGTTCAGCCTGGAGAAGAGAAGGCTCCAGGGGGACCTCAGAGCTGCCTTGCAATAGCTGAAGGGATCCTGCAGGAAGGCTGCAGAGGGACTTCTGCTAAGGGTGTCTAGAGCCAGGCCAAGGGGGAATGGTTTGAAGCTGAGGCAGAGCAGGGTCAGACTGGAGCTGAGGAAGTTCTTCAGTAGGAGGGTGGTGAGACTCTGGAACAGGCTGCCCAGGGAGGCTGTGGCTGCCTCCTGCCTGGGGGTGTTGAAGGCCAGGCTGGATGAGGCCTTGAGCAGCTGAGTCTAGCTGAGAGGTGTCCCTGGGCATGGTGTGGAGGTTGGATGAGATGATCTCTGAGGTCCCTTCCAACCTGAGCCATTCTGTCGTTCCATCCATTAATTATTTGAATGAGATGCCTTGCTTTCTGTGTATATAAGATGCCAATGTGTTGGCTGTTACAGGTGACACACTGTTTGTCTCACTCTTTTGGTGTCCTCTCATCATAAATCAGAAGGTGGAGGCTTTGAGCCTTCTCTTCTTTGGTGGTTGCAAGAAATGCTTTTTTGTATGGTCAAGATCACAGATTTCATTTCCTCAGATGAAGATTAGTGGCTGTGCAGTGCTTTTACAAGCAAATGCTGAGTAATAAGTAACAGACTGATCCAAGGAGTGTTTCTCCTTAGACAGAAGTTTATTTTTAGGGCTTGTAGAGTCAGGTGCTGCTGTTCTAGTCCAGGTGTTGTCAGAATCATAGCACTGTTGAGGCTGGAAAAGACCCTGAAGTTCATGGACTCCAACTATCAGCCTTGCATTGCCAAGTCTGTGGCTAAATCATGTCCCACAGCGCCACATTTCCATGGCTTTTAAACCTCCAGGAATGGGGACTCCACCACTGATTTGGGCAGCCTGTTTCAGGCCTTGACAACCCTTTCAGGGAAGAAATTGATCCTTGTATCCAGCCTAAACTTTCCATGCCACAACTCGAAGCTGTTTCCTCTCTTCCTGTCACTTGTTACTAGGGAGAAGAGACCAACCCCCTCCTGGCTCCAACCTCTTTTCAGGGAGTTGTAGAGAGCTACAAGGTCTCCTCTCAGCCTCTTTTTCTCCACAGTAAGCAATCCCAGCTCCCTCAGCTGCTCCTCACCAGCCCTGTTCTCCAGACCCCTCACCAGCTTCATTGTCCTTCTCTGGATATGGTCCAGCACCTCAGTGGCCTTCTAGGACTGAGGGGCCCAAGCATTTGAGGTGTGGCCTCACCAGTGCTGAGTCAAGGGGGACAAGCTCTTCCCTGGTCTTGAGCCACACTATTCCTAATCCAAACCAGGATGCTGGTGGCCTTTTTGGCCAAGTGGGCACACTGCTGTCTTGTCATCATCCTTACTTTTTGAACATCTAAGCCAGGTGCTGCTGCTCAAGTCCTGGTTTTAGCCTTTCCTCTGCTCTTGATCACCGGAGTCTCTATTGTGCCAAAAGGTATCACAAACATTGTTAGCTTGTGGCCACTAACCCTGGAAAACATGAAGATATTTGGCTTAAAATATGTTTTTCTCCCATGTAATTTAATTTCAGCAGTTAATTTAATTTGTCCATTTTAATGTTGAGGATTAAGGAGCTGGGTTAATATATTTAATCCACTACCAGAGTCACTAAATGGAGCCAGGCTGTGTTCAGGCTTCTTGTTGCTGGCAGAACCACTGCCTGGATTTACAGATTAAACACTTCTTTAAAACATGGAATGATGTGGATGGGGTATGACAGCTCCATCGTGGCAAGGATTTGTTCCAACAGCAGATACCAGACGAGGAGAGGAGATGAGAATTTGGGCCAGAAAAAAAAACCCCAACCTTTGCTGGGAAAAAAACCCAAATCCCCTGATTTTCATTTGTGATGCAGAAGCCTTTTAATTGCACTGAGTTGTGAAGGGGGGGAGGGAATGTGGGGTTTGAAGGCTTGATAGTGTGCTGGTCAGCTTGTGACAGGACAAGCTAGACAGGAGCAGGCAGTGTGAGCTTGCAGCACAGAAGGCCAAGGGCAGCCTGGGCTGCAGCCAAAGCAGCACTGGCAGCAGAGCCAGAGAGGTGATTCTGCCACTTTGCTCTGCTCTGGGGAGACCTCACCTGGAGTGCTGTGTGCAGGTCTGGAGCCCTCAGCACAGGAAGGACCTGGAGCTGCTGGAGCAGGTCCAGAGGAGGGCCAGGGAAATGCTCAGGGGGTTGGAGCAGCTCTGTTCTGAGGCCAGGCTGAGGGAGCTGGGGGTGTTCAGCCTGGAGAAGAGAAGGCTCTGGGGAGACCTAATAGCAGCCTTCCAGAACCTGAAGGAGGCTACAGGAAGGCTGGAGTGAGACTGTTTAGAAAGACCTGCAGTGACAGGATGAGAGGTGATGGCTTCAAACTAGAGAAGAACAGATTTAGATTGAATATCAGGAAGAAGTTCTGCCCCATGAGGGTGGTGGAATACAGGAACAAGTTGCCCAGCAAGGTGGTTGAGATTCCTTCCCTGGAGATACTCAAGGTGAGGCTCAATGGGGCTGTGGGCAGCCTGATCTAGTTGAGGATGTCCCTGCTGACTGCAGGGAGGTTGGATTGGATGACCATTGGAGGTCCCTTCCTGCCTGGACCATTCTGTGGCACTGGTGTGACAAGTTGGGTGTCACCCTTGTTATCCCATTCCTCATTTCTTTAGGACTGCATTCAGGGTATGGAGCCACCGTGCTGCCGGAGCGTTCCAGAAGGCGGTGCTCACTGGAACAACACACACACACAGCATCTTTTTGTCTCAGGAATGGAGAATTGTTTTTCTAGAAAGCACCCTGCTGTTACCCAGGAGGATTCAATCTGAGCCAAAAGCTTTTTGTTTAGTGAGGCTTGAGGGAGTGTGAGTCCTTTCGAAGCACTTTTGGGGATTAATAGAATGGATTGGGTTGGAAAGGACCTTTAAGATCATCCAGTTCCAACCCCCCTGCTGTGGGCAGGGATACCTCCCACCAGTCCAAGTTGCTCAAGGCCTCATCCAGCCTGGCCTTGAACACCTCTGGGGAGGAGGCATCCACAGCCTCCCTGGGCAACCTGTGCAGTGTCTCACCATCCTCTAAAGAATTTTTTCCTCATCTCCAGGCTCAATCTCCCCCCTTCCAGCTTCAATCCATTGCCCTTTGTCCTGTCTCTCCCAGCCCTTGTCAAAAGTCCCTCCCCAACTTTCTTGTAGCCCTCTTCAGGTACTAGAAGGCTGCTTTAAGGTCTCCCTGGATCCTTCTCTTCTTCAGGCTGAACAGCCCCAACTCTTGCAGCCTGTCCCCACAGGGGAGATTCTCGAGCCCTCTGATCATCTTCATGGCCTCCTTTGGACCTCCTCCATCATTTCCATGGCCTTCTTGTGGTGGGAGCACCAGAACTGGACATAGTGCTCCAGGTGGGGTCTCTTGAGAGCAAGGTTGAGGGGGAGAATCACCTCTCTTGATCTGCTGGTCACACTTTTGATGCAGCTCAGTATTGCAAGACTCCAACTTGTTTTATGCTGCTGTGAATTCTACAAACTTCAGTACTGTGGTGGCTGCAAGAAACTCTTGAGTCTGTGGTTTCCAAGGTAGTGATTATAAAAGTGGCTTTTAAAATGTGAAATAATGACAAAGAATAGGAAATTATATTAAATGAATTAAGGTTGGAAAAGACCTCGAGTCCAGCTATTAACATTACCAAGTCTGCTGCTAAACCATGCCCCTCAGCACTTCATCTCCATGACTTTTCAATCCCTCCAGGGATGAGGACTCCACCACTGACCTGGGCAGCCTGTTGCAGGGCTTGACAGCCTTCTGGGGAAGAAATTTTTCCTTATGTCCAAGTTAAACCTCCTCCTGTGCAACTGGAAATAGTTTTCTGTCATCCTATTGCTTGTTCCCTGGAGAAGAGACTGACCCCCACCTGGCCCCAACCTCCTTTCAGGTCATTGTAGAGAGCCGGAAGGTCTTACCTTCATCCTCCTTTTCTCCAGGCTCAACAGCCCCAGTTCCCTCAGCTGCTCCTCACCAGCCCTGTTCTCCAGACCCTTCCCCAGCTTTGTTGCCCTTCCCTGGCCACACTCAAGCAATGAATGTTTTTCCTGGAGTAAGGGGTCCAAAGCTGAACTCAGGTTTGGAGGTGTAGCCTCAGCAGTGGGCAGAGGAACAATCCCCTCCCTTGTCCTGCTGGCCACATTTAAATCACACACTTGATACTTACACACCATCCTGTAGAGGACTTAAAACTTCTCATTACATTTCTTTGTATCTTTGCAAGTCAGTTTTGTATACAAGGGATAAAAGAAAGGGTACAAGGAAGAGATCAGAAGGTTCTCTGATGAGTTCCAGCAGAACACATCTATTGTCTGGTAGACCAACAGATGAGTTTTGGCAGCTTACCAGATCGTAGGCATAGTTGGCATTCCAATAGCTTTGATATCTTTATGGAAAGCTGAGCACTCTTTTGAATGGTTGTGGTTTGAAGGCTTAAACTTTGTTGTGTGGAGGGGATGTGGAACTCTGAGCTAATCTTCATCCTGGAGAAGAGAAGGGAGACCTAAGAGCACCCTTCTAGTACCTTAAGGGGGCTACAAGAAGGCTGCAGAGGGACTGTTTGCAAAGGCCTGCAGCAACAGGACAAGAGGCAATGGCTTCAAACTGGAGCAGAGCAGATTTAGATTGGATGTTAGGAAGAAGTTCTGCCCCATGAGGGTGGTGGAACACTGGAACAGGTTGCCCAGGGAGGTAGTTGAGGTCCCATCCCTGGAGATATTCAAGGTGAGGCTGGACAGGGCTGTGGGCAACCTGATCTAGCTGAGGATGTCCCTGCTGAGTGCAGAGGGGGTTGGACTGGATGACCTTAGGAGGTCCCTTGCAAGCCAGACCATTCTATGATTCTACTATTTATTCCAAGGGGGATTGTTCCAGCTCAGGGTTGAGGTATGTAGATCTAATCACCTTTTTCCCAGCTCCTCTGTACATACTTCATCTCCTTGAGGGCTTTACATAAACAACCCCCCCAGGTTTATTTCAATCTGAAAATGTGTGTTCTTCTTGAGTGATTATACAGTTGTGCTCAGGTGGCCAAGAAGGCAAACAACATCCTGGCTTGGATCAGCAATAGTCTGGCTAGCAGGACCAGGGGAATCATTGTCCCTCTGTACCAGCACTGAGAATAGAATAGAATAGACCAGGTTGGAAGAGAGCTTCGAGATCATCGTGTCCAACCTATCAACCAATCATCCAACACCACCTAATCAACTAATCCATGGCACCAAGCACCCTGTCAAGTCTCCTCCTGACCACTTCCAATGATGGTGACTCCACCAGCTCCCCAGGCAGCCCATTCCAATAGCCAATCACTCTCTCTGTGTAGAATTTGCTCCCAATCTCCAGCCTAAACCTCCCCTGGCGCAGCCTGAGACTGTGTCCTCTTGTTCTGGTGCTGGCTGCCTGGGAGAAGAGACCAACCTCTGCCTGTCTACAACCTCATTTCAGGTAGTTGTAGAGAGCAATAAGGTCTCCCCTGAGCCTCCTCTTCTCCAGGCTAAGCAACCCCAGCTCCCTCAGTCTCTCCTCATGGGGCTTGTGTTCCAAGCCCCTCACCAACTTTGTTGCCCTTCTCTGGACTCGTTCCAGCAAGTCAACCTCCTTCCTAAACTGAGGGGCCCAGAACAGGACACAGGACTCAAGGTGTGGCCTAACTAGTGCAGTGTACAGGGGCAGAATGACCTCCCTGCTCCTGCTAGCCACACTGTTCCTGATACAGGCCAGGAGGCCACACCTCAGATCCTGGGTTCAGTTTTGGGTCTCTTATTCCAAGATGGACATTTTGGTGCTGGAGCAGGTCCAGAGAAGGGCACTGAAGCTGGTGAAGGGTGTGGAGAACAGGTCCAGTGAGGAGCAGCTGAGGGAGCTGGGGCTCTTTAGCCTGGAGAAAAGGAGGCTGTGGGGAGACCTTCAGCTCTCTACAACTTCCTGAAAGGAGCTTGGAGCCAGGTAGGGGTTGGTCTGTTCTCCCAAGGAGCAAGTGACAAGACAAAAGGAAAGAGCACAAGTTGCACCAGGGGAGATTTAGGTTGGATATTAGGAACAATTTCTTCACTAAAAGGTTTGTCAAGACCTGACCCAGGCTGCCCAGAGCAGTGGTGAAGTCCCCATCCCTGGAAGGATTTAAAAGCTGTGGAGATGTGGTGCTGAGGGACACGGTTTAGCTGTGAACTTGACAGTGCTGGGTTGATGGTTGGAGTCACAGATTGTGTGGGGTTGGAAGGGACCTTCCAAATTCATCTTCTTCCTGCTCACTGCAGTGAGCAGGAACATCTCCAACTAGATCAGGCTGCCCAGGGCCACATTGAGTCTGATCTTGCCTCAACCACATCCCTGGGCAACCTGTTCCAGTATTAAAACCAATACATCTTAAGAGTCTTTTCCAGCCTGCACGATTCCATGAGTCTCACTTCTGTGTGTAAGGATGTGGATTGACTCCTTGGGGTCCAGGGAGAAAGAAAGGACAGCAGGTTCTCGTTGAAAGCATGCCTTAGACTTGACAATAGTACTGCTGGTGCTGGAGTGGAAAGTTTTCTTGGGAGTTGAATGATTTCTTGAAATAACCTGAAAAACCTAATACTCATCATAAAAAAAACCCTGCAAATCTCAGGCTTGCAGAGTCTCTGCTCTGTGGGAGCTGAGGAGCAGGAAACCTGAAGGATTTTTTTAATGACTTGACAAGACTAGAAGTCAGGGGAAAAGAAGTAGGGTTAGCAAATAGGTTTAAAAATACATGTCTATGTTTAGCAGCTAGGAGTTGGCTCTTGGTGTAGCCTTTCTTCATCCTGGCTGACTGAGGAATTTGTGGAACAAGTGATTCAGGAGGCTTTTAGGATTGTTGGCTCAGTTTGAGCCCTGACATCTGTTTATCTTCTGGAGCTCACTGAAGCTACTGTAGCCTTTCATCTGGTAGACCTAATAGCAGCCTGCCAGTACCTGAAGGAGGCTACAAGAAGAATGAAGAGAGACTGTTTGCAAAGGCCTGCAGTGAGAGGATGAGGAGCAATGGCTTCAAACTAGAGCAGAGCAGAGTTAGATTGGATGTTAGGAACAAGTTCTTTACCATGAGGGTGGTGGAACACTGGAACAGGTTGCCCAGGGAGGTGGTTGAGGCCTCATGCCTGGAGATATTCAAGGTGAGGCTGGACAGGGCTCTGGGCAGCCTGAGCTAGTTGGGGATGTCCCTGCTGAGTGCAGAGGGGGTTGGGCTGGATGCCCTTTGGAGGTCCCTTCCAAGCCAGACCATTCTGTGATTCTATGATCTCTGCTGGCATTGCTTTCTGCAATCAGGATGGAGAAAGAGGTTTTGCCTCCTGGAAAGGTAAACGTGGACTTTGGCACTGTGAACCAGAAATCCTGCAGAGTTTCTTTGTGGCTTCAAGTACTTGGAGAGGGACTTTCCCCAGGGGTGTCTAGCAACAGGACAAGGAGGAATAGTTTGAAGCAGAGGGAGGGGAAAATTAAACAGGATCTGAGAAGGAAGTTCTTCAGTATGAGGTTGGTGAGACTCTGGAATAGGCTGCCCAAGGAGGCTGTGGATCCCTTTTCCCTGGAGGTGTTCAGGGTCAGGCTGGATGAGGCCTTGAGCTACCTGGTCTAGTTGAGAGGTGTCCCTGCCCATGGCAGGGCAGTTGGAGTAGATGATCTTCATGGTCCCTTAAAACCTGAGCCATGCTGTCATTCATTGTGTCACACCTGACTGCTTTTAATGGCTTCAAGTTGCACCAGAAGAGATTTACTTGTGCACTTTAGGGGAAAAAAAAATGTCAATATCAAAAGGTTCAGGAACAGGCTGACCAGGGAGATGGTGGAGACATTATCCCTGCAGGGATTGAGAAGCCAGAGAAGGGCCACAAAGCTGGTGAAGGGTCTGGAGAAAAAATCTGTAGGAGGGGAGGCTTAAGGAACTGGGCTTGTTCAGTCTGGAGAAGAGGAGGCTAAGAGGAGACCTGAAAGGAGGTTGGAGCCAGCTGAGGGTTGGTCTCTTCTCCCTAGTGACAGAAGGAGAGCAAATAGCCTGAAATTGTGTCAGGTGAGGGTAAGGTTGGAGATGAGGAAAAATTTCTCTGCTGCCAGAGTGGTCAGGCATTGGAAGAGGCTGCCCAGGGAGGTGGTGGAGTCCCCATCCCTGGAGGTGTTCAAGAAATCTGTGGCCATGGCACTTGGGGCCATGGTTTGATGGCCGTGGTGGTTGATGGTTGGATTGATGACCGTAGAGGTGTTTTCCAACCCAAACAGTTCCATGGCTCTGTGGTTAGATGTGGTGCTGAGGGACATGTTTTACTTACTGATGGACTTGGTGGTGTTGGGTTAATGTTTGAGCTGGATGATCTTGGAGGTATTTCCACCCTCAATGATTCTATGATGAAGTCGATGATCTTGGAAGGTGTTTTCCAACCAGAACAATGCTCTGATTTTCTGTTGGGTGGCAGGGAGTAAGTCCCATGTAGCAGTCTGAAATTGCCCTTGGCTTGCTGGGCCATGGGCATAGTTGCCTTTTTGGTGTGTGCAGGCATCTGCAAGCCTGTGAAGAAGCCTGTAAGAGCCACCCTTTCATTTCATTTGCTGTTCCTGTGTTGTCTTTAAATGCTATCAACTTTCTGAAGGGGTTAGGTGATGGTTGCATTACCTTGTAGGTTACATTCAGCCCTTCTTTGCCAATGAGCTTTTTCTGCCTTTGCAGTTCATATTAGTATGTATGGGGTTGTGTTTAGAATAGAATAGAATAAACCAGGTTGGAAGAGACCTTCAAGATCATCACGTTCAACCTATCATCCAACATCAACTAACCCATGGCATCACGCACCCCATCAAGTCTCCTCCTCAACACCTCCAATGATGGTGACTCCACCACCTCCCTGGGCAGCCCATTCCAATGGGCAATCACTCTCTCTGTGTAGAACTTCTTCCTAACCTCCAGCCTAAACCTCCCCTGGCACTGCCTGAGACTGTGTCCTCTTGTTCTGGTACTGGTTGCCTGGGAGAAGAGACCAACATCCACCTGTCTGCAACCTCCCTTTGATGGCTGGTTTACTCTGTCCTAAAGCCTGGACCACTGCTGAAGGGCTGCCTTGTTTGCCAACTAGTTCTTCTATCTCCCTGTAGGAGCAGAAGAATGGCTGAGCCATGAATTAGGGAATTTACCCACCTGAAAGTGGGTCCAGAGGATGGCACCAAGATGGGGGTTGGACTAGATGACCTTTGGAGGTTCCCTCCAAGCCAGCCCATTCTATGATCAGAGGGCTGGAGAACATCCCCTGTGGGGACAGGCTGAAGGAGTTGGGGTTGTGCAGCCTGGAGAAGAGAAGGCTCCAAGGAGATCTTAGAGCAGCCTCCCAGTGCCTGAAGGGGGTTACAAGAGAGCTGGGGAGGGACTTTTCACAAGGGCTTGGAGTGATAGGAAGAGAGGGAATGGATTGAACCTGGAAGAGGGGAGACTGAGACGAGATTAGGAAGGAATTCTTGACAGTGAGGGTAGGGAGACATGGGAAGAGGTTGCCCAGGGAGGCTGTGGGTGTCCCCTCCCTGGAGGTGTTCAAGGCCAGGTTGGATGAGGCCTTGAGCAACCTGGGCTGGTGGAAGGTGTTAGAGCTACATCATCTTGAAGGTCCCTTCCAACCTAAACTGTTCTATGAGTCTATGAAATCAAATTTTCCCCTACTCATCTCCCCAGAAAGCAGAATTTAGTGATCAGTCCATTCCCTGATCCAGCTTGCTGCATGGCTGCTAGAATGGAGTGGTAGGAGGAGTGAGGACGTGAGGAAGGAGAGAGGAAAGCAAGACAGGTTCACGTGGAACCTAAAGTCAGTGCATAAGCCCAGCCTTGAGAAAGCCCAGCTGCTACTTAGTGAATGTCAGAGCTGTCAAAGCCACTTTCCTTATGTCTTAGCTGATTTTCTGCTGTTGAGTGTCTTGATCCTGCGTTGCTTCATCATTTTCAGGCAGTTTATTGTACACTGTCTGGAAGAAGGATATGGAGAGATTGCATGATTTCCTGGCTGAGATGGAATAGCAACACAGTCATTCTTCTTGAGGGGTCCCAAACTCACTTTTTCAGCACTTTCAACTCAATTCATGGTGTAAAAGGAGTTGCCAAAACCATGAGCTTAGGAGCTTTCTGGGCTCCTGACAAGAAAATGTATTTACAGATACAGAGGGACTTTTTAGGATGTCAGGTAGTGATAGGACTATCACAGGGAAGTCATTCTGCCCCTGTACTCAGCACTGGTTAGGCCACACCTTGAGTGCTGTGTCCTGTTCTGGGCCCCTCAGTTTAGGAAAGGTGTTGAGATGAGGAAGGTGTCCAGAGAAGGGCAACAAAGCTGGGGGGGATCTGGAGCACAGCCCTGTGAGGAGAGGCTGAGGGAGCTGGGATTGCTTAGCCTGGAGAAGAGGAGGCTCAGGGGAGACCTTATTGCTCTCTACAACTACCTGAAAGGAGGTTGTAGACAGGCAGAGGTTGGTCTCTTCTCCCAGGCAGCCAGCACCAGAACAAGAGGACACAGTCTCAGGCTGCACCAGGGGAGCTTTAGGCTGGAGATTGGGAACAAATTCTACACAGAGAGAGTGATTGCCCATTGGAATGGGCTGCCTGGGGAGGTGGTGGAGTCACCATCACTGAAAGTGTTTGAAAAGAGCCTGGATGAGGCACTTGGTGCCATGGTTTAGTTGATGAGATGGTGTTGGGTGATAGGTTGGACTTGATGATCTCAATGGTCTTTTCCAACCTGCTCAATTCTGTATTCTATTGTATGACTGGGGGGGAATGGAGCAAAATTGGAAGTGAGTAGAGTCAGATTAGGTGTTAGGAAGAAGTTCTTCCTCATGAGGGTGGTGAGAGACTTGGCACAGGTTGCCCAGGGAGGTGGTGGAAGCCTCATGCCTGGAGGTTTTGAAGGCCAGGCTGGATGTGGCTGTGAGCAACCTGCTGTGGTGTGAGGTGTCCCTGGCCGTGGCAGGGGGCTGGAACTGGCTGCTCCTTGAGGTCCCTTCCAACCCTGACAATTCTGTGATTCTCTTTTCTTGTATGGTGTGTCCTGTCAGCTGGTGTTGTCCTCTTGCTGCTGCTCTGCTGATGTGTAGCAAGATTGGATGTGGAGCCTGTGAGTGAGAGAAGAAGGGACTCAGTGGGAATTTGTGTTTATATTCCCATTCTGAGGACACAGCGCTTCCTAGGCATTTCCAACTCGCTGTCTCAGTCCTGTCATAACAAGTCTGAGGGAACAGCACAGATGCTTTGGAACATGGAGAGGGGAAAAAAAAATACCAAAAAGAGAATCAAAGTATGAATGAATATTTCTCTGCTGCAGAGAAGTGGTTGCTGTTAGTTGTAACACGTCGTTGTGTGTGCTGAGATGTGCTCCCCTGAGTACAGCTGCCTGGAACCTTTTGCTGTGCTGGCTGGCGGAGTTTGACTGTGCTGCTGCAATCTCCCTGCTGCTGGTGGTGGGTTCATGATAAGGTTTATGGCAGCTTTGGCTGCGAGTCAAGCTGCTGAAGTCAAAACTCTGGCCGGTTCTGGGTTCAGGAAGGACAGGGATTTGCTGGAGAGGGTCCAGCAAAGGGCTGCAGAGATGCAGAGGGGACTTGAACGTCTCTGATGAGGGAAGGCTGAGGGAATTGGGGATTTGGGGTCTGGAGAAGAGCAGGCTGGGGGGGGGAATCTCATCCATGTTGATCAGATGAGTGTCAGGAGGATGGGACCAGGCTTTTCTCAGTGGTGTCCAGTGACAGGACAAGGGGTAATAGGCAGAAATTCAAACAGATCTAGACAGGAGGAGGAACTTCTTTAATTTAAGGGTGGCCGAGCACTGGAACAGGCTGCCGAGAAAAGTGGTGGAGTCTCCATCTCTGCAGACATTCAAAACCCACCTGGACAAGTTCCTTTGTCACTTCTCTAGGTGAACTTGCCTTGGCAAGGGGATTGGCCTTGACGATCTCCAGAGGTCCCTTCCAACCCCTGCATTTTGTGATTCTGTGCAGTTCCAGATCTAAATATGGCAAATCTTACACAGCAGCTACAGTGCAGCTCACTGAACAGATACTGGGGTAGGGCAAACTTTCATTGCAGCATGGAGAGAGCTGCACGGGGATAGGTAACTGGAAATGACCTGGGGATGCTGGTCAACAGCTGGCTGAAGATGGACCAGTGTGTGCCCAGGTGGCCAAGGCCAACAGCATCCTGATTTGAATCAGAAATAGTGCCCAGCAGGAGTAGGGAGGTGTATTGGAAACTGGTGAGACTGCACTTCAACTCCTGGATTTTGTTTTGGGCTCCTCACTCCAGGAAGTTCATTGAGGTGCTGGAGTAGGTCCAGAGAAGGGCAAGAAAGCTGGGGAAGGGTCTGGAGATCAGGGCTGGTGAGGAGCAGGTGAGGGACTTGTGGTTGTTCAGCCTGGCTGAGGTGAGACCTGGCTTTCTGCAACTCCCTGCAAGTGGTTTGGAGCCAGGTGCAGGTCAGTCTCTTCTCCCAGATAAGAAGCAATGGGACGAGAGGAAACTCCCTCAAGCTGCCCCAGGGGAGGTTAAGGTTGGATATCAGGAACAACTTTTACACTGTACAAGTGGTTAAGCCCTGGTTCAGGCTGCCCAGGTCAGTGGTGGAGTCCCCATAGACTCATAGAATTGTCAGGGTTGCAAGGGATCTCAAGGAGCAGCCAGTTCCAAACCCTCTGCCATGGGCAGGGACACCTCACACCACAGCAGGTTGCTCACAGCCACATCCAGCCTGGCCTTCAAAACCTCCAGGCGTGAGGCTTCCACCACCTCCCTGGGCAACCTGTGCCAGTGTCTCACCACCCTCCTGGGGAAGAACTTCTTCCTCACATCCAATCTCAATCTCCCCACTTCTAGTTTTGCTCCATTCCTCCCAGTCCTATCACTCCCTGACACCCTGGAGGAGTTGAAAAGCTGTGGAGATGTGGTGTGGGGGGACATGGTTTAGTGGTGGACTTGGCAGGGCTGGGTTGATGGTTGGACTGGATGATCTTGGAGATGTTTTCCACCCTCAGTGATTCTCTAATTTGCATTTCTGTGTGTATAAAGCCTTATGGGTTAGGATGCCATAAGAGACTCTGAAACAGGAGGAGAAAGCTTTGCTATTTCTGGCCTGAGGCATGATGGTAGTGAGGAGTTCACTTTTCTTCTTGTTCTTTCTGGTCTCCAGCTGCAGGGAATGCAGCCTGGATAGTCTTGAGCCTTGTATTGGTCTCCAGAGCATGTTTGCCCCTGGCTGGTGGGGGGGGGGGGTGGTGTCTGAGAAAAGCCTTTCTTCTTCAGTTCCTCTTTGCAGGAGGAAGTCACCTCCCTGCTCACAATTTACTCCTTCATTGTCACCTTTCCTTTTTACTTCAAGGTCACTCACTCCAGCAGATGTGATGCTCACTTCTGGTGTTTGCAGCTTTATTTAAGTAGGAGGAGATTGATTTTGCTTCTGTGCTCTGTGAAATCTGCAGCCTGCCAAGAAGAACCAGGAAAAATCAAGAAAATGATGGCCAGTGCTGTTTTAATCTGTTTGACTCACACTTGGGAAGACTTCCCCTGTGCAACCAGTGGATCTTGAGGCTTAGGGGGGGTTGTCTTTAAAGCTTGCACTTTTCTGAGGAATTGATGCCATTTCTTTCCTCTTCAGAGTAGCACAGAATGGTTTGAAAGGGACCTTTCAAGGTCATCTTGTCCAACCCCCTTGCAGTGAGCCAGGATAACAGCTTCAAGGATCTTCACCTAAATCAGGTTTCTCAGAGCCTCATCTAACATAACCAGCTCTTGAGCTGCTCTTTCTCAGCACCAGTGAGTGTTGTGGCTTCCTGGTTTATTTTTTCCCCGCAGGCTCTGTTAATTAGCTAAGGGGACACAACATCATTATAGAACTGTTGAAGCTGGAAGAGACCTTTGAGATTGTCAAGTCCAACAGCTCACACTCCCAGCTCTGCTGCTAAGACACTACCGCTAAACCATGTCCCTCAGCACCACATCCATGCATCTGTTAAACACCTCCAGGCATGGTGACTTCACCTCCCTGGGCAGCCTGTTCCAGTGCCTGAGAACCCTTGCTGGGAAGGAATAGTTCCTAATATCCAACCTGAACCTCCCTGACACAGCTTGAGGCTGTTTCCTCTTGTCCTATCACATGCTGCGTGTGAGAGAGACCAACCCCCACCTCTCTCCAACTTCCTTTGAGGTAGTTGTAGAGGGTGATGAGGTCTCCCCAAAGCCTCCTCTTCTGAATCATACAATCACAGAATGGTTTGGGTTGAAGGGACCTGTAAAGCTCATCTAGTCCAATTGCCCTGCAGTCAGCAGGGACATCCCCAACTAAATCAGGTAGCTCAGAGCCACCTCAAGCCTGACTTTGAATGTCTGCAGGGCTGAAGGCTAAACCACCTCAATTCTCTTAGCTGTTGCTGACGTTCAGAGCCCTTCACCAGCTTAGTTGTTCTTTGCTGGACACATTCCAGCACCTCAATGTCCATCTTGTAGTGAGGGGCCCCAATCTGAACCCAGGATTTTTGACTTTAAGATGAAACATGTAGAAATCCCAGAAACTGTTTTGAGAGCAGTTGGTGGTGGTGCTTTCTGAACTCCCTGTAAAGCGACCACAGGAGCTGTGGTCTGGGCACGCTACCTGTGATTAGGCAGCCCTTTAATGAGATGCTCACATTCTTGGAAGAATTAAAACCTGGTGATGTTTTGACTGGAACTGTTTGAGGGGAAGCTTGGAATGTAGTTAAAATAAAAAGAAGAAGAAAAAAAAAACAACCCACCAACAACCCAATCCTGTTGCTTACTGGGTGTGGAAGTCCCAAGTTTTTGAGTGAGGAAGGGAAGAAGACAAAAATTGGTTTCAATATAAACACAGCCACAGTGTGATGATTCAGGTTTGAATTGGCATAATGAAATTGAGGCCTGGGCCACACTCCTTCATCACAGGCCCACAGAATGCTAGAGGTTGGAAGGGGCTCTTGAAGATCATCAAGTCCAACCTCCCTACCAGAGCAGGACCATAGAATCTGGTGTGCAGGTCACACAGGAGCGCATCCAGATGGGGCTTAAAAGTCTCCAGGGAAGGAGACTCCACAACCTCTCTGGGCAGCCTGTTCCAGAGCTCTGTGACCCTCCCAGTGAAGAAGTTCCTCCTCATGTTGAGCTGGAACCTCCTGTGCTGGAGTTTACATCCATTGCCCCTTGTCCTATCCCAGGGTGCAACTGAGCAGAGCCTGTCCCCTCCCTCCTGACCCCCAACCCTCAGATATTGATAAACATTTACTAAATCCCTTCTCAGTCTTCTCCTCTCCAGACTAACCACCCCCAGGGCTCTCAGCCTCTCCTCACCAGGCAGTGCTCCAGGTCCCTTCAGCATCCTTGTAGCTCTCCCTTGGACTCTCTCCAGCAGATCCCTGTCCCTCCTGAACTGGGGAGCCCAGAACTGGATGCAATATTCCAGGTGAGGTCTCAGCAGGGCAGAGTAGAGGGGGAGGAGAACCTCCCTGGATCTGCTGGCCACACTCTGCTGAATGCAGCCCAGGATCCCATTGGCCTTCTTGGCCACCAGGACACATTGCTGGCCCATGCAGAACTTGTTGCCCACCAGGACTCCCAGGTCCTTCTCCCCAGGGCTGCTCTCCAGCAGATCCCCTCCCAGCCTGTCCTGCTGCATTTTTTCTTAATGCTTGGTATCTAAAACCCGATGGATTTCCTGTTTCTGTATTTCTTGAGGAATCATGGAATGGTCTGGGCTAGAAGGGACCTATGCCAGTTATGTTTGATCTGTGAAATATTCTGGTCAAGATGGTGACTTCAGCATCATGTGTGGCAGCTGGAGCTCTTCAGTGTATCAGTGAAACTGTTCTGAGTTAGCATTTTACTCCCTGAACCACAAATATGCTTTTTAGGGAGGACTACTGTTTAAACAGCAGGAAATCATTCATGTAGGAGAACTTCTGAAGGCAAAAAATCATAGTTGGCCTGTCTGGATTGTGGGTTTCCAAGCAAGATCTCATTGAACTATTAGCAGATTGATTTTCTGTTCCTTTGGATTGAGTGAGGAGCAACTTCTGTACCATGAGGGTGGTGAAACACTGGAGCAGGTTGCCCAGGGAGGTGGTTGGGGCCCCATCCCTGGAGATATTCAAGGTGAGGCTGGACAGGGCTCTGGGCAACCTGAGCTAGTTGAGGATGTCCCTGCTGAGTGCTGAGGGGGTTGGACTGGATGACCTGAGAAGTCCCTTCCATCCCAGACCATTCTGTGATTCGGAACCATGTCCCTCATCAGCACATCTCCACATCTTTTAAATCCATCCAGGGATTTGGACTCTACCACAGCAGTGCTCAGGCTGCCCCAGGCCTTGCTAACCCTTTTAGGGAAGAAATTATTCCTCATGTCCAATCTAAACCTCCCCTGGTGCAACTTGATGCCGTCTGCTCTTGTCCTGTCAATTGTTCCTTGGCAGAAGAGACCAACCTCCACCTCACTCCAAGTTCATCTCAGGGAGTTGTAGAGAGCCCAAAGGTCTCACCTCAGTCTCCTTATTCCCAGGCTCAACACCCCCAGTTCTCTCAGCTGCTCCTCACCAGCCCTGTTCTCCAGATGCTTCCCCACCTTTTTTGTGCTTCTCTGGACACACTCAATCCCCTTAATGTCCTCCTTGGAGTGAGAAGCCCAAATCTGAACACACTGTTTGAGGTGTGGCCTGACCAGTGCTGGCATGTGCCCTATGAGGAGAGGCTGAGAGCCTGGGGCTTTTTGGCCTTGAAAATAGAAAACTGAGAGGGGATTTAATAAATTTGTATAAATATCTGAGGGCTGGGGGTCAGAAGGGAGGGGACAGGCTCTGCTCAGTTGCACCCTGGGATAGGACAAGGGGCAATGGATATAAAATACAGCACAGGAGGTCCCAACTCCACTTGAGGAGGACATTTTTCACTGTGAGGGTCACAGAGCGCTGGCACAGGCTGCCCAGAGAGGTTGTGGAGTCTCCTTCTCTGGAGACTTTCAAGCCCCATCTGGATGTGTTCCTGTGTGACCTGTGCTGGATTCTATGCTCCTGCTCTGGCAGGGGGGGTTGGACTTGAGGAAAGGCTGAGGGAGCTGGGGTTGCTTAGCCTGGAGAGGAGGAGGCTCAGGGGAGACCTTATTGCTCTCTACAACTACCTGAAGGGAGGTTGTAGACAGGCAGAGGTTGGTCTCTTCTCCCAGGCAGCCAGCACCAGAACAAGAGGACACAGTCTCAGGCTGCACCAGGGGAGCTTTAGGCTGGAGATTGGGAACAAATTCTACACAGAGAGAGTGATTGCCCATTGGAATGGGCTGCCTGGGGAGGTGGTGGAGTCACCATCACTGGAGGTGTTCAGGAGGAGACTTGACAGGGTGCTTGGTTGCACGGGTTAGTTGATTAGGTGGTGTTGGATGATAGGTTGGATGCAATGATCTTGAAGGTCTCTTCCAACCTGGTTTATTCTATTCTATCTTCGAAGGTCCTTTCCAACCCCTAACATCCTATGATCCATTTCTCACATCAGAAAGATATGCTTGGGTTTTTTTCCTCCAGTTTAGCTTTAAGGTTTGCATTTGAATGAGCTTTTCTGTATTAAACCAACTCCAGCAGCAGCTCTGGAAGTCTTGAGTTTGGAAGGACTTTCAGGAGAAGGTTGCATTAGGTGGTGAGCACCGTGCTTTGGAAGACGGCAACCCAAACTGCTTCTGGTCCTAAACAGAACAGACATTCTTGGCCTAAAGTTACATTTCCAGTTTTGACTGAGTGCCTCCTTTTTTTAAGAATGAATTCTTCAGCCTGCAGAACGTTGTGTGGGTGTTTTCTTCTCTGGCTTGTAGCCCAGAGTGGCTTTTCCTGGAGCTGTCATTTTTCAACAGTCGGTGCTCGGCAGAGCTCGAGAAAGGCAGCCTGGGGAAGTTGCCTTTGTAACAGATCTTGATGGTGACATTTGCAAGGTGTAGCTGAAAATCAACTGCTTACAGCAGCCTTCCAGTACAGGAGTGCTGGGGAGGGACTTTTGACAAGGACTAGTAAGGGTAGGATCAGAGGGAATGGATTGAAGCTGGAAGAGAGGAGGTTGAGACTGGAGATTAGGAAGAAATTCTTTGCAGTGAGGGTGGTGAGACACTGGAAAAGGTTGCCCAGGGAGGTTGTGGGTGTCCCCTCGCTGGAGGTGAGGTTGGATGAGGCCAGGTTGGATGAGGCTTTGAGCAACCTGGACTAGCGGAAAGTGTCCCTGCCCATGGCAGGGGGTTGGAACAGGATGGTCTTTATGGTTCCTTTCAACCCAAACCATTCCATGAAGCTCAGTATATTAGCATGTATCCTACAGGGTAATTCTCAAGGACCAAAGTGTTCTTTCTTTGATCTACTTGGTCAAGCCCAAGCCCAAGTGAGTAAAGGTTTCCCTTCTGAGGCTCTCTAAAGATTTTGAATCTCAGCTCTTCTCAAACACTGTAAAGTTCTGGGACTGTTTAGCCTGGAGAACAGCAAACTGAGTGGGGATCTTCTCAATGCTTAGCGAGAGGTAAAGGGCAGGGGGCAAGAGGATGGTGCCAGGCTATTTTCAGAGCTGCCCAGCAACAGGACAATTGGCAGTGGGCACAAACTGGAACCCAGAAGCTTCCCTCTCAACAAGAGCTGGAACTTCTTTGTTGTGAGGATACTGGTGGCCTGGAGCAGGCTGCCCAGAGAGGTTGTGGAGTCTCCTTGTGTGGAGAGCTTCCAGCCCCACCTGGCCATTGTGATCCTGGGCAAGCTGCCCTGGGTGAAGATGCTTTATCAGAAGCTGGACCAGATGATCTCCAGAGGTTCCTGTTGACTTCTGCCACTCTGATACTCTCTTAATTTGTATGCAAGAGGAACTGGAGATGTTCAGAACATAGCCCAAATGTCAGGATAAGTTGGGTTGGAACGAGGAAGAGCATTCTTATCATTCCAGACACAATTAGTGTAGCCTGGCTTAATTTCCTACGCTGTTGGGTTGAGTTTGTTTCATCTTGTTTGGTGGGGAAAAAAGGTTTAGTTGGCAGGTTTTGCATCCTTTGCCAGTAGTGCTTTTAGCATCTTTCACAGACCATACTCTTGGCCTTTTTAGCAAAGCCTGCACAAAGGCTTCTGTAAACAATTCCTGTTGAGGCTGTTGATGCAGAGGGCACTCCACCCATTTCATCTTGCTTCATGGCTGGAGGAGATTGAAGACAGTTTTGTTCCCCTCTGTGCCACAGAATCCCAGCATGGTAGGGGTTGGAAGGGACCTCTGGAGCTCATCCAGTCCAACCCCCCTGCTCCAGCAGGACACCCACAGCTGCTTGCCCAGGAGCACCATGGCCAGGGGGGGTTGGAAGCTCTCCACAGGAGGAGACTCCACAACCTCTCTGGGCAGCCTGCTCCAGGCCTCCAGCACCCTCACAGCAAAGAAGTTTCTCCTCATGTTCAGAGGGAACATCCTTGGTACCAGCTTGTGCCTATTGCCTCTTGTCCTGTCCCTGGGCACCACTCAGAATATCCCAACCCCATCCTTTTGTTCCCCACAGTCCCTTCTGGCTTTTGCTGAGCATTGCTCAGATCCCCTCTGGGGCTGGTCTTCTCCAGGCTCACCAGCTCCAGGGCTCTTAGCCTTTCCTTCTCACAGAGCTGCTCCAGGCCCCTGGAGACAGAGTACCAAGTGCTTCTGCACCTTTTACAAGGGAAAATGTAGACTCCACAACTGAGCAGCCTGTTCCAGTGCTGCTGCACCCTCACAGGAAAGGAATTCTTCCTCATGTGCCAGTCTGGAAGTTATTTTAGACTTTCATGGGTGAACATGGAGATGTGCATCAACCAGCAAAGCTGATTTCATGTTAGTCCAGTTCCTAGTCCACTATATTCTTTATCTTGAGGGCACAGATTCTTGTCTCTTGCCTCTGTGAGAAGGGTGTGGTGACTAGCAGGAGACAACATTGCTCCACCACAACTGGCTTCACTGAAGTACTTCTGACTGTGTGTCAAGCTGGCTCAAAACAAGTTCACTTTTTGTCCTGCTGAAAATACCCCTTGGCACATCCTGAAGGCTGCTTCTTGGCACTGCCCATGTTTGTGCCACAATACTGGGGTTAGTCAGAAAGGAAAAACCTTCTCCAGGGCTCCTCATGCAAACAGAGTCTCAGGTTGTGTTTTGAAAGCAGGTAACACTAAAAAAGACGCTGAAGTTAGAGGAGCTGGGGTGACTGGGAGAAGCTGATGGCTGGTGCTGTGTCTGAAGTGGGTTTTAGGTCTTTACTAGAAGTTATGATTGATACCTGCAGCACTGCATCTGGGTCTGGTGTCCCCAACACAAGAACGACATGGGGAGTGTTGGTGTGGGCCCAAAGGAGGCCATGAAGATGATCAAAAGGTTGGAGAACCTCCCCTATGTGGGGACAGGCTGGGAGAGTTGGGGCTGTTCAGCCTAGAGAGAAGTCTCCAAGAGGGAACTCTGAGTGACAGAGTACCAGCATTGTGGGGGTTGGAAGGGACCTCTGGAGATCACCCAGTCCAAACCCCCTGCTAAAGCAAGGACACCCACAGCAGCTTGCCCAGGAGCACAATGGCCAGAGAGAGTTGGAAGCTCTCCACAGGAGGAGAGTCCACAACCTCTCTGGGCAGCCTGCTCCAGGCCTCCAGCACCCACACAACAAAGAAGTTTCAGCTCATATTGAGAGGGAGGCTTCTGGGCTCCAGTTTGTGCCATTTGTTCTGTTTCTGGGCACCACTGAGAAGAGTCTGTCCCTATCCTCTTGCCCTCCTGAGGCCCTTTAGCTCTTACTGAGCATTGCTCAGCTCCCTCTGGGGCTGCTCTTCTCCAGGCCCTCGGCCCCAGGGCTCTCAGCCTTTCCTTCTGGCAGAGCTGCTGCAGGCTTCTCTGACTCTCTTCAGTGGATCCCTGTCTCTCTCCAGCTGTGGAGCCCAGAACTGCACACAGTACTCCAAATGTGGCCTCCCTATGACAGAGTAGAGGTGGAGGAGAATCTCCCTTGACCTGCTGTCCACTTTCTTCTTCATGGCCCCCAGGAGACCATTGGCCCTCTTGGCCCTGAGAGCATGTTGCTGGCTCCTGGGGAAGTTTTCATCCACCAGCACTCCCAGGTCCTTCTCTATGGAGCTGCTTTCCAGGAGGTCAACCCCTCACCTGTGCTGGTACCTTGTCCACACTGGTGAGTGGAGAGCTTCTTCTGCTTCATGAGGTAGATGATGTGGTCAGGTCATCCCTCCTGGGAATACTCTGAAGCAGGAGGCAGAGGTCTAGAGAGAGTTTT
This sequence comes from Melanerpes formicivorus, assembly GCF_026170545.1. Classification (NCBI taxonomy): domain Eukaryota; kingdom Metazoa; phylum Chordata; class Aves; order Piciformes; family Picidae; genus Melanerpes; species Melanerpes formicivorus. The sequence continues at coordinate 31,706,226 of NW_027142353.1, read as the reverse complement.
CTTCTGTTCTTCAGCTAGGGATCCATGTGCCAGGGTTATCTTGGCCATGGAGGACTTGGTACTGTGGGACTTTGCCATTTCCAGGTGGTTATTGAGTTCAGCTTCTGCTCCTTGTGGACTTTTAACCTTGCTGTCACCTTCTGTTACAGCTGAGGGGGGGTTCAGTTTTCTGATGGATGTGCATCTGACTTTCAATGGTTTTTGGTCTAATTCTAGTCACTGGGGTAATTTAATCTTCTGAGTCACTTAATGTGGTGTCACTCACATCACATTGAAGTGCTGGAGCATGTCCAGAGAAGGGCAACAAAGCTGGGGAAGGGTCTGGAGAACAGGGCTGTTGAGGAGCAGCTGAGGGACCTGGGGTTGCTTAGTCGGGACAAGAGTTGGCTGAGGGGAGACCTCATTGCTCTCTACAATTTCCTAAGGAGTTGTGAGCTGGCGGTTGGTTTCTTCTCCCTAATATCAGGTGTTAGAACAAGAGGAAATCACAGAATGTTAGGAGTTGGAAGGGACCCCTGGAGATCCCCAAGTCCAAGCCCCTTGCCAAAGCAGGATCATCTAGGGCAGGTCACACAGGAGCACATCTAGGTGGGATCGAAAGTCTCCAGAGAAGGAGACTCCACAACCTCTCTGGGCAGCCTGCTCCAGGGCTCCAGCACTCTCACACCAAAGAAGTTTCTCCTCATGTTGAGGTGCATCCTCCTGGGTTCCACCTTGTACCCCTCATTCCTTGTTCCTTGTAAGTGGCGTTCAAGTCATCTAAAGTGTTCCTTTCTTTGTGCCTGTGAGCAGGTGGTCAGGTCCACCCTCCCGAAGGTTGTTCACGCTCATCTCTCTCCTCCTGCATAGTCTCCAGCAAGCTTCCTTTTAATGAGAGAGACCCAGCCTGCTGCTGTCTGCTTTTTCTGAGCAGAGCTCAGCCATGTAGAAGGCTTTAGAAGGTTTCTGTTGGTAAAGCTCCTAAGTTATTTCTAGCTTGTGTGCCAGCCAGTGTTAGGGAGGAAGATTTTGGCACTTGTGACCACTTTTAAATCCATGTAATGTGCAGCAGAAATAAGTTATCCACAATTTTTCCTGAGGTTATGATACTCTTAAGATGATCTTGGATCAAAAGTGCTTTTAAAGATGTTTGAGTATCACAGAGTCACAGAATGGTAGAGATTGGAAAGGACCTCTAGGGATCATCTAGTCCAACCTGCTTGATAAAGAAGGGTCACGTCCAAGTGGGTTTTAGTCTCTCCAGAGATGGAGACTCCACAGCCTCTCTGGGCAGCCTGCTCCAAGGCTCCTGCACTCTCATAGAAGGGATGTTTCATCTCATCTTCAGTTGGAACCTCCATGGCTTCCAGTTTGTGCCTTTTACCCCTTGTCCTGTCCCTGGGCACCTCTGAGAAGATCCCAGCCCCATCCTCTTGACCCCCTCAGCCCCTTGAACTGAGCATTACAGTATCACAGTATCACCAAGGTTGGAAGAGACCTCAAAGATCATCAAGTCCAACCTGTCACCACAGACCCCATGACTAAACCATGGCTCCAAGTGCCACGTCCAGTCCCCTCTTGAACACCTCCAGGGATGGTGACTCCACCACTTCCCTGGGCAGCACATTCCAATGGCTAACAACTCTCTCAGTGAAGAACTTTCTCCTCACCTTGAGTCTAAACCTCCCCTGGCGCAGCTTGAGACTGTGTCCTCTTGTTCTGGTGCTGGTTGCCTGGGAGAAGAGACCAACCTTCTCCTGGCTTACAACCACCTTTCAGGTAGTTGCAGACAGCAATGAGGTCACCCCTGAGCCTCCTCTTCTCCAGGCTAAACAACCTCAGCTCCCTCAGCCTCTCCTCATAGGGCTATGTTCAAGGCCTCTCCCCAGCCTTGTTGCCCTTCTCTGGACATTGATCAGATCCCCCCTGGGGCTGCTCTTCTCCAGGCTCCACAGCCTCAGGGCTCTCAGCCTTTGCTCCTCACAGAGCTGCTTCAGGCCCCTCAGCATTTTTGTAGCCTCCTCTGGACTCTCTCCAGTAGTTCCCTGTTTCTCTTGATCTGTGTAGCCCACAGTGGGATGCAGTACTCCAGATGTAGCCTCACCAGGGCAGAGTAGAGGAGCAGAACCTCCCTTGATCTGTTGGCCACATTCCTCATGCACCCAAGACTGGTTTTATCACTGGCCCTGATGGTGAATTTCTCTGTGGGAGCAGCACCAGATGTCAGGCTGCTGAAATTCTGTTAATGTTTGACCTAACAATCGATGTCTGTCTGTCCTCATGGACAAAACCAGGCAACATTCCTGTGCCTTGATACCCAGCAGCTCCTTTTCCTCCTCTTGCTATCTTTAACCTGCCACGTTTTGGCCTCTCTTATCTCCAAAGGTACTTTGCTCACTTTCAGCTGTGTTGTCCCAGTGACAAGGGACAGAGATGGCAGCAGCTTTGGGCCTTGTGGCTGATGAAGTTTTCCTTCCCTGCTGATTGATTTCTGTGTGATTGTTTCTAATTATCTCAGTGTGATGTAACCTGCCTAAATAAGGGGACGAGTAAATGGAGCTGCCTGGTGACATCTAATTAGATGCAGGTCCTGCTTTGGAATTTCCTTTTTATCTTCTCAGTTGCTCACTCTTCTTCTCAACACTGCCAGTCCACACTTGTGTGGCAGATCACTGGCAAAAGGTTCACATTTTCTGTACGAGTTCTACTGCAGTATTTGAAGAGAATCAGAGAATTGTTTGGATTGGAAAAGACCTCTAAGATCGAGTCCAACCTTCAGCCCAACACCACCATGGCCATCAAACCATGTCCCCAAGTGCCAGGGCCACAGGTTTCTCGAGCACCTCCAATGATGGTGACTCCACCACCTCTCTGGGCAGCCTGTTCCAATCCCTGACCACTCTGGCAGCAAAGGAATTATTCCCAACCTTAACCCTCCCCTGGCACAACTTCAGGCCATTTCCTCTCCTTCTATCACCTGAGCCTGGGGAGAAGAAACCAACCCCCACCTCACTGCACCCTCCTTTATGGGAGGTATAAGGTGCAATGAGGTCTTCCCTCAGCCTCCTCTTCTCACAGAATCACAGAACGTTAGAGATTGGAGGGGACCTTCTGAGATCATCAAGTCCAACCCCTCTGCCAAAGTAGGATCACCTAGGGTAGTCCATGCTGGGGTTGCTTAGTCTCCAGACTAAACACCCCAAGGTCCCTCAGCTGCTCCTCACAGGACTTGTTCTCAATATGTTGCCCTATGATATGAGTGCCATGAAAATGCTCAGGGGGTTGGACCACCTCTGTTATGAGGACAGACTGAAGGAGCTGGGGGTGTTCAGCCTGGAGAAGAGAAGGCTCCAGGGAGACCTAATAGCAACCTGCCAGTACCTGAAGGGGGCTACAAGAGGAATGGAGAGAGACTGTTTGCTAAGGCCTGCAGGGACAGGACAAGAGGCAATGGCTTCCAACTAGAGCAGAGCAGATTTGGATTGGATGAGAGGAACAAGTTCTGCCCCATGAGGGTGGTGGAACACTGGCACAGGTTGCCCAGGGAGGTGGTTGAGGCCCCATCCCTGGAGATATTCAAGGTGAGGCTGGACAAGGCACTATTTCCAGATGGTGCTGCTGACTATAGGGGGAGGTTGGATCAGATGACCTTTAGAGGTCTCTTCCAACCCAAACCATTCTGTGATTCTATTTGTGGATAGCTGGGGGAAAACCAAACCATTTCTGGGAAGGCCAGTGTGACTTTCAGGATGTAGTTCCTTTTGAAATACCAGAAGGAGAAGCAGCAGATTGAGAGAAGAGCATCACAAGGCTTTTGTTCCCTTTTAACATGAATCATTACAAAGCTCGGACCTCTGACTTTTAATGGATTTATTTCACCAGCTCCTGTGGTCTTGATGTGAGGTGAGAAACTGAAGTTTATTCACTGTAGCAGTAATGCTGGAACACAGAGGAGCTTCTTCAGGATAGCTCAGCACAAGAAGGACGTGGGCCTGTTGGACGCCACCGTGGTGCCCTGCCAGCCCCAGGGAGGTGGTGGAGTCACCGTCCCTGGAGGTGTTCAAGAGAGGATTGGATGTAGCACTTGGTGCCATGGTTTAGTAGTCATGAGGCTGGAAGCCCTCTGCTGTGAGGCCAGGCTGAGAGAGTTTGGGTTATTCAGCCTGGAGAAGAGAAGGCTCCTTCTGGTGCCTTTCAGAACTTAAAGGGGAAGAGGAGAAAGCTGGGGGGAGAGACTTTTGAGCAGGGCCTGTTGTGACAGGATAAGTAGGGATGGTTTGAAACTCAAACAGGGAGATTTAGATTACATGGAAGGAAGAAGTTCTTCGTGCTAAGGGTGTAGAGACCCTGTCCCAAGTTGCCCAGAGAGGTGGGAGATGCTCCATCCCTGGAACCATTCCAGGTCAGGTTGTCTGGGGCTCTGAACATCCTGCTGTAGTTGCAGATGTCCCTGCTGACTGCTGGGGGGTTGGAGTAGGTGACCTTGAGAGGTCAAAGCATTCTGTGATTCTATGATGTGCCTCTAAAATATCTCCCCTGGGGTGTCAAACTGCCACACCTTTGTTCTGTGCAGCTCAGGAACTGTGATTTGATTTCTTCTCTAGACCTCCTCAGCTTTTCTTTGCAGTTAAGGTACACTCAGCTCTCTGTGCAGCAAACATGACTAATTTGAGGGTACCAAAGGATTTTGTGTAACTAATATTCATAGATTCACAAAATAGTTTGGCTTGGAAGGGACCTTAAAGCTCATCCAGTTCCAACCCCCCCTGCCATGGGCGGGGACACCTCCCACCAGCCCAGGTTGCTCAAGGCCTCATCCAATCTGGCCTTGAACACCTCCAGGGAGGGGACACCCACAACCTGTTCCAGTGTTTCCCTGCCCTCACTGTCGAGAATTTCTCCCCAGTCTGCAGTCTCAATCTCCCTTCTTCCAGCTTCAACCCATTGCCCTTTGTTTTGTCACCACAAGCCTTTGTAATAGTCTTTGGCTCTGTTAGTTGGAGCTACAACTACTCCTTGCATTCCACATTTACTGCTCAATAGTAGTAAAGAGATGAAAGAGAAGTAATTTCTGCAGTTTCTCTGAGCAGTTGCAGTGAGTCAAGTTTGTGTCTGCTTTTTCCCTTTTTTCCTTGAATGTTTTAAACAGAAGAACTCAAAGTCTAATGATCTGGGAGGTGCTGAGTCTTTTGAAGCTTTGCCTCTTCACACAGTGACAGACTTTAGAAGTGCAGGAGCTCTCTTAGGGTGTCTGATATTTATTTTTCCTTGCAAAAGGTGCAGAAGCACTTCGTACAATGTGTCCAAGGGCCTGGAGCATCTCTGTGAGGAGCAAAGGCTGAGAGTCCTGGGGCTGCTGAGCCTGCAGAAGAGCAGCCCCAGAGGGGAGCTGAGCAATGATAAGCAAGAGCTGAAGGGGCTGTGGAGCTGCCATCTGCTGAGTGCTGCCCAGGGACAGGCCAAGGGGCAAGGGGCACAAACTGGAACCCAAGAGGTTCCACTTGGAGATGAGGAGAAAGTTGTTTGTTGTGAGGGTGCTGGAGGCCTGGAGCAGGCTGCCCAGAGAGGTTGTGGACTCTCCTCCTGTGGAGAACTTCCAACCCTCTCTGGCTATTGTGCTGCTGGGCAAGCTGCTGTGGGTGCAGAACGAGAGGACACAGTCTCAAGCTGCACCAGGGGAGGTTTGGGCTGGATGTTAGGAAGAAGTACTTCATAGAGTGATTTGCCATTGGGATGTGCTGCCCAGGGAGATGGTGGAGTCACCATCACTGGAGGTGTTTAGGAAGAGACTGGATGGGGTGCTTGGTGCCATGGTTTAGTTGATTAGATAGTGTTGGATGGTAGGTTGGACTTGATGATCTCAAAGGTCTTTTCCAACCTGGTCTACTCTACTCTGTCTCAGGTTGTTTATCATGAGGGTGATGGAACACTGGAACAGGTTTCCCAGGGAAGAGGTTGAGGCCTCGTCCTTGGAGAGAGGTCAGGCTCATCAAGTTTCTGACCACCCTGATGAGGTGGAGGGTATCCCTGCTGACTGCAGAGGGGGTGAAATTTTGGAGGTCCCTTCCAACCCAAACCATTCTCTGATTCTATGATCTACAGAGGTCCCTTCCAAGCCCCACCATGGTGGGATTCTGGGACACAGTGGCCAATGTGCAGACTCCCAGGGTTGCAGCTGTCTGAAAGCTTCTGATCTAGCAAAACGTATGCAGAGTTCAAATGCTGTGCATCAGCATAGAATCACAGAGTGGTTTGGCTTGGAAGGGACCTTAAACATCATCTAGTTCCAACCCCTCCCCTGCCATGGCAGGGACACCTTCCACTAGACCAGGCTGCTCAAATAGGTTAAAAAAATCCACCTCCAACCAACAAAAAACTCAAAACATTAAAATAGCTTTGTCTTTATTCCTCTTAATCTGCATGGAGGCAGCTCTGGGTTGGTTACTCTGATCTAATTAGTTGTGTAGCAAACAAATCCAGCCATGCAACTCTCTTTGGTGCAGAAGTGTTTGAAGCTTAGGCTGTTCTGCAGAGGAGGTGAGCATTATCTGCAGGAGACTTTCATTTGTAAAGCTGCAGAATTTTGCTGCTAGTGTCCAAGGTGGGTGTTCCAGTCTGTCTGGCACTGGGGAAGAAGTGACCTGACTGTCTGTAAGAGGGATGTGGGAATGTTGGAGCAGATCCAGAGGAGGGCACAAAGGTGATCAGAGGGCTGGAGAACCTCCCCTGTAGGTACAGGCTGCAAGAGTTGGAGCTGTTCAGCCTGGAGAAGAGGAGGCCTCAGGGAGGCTTTGGGGTTGGACTCGATGATCTTCAGAGGTCCCTTCCAACCCCTACCATCCTGTGAGACCTCAGAGCAGCCTACCAGTACCTGAAGGGGGCTACAGGAGAGCTGGGGAGGGACTTTTGACAAGGGCTTGGAATGACAGGACAGGGGACAATGGATTGAAGCTAGAAGAGGGGAGATTGAGACTAGAGATGAGGAACAAATTCTTTGCAGTGAGGGTGGGGAGACGCTGGCACAGGTTGCCCAGGGAGGCTGTGGATGTCCCCTCCCCAGAGGTGTTCAAGGCCAGGCTGGATGAGGCCTTGAGCAACCTGGGCTGGTGGGAGGTGTCCCTGCCCATAGCAGGGGGTTTAGAACTGGATGATCCTTGAGGTCTCTTCCACTCCAACCCATTCTATGATTTTATGACCTCTTTGGTGTCCATTTGACCTCCAGAAAACATCGAACAATGAGGGCCTTTTGTTTAGAACCTGCACACAGTGCAAGGGTCTTGGAACTAGCTGATCTCTAAGGACCCCTCTAACCCAAACCATCCTATGGCTCTATAAATCTCTGATGCTTTTGTAGCAGGTTCTGGGCATCAGGTACATTATGAGGATGATTAGAGGGCTGAAGCACCTCACTTGTGAGGACAAACTGAGGGAGTTGTGGCTGTTCAGTCTGGAGAAGAGAAGGATCTGAGGAGACCTAATTGTGGCCTTCCAGTGTCTGAAGGGGGCTACAAGAAAGCTGGGGAGGGACTTTTTAGGGAGTCAGGGAGTGATAGGACTGGGGGGATGGGGAAAAAAAAAGTAGAAATGGGTAGATTGAGATTAGGTATTAGGAAGAAGCTCTTCCTCATGAGGGTCATGAGACACTGGCACAGGTTGCCCAGGGAGGTGGTGGAAGCCTCATGCCTGGAGGTTTTGAAGGCCAGGCTGGATGTGGCTGTGAGCAACCTGCTGTAGTGTGAGGTGTCCCTGGCCATGGCAGGGGGCTTGGAACTAGATGATCCTTGAGGTCCCTTCCAACCCTAACAATTCTATGATTCTAAGTACCCAAGGAGTAGTGTAAGAATCTCTCTCAGGGTTTGGAGAATCATTTAGTGTGCTGCTGCAGCTTGATAAAAATGTTTTTAATTCTTCTTTCAGCACATGCTTCCTGTTTGTGCTCCCTCTGCTTTTGGTCTGAGCTTGCTCTCTTCCTTTTCATCTTTCCAAATGTGCAAGCAGGAGCGAGGTGTGTTTCTTTCCCTTGAACTCCACGATGGTGATGTTGATATTCCTGATTTCCTGGGCAGACTTGGACTCCTGACCGCTCATGTTCTGTGTCCTGCAGCCAAGATTTACTGTTGCTGCAGAGCTCTGCTGTGCCAGAGGAATGTGACTGTTGACAGTGGTCTTTGTTCTGGAGTTTGGTTAATCTTTTAAAACAGCCTGGGCTTGGATTGTGGAGTGTGTTGAGCTTTGGTCTTCCTCAGAAAGTTCATTTTTCTTAGCTGAGAGGCTTTGATGTCCTCTGCTTGCTGGAGCTGGTGAATGTCAAGTCCTTCCCATGGTCCTTCACAGTCCTGCTGTCTACTCAAGGACCAAGACCAGATCTTTTCATAGAGACCTCAAAGATCATGAAGTCCAACCTGTCACCACAGACCCCATGACTAAACCATGGCACCAAGTGCCACGTCCAATCCCCTCTTGAACACCTCCAGGGATGGTGACTCCACCACCTCCCTGGGCAGCACATTCCAATGACGAATGACTCTCTCAGTGAAGAACTTTCTCCTCACCTCCAGCCTAAACTTCCCCTGGCGCAGCTTGAGACTGTGTCCTCTTGTTCTGCTGCTGGTTGCCTGGGAGAACAGACCAACCTGCTCCTGGCTACAACCTCCCTTCAGGTAGTTGTAGAGGGCAATGAGGTCACCCCTGAGCCTCCTCTTCTCCAGGCTAAGCAACCCCAGCTCCCTCAGCCTCTCCTCACAGGGCTGTGCTCAAGGCCTCTCCCCAGCCTTGTTGCCCTTCTCTGGACACGTTCAAGTGTCTCAATGTCCTTCTTAAAGTGAGGGGCCCAGAACTGGGCACAGGACTCAAGGTGTGGCCTAACCAAAGCAGAGTACAGGGGCACAATGACCTCCCTGCTCCTGCTGGCCACACTATTCCTAATACAGGCCAGGATGTCATTGGCCTTCTTGGCCACCTGGGCACACTGCTGGCTCATGTTTAGGCAGCTGTCAATCAGCACCCCCAGGTCCCTCTCTGTTTGGCAGCTCTCCAGCCGCTCTGACCCCAGCCTGTAGCTCTGCATGGGGTTGTTTTGGCCAAAGTGATCATAGAATTGTGGAATTCTTTCAGTTGGAAGAGACCTCTTAAGATCATTGAATCCAACCATTAATCTAACACCACCATGGCCATTAAACCACAGCCCCAGGTGCCATGTCCACACTTTCCTTGAACACCTCCAGGGATGGTGACTCCACCACCTCCCTGGGCACTGTGTTGCAGATGTTCTTGGGAATACAGACACATCCAAACACTCCACTCTCACTTGAGCAAATGCACCTCCCTGCTGTCCAATTGTATCTGTTGAAGTTGTGTTTCTTTCTGTGTCACAGGAGCATTCAGGATGGAAAAGACCCTCAGGATCACCAAGTCCAACCCAGAACCCTACTCTATAAGGGTCACCCCCAAACCATATTCTCAAACACCCTGTCCAAACAACCTTTAAAAACACATCCAGGGCTGGGGACTCAACCACCTCCCTGCCCAGCACATTCCAGTGCCTGACCACTCTTGCCATAAAAAACAATGTTTCCTACTGTCCAGTCTAAACCTCCCCAGTGGCAGCTGGAGGCCATTCTCTCTTGTTTTGTCACTAATTACCTGGGAGAAGAGGCCAGCACCAACCTCTCCACAACCTCCTTTCAGGTAGCTGTAGACAGCAATGAGGTCTCCCCTCAGCCTCCTCATCTCCAAACTAACCATCCCCAGCTCCCTCAGTTGCTCTCCATCACATTTATTCTCCAGGCCCTTCCCAGCTTCCTTGCCCTCCGCTGCCCTGGCTCCAGCACCTTCACATCTCTCCTGCATTGAGGTGCCCAAAGCTGGACACAGCACTGGAGGTGTGGCCTGACCAGAGCTGAGTGCAAGGGAATGGAGCAGCTTAGTTTATTGTCATGCTGGAGTAGGGCTGGGCCCAATTTTGTTGACATAGCTAACTGGATGTTTGAGATGTGCTTTGCCTTCACCTTGCTGTGCTGGCCAACTGCCAGGCCAGAGGTGACCTGTTAGCACCTGGCTTCTGCTTTTACTCTGGCTTTTCATTCAGCAAAAAATAGTCTCACTGTATGATACTCTGCTCTCCAAAAATGCTGTTTTCATAGAATCAGTTTTGGGTGCAAGAGACTTTTAAGGTCATCAAGTCCAACTATTAACCCAGCACTGCCAGGTCACTGCTAAACCATGTCCCTCAGCATCACATCTCCACAGCTTTTCAATGCTTCCAGGGATGGGGACTCCCCTGTTTCCCTGGGCAGCCTGGGCCAAGGGTTGACAACCCTTTTGGGAAAGAAATTGTTCCTCATGTCTAACCTGAGCCTCCCTTGGCACGATTTGATGCCATTTCCTCTTGTCTTATGGCTCATTCCTTGGGAGAAGAGACCTCTACCTGGCTCTAACCTCCCTTCAGGGAGTTGTAGAAAGCAATGAGGTTTCCTCTCAGCCTTCTCTTCTCCAGGCTCAACAATCCCAGTTTCCTCAGCTGCTCCTCACCAGCTTCTGGACATGCTCCAGTCCCTCAGTGTCCTCCTTGGAGTGAGTGGCCAGATTCATCAATAAATATCCAACAGAACTACACTAAATTCTGATTCTTCACTCCCAATTTAGCACCTGTGCTGTGTTTGCCCTTGGGCAACATCATCCTCTGTTGGGTTTTGTGGTCTGAGGTGTTTGCAGCAGCTGAAGCAAGATCAAGGAGAAGCAGTGGCACGAAGAAAATGTTTCTTGTAGTCTTCCAAAGATCCTTTCCAGGAGCCTGCTTGGCATTAGACTTGAGTTCAGTGATGGGGTGGGCTCTGACTTGTCCTTCTCTGGGTAGGGAATGATCAAAGCAGAACTGAGAATGACGGGTTGTTCTCAGAAGAAAAAGGATAGGCAGTGCCCTGGTGGCATGGACATGGTAAGAAGATTCTAGGGATCTACTCCTTCTCTTGGTGTTTCAACAATGGCACCACAGACAACAAGCATCATTCTGCTTCAGTGTCTCCTTCATTGCTTCTTCTGAGTCCCACCTGGCCCAGGGACAGTGTACATGAGCTGGGCAACTTTTTCATTGCTTGTTTAGAAGACACAATCACAGTGGCAGAAAGAGTTGGGTTTTCCATGGTATGTCATCCACAACCTGTTAGAGCAGTGGAACACTGAAGTATTCATAGAATGGCTTCAGTTGGAAGGACCTTAAAAATCATCTAGTTCCAAACCCCTGCCTTGGGCAGGGACACCTCCCACTAGATTAGATTGCTCAAAGCCTCATCCAGCCTGGTCTTGAACACCTCTAGGGAGGAGGCATCCACAGCTTCCCTGGGCAACCTGTTCCAGGTTGGAAGACAGAAGGGACAGAGTCCTCCTCAAATACTGCCCATTAGGAGATCAGGAGAAAGTTGTCGCAGTGAGAATGGTGAGATGCTGGAACAGGCCCCAAGGATGTGGTTGAGACCCAGCTATTGGAGACATTCAGAATCAGACCTGATGTGGCCCTGGGCAGCCTGATTTAGAATCATGGAATAGTCTGGGTTGGGAAGATCATCAAGTCCAAATCCCTGCTGGAGCAGGACCATAGAATCCAGTGCAGGTCACACAGGAACACATCCAGATTGGTCTTGAAAGTCTCCAGAGGAGACTCCACAACCTCTCTGGGCAGCCTGCTCCAGGGCTCTGTGACCCTCCCAGTGAAGAAGTTCCTCCTCATGTTGAGTGGAACTTCCTGTGCTGGAGTTTACATCCATTGCTCCTTGTCCTATCCCAGGGCATGACTAAGCAGAGCCTGTCCCCTCCCTCCTGACCCCTAGCTCTCAGATATTTATAAACATTTATTAAATCCTCTCTCAGTCTTCTCTTCTCCAGGCTAAAATGCCTCAGGGCTCTCATAGAATCAATAAGGTTGGAAAAGACCTCATCATCAAGTCCAACCTGTCACCCAAGACCTCATGACTACTAAACCATAGCACCAAGTGCCACATCCAATCCTCTCTTGACCTCCAGGGATGGTGACCTCACCAGCCTCCTGGGCAGCACACTCCAACGGCCAACAACTCTGTCTGTGAAGAACTTTCTCCTCACCTTGAGCCCAAACCTCCCCTGGTGCAGCTTGAGACTGTGTCCTCTTGTTCTGGTGCTGATTGCCTGGGAGAAGAGACCAACCCCCACCTCAGGTAGTTGTAGAAAGCAATAAGGTCTCCCCTGAGCCTCCTCTTCTCCAGGCTAAACAACCCCAGCTCCCTCAGCCTCTCCTCACAGGGCTGTGCTCAAGGCCTCTCCCCAGCCTTGTTGCCCTTCTCTGGACACGTTCAAGTGTCTTGATGTCCTTAAAATGTTCAGTGCTGAATCAGAAAGAGGAGTGGAGAGAAATGCTGCTTTTGACAGGGAAGAAAAGTGAAATACTGAAGGAATTTACTGTTGAGAGTGCAGGCAAATTGGATAATACATATTCATTGCTGTGTAAAATTGCACACCAGGACATTTACACGAAACTTCCACCGTTCTTAGGCAGGTGTGTCACAAATGGTCAGGAAAAGGGAATATATGGTCTGAGGTACTGGCACTGGCCCTTAGAATCAGTTTTAGAGGTATGAAAAGTATAGCATATTCTGCTGTGAGCTCATCATCAAAACAATGACATCAATAAAGTCCTATGAACTGATGCCTGTCACCTAGTTAACCATATGTTCAAGGTTTTAGCCTTTCACACTGACTTCCACTGTATTGTACTTTGCCTTTAGAAAGCTTACAAATGGATACAGTTACACGCTCCGGTCCTTTCAGCATCCATTGGACATCCAGTCCAACTCCCTCTGCACTCAGCAGGGACATCCTCCACTAGATCAGGTTGCCCAGAGCCCTGTCCAGCCTCACCTTGAATATCTCCAGGGATGGGGCCTCAACCACTTCCCTGGGCAGCCTGTTCCCTTAATCCACCAGTTAGAGGTGGAACAGACTTCTAGTTGGAGATGTCCCTGCTGAATGCAGGGGGGTTGGACAAGATGACCTCTGAGGGTCCCTTCCAACCCAATGCAATCTGGGGATCTGTGTGGAATGTCTGCACCTTCTATGAAAGTGGAGCTAAATCTTTTTCAGCTGCAGATCATTGTCTTGCTCCAGAACCTTGCAAAGACTAACCTGAAATATACCTAGAAATCTTTTGGAAATTGCAGGACAAATTTTCAGTGAACTGTAAAATTTTATTGACTTGATAAAAGAGCTCAGGACGTGGACGAGAAGCTGGGCGTGAGCAGGCTCTGTCAGCTGGCAGCTCAGAAGGCCAAGGGCAGCCTGCATCAAAAGCTGTGTGGCCAGAGATGGAGAGAGGGGATCCTGCCCCTCTGCTCTCGGGAGACCTTGCCTGCAGTGCTGTGTCTAGTTCCAGAGCCCTCAATACGGGAAGGAGATGGAGCTGATGGAGCAGGTCCAGAGGAGGGCTGTGAAAATGATCAGGTGGTTGGAGAGGCTCTGCTCTGAGGGCAGGCTGAGGGAGCTGGGGGTGTTCAGCCTGGAGAAGAGAAGGCTCCAGGGAGACCTAATAGCAGCCTGCCAGTACCTGAAGGGGGCTACAAGAAGGATGGAGACTTTTTGCAGAGGCCTGCAGAGACAGGATGAGAGGCAATGGCTTCAAACTAGAGAGCAGCAGATTTAGATTTGGTATCAGGAAGGAGTTCTTTATCATGAAGGTGGTAGAATACCGGAACAGGTTGCCCAGGGAAATGGTTTGGGCCCCATCCCTGAAGATATCCAAGGTGAGGCTAGGCAGGGCTCTGGGCAGCCTGATGTAGTTGGGAATCTCCTTGCTGAGTGCAGAGGGGTTTGGACTGGATGACCATTGGAGGTCCCTTCCAACCCAGACCATTCTGTGATTCTATGCAGCATGTGCTTAAGACAGTGCCTTGAGGAGAAACCCATTATGGTAATTCTTACTCCTTGTCAACTGCATTAAGCTACAGCATTTGACTTAATGACAATGAAACCTTGTGAAGGGCATCATTTAAAAATGAAATGTCTGTATTAAAAGAAGGAAATAAAAAGGACAAAAGGCTTTGTAATAAACCTGGGTGGCATTGTCAAGATTCCTGAAATGTGACAGGTAAGGAAAAGTGAAAAAAAAACAACACTCCAAGGTGGTTGCTGTCAGCTGCAAATCATTCTGCAGATCCCAGGGTGATAGGAAGCTGTATGGATGATGAAATCTCTCCTGGATCCTTAGATACCACAAGGATTTTTGTTTTTAATACTGAGGGTGGTGAAAAGCTGGCCCATGTTTCCCAGGGAGGTGGGAGATGCTCCATCCTTGGAACCATTCTAGGCCAGGTTGCTGGGGGCTCTGAGCATCCTGCTGTATCACAGTATCACCAAGGTTGGAAGAGACCTCAAAGATCGAGTCCAACCTGTCACTACAGACCTCATGACTAGACCATGGCACCAAGTGCCACATCCAATCCCCTCTTGAACACCTCCAGGGATGGTGACTCCATCACCTCCCTGGGCAGCACATTCCAATGGCAAATGACCCTCTCAGTGAAGAACTTTCTCCTCACCTTGAGTCTAAACCTCCCCTGGTGCAGCTTGAGACTGTGTCCTCTTGTTCTGGTGCTGGTTGCCTGGGAGAAGAGACCAACCCCCACCTGGCTACAACCACCTTTCAGGTAGTTGTAAAGGGCAATGAGGTCACCCCTGAGCCTCCTCTTCTCCAGGCTAAACAACCTCAGCTCCCTCAGCCTCTCCTCACAGGGCTGTGCTCAAGGCCTCTCCCCAGCCTTGTTGCCCTTCTCTGGACACATTCAAGTGTCTCAATGTCCTTCCTAAACTGAGGGGCCCTGAACTGGGCACTGTAGTTGGGAATGTCCCTGCTGACTGCAGGGCGGTTGGACTGGGTGACCTTTTAAAGACTCAACCCAAACCCTTTTATGACTTTATTCTTGCCCAAGTAGTGGTTTGAGGATAACCTGCTGGAAAGCAGCTCCATGGAGAACGACCTGGAGTGGTGGTTGACAAGTTCACCATAAGCTAGGAATGAGCCCTCATGCCTGGGAAGTCAAATGGTCTCCTGAGGGACATTAGTAAGAATGTGGCCAGCAGGTCAAGGGAGGTTCTCCTACCACCTCTACTCTGCTCTAGGGATGTCACAGAATGTCCAGTTCTGGGCTCCCCAGCTCATGATAAACAGGGAATTTCTGCAGAGAGTCCAGTGGAAGCTGGGAAGATATTGAGGGTTCTGGAGCAGCTCTGTGAGGAGCAAAGGCTGAGAGCCCTGGGGCTGAGAGCCTGCAGAAGAGCAGCCCCAGAGCGGAGCTGAGCAATGCTCAGCAAGAGCTGAAGGGGCTGTGGGGGGCAAGAGGCTGGGGCTGGCATCTGCTGAGTGCTGCCCAGGGACAGGCCAAGGGGCACAAACTGGCAGCCATGAGGTGCCAGCTGGAGAGGAGGAGAAAGTTGTTTGTTGTGAGGGTGCTGGAGGCCTGGAGCAGGCTGCCCAGAGAGGTTGTGGAGTCTCCTTGTGTGGAGAGCTTCCAACGCCCCCCCGGGCAAGCTGCTGTGGGTGATCCTGCTTCAGGAGTGGGTTTGGACTGTATGAGCCCTAGAGGTCCCTTCCCACCCATACCATGCTGGGGTTCTGGAAGTATTCATTTAGAGACTTGTTAAATAGAATAGAATTAACCAGGTTGGAAGAGACCATTGAGATCATTGAGTCCAAAATAAATGGGGATGTAATAAGCTCCCTGAATTGCTCTTTTCTAGGGACTCCTGGTAGCCTTTCTGCATTTTCTGAGTGGGAAACGTCTTTAAGATGATCAATCTGGTTTTGGGGAAGGTACAGGAAAGTGCCTTTATTTGTCTAAATTGCCCCTCCTTAGTGTTTGCTTAGATTAAAAGCCAAACCTCATTGGTGGTCATTTGAAATGCATTTGAGCTCCAAACCAAATTATCATAGAGTCATGGAATGGTCTAGGTTGGAAGGGACCTCCAAAGGGCATCCAGTCCAACCCCCTCTGCACTCAGCAGGGACATCCTCAACTAGCTCAGCTTGCCCAGAGCCCTGTCCAGCCTCACCTTGAATATCTCCAAGGATGGGGACCTCAACCACCTCCCTGGGTGGGCAACCTGTTCCAGTGTTCCACCACCCTCATGGTACAGAAGTTGTTCCTCACATCCAATCTAAATCTGCTCTGCTCTAGTCTGAAGCTATTGCGCCTTACCACAGGCTTTTGCAAACAGTCTCTCTCCATCCTTCTTGTAGCCCTCCTCAGGTACTGGAAGGCTGCTGTTAGGTCTCCCTGGAGCCTTCTCTTCTCCAGGCTGAGCACCCCCAGCTCCCTCAGCCTGGCCTCAGAGCAGAGCTGCTTCAAGCCCCTCAGCATTTTGGTGGCCCTCTTCTGGACCTGCTGTATCAGACTTACTGCAAACCCTAGTGCTATCCAGACAACACAGTGATTTTGAAGGGGCTGAAGGCAACGTTCCTCCTCCCCAGCAGCTTCCTGCTTGTTCTTGTTTTGTTTTTCTGGCTGTTTTTTTAATCTCCTAAAGAGAGAACCCCATTGTTTGAGCAGTGTTTTGTGTCTGGCTGTCATGTTTCTCTGATCACATGCTGCACTGCTAATACTTTGCCCAGACAAACTGCTGAAAGCATTGACTAGCTTTGAGGTTACAAGAATTCTCTCTATATTTAGTGACAGAATTGATTGATTTATTTTGTTTTGGGGCTCTGTTGCTAGTGGCAACTCATCCTAATCCCAAACTGCACACTAATGTGATTTGTGGTGAGTGCACTGCTTGCTGTTTAGTGGTGGCTGGGGAGCCCTCAACATGAGAAGGACGTGTCCTGTGAGGACAGGCTGAGAGAGTTGTGCAGTCTGGACAAGAGAAGGCTCTGAGGAGACCTTCTTGTGGCCTTCCAGTATCTGCAGGGGTCTACAGGAAAGCTGGGGAGGGACTTTTGAGGGTGTCAGGGAGTGACAGCACTGGGGGGGGATGGAGCAAAAGTAGAAATGTGTAGATTCAGATTGGATGTTAGGAAGAAGTTCTTCCCCATGAGGGTGGTGAGACACTGGCACAGGTTGCCCAGGGAGGTGGTGGAAGCCTCATGCCTGGAGGTTTTGAAGGCCAGGCTGGAGGTGGCTGTGAGCAACCTGCTCTGGTGTGAGGTGTCCCTGCCCATGGCAGGGGACTTGGAACTGGATGACCCTTGAGGTCCCTTTCAACCCTGACAGTTCTGTGATTCTGTGACATGGACCTGATAGAGCAGGTCCACAGCAGGCCATAAAAATGATCGGGGGCCTGGAGAACCTCTGCTGTGGGGACAGGCTGAGGGAGCTGGGGTTGTTCAGCCTGGGGAAGAGAAGGCTCCAGGAAGACCTTAGAGCAGCCTGTCAGTACCTGAAAGGGGCTACAGAAGAGCTGGGAAGGGACTTCTGACAAGGGCTTCTAGGGACAGGACAAGGGGCAATGGATTGAAGCTGGAAGAGAGGAGATGGAGGCTACAGATGAGGAAGAAATTCTTTCCAGTAAGGGTGGTGAGACTCTGGAATAGACTGCCCAGGGAGGCTGTGGATGCCTCCTCTTTGGAGGTGTTCAAGGCCAGGTTGGATGAGGCCTTGAGCAACTGAGTCTAGCTGAGAGCTGTCCCTGCCCCTGGCAGGGAGGTTGAAGGAGGTACTCTCTGAGATCCCGTCCAACCTGAGCCATTCTATGTTCTTTAGCATTTGCAAATACTTTGGTGGTGGCAAGAGCTAGCAACCAGTTACCTCTCCAGCTGCAGGTTGAGATTGTTTCCTCTGAGGTGAGTAGAAGTGAGGGATGGCTGGTGAGAGGCCTTGAGCACAAGCCCTATGAGGAGAGGCTGAGGGAGTTGGGGTTGCTTAGCCTGGAGAGGAGGAGGCTCAGGGGTGACCTTATTGCTCTCTACAACTACCTGAAGGGTGGTTGTATCCAGGAAAGGGTTGGTCTCTTCTTGCAGGCAACCAGCACCAGAACAAGAGGACACAGTCTCAAGCTGTGCCAAGGGAAGTTTAGGCTGGAGGTGAGGAGAAAATTCTTCGCTGAGAGAGTTGGAATGTGCTGCCCAGGGAGGTGGTGGAGTCCCCATCCCTGGAGGTGTTCAAGAGGGGATTGGATGTGGCACTTGGAGCCATGGTCTAGTCATGGGGTCTGTGGTGACAGGTTGGACTTGATGATCTTTGAGGTCTCTTCCAACCTTGGCGATACTGTGATGGTTTGGCCTGAGCTGCAAGCACAGTGCCCTGCAGGGAGGTCAACCTCATTTCTTGACTCAGCAAGCAAAGAGTTTGCTCACATTTTTGCCTGAAGAGTTTTAAAGATGTCCTTCAGGCATCTGCTGAGATCAGGCAGACCTCTTGGAGTCCATTCCCAGGCAGGGAACGTCACTGGTTTCTCATGGTGGGTCAGAGAGCTTGATTGTAGGCAAATAATTAGGCTGTGGGTGACCTTGTGAGGGTGGTTTTGAGTTTGTTGTCCTGGCTCTCATGTTTTCCCAGCTGATGGGAACTCAGCCTAACCAGCACTGCTCCTGCTTGTGTGCTCTTGGTAAAAGTCTTGGCCTGGAGGCCACATTCACACTGTCTGGAGATGCTTGTGGTGTAAGAACTGCAAATTGTCCATACTTGTCGTGGGAGGGGAGCTGGGTATTCCTAACTCCTTGTGAGGAGTCCTGTCCAGACAAGTTGCAGCTTGGGTTTCTCTGACCACAAATTGACTTCAAGACCTGGAGACATGCAGTCATGAATTCAGCTTGGTGGTGCAGTTGGTGGGCAGAATCCCTTGGGATGCAGCCAGGAAGGGGAAATATGCCTGGACTGATGGTTTTAGCTTAGCTTTTCTCTGCAGAGGACTTCCAAGAAAGCTGAGGAACAAAGCATCTTGTGTGGTAAAATCAGGAATTACAGCAGAACTCCCTCAAGGCTGAGCAAGGAGCTGAAACACAGCAGAGAAGTGAAGAAGGTGGACAATAAAGGAGGATTCCTAAAGCTTTGCTTGGCTGCTGAAGGTCAATCTCAGATCCATCTACTGCTGCTCAGGGACATAAGAAATAAATTCTTTACAGTAAAGATGGAGAGACACTGGAAGTGGATGTCCAGGGAGGTCATGGATACCCCTGCTTGGAGGTGGTCAAGGCCAGATTGGATGAGACATTGAGCAATCTGGGCTAGTCAAGGTGTCCCTACCCATGGTGAGGGTTTGGAACTAGATGATCTTTAAGGTTCCTTCTAGCCTAAACCATTCTGTGATTCCCATCTGCTGCTAAGTCCAGTCTGATATTGCCCCAGTGCCTGCTCACAGTCTCAGTGATGACATCATTGCCATCAGCGGCTGGGTTAGAAATAGAATAGAATAGAATTAACCAGGTTGGAAAAGACCTTTGAGATCATCAAGTCCAACCTATCATCCAACACCATCTAATCAACTAAACCATGGCACCAAACACCCCATCCAGTCTTCTCTTAAACACTTCCAGTGATGGTGACTCCACCACCTCCCCAGGCAGCCCATTCCAATGGCCAGTCTCTCTTTCTATGAAGAACTTCTTCCTAACCTCCAGCCAAAACCTCCCCTGGTGCAGCTTGAGACTGTGTCCTCTTGTTCTGGTACTGGCTGCCCGGGAGAAGAGACCAACCCCCACCTGGCTACAACCTCCCTTAAGGTAGTTGTAGAGAGCAATAAGGTCACCCCTGAGACTGCTTTGTTCCAGGCTAAGCAACCCCAGCTCCCTCAGCCTCTCCTCACAGGGCTGTGCTCCACACCCCTCCCCAGCCTTGTTGCCCTTCTCTGGACACCTTACAGCAAGTCAACCTCCTTCCTAAACTGAGGAGCCCAGAACTGGACACAGGACTCAAGGTGTGGCCTAACCAAAGCAGAGTACAGGGGCACAATGACCTCCCTGCTCCTGCTGGCCACACTATTCCTAATACAGGCCAGGATGTCATTGGCCTTCTTGGCCACCTGGGCACACTGCTGGCTCGTGTTCAACCTACTCTTAACCAGTACCCCCAGGTCCCTCTCTGCCTGGCTGCTCTCCAGCCACTCTGACCCCAGCCTGTAGCACTGCCTGGGGTTGTTGTGGCCAATGTGCAGCACCTGGCACTTGGATGTGTTCAATCTCATGCCCTTGGATTCTGCCCATCTGTCCAGCCTGTTGAGGTCCCTCTGCAGAGCCTCTCTACCCTCCAGCAGATCAACTCCTGCCCCCAGCTTGGTGTCATCTGCAAACTGACTGATGATGGACTCAATGCCCTCATCCAGATCATCAATAAAGATATTGAACAGGATGGGGCCCAGCACTGATTCCTGGAGGACACCACTAGTGCCTGGCTGCCAGCTGGATGTGGCACCATTCACCACCACTCTCTGGGCTCAGCCTCCAGCCAGTTCCTCACCCAGCTCAGAGTGCTGCTGTCCAAGCCAGGGGCTGACAGCTTGGCCGGGAGTTTGCTATGGGGGACGGTGTCAAAGGCCTTGCTGAAGTCCAGGCGGACTACAGCCACAGCCTGCCCCACATCCATGATGTTGGTTTGGATCTCTCTGTATCTATTTCATTTAATTGTTCTTACTTCCAACCCAGCTGGTTTAGTTTCTTTCCCAACCCATCAGTTTCTGTCCCTTATTCCCTTACTCTTCCCTTTGGGGTGCAGAGGGGTCATAGAGAGCATCAGGCACTTGCTAGTGGCTGGCCCAGCCCTCACCTTTGACAGAGGAGCTGAAAAGGCAGCTGAAGGGCTTTGGGAGAGTGGAGAGTATGATCATAAAT
Organism: Melanerpes formicivorus; assembly: GCF_026170545.1. Classification (NCBI taxonomy): domain Eukaryota; kingdom Metazoa; phylum Chordata; class Aves; order Piciformes; family Picidae; genus Melanerpes; species Melanerpes formicivorus. Next base: position 31,685,468 of record NW_027142353.1, on the reverse strand, counting down.
TAAATGGAAGTGAGTTTTCTGCTTACTAGCAGCTTCTTAATTTCTTCACTTGTCTGTTGTCAAAGCAAGAGTGTGAGATCTGGTCTCAGGCAACACTGGTTGGACATGGAATCACAGAATGTTACAGGTTGGAAGGGACCTCCAGAGATCATCTAGTTCAACACCCCCACCCCCCCCCACCCCTCCCCCCCGCCAGAGCAGCATCTCCCAGGGTAGTCTGCACAGGAAGGCATCCAGGTGGCTTTGGAAAGCCTCCAGAGAAGGACACTCCACAACCTCCATGGGCAGCCTGCTCCAGGGCTCTGGCACCCTCACACCAAAGAAGTTTCTCCTCCTGTTGAGCTGAAACCTTCTGTGTTCAAGTTTGTATCCATTGCTCCTTGACTTATTGCTGTGCAGCACCCAAAAGAGCTTGGCCCCCTCCACTTGACAGCCACCCCTCAGAGACTGAGAGACCTTGATCAGATCCCCTCTCAGCCTTCTCTTCCCCACACTAAACAGCCCCAGGGCTCTCAGTCTCTCTTCGCAGGGCAGATGCTCAAGTCCCCTAAGCATCCTCCTGGCTCTCCCTTGGACTCTCTCCAGCAGGTCTCTGTCTCTCTTGCACTGGGGAGCCCAGAACTGGACACAGGATTGCAGCTGTGGTCTCAGCAGGGCAGAGCAGAGGGGCAGAAGAACCTCCCTGGCCCTGCTGGCCACACTTCTCTTGCTGCAGCCCGGGATGCCATTGGCTCTCTTGGCCACAAGGGCACATTGCTGTCCCCTGCAGAACTTGCTGCTCACTGGGACTCCAAGGTCTGAAGTCACAAGGCTGATGGAGATGATTTTAGATGCTGCAGGCAGAGAAATACTTCAGTCACTGGGTTCCAGATGTGGCTTTTGCCCTGCCTTTAGCCGGGACCACTTTGTGCCTTCAGAGCGGTTTTGCTTGGAAAAGGAAAATCCAGGCTTTTGTGTCATTCTGGGAAGTCCCTCACCTCCAGAAGTCTCTGAACTGGAAGCTGTGGGCACTTGGTGATGAAAATTCTTTCTGATGGGTCTGCCTTGGCCGTAGGTAGTGCTTTTAATTGCCTCTTTGAAGCGGCACCTTGCTCCCTCTTCTCTTTGAACAACCTACTATACCTGCTGGAAAGGAGCTCACAGGAGACCCTCAACTCATTAGAAGGCTGTTTCTCATTTTAATGACCTTGTTACATTCCAGCCTCTGAAGTCCCTCCATGGATAACTTTGGAAATGGAGGCTTTTCTGTTAACACAATTTCTCCTTCAGGTGCTCAGAATTTGCTGCATGTCTGGCCTGGGTCAGTAGTGGTGTGGCCAGCTGGACCATAGAAGTGATTGTGCCACTGTACTGGGCACTGGGCAGGCCACACCTTGAGTACTGGGTGCAGTTTTGGGCTGCTCACTCCAAGAAGGACACTGAAGGGTTGGAGCATGTCCAGAGAAAGGTAATAAAGCTGGGGAAGAGTCTGGGAAACAAACATTGTGAGGAACAGCTGAGGCATCTTGGGTTGTATGGTCTGGAGAAAAGGAGGCTGAGGGGAGACCTTCTGGCTCTCTACAGCTCCCTGAAAGGAGATTGGAGTCATGTGGTTGTTCTCTTCTCCCTAGTTTCAAGTGATAAAAGGAGAGAAAATGGCCTGAAGTTTTGTCAGGGGAGGGTTAGGTTGGACAGGAGGAAAAATTTCTTTGCTGCCTGAGTGGTCAGGGATTGGGAGAGGCTGCCCAGGGAGGTGGTGGAGTCCCCATGGCTGGAGGTGTTGAAGAAATCTGTGGCCATGGCACTAGTGGCTGTGGTGGTGTTAGGTTGATCATAGAATCAATAAGTTGGGAAAGATCTTTAAGATCATTGAGTCCAACTGTAACCCAGCTGCCATGACCACTAAACTGTAGCCCGAAGTGCCACATCTACAGCTTCTTGAACACCTCCAGGGATGGTGACTTTACCACCTCCCTGGGCAACCTAGTCCAATTCCTGACCACTCTTGCAGCAAAGAATATTTTTCCTAATGTCCAGTCTAAACCTCCCCTGGTACAACTTAAGCCCCTTTCCTGTCCTCCTATCTGTTGTTACCTGGGAGAAGAGACCAACACCAGCCTCACTCCAGCCACCTCTCAGGCTGCTGTAGCAAGCACTAAGATCTTCCCTCAGCCATCTTTTCTCCAGACTAAAGAACCACAGCTTCCTCAGCCACTCCTTGTATGATGCCCTTCAAACCCCTCTCCAGCCTTGTTGCTCTTCTCTGGACACTCTCCAGGACCTCAATGTCTTTCCTGTGCTGTGATGCCCAGAACTGGACAGAATCACACAGAATCAATCAGGTTGGAAAAGACCTCAGAGATGACATCAAGTCCAGCCTATTACCTAATCCCTAACACCTCCTGACAGCTAAACCATGGCTCCAAGTGCCACATCCAGTTCTTTTTTGAGCACCTCCAGGGATGGTGACTCCACCAGCTCCCTGGGCAGCACATTCCAGTGGCAAATTACTCTTTCTGTGAAGAACTTTCTCCTCCCCTCGAGCCTAAGCTTCCCCTGGTGCAGCACTGGTGCTGTGTACAGGGGCACCATCACTTCCCTACTTCTGCTAGCCACACTGTTCTTGATCTGGGCCAAGATGCTGGTGGCCTTCTTGGCCAGTTGGGCACACTGCTGGCTCATCTTCAGCTGGTTGTCAACCAGCACCCCCAGATCCTTTTCCACCTGGCTGCTTCCCAGCCACTCTACCCCAAGCCTGCTTGGGGTTATTGTGACCCAAGTGCAGCACCCAGCTCTTGGCTTTGTTGAACCTCATCCCTTTGGCCTTGGCCCATGGATCCAGCCTGGCCAGGTCTCTCTACAGACCCTTCCTACCCTCCAGCAGTTCAGCACTCCCTCTCGAGGTCTTTTCCAACCAAAGCAATTCTCTGATTTCTCCTCAGAGGCTTCAGCAGTGATAATTTTCTTCACTGTAAACACAAAAGCACAAGAGAGGAGGCTGGGATGCACAGGGCTTGCGTCTTGCTGTGATGAATCGCTCCTGGAGATGAATTATTGCTCCAGGTATCTTGGCTTTGTCTCTGGACATGGGGAGGGAATATTAATGTGCTGTGTCCCTGCCTGTGTGGGTGTTCCTCGATCCCCTCATTAGGCATGCAGCTGCCAGGGGCTCTGTTAGCTCAGCATTTATTATCTCCACCACTGGTCTGAACTGAGCCATGCTGCTGATTTCTCTCAGCTGAAGTGTTTGGGAATTCAGTCGTGCCTTTGGGAGTGACAATCCTGTCTGTCCTTCACTTCAAACCCAGGTGAAACCCCCTCCTTCTCTTTGTGCTGCTTTTTTGCCATCCTGCTGGGGAAGGTGGGATGAGGCAGCCAGATAAAAGCAGGAGATGAAGCCTCCAAACAAGCATCTCAGTGTGCCTAGCAGAATCCTGGTTTCCTCTGAGGGGGGCAAAATGTTTTTGCTTCCTCCTGCCCTCACTTCAAGAAGGACATTGAGGTGCTGGAGCAGGAGCAGAGAAGGACAATGTAGATAATGAAGGGTCAAGGGAACAGGTCTGGTGAGGAGCAGCTGAGGGACCTGGGGTTGTTGAGCCTGGGGAAAGGAGGCTGAGGGGAGACCTTCTGCCTCTCTATGGCTCCCTGAAAGGAGGTTGGAATCAGGTGGGGGTTGGTCTCTTCTCTCTAGTAGCAAGTGATGGGATGAGAAGAAGTGGCCTCTAGGTTGCAGCAGGGGAGGTTTACATAGGATCTTACCAGAAACACCTTCAGTGGGAGGGTTCTCAAAGACTGGAACAGGCTCCCCAGGGAGGTGGTTGAATGCTGTGGTTGAATGCTCATCCCTGGAGGTGTTTAAAACATGCAGAGATGTGGTGCTGAAGGAGATGGGGTCCCTCTGTGGGGGTGGTGAGGCAGATTGTCCAGAGAAAGTTGTGGAGGCCTCATTCCTGGAAGCATTCAAGGCCAGGCTGGATGAGGCTTTGAGCAGCCTGATCTAGTGGGAGGGGGGTTGGATGATGATCTTTAAGCTGCCTTCCAACTCCAACCCTTCTGTGATTTTATGGTTTAGCACCAGACTTGGTAGAGTTAGGGAATGGTTGGACTCATTGATCTTTTCCAACCCAAACAATCCCATGCTTCTGTGGAGGTCATTTGGACCAGTGAAGAAGTGTGTGGGCAAGGGTATCCTGGAGGGGACTGTGTCACAGGTGCCTGGATGTGAGCTCCTGCAGCTGGGAAACAAACAAGAGGCGTTCAAAATATGTTTGCAGTTGTGAGGTCCTTGGCAGCCCAGAAATGTGGTGGGAGAGGACACTCTCTGACATCTTTGCAAGGTGGTGGCAATCAGGAGAGGTTCATGGTGGCTGGATGAAGGCAAAGGCCATACCCCTGTGCAGAGACAGCTGCATGAAGCATCTGGGGAGCAGCAGGCTGGGCAGCTTCGCCTTATCTCCTGGGAAGATTATGGAGCAAAATCTCCTAGAAGCTGCCTCCAAGGCTTCTTTTCCCAGAAACTGTTTCTTGAAGGAGCAAGAAGGTGGCTGGGAGTGGCCAGCATGGACTTCCCCAGGGCAAATTGTCCCTCCTTGCCTTTGGAGAGAGCTGGCAATGTGACGTGGTGGCAGCAACGTGTGTGGTGGGGACTGGCTTCAGGGAGACCTTTGTCACAATCTCCTGCAGTACCTTGATAGCCACTTCAGGGACTGATAAGTGGGTGGAAAATTGACTGCACTTGCCAGTTGGACGTGGTGGGGAGCAGTGCAAAGCCCAGCTGGTAGCTGGGTGTCCCTCAGAGGTCAGTAGTGATCAATGCAAGTCAATGACTTCAGTAGGAAGTGTGAAGCGTGTTCTCAACAGTCACAGAATGGTCTGGATTGGAAGGGACCTCCAAAGGTTATCTAGTCCAACACCCCTGCAGTCAGCAGGGACATCCTCCACTAGATCAGGTTGCTCAGAGCTTTGTGGAAACATTCAAGCTGACAGCTGCCAGAGAAAGAAAAGTGGGAGCAAAGCTGGACATGAGTTGGCACAGAATGATGCCAACCCAGAGCCAGCCCTGTGCTGGGCTGATCCCCAGCAGTGTGGGCAGCAGGGGCAGGGAGGGGATTCTGCCCCTCTGCTATGCTCTGCTGAGACCCCACCTGCAGTGCTGGGGCAGCTCTGGAGTCATAGAGTCATTGAATTGTCAGGGTTGGAAGGGACCTCAAGGATCATCCGGTTCCAAGCCCCCTGCCATGGGCAGGGACAATGAAACCATGGACAAGAATAAAACCATGAGTTGGAAGGGACCTCCAAAAATCATCTACTCCATGTAGTCAGCAGGGACATCCTCCACTAGACCAGGTTGCTCAGAGCCTCATGGAGCCTGACCTGGATTGTCTCCAGGGATATGCCCTCAACGACCTCCCTGGGCAACCTGTTCCAGTGTTCACCACCCTCATGGTGCAGAACTTTTTCCTCACCTCCAATCTAATTCTCCTCCAATTTCAAACCAGTTGAAGGGTTTCAAACTGGGGGACTGTGGTTGGTAGTTAGGCTGGAGGGAGGGCTGTGTCCAGAGTGTCCTTGACATGTAGGTGATATGGGGTTGGCAGGAACCTTGTGAAGGTCGACAAAGGCAAGTGGCAAGGTCCTGCCCCTGGGACATGCCAGCCTTGAGCAGCAGAGGAGGCTGGGCTGACGTGCTGGAAATGTCCACGTCATCTGGTGCAGAAATACTTCATGGGGTGTAGCTCAGCATTGCAGCTCCTCCCCTATTGCTCATGAGTCAGGATGCTTCCCTTGCTGAGGACCTCATCACTATCAAAGCCATCCTAGATCTTCATGTTAGCTGAGGGAGGGAGAGAAGTGACGTTCAAGTCTGGATTTGAAGTTGCACTGGGAAGGAGGAGACTTGCTAGGGTGCTTGGTGCCATGGGTTAGTTGTTTAGGTGGTGTTGGATTGGTTGATGGGTTGGACACGATGATCTTGAAGGTCTCTTCCAACCTGGTTTGGTTTATTCTAAATAAAGATTTATTCTAAATAAAGATTTATTCTAAATAAAGGTAAGGTCTATTCTATTCTATTCTATTCTATTCTATTCTATTCTATTCTATTCTATTCTATTCTATTCTATTCTATTCTATTCTATTCTGGGGCTGATATATGGGGTGTAGATGGTTCAGTTGTGAGTTTTGTCTTGGAATGAGACAAAAAGAATGAGCAAAGCCAGCTGTGGGATTCTACCTTAATACATCTGATGACTTAGGGAGTTTTCTAGGGGTGTCTCCACTTAATTTATAGAATCACAGAACGGTTTGGGTTGGAAGGGACCTTTCAAGGTCATCCAGTCCAACTCCCCTGCAGTCAGCAGGGACATATGCAGCTAGAACAGGCTGCTCAAAGACCCTCCAACATGGGCTGGAGTAGTTCTAGGGACAGAGCATCTCCCATCTCTCTGGGCAACCTGGGACAGGCTCTCACCACCCTCAGGATAAAAAAACTCAAATATCTTTTTTTATGTCTAGTGTGAATCTCCCTCTTAGTTTCAAACCACCCCGCCTTGTCCTGTCACAACAGGCCCTGCTCAAAAGTCTGTCCCCAGCTTTCTTTAAGTCTTGAAAGGCCACCAGAAGGTCTCCCTGGAGCCTTGTCTTCTCTAGGCTGAACAACCCCAACTCTCCCAGTCTGGCCTTCCAGACCTCGAATCATCTCCATGGCCTCCTCTGCCCTGCTCCAGCAGGTCCCTGTCTGTGCTGTCCCTGAGGCCTCCAGAGCTGCCCCAGCACTGCAGGTGGGGTCTGAGCAGAGCACAGCAGAGGGGCAGAATCCCCTCCCTGCCCCTGCTGCCCATACTGCTGGGGATCAACCCAGCACAGGGCTGGCTCTGGGCTGGCAGAACTTGGTGCCAGCTTATGTCCAGCTTTGTCCCCACTTTTCTTTCACTGGGAGCTGTGTGCTTGAATGTTTTCAGTGGAAAGATTCGGAGTGAGTGTTTACTTTCATCTTGACAAAGCAAAGCAGTTCAGTGTTAGTTTGGACACCACTGCACTCTGTCTGTGTTTGCAAATCTTCTGTTGGTAGAAACTGCAAAGTCATAACTGGCCACTGTCATCTGTTCTAGAAGTCCTGAGTTATTCTTGAGCTGCTGATGGGGAGCTGGAATTTTATAGTCATTTCAGAGAAGGGCTACAAGGATGAGCAGAGGGCTGGAGCTCTTCTCCTATAAGGACACACTGAGACAGTTGGGATTGTTCAGTTTGGAGAAGAGAAGGCTCTGAGGAGACCTCCAGGAGAGGTTTAGGCTGGATGTTAGGAAGAAGTTCTTCACAGAAAGAGAGATTGGCTATGGGAATGTGCTGTCTCAAGCTGCACCAGGGGAAGTTTAGGCTGGAGGTGAGGAGAAAGTTCTTCCCAGAGTCATTTGCCATTGGAATGTGCTGCCCAGGGAGGTGGTGGAGTCACCAGGGAGGTGTTTAGGAAAAGATTGGATGGGGTGCTTGGTGCCATGGTTTAGTTGATGAGATGGTGATGGGTGATAGGTTGGACTTGATAATCTCCAAGGTCTTTTCCAACTTGGTTAATTCTATTCTATTCTATTGTGGCCTTCCAGTATCTGAAGGGGGCTACAGGAAAGCTGGGGAAGGACTTTTAGGGTGTCAGGGAGTGACAGGACTGGGGGGAATGGATCCAAACAAGAAGAGGGGAGATTTAGATTAGACATTACGAAGAAGTTGTTCCCCATGAGGGTGGTGAGACACTGGCACAGGTTGCCCAGGGAGGTGGTAGAAGCCTCATGCCTGGAGGTTTTTAAGGCCAAGCTGGATGTGGCTCTGGGCAACCTGCTGTAGTGTGAGGTGTCCCTGGCCATGGCAGGGGGGTTGGAACTGGCTGATCCTTGAGGTCCCTTCCAACCCTGACAATTCTACAACTCTATGACTTTAAGTCATACAAATGTAGGGATGGAGGCCACAGCTTGCACAGCACAAACACTTGAATACTGTGCAGCCCTGACAACTAGGGAGGGAATTGCTCTCTCTGTTCAAAAGCTGATTTAACTCCATCCACAGAGCTGCACAAAAATTAAATCAGAGACTTCAAGTGCAGTTCTCTGGAATAAAAGAAGGGTCTACATTTACACAGGTGAATGGATTTGCACTGAAAAGCTGAGAAATTCAGCTGGAATAGGCTGGGGAGCCTGCTCCAGGGTTTGAGATTCCTATCAGTGAAGAGGTTTCTTCTAAATACCCAACCTAAACCTACTCTGGAGCAACTTGAGGCCATTTCCTCTTGTCCTATCACTTGTTTTTTTGGGAGAAGAGACCAACACCCACCTGGCTCCAACCACCTTTCATGGAGCTATAGAGAGCAATGAGGTTTCCCCTCAGCCAACTCTTCTCCAGAGTAAACAATCCCATTTCCCTCAGCTGCTTCTCCCCAGCCCTGTTCTCCAGACCCTGCCCCAGCTTTCTTGCCCTTCTCTGGATATGCTCCAGCCCCTCAATGTCCTTCTTGGAGTGAGAGATCCAAAACTGAATCCAGGACTCAAGGTGTGGCACACCTTGCACACTTGAATACTGTGCAGCCCTGACAACCAGGGAGGGAATTGCTCTCTCTGTTCAAAAGTTGATTAAACTCCATCCACAGAGCTGCACAAAAATTAAATCAGTGACTTCAAGTGCAGTTCTCTGGAATGAAAGAAGGGACCACATTTACACAGGTGAATGGTCCGAGGTCCCTTCCAACCTGAGCCATTCTAGGGTTCTGTGGTTGTGTGTAGGTGGGTGAAGTCCTGCCACACAGCAGAAAACTCTCCACCCTCCTTTTCAGATATTAGAGTCTGGAAGGAAAGTCCTTTTGGGTCCCACTTTGGTTCCTGACTGTCCTAACACCACCGGGAGCAACTGTTGTGTAACTCCACCGCTCTGCTTTCAGCCAGCCTTGGCCAAGTGCTGACACTGCAGAGGAGGACAACCCTCCTGTGCAGAGCTGCTCTAGCTGTTTGTGCTTTGGGAAAGAACATTCCTTGGGAATCCTGCCAGGGTGAGATTTCATCCTGGTCACAGGGAGCAGTAAACTATGGAAGGGGCTGCAGCCAGCAGGCTGTGAGGAAATGCTGTGGGTGGTTGGCATGGTCTCTGGGGGTTAAATCATCTCTGCATGGTGAAACCATTAGGAGAACTTTCCTGAGAGGGACGTTTTCCTTCAGGCTTGCAACAGGCTCCTTTCAAGAGCCTGGGCCCACTCTGGAGCTGTAACAAAATGCTTTCTGTCAAGTGGTGGCTTCTTGGCCTGGTGCTGAGTGTGATTTTCATGGACTCAGAAATGTTTGGGCTGGAGAAGACCTTTAAGATCATTAAGTCCAACCAGTAAAATAACACAGCAAAGTCCACCACCAAACCATGTCTCTCAGCACCACATCTACAGAGCTTTTCAATACCTCTGCTTTGAGGACCAGCTGAGAGAGATGGGGTTGATCTGCATGGAGGAGAGACTTGGGATTCATCTGCCTGGAGGAGAGAATGCTCTGGGGACACTTTCTAGCAACCTCCTTATTTTGGAAGGGTGCCTCCAGGAGAGCAAAGAAAGACTTTTGACCAGGGCTGGTAGAGACAGGACAAGGGGTGATGGTTACAAATGGGAAGAAACTGGATTTAGATGAGGCCCATTCCTCCAGGGATCAGTGCTGGTCCCCATCCTCTTTAATATCTTCATTGATGATCTGGATGAGGGGATTGAGTCAGTCATCAGCAAATCTGCAGATGACGCCAAGCTGGGAGCAGATGTTGATCAGTTAGAAGGTGGAAAGGCTCTGCAGAGGGACCTCGACCGACTGGACAGATGGGCAGAGTCCAACAGGATGGCATTCAACAAGTCCAAGTGCCAGGTGCTGCACTTTGGCCATGGCAATCCCATGCAGAGCTACAGGCTGGGGTCAGAGTGGCTGGAGAGCTGCCAAACAGAGAGGGACCTGGGGGTGCTGATTGACAGCTGCCTAAACATGAGCCAGCAGTGTGCCCAGGTGGCCAAGAAGGCCAATGGCATCCTGGCCTGCATTAGGAATAGTGTGGCCAGCAGGAGCAGGGAGGTCATTGTGCCCCTGTACTCTGCACTGGTTAGGCCACACCTTGAGTCCTGTGTCCAGTTCTGGGCCCCTCAGTTTAGGAAGGACATCGAAACACTTGAATGTGTCCAGAGAAGGGCAACAAGGCTGGTGAGAGGCCTTGAACACAGCCCTGTGAGGAGAGGCTGAGGGAGCTGGGGTTGTTTAGCCTGGAGAAGAGGAGGCTCAGGGGTGACCTCATTGCTCTCTACAATTCCCTGAAGGGAGGTTGTAGCCAGGAGGAGGTTGGTCTCTTCTCCCAGGCAAGCAGCACCAGAACAAGAGGACACAGTCTCAAGCTGCACCAGGGGAAGTTTAGGCTGGAGGTGAGGAGAAAGTTCTTCCCAGAGTCATTCACCATTGGAATGTGCTGCCCAAGGAGGTGGTGGAGTCACCATCCATGGAGGTGTTCAAGAGGGGATTGGATGTGGCACTTGGTGCCAGGGTCTAGTCATGAGGTCTGTGGTGACAGGTTGGACTCGATGATCTTTGAGGTCTCTTCCAACCTTAGTTATACTGTTATACTGTGAGACATTAGGAAGAAATTCTTCCCCATGAAGCTGGTGAGGCACAGGAATGGGTTGCCCAGAGAAGTTGTGGAGGCTTCAACCTTGGGAATGTTCAAGGGCCAGTTGGGTAGGGACTTGTACAGTGTGGTGCAGTCTAGGAGGGGTGGAACTAGATGATCTTTATGGGCCCTTCCAATCAAACCCAATCAATAACACTGTGAGTTTTGGATGTTCAGATGTTTGCTGACTGCTGTAGATGTTAGATGCAGAATCACAGAATGGTAGGATTTGGAAGGGACCTCTGGAGGTCATTTAGTCAGGGTCACTGGTTGCTCAGCATCATATCCAGGCATGTTCAGAGAGGAGATGGAGCCTGTGGGATTTGTCTTTGGAACAGGAGAGCCTAAAATAAATGGTTTTGTAATAGCAGATGAAATACCTTGAACTCTACAAAGCAGATTAGTTGAAAGTCGTGGACTCCTTAACCCTGGAAGTGTTTAAGTGCTGGAGGAGGCTTTGAGCAACCTGCTGTAGTGGAAGGTGTCCCTGCCCATTCTAGGGAGGTTTGAACTGGATGATCTGGAAGGTCCCTTCCAACTCAACCCATTCTATGATTTAGGAGGATCTCAGACAGCTTTACGTGTTCCTGTGGAGGCAATGATTGTGGCACAGTCATGCAGCCCTTGGTACCCACCTGAGCTACACAGTGGGGCTTGAAGGAGGTGGGATTCATAGAATTCATAGAATGGTTTCATTGGAAGGGACCTGAAAGATCATCTAGTTCCAACCCCCCTGCCATGGGCAGGGATGTAATGATTGGAGTTGGAATGTGGCCAGAACTTTGGGGCAGTCATTAATCTGGACAGGATTTGAAGCAGTCCTGATGCCATGAGACTTTTGGTTTCCATCCAGGCTAGACTGAGCCCTATCAGCATGTGGAAGATGTTCTTCATGGGTGAAGTGGAGAAGACAGGAGTAGAAATAGCCCATTCAGAGCTCCTTTTTTTTGTGTTTATGGAGTTAACCTCATTACAGCATCTTCCTGAGGATTATTGGTTTTATTAATGAGTCACCATCAGCATTGTGGAACTAATTGAATCAGAATTAGATAATTTATGGGTTTTTTTGCTGGTGGTAGAGCTTCAAGCTTTGTAATTTCTGACAGAGAAAATTGCTCTGGCTGTTGGAGGGAATGGCTTCAGCTGTTGACACACTGAGGTGTGTGAAGCTGCTTCCAGTTGGAATGGTGCTAGTGTTGAAATCCTGGTTGAGATGGTAGAACTTGAAGGGGTTGAGTGCATCCTCAGGTTGAAGGTGGCACAAAATTAAGCAGGAGTGGTAGTAGATTCATGGAATGGTTTGGGTTGGAAGGGACCTTAACAGATCATCCAATTCCAACCCCTCTGGTACTGGCAGGGGATACCTCCCACTAGCCAAGGTTGCTCAAGACCTCATCCAACCTGGTCTTGAACACTTCCAGGGAGGGGACATCCATAACTTCCCTGGGCAACTTGTTCCAGTGTTCTCACCACCCTTACTGTTGATCTGCTTGAGGGTAGGAAGGCTCTGCAGAGAGATCTGAGTAGGTTGGATCAATGGGTTAAGGTCACTACCATGAGGTTTAATAAAGCCAAGTGCCAGGGCCTGCACTTCAGTCTCAGCAACCCCATGAGCACTCCAGGCCTGGGGCAGAGTGGCTGGAAACTACTCAGTGGAAAAGGATCTGGGGGTGTTGGTTGAGACCAGCTGAAGATGAGTCAGCAGAGTGCTCAGGTGGCTAAGAAGGCCACTGGCAGCCTGGCCTGGATCAGCAATGGTGTGGCCAGCAGGTGCAGGGAAGTGATCCTGCTACTCTACTGGTCACTGGTGAGGCTGCATCTTGAGGACAGGCTTCAGTTTTGGGCTCCTCATTCCAAGGAGGACATTGAGGGGTTGGAACATGTCCAGAGAAGGACAACAAAGCTGGTGAGGGGATTGGAGGGCAGGGCTGGAGAGGAGCAGCTGAAGGACCTGGGGTTGTTCAGTCTGCAGAAGAGGAGGCTGAGGGGAGACCTCATTGCTCTCTACAACTCCCTGACAGAGGGATGGAGTAAGGCTGGTCTTGGCCTCTTGTCCCAAGTAAGTAATGACAGTCTAAGAGGAAACAGCCTGAAGTTGTGCCAGGGGAGGGTTAGGTTGAGGCTTGGAAAAATGTTATTTGATGCAAGAGTGGTCAGGGACTGAAACAGGCTGCCCAGGAGGTGGTGGAGTCCCCATCCCTGGAGATGTTCAAGAAATCTGTGGAGATGGCACTTGGTGACATGGTGTGATGGCCGTGCTGGTGTTGGGTTGATGCCTGGACTTGCTGATCTTAGAGGTCTCTTCCAACCTTAGCAGTTTCCATCATTCTATGATCTGCTAAGGTTGAAGGAGCTCAGCCTTAGGAGAGCAAGGTGAGGCTGTTGTAGGTTTGTAGTGAGGAGAAATCAGATCTGAAGTTGAGATTTGGAGAGATTTTATTGCTGCTGACTTGGGGACGTGGTCATGGAAGTTAGAGGAGGGTAGATTTAGATTAGACATTAGGAAGAAGTTCTTCCCCATGAGGAACAGGTTGCCCAGGGAGGTGGTGCAAACCTCATTCCTGGAGGTTTTGAAGGCCAGGCTTGGATGTGGCTCTGGGCAATCTGCTCTAGTGGAACATGAACCTACCCATAGCAGAGGGATTGGAACTGGATGATCCTTGGGGCCCCTTCCAACTCTGACAACTGTATGATTGTGTGACTCTCTGTCGGACTTGGTGATCTTAGAGGTCTTTTCCAACCTGAATGATTCTTTGATTTTCTGAACTTGAGCCCTACATGAGGATAGAGCAGTGATGTTAAGGGCCACGAGGATGATCAGAGGGCTGGAGCACCTCTCCTATGAGGACAGACTGAAGGAGTTGGGGCTGTTCAGTCTGCAGAAGAGAAGGCTCCCAGGTGACCTAATTGTGGCCTTCCAGTATCTGAAGAGGGCCTACAGGAAGGCTGGGGAGGGACTTCTCAGGATCTCAGGTAGTGATAGGATGAAGCTGGAGGTGGGGAGATTCAGGCTGGAGGTGAGGAGGAAGTTCTTCCCCATGAGAGTGGTGAAGGTCTGGAATGGGTTGTCCAGGGAGGTGGTTGAGGCCCCATCCCTGGAGGTGTTTAAGGCCAGGCTGGATGAGGCTCTGGCCAGGCTGATCTAGTGTGGGGTGTCCCTGCCCATGGCAGGGGGGTTGGAGCTAGATGATCCTTGTGGTCCCTTCCAACCCTGACTGATACTACGACACTATGATATTATGTTAATGTGGGCTGAGTGCAGTGAGTGGCACCAGTTAAGTGTGTCAGATGTGCTACCAACTACATCAGTGGATGAGTCAGGATGTTGCTGGAGGACAAGGCTGGGTTGTAAGACTTTTAGTCTTGTGACTCCATCTCTGAATCTGCTGTGTTGAGTGCTGTGAAAGAAGCATAAACTTTCCTTTTCCTTTGAAAAACAAAGAAATCTTCAGTCTGTCCACGAGTACAAAGCCAAATTCTCTTCTCTGCTACCAAAATTCTTCCCTGGGCTGTACCAGTGGAAAACTGATGAGCCTTTAATGAGCTAAGTGGTGTTTACACCAGTAGTCCTGGGAACTGAATCTGCCCAATGAAACTTGGAAATGTGAGGATCCCATCTGTGAAGTCCACAAGTGGTAGTTGCTAGGCTACTGCCACACAGTTGTCAAACAATTTTTGGTTAGTTAACTGGAAGAGCTGGGGAGCAGAAAATCCTTTTAGGTCAATTATTGAATTTATAGAGGTTTGTTCTGTGTATTAATCAACTTTATTGTTTGGTTTTGTTTTGTTTTTTTTTTCCTTCCTCTCTTTCAGATCATTCAGTCAGAAGAGAGCTGCAATTGAGAAAGAATATGCCCAGGTAGGTTCTGAAATAATTTTCATGCCTGTGGTGTTGTTCTCTTGAGTTCATTGATTCAGTCAGTAAATTTTTTCCCCCCTTCAGGCTCTCTTTTGGCATTTCTGCTTTGAGAAGTTGCTTGCTCTGTAATCAGCTGTCAGAAAGTTCTGAAATCAGACTCTTTGGTCTAGCCATGGCCATTCTACCACTGGCACAGAAGACAATTGGAACCTCTTTGTTTTTTTTCTTAGGTGCAGATTCTTCTAAAGCAAATCAGCCCTTGGAAGGCTTTTCTCAGAAGTTGAGTGAAATCAGGTCAATGAAAGGGAGAGGAAATGTGCTCTGGCACACTCGAGTCCAAAATAAATGTCCATTGACACTGCTTCAGTAAGAGCAGCTTCCCATTCAGCTGAAAATCAAAGCAGCCACATTTGGCCTGATGCTTGTGATAGGGAGTGGAATGAATTTGGATGTGCTTGGGAGAAAGGAGAGGTTTGATTTGGGTTTGTTGGCTTGTTGTTGGGGTTGTTTTTTTCTTTGTATCTCTCTTGTTCCAAAATTAGAAAGCATCTAATGAGGGGCAGCTGCCTGCTTAGTTTACAGTAAAGGCTCTCAGAGCTGAAGTCCAGTTGCAGCAGATTAAAAATACATTAATTTAGTTTCAAACAGATGAAAGGTGAAATAAAAGAGAAGTGAGGGAGCTTATGGAGCTCAGAATGCAATGAATTGGGCTGCCCAGGGAGGTGGTGGAGTCACCATCCCTGGAGGTGTTCAAGAGGGCATTGGATGTGGCACTTGGTGCCATGGTCTAGTCATGAGGTCTGTGGTGACAGGTTGGACTTGATGATCTTTGAGGTCTCTTCCAACCTTGGTGATACTGTGATTCTGTGAAATAACACTGGAGATGGACCTGCTGGAGTTGGTGGTGTTGGAGGGCACGTGAAAAGAGAAGCTGTCACTTGGATGATTCCAACAGGAGTTTGTAGGCTCTTGTGGTCAGTTGTCCTTGTCTTCAGTGCTGCATCACCCACAGGGATCTACAGCAGAAGTGGCTTCTGTGGGCCAGAGTTGGCTGTCAGTTTATGGAAGAGGATGGTGGTGGGAAATGGAGTTATCTCCAGGTGGTGGCTGGGCACAAGTGGTGTCCCCCAGGGCTCACTGCTGGGGTTGGTTCTCTTTAATGTCTTCATCAATGCTTGGGAGAAGGGGATGGAGGCATCCTCAGTCAGTCTGTAGATGGCCCTAAGGTGGGTGGGATGGTGATCTGCTGGAGGATGAGAAGGCTCTGCAGATGGACCTGACCAGTCTGGATTGATGGGCTAAAGCCAGGGGTACGAGATTCAACAAGGCTGGGTCCTGTAGCTGGGTCACAGCAACTCCATGAAGGTTTCAGACTTGTGGAAGAGTGGCTGGAAAGCTGCCCAGCAGAGAAACACCTGGGGGTGCTGGCTGACAGATGGCTCAGTGTGAGCCAGTGTGTGTCCAGGTGGCCAAGAAGGCCACCAGCATCCTGGCTTGGAGCAGCAATGATGTGGGCAGCAGGACCAGGGAAGCGATTGTCCCCCAGTACTCAACATTGCAAGGCTACATCTCGAGGGCTAGGTTAAATTTGCAGGCCCACACTCCCAAGAAGGACATTGAGGGGCTGGAGTGGGTCTAGAGAAGGGGAACAAAGCTGGGGAAGGGTCTAGAGCATGAGTCTTGTGAGGAGTGGGTGAAGGATTTGGGGTTGTTGAGCCTTGAGGGAAGGAAGCTAAGGGTAGACCACCTGGCTCTCTACAACTCCATGAAGGGAGGCTGGAGCCAGGAGGGGGCTGGTCTTTCCTCCCAAGGAACAAGGGATAGGACAAGAGGAAATGGCCTCTGATTGCACCAGGGGAGGTTTAGGTTGGCTATTTAGAAGAAAAAATTTCACTGAAAGCATTCTAAAGGCCTAGAACAGGCTGGAAAAGGAAGGTGGTGGAATCCCCATGTTTAAAAGACACAGAGGTGTGCTGAAGGCCATAGTTAAGCACCAGCCTTGGTAGAGTTAGGGAATGGTTGGCTAGAAGTCTTTTCCAGCCCAAAGGATACTGTGATTGCTGTGGTGTACACATTTTCCAGTCCTGGATTGAACTGAAGATGTGAGAGTGCTGGAGCCCTGGAGCAGGCTGCCCAGAGAGGTTGTAGAGTCTCCTTTTCTAGAGACTTTCATGACCCATCTGGATGTGTTCCTCTGCAATCTGCCCTAGGTGACTCTGCTTTGGCAGGGGGCTTGGTCTGGATGATCTCTGGAGATCATAGAATCATAGGAGTGTCAGGGTTGGAAGGGACCTCAAGGATCATCCACTTCCAACCCCCCTGCCATGGCCAAGGACACCTCACACTACAGCAGGTTGCTCAGAGCCACATCCAGCCTGGCCTTCAAAACCTCCAGGCATGAGGCTTCCACCACCTCCCTGGGCAACCAACCAAGTCCCTCCCAACCCCCTACCATTCTATGATTCTATGTCCCTGCTCACTGCAGTGGTCCTCAACTAGATGACCTTGAGAGTTCCCTTCCAGCCTGAAACCTTCTTTGATATTCCTGCTTGTGGTCTGAGTCTCATATTTGCAAATCCAGTGCAGTTTGAATTTCATGCAAGCTCAAGGACCTGCAGTTCCTGCTGCTCTGCTTCTCTCGCTGTACCTGAGCTGCCAGGAGCAAACATTGATCCCAGCCACCTGATTTGATGAAATCCAAGCATTTTTCAGGGGTAGGATCAATAGGGACCTGCTGAAGCTGTGATTAAAAGGCATGCATCCCAGAGTGAGTTTTGGAATGGGGCCGCAGAGAACTGAGGATCAATCCTCAATGCATTTATCCCTATGCATGGGAATGGTTTTGCTATGCAGAGGCACTTGGAGCAGGGAAGAGGCTTGATGGCTTGGATAAATAACGACACTCTCAGATTCAGAAGCTTCAATCTTAACAACTGAGGCTTTCAGATGCTTGCTTTTAAGCCCCCCCCTCCCCAACCTTCCAGCTGCGTCGTTTGAGAGGCACTGAATGGCTGCTCCTATGAATGAGGGCTTGTGGGGCTGGCTTCCTTGGCTGCTTGATGAGTGTGCAGCTCAAGAACAATGTTGGATGTCTCTTCTCAGGCCTCTCAAAGGCTTTTTTTTGTCGTGGAGGTGGTGCTGACCTCTCACAGAAAGGCTTTTGGGGAGAGAAATGGTGGTCACGAGCCATGTGAAGTTGTGTTGAGCAGCACTGGCTATTCCTTGCTAAAGGAGGTAGATGAAGAACTGGAAACTCTCAGCTGTCACTTTCTGAAGCAAGATTTCCAAATCCTTACCCCAGTTCTCTGCAAATGCCTTTTGTCACCTTAGACAACTCAGAATATACTGATTTAGGGCTTTTTTTGGCAAGCCAAGGAAAGTAAATGGGAC
This sequence comes from Melanerpes formicivorus, assembly GCF_026170545.1. Classification (NCBI taxonomy): domain Eukaryota; kingdom Metazoa; phylum Chordata; class Aves; order Piciformes; family Picidae; genus Melanerpes; species Melanerpes formicivorus. The sequence goes on along the minus strand of NW_027142353.1, from coordinate 31,667,587 downwards.
AGGGCAAATAAATTTTCCAGAACTGAATGTTTTGTTGGTTCAAAAAAACCCCAACCAACCTTGAGTGCTGATGGACCATGCTGAGGTGCCAAGTTTCTTCACACAGAGGGCTTTTGTTTGGAGAGGGAGAACCTGCACAAGTGACAAAGGCCTGCAGTGACAGGACGAGGGGCAGTGGCTTCAAACTGGAGCAGAGCAGATTTAGATTGGATGTGAGGAACAAGTTCTGCCCCATGAGGGTGGTGGAACACTGGAACAGGTTGCCCAGGGAGGTGGTTGGGGCCTTATCCCTGAAGATATTCAAGGTGAGGCTGGACAGGGCCCTGGGCGACCTGAGCTAGCTGAGGATGTCCCTGCTGAGTGCAGAGGGGGCTTTGGAGGTCCCTTGCAAGCCAGACCATTCTATGATTCTATCACAAACCGTGGGTCAGTGTTGAGAATTTAACCCTAAATGTGTGGGAAGTGCCTTGAATGTAGCTGGTGATCTCAATGTAAACTGCCCTAGTATGAGGTGATAGAACAAGAGGAAGTGGCCTCAAGATGCACCAGGTGAGGTCTGAGTTGGAGATGAGGAAAAATTTCTTTGCTGCCAGAGTCGCCAGGGATTGGAAGAGGCTGCCCAGGGAGGTGGTGGAGTCCCCATGCCTGGAAGTGTTCAAGAAATGTGTGGCCATGGCACTTGGGGACATGGTTTGATGGCCATGGTGGGACTGGGTTGAAGGTTGGACTCAATGACCTTGGAGGGCTTTCCCAACCAAAATGACTTTGTGGTTCTGTGACTTATTTGATCATGGGAGGCTTTTGGGACTTTTCACCAGCCATTTGCTTTTCATTGTTTTTCTGCTGATTGTCTATTTCCAGCAGCTTCTTCACTGGCTTTTCCAGCCTGGTCCATTGTATCAATAGTAGAAGGTTCTGATGGATTAGCCCTCATCCTGCATCCTGACCTGGATCAGCAATGTTGTTGCCTGCAGGAGCAGGGAAGTGATTGTGCCCCTGTACCCATCACTAGTGAGGCCACATCTTGAATCCTGGCTTCAGTTTTGGGCTCCTCTCTCCAGGAAGGACATTGAGTGGCTGGAGCACTGCCAGAGAAGGGCAATGAAGCTTGTGAAGGGCCTGAAGCACAGGTCTGGTGAGGAGCAGTTGAGGGAAATGGGATTGTTTAGTCTGGAGAAGAGGTGGCTGAGGGGAGACCTCATTGCTCTCCACAGCTCCCTGAAAGAAGGTTGGAGCCAGGTGAGTGTTGGTCTCTCTCCCTAGTATCAGGTGATGGAACAAGAGGAAATGGCCTAAACTTGTGCCAGGGGAGGGTTAGGTTGGACAGGAGGAAAAATTTCTTTGCTGCCATAGTGGTCAGGGATTGGGAGAGGCTGCCCAGGGAGGTGGTGGAGTCACCATCCCTGGAGGTGTTCAAGAGGGGATTGGATGTGGCACTTGGTGCCATGGTCTAATCGTGAGGTCTGTGGTGGACTCAATGATCTCTGAGGTCTCTTCCAACCTTGGTGATACTGTGATACTGCGAGATGGCACTCTGGGAGATGGTTCAATGGTCATGGTGGGCAGAGACACCTTCCCCTAAATCAGGTTGCTCACAGCCTCATTCAGCCTGGTTGTAACCGCTTCCACAGCTGAGGCGTGCACTACTCCCTCTGGGCAATCCCTTCCTGTGTCTCATCGCCCTCATAGAGGCACCACATCTCCTTCAGCACCACGTCTGTGTGGCTCCAGGGATCACCCCCAGGAATGAGGATTCAACCACCTCCCTAGGCAGCCTGTGCCAGTCTTTGAGAACCCTTCCAGTGAAGAAGGTTTTTCTAATGCCCAACCCAAACCCTTCCTGGGGTAATTTGAAGCCATTTCCTCTCATTCTGTCACTTGTTCCTTGGAAGAAGAGATTAACCCTCATCTGACACCATTCTCTGTTCAGGGAGCTGTAGTGAGCCAGAAGGTCTCCCCTCAGCCTTCTCTTCTCCAGGCTGAACAACCCCAGCTGCTTCTCCCCAGACCTGTTCTCCAGACCCTTCCCCAGCTTTTTTGCTCTTCTTTAGACCTGCTCCAGCCTCTCAATGTCCTCACAGTAGTGGTCCCCAAACCAAACCCAGTTCTCAAGGTGTGAGTGAGCATTTCTGCTGCTGCCTACTGAAGAACCTGGCATGTTCCATAGCTAAAAAGGTATTTTAAAGGAGATAACTCCACCTCTGCTATCCTTGATGCCATCATCTAGTAGGCTAGTAGGTTGGGAGAGCTTCTCTTCTCCCTCTACTCTGACCTGGTGAGGCCACATCTGGAATGCTGTGTTCAGTTTTGGGCCCCTCAGTTCAGGAAGGAACTCAGGGAATTGCTTGAAAGAGTCCAGCACAGAGCCACAAAAATGATGAAGGCATCCACAAACATCTTCCTTAGGAGGAGAGCCTGAGGGAGCTGAGGGCTCTGGGGCTTGGAGAGGAGGACCCCGAGGGTGACCTCATTGCTGTTGATAAAGATGTGCAGGGTGAGTGCCAAGAGGCTGGAGCCAGGCTCTGCTGGGTGATGCCCAATGACAGCACAAGAGGCATGGGAAGTTCCATGGAACCATGAGGAAAATTTGTTTCCCTGTGGGGGTGACAGAAGACTGGAACAGGCTGCCCAGGGGGATTGCAGAGTCTCCCTCTCTGGAGATACTCAAGACCCACCTGGATGTGTTCCTGTGTGACCTGCCCTAGGTGCTCCTGCTCTGGCAGGGGGGTTGGACTGGATGATCTTTGGAGGTCCCTTCCAGCCCCTAACATTCTGTGATCTAACACTTACAGGCCATCAGCAGCCTGGGTGGCATGCAGAGGACACTGAGGTCACCTTCCCTGTCATGTTTTATCCTGCTTGGGCTTTGCTCAATATTTAGCTGGGCTGCTCCGGAGCACAGCCTGACTTGAGGCAGGCTCTGTGGCTCTGCAAGACACCTGAAAGAGCTGGAGCTGTGCAAGGTGTTAGTCCTCTCAGTGTATACTAATTAGTTACTAACTGTAGTAGCTCAGCTGGAGGCATTGATCAGGTAGGAAAAGAAAAGGAAGGGAAAAAAAAGATGGGAAAATCCATCCTGTGAGCTGCACAAAAGCTTTGAATGGGAACTGGGTAGAAATTTGTGGTCAGATGCAAAACAAAAGCCTCTGGTTGTTTTATTGTTTTCTCTTTTCTGGAGGTCATATTAACATTGAAGAGGTCATAGAGTCCTAGAATAGTTTGGATTGGAAAGGATCTCAAAGATCATTCAGTTCCAACCCCCCTGCCATGGGCAGGGACACCTCCCACCAGCCCAGATTGCTCAAGGCCTCATCCAACTTGACCTTGAACACCTCCAAGGAAAGGATGTCCACAATCTCCCTGGGCAACCTGTTCCAGTGTCTCAGCACCTTTACTGGAAGGAATTTCTTCCTAATCTCCAGGCTCAATCTCTCCTCTTCCAGCTTCAATCCATTGCCCCTGGTCCTGTCACTCCCAGCCCTTATCAAAAGTCCCTCCCCAGCTCTCCTGTAGCCCCCTTTAGGTACTGGAATGTTTCTCTAAGGTCTTCCTGGAGCCTTCTCTTCTCCAGGCTGAGCAGCTCCAATTCCTTCAGCCTGTCTGCATTGGGAAAGTTCTCCAGCCCTCTGATCATCTTCATGGCCCTCCTTTGGACCTGCTCCAACAGCTCCAGGTCCTTCTTGTGCTGGGGGCACCAGAACTGGCTGCAGGTGGGGTCTGAGCAGAGCAGAGGGGCAGAATCCCCTCCCTCATCCTGCTGCTTTCCCTGCTTTGGCTGCTGCCCAGCACACAGGGTATGAGTGTGCTCAGGAAAAACACCTTATCTGAGATCTGGAGGGAGCAGAGGGGCCACTTGGTGTTGATTGCTGTGGCTGCTGCAATGAGAAATGTGATACATTGAGAGCATTGTGAAACAGGGAGAAAATAGAAGGGAGTGTAGTTTATAGCCACTCATTAGGAAAAATTTCTTTGCTGCAGGAGTGGTCAGGGATTGGAATGTGCTGCCCAGGGAGGTGGTGGAGTCCCCATGCCTGGAGGTGTTCAAGAAACCTGTGGCCATGGCACTTGGGTACAGGGTATAATAGCCCTGGTGGGGTTGGGTTGATGGTTGGACTCAATGATCTTAGAGGCCTTTTCCAACCCAAACAGCTCTATGATTCCTTCTGCCAGCTCTTGAGTGCAGTCCAAGTGCATCCTTTGGGCTGATGTTAATGCCAGTCATCAGGAGAGGAGCCTTAGAAGAGGATGAAATGAATGCCAAAGGAAAAAGCAGGTGGAAGGGAGAGAGGAGCAGGAAAGACAAGAGGAAAGGTGGTTGTAAGCAGGTAGCATGGCCTTCACCAGCTTTCCTCACCTTTGGAAGTGCCTCAGCAGATGTGAAAAAGCACTTCTTGGAATACATCACAATATCTGAATCCCCATTTCTAGGAAAGGGCAACATTCCAGTAGCCATTTTTGTGTGTGTTTACCAAATACCCAACAGATCCTTTGAGGCTGAATGGGCTGAGGGACCTTGGTTTTGTTGAGCCTAGAGAAAAGGAGGCTGAGGGGAGAGCTTCTGGCTCTCTATGGCTCCATGAAAGGAGATTGGAGCCAGATGAGGGGTGGTCTCTTCTTTCCGGTAACAAGAAACAGGACAAGAGGAAATGGCCTCAAGCTGCAGCAGGGGAACTTTAGGTTGGACCGTTAGAAGAAATTGCTTCACTGACAGCATTCTCAAGGGCTGGCACAGGCTGCCCAGGGAAGTGGCTGAATTCCCATCCATGGAGGTGTTTAAAAGACACAGAGATGTGATGCTGATGGTCATGGTTTACCACTAGCCTTGGCAGGGTTAGGGAATGGTTGGACTGGATAAACTTAAAGGTCTTCTTAAACCCAAAGGATTCTTTGATTGCTGTGATGGACATTAAAAGCAATTTCTTCACTGCAAAGATCCTAAAATGATGGAACAGGCTGCCCAGGGAGGTGGGGAGAAGCAGAGTTTTGGTAATGATGGACATGGTTTAGGACCAGCCTTGGTAGACTTAGATAATGGTTGGACTCAATGATCTTAAGATCTTTTCCAATCAAAATCATTCTGGGTTCTATATGCAATGACTGATAACCACAATCACAGAATGTTAGAGGTTGGAAGAGACCTCCAGAGATCATCAGGTCCAACCCCCCTGCCAGAGCAGCATCACCCAGGGTAGTCTGCACAGGAAGGCATCCAGGTGGCTTTGGAAAGCCTCCAGAGAAGGGCACTCCACAACCTCTCTGGGCAGCCTGCTCCAGGGCTCTGGCACCCTCACACCAAAGAAGTTTCTCCTCCTGTTGAGCTGAAACCTTCTGTGTTCAAGTTTGTATCCATTGCTCCTTGGCTTATTGCTGTGCAGCACCCAAAAGAGCTTGGCCCCCTCCACTTGACAGCCACCCCTCAGAGACTGAGAGACCTTGATCAGATCCCCTCTCAGCCTTCTCTTCTCCACACTAAACAGCCCCAGGGCTCTCAGTCTCTCTTCACAGGGCAGATGCTCAAGTCCCCTAAGCATCCTCCTGGCTCTCCCTTGGACTCTCTCCAGCAGGTCTCTGTCTCACTTGCACTGGGGAGCCCAGAACTGGACACAGGATTGCAGCTGTGGCCTCAGCAGGGCAGAGCAGAGGGGCAGAAGAACCTCCCTGGCCCTGCTGGCCACACTTCTCTTGCTGCACCCCAGGATGCCATTGGCTCTCTTGGCCACCAGGGCACATTGCTGTCCCCTGCAGCACTTGCTGCCCACCAGTACTCCAAGGTCTTTCTCCAGCAGGGCCCTGCTCTCCAGCAGGGCAGTCCCTAACCTGTCCTGGTGCCTGCTGTTACTCCTCCCCAGATACAGAATATGGATGTTCTTCTCAGTTCCTATCTTAGTTAAGGGTTCTCAAACACTGAACAAAACTGCCTAGAGATATTGTGGAGTCTCCTCTGGAGACTTTCAAGACCCATCTGGATGTGTTCCTCTGTGATCTGCCCTAGGTGACTCTGCCCTGGCAGGGGAGTTGGAGTGGATGATCTCTGGAGGTCCCTTCCAACCTGTAGCATTCTATGATTCTATGGTACCTGTGCTGCTGCCTCAGGAAGAGGTGAGATGTGCTTTAGCAGAGTATAGACAACTTCCTGCAAAGCAAATTGCTCACTTGTGATAAAAGTCAAATCTTTCAGGAGAGAAAGGTTGAGGTGCTGGGTGCAGGGCTTCCCTTTTGAGAAGATCCTGCTTTATTGCAGGAGAGAAAGGGCGGGAGGATGGCAGCAGTGCCTGTGGGGCATGAGGAAGGTGCTGGAGAGCTTTGTAAACGTGACCATTTCTTCATGGAACATGAGTCACCTGGACCAATTCAGCAGTCCCACGTGGCAAAGCAACTGCCAGCTTGGCAAACACAACCACACCACAGGTTTGAGATGGAAAAAAAAAACCCAACCCAAACAGTCAGGGGGATCCAAAGTCTTCTTCTGACTCAGCAGCTAACCCCTGGAGCGCCAGGAAAAAAACACCTGGAGGTCCTGCCTGCAAAATCCCAACAAGCAGCTGGCTGTGACTTCATTCCCTCTTGTCTGGACAGGAGATTGGGGTTGGTTGTTTTTTCTTTCATCCCAAGGAATAGAGAAGGCTTTCTGGAGAGCAGGAAGAGGTTGTGGACTTTAAGGGTGGGTCCCCAACTTGGGGACAAACAAGAAGCAGCAGAAGGTTGACTGCTCAGTAGCCTGTTTTGCAAAGGAGTGAACTGAAAGAATTTGCTTCTTGCTTTGAGGATGGAGGATTTCTTGCTGTGGTCTGTGTCCCTTTGGAGTAGATCTGTGACATTTAAGGCTTTTGTCTTCTTTTTTTTTTTGCTTTATGGTTGAAAATGGGGAGTTCTGTAAACAAGCAGTGATGTTAAAAATAGCTGTGAGGAAGGTACCACACCTTCAATCCTGGCTTCGGTTTGGGGCCCTTCACTCCAAGAAGGACATGGAGGTGCTGGAGCAGGTCCAGAGAAGGGCAGCAGAGCTGGGGGAAGGGTCTGGAGAGAGGACAGGGCTGGTGAGGAGCAGCTGAGGGAAATGGGGTTGTTCAGCCTGGAGAAAGGGAGGCTAAGGGGAGACCTCATTGCTTTCCACAACTCCCTGGAAGGAGGTTACAGTGAGGTGGGGGTCGGACTCTTCTGCCTCATCTCAGGTGATAGAAGGAGAGGAAATGGCCTGAAACTGTGCCAGGGGAGAGTTAGATTGGAGATGAGGAAAAATTTCTTTGCTGCCAGAGTGGTCAGGGACTGGAACAGGCTGCCCAAGGAGGTGGTGGAGTCCCCATCTCTGGAGATCTTCAAGAAATGTGTGGATATGGCACTTTGTGACGTGGCTTAAGGGCCGCGGTGGAGGGTAGATTCAGATTGGATGCTAGGAAGAAGTTCTTCCCCATGAGGGTGGTGAGACACTGGCACAGGTTGCCCAGGGAGGTGGTGGAAGCCTCATGCCTGGAGGTTTTGAAGGCCAGGCTGGATGTGGCTGTGAGCAACCTGCTGTGGTGTGAGGTGTCCCTGGCCATGGCAGGGGGGGTTGGAACTGGATGATCTTTGAGGTCCCTCCCAACCCTGACAGTTGATTCTGTGATTCTGTTCTGTAATTCCAGTGGTTGGACTTGATGATCATTAAGTTTTTTTCCAAACAAAACAATTCTATGACTGTATGTTTTTTGTCCTCTGTTGCTGGAGAATGTTCTCCCCAAAAGGCAGAGCTGGGACTCAGCATCAGAGCCTGGAGGGAGACATTCTGCATAGTCTTTATCCAGCTTCACTTGTTCCCCATAGTGTCAAAATGGCACCTCTTTGACTCAGGGGAGTTAATTTCTTGCTTGCCCAGAGATAATAGCTCCTAAAACCCTACAATCCAAGTTCTGATTGGAATTCTCTGCCTTTCCCTGTAGGAAAACTCAGCAGATCTTCCGAAGCTCCAGGTGTGACTTTGAGTGTGGCTCCCTCAGGCCTTGCTGGCGCAGCTCCTTGAGGGAGGGCAGCAAAAGCTAGATCAAAGAAAGCTCTGGATCCAAATGTAAAAATGCTGGAGCCATCCAGGCTCATTCCTGCACTGAGTGATATTCCCAAGTGTGTGCTCAGGGACTGTGAGGCTCCTCTGTTTCTCCTTCTTTGGAGTTTTGCTCTGGTTGATCTCATCTGTCATGAAAACCCATGGCAGGTTGGCTTCTAATCACGCTGGCTTCCTTCTGGAGACCTTGTCCTGCTTCAGGAATAAAAATATAAACAACTGAGCAGGCTTCTGGAAGGGGAAATAAAAAGAGAAAGGGGAAAATGTGCTCTTTGTTTAGCCCTAGAAACTGAGGAGGGTGGAGAGCCTTTGGAAGCAGCTGATGCTTGCTAGGACATGATATCGTTGGTTGAAATCATAGAATCATAGAGTTGTCAGGGTTGGAAGGGACCTCAAGGATCATCCAGTTCCAACCCCTCTGCCATGGGCAGGGACACCTCACACCAGAGCAGGTTGCTCACAGCCACCTCCAGCCTGGCCTTCAAAACCTCCAGGCATGAGGCTTCCACCACCTCCCTGGGCAACCTGTGCCAGTGTCTCACCACCCTCATGGGGAAGAGCTTCTTCCTGACATCCAACCTGAATCTACCCACTTCGAGTTCTGCTCCATCCCCCCCAGTCCTATCCCTCCCTGACACCCTCGAAAGTCCCTCCCCAGCTTTCCTGTAGCCCCTTTCAGATACTGGAAGGCCACAATAAGTTCTCCTCAGAGTCTTCATGGAATCACACCATGGTTTGGGTTGGGTTGGAAGGGACCTTAGAGATCATTTAGATCCAACCCTCTGATGGGCAGGGACACCTTTCATTAGACCTGGCTGCTCAAGGCCTCATCCAACCATGTCACCACTAGGATTTGAAGCAGAGGACAACTTGAGCTTAGGTCACAGAACCCCATGCAGGCTTCAGGCTGGCAGATACCTGGCAGAAAAGACATTGAGGCTGTTGGTCAACAGGCAGTTGAAGATGAGACAGGGTATGCCCAGGTGGCCAAGAAAGCCAATAGCATCCTAGCCTGGATCAGCAAGAGAGTGGCCATCAGGACCAGGGCAGTGATTGTCCCCCTGTACTGGGCACTGCTGAGGCCACAGCTGGAATTCTGGGTTCAGTTTTTGGGCTCCTCACTCCAAGTACATTGAGGTCCTGGAGCAGGTCCAGAGAAGGGCAACAAAGCTGATGGAGGGTGTTAGGGGGAAGGGCTGAGAGAACTGGGGTTGTTTAGTCTTCAGAAGAGGAGATCTCATTGCCCTCTACATGTCCCCCAATGGAGGCAGAGCCAGAGATGACACATCTCTGGTGATCCTCTGTGGTGACACATCTTTGGAGCTTTGTGACAGGTTTTTGGAGGCCATGGAAATGCTTTTCCATGTGCACATCTCAGCAACTGTTGTGGGGGGGATCCTCACACCCTTCTTCCCAGGATGCAGTAAAAGATGAGAGATGACGGTTCCTGGTCCCGCCTTGGTTGCTCAAGTCAACCACTGTGCTCAATCAGTGAAGCTGGCACTGCCCCTGCAGATCTTTCCCAGCACAGCCACTCTTTTCCTTGGATTTCCCTCTAATTAATTGATTAACTGATTTTTGTTTCCCCCTTGTGATCCTTTCACTCCATAACCTTTCTGGGCAGCCTGCTCCAGGGCTCCAGTACCCTCAGAGTGAAGAAACTTTCCCTTCTTCATTCAGTCCTTGGTGTCCTTTTTGTTCTCCAAGAGTCACATCAGCAGTGGGGTTAAAAGAAAGTCAAGTACCTGACTCTGGGAGGAGCAACACCAGGCACCAGTACAGGTTAGGAGCTGACCTGCTGGAAAGCAGCTCCATGGGGAAGGACCCTGGAGTCCTGGTGGAAAGTAAGTTCTCCATGGAACAGCAGTGTGCACTGGGGGCCAAGAAGGCCAATGGGATCCTGGGCTGCATTCAGCAGAGTGTGGCCAGCAGATGGAATGAGATTCTCCTCCCCCTCTACTCTGCCCTGCTGAGACCTTACCTGGAATACTGCATCCAGTTCTGGGCTCCCCAGTTCAAGAGGGACAGGGATCTACTGGAGACAGTCCAGTGGAGGCTATGAGGATGATGAAGGAATTGGAACATCTGTGTGCTGAGGAAAGGCAGAGAGACCTGGGGCTGTTTAGTCTGGAGCAGAGAAGGCTGAGATGAGATCTTCTGAATGTTTATTATTATCTGAGGGGTGGGTGTCAAGAAGGGGCCAGGCTTCAGACTCTTGAATGTGTCCAGAGAAGGACAACGAGGCCTTGAGCACAATCTGGGGAGGGGTCTGGAGCACAGCCCTACGAGGAGAGGCTGAGGGAGCTGGGGTTGCTTAGCCTGGAGAAGAGGAGGCTCAGGGGTGACCTTATTGCTCTCTACAACTACCTGAAGGGAGATTGTATCCAGGTGGGGGTTGGTCTCTTCTCCCAGGCAAGCAGCACCAGAACAAGAGTACACAGTCTCAAGCTGCACCAGGGGAATTTTAGGCTGGAGGTGAGGAGAAAGTTCTTCCCAGAGAGAGTCTTTCGCCATTGGGATGTGCTGCCCAAGGAGGTGGTGGAGTCACCATCCCTGGAGGTGTTCAAGAGGGGATTGGACGTGGCACTTGATGCCATGCTTTAGTAGTCATGAGGTCCTGGGTGACAGGTTGGACTTGATCTTTATGGTCTTTTCCAACCTTATTGATTCTATGATTCTTTTCAGTGGTGTCCTGTGGTAGGATAAGGGGCAGTGAACACAAACTGGAACCCTAGGGGTTCCACCTCAGCATGAGGAGAAATTTCTTTGGTGTGAGGGTGCTGGAGCCCTGGCACAGGCTGCCCAGAGATGTCATGGAATCTCCTCCTCTGGAGACTTTCAAGACCCATCTGGATGTGTTCCTGTGTGACCTGCCTTAGGTGATTCTCCTTTGGCAGGGAGTTTGGACTGGATGATCCCCAGAGGTCCCTTCCAGTCCCTCCAGTTCTGTGACTGTGTGATTGAGGTCTTGTCTCAGTGCTCTGTTAGCTGAAAGTTGAGAACACCTTGGACTGAAATATGTGCCCATCTCATATCAAAAGCTTTTGGACAGGCAGCCTTTGAGAAGTGCTAAGCTCTCAGCTCCAGGCTTTATGGAATTCTTTAGGTTAAAATAATATTTCTCCAAGAACAGAGGGCTACTGTCAGCTTCTATTTTCAGTGAAAACATCGAGTTCCTTATAAAAGGGGTTTGCTAAGCTTGGAATTCCTCTGCTTCCACACAGAAAGCCCTTCATGAAGGGAGTGCAGTTTCTGCTGGCCTGATGCAAGCAGATTTCTCTTTGCCTGCTTTTTCAGCTCTTGTTTTTCTTTCCAATTACCACGCTCCTAAGCATCCACTGCCTGGAATCTGGCTGCATGGAAGTGCTCTGCTTGCAGGGGGAAAACTTGATGCCTAAAAGCTGCTCCTTTTCAGCTTAGGCTTTCAGTCCAGGGAGATACCTGGGAGGTGCTGTTGTGGACATCTGTTGTGGTTTGAGCCTTAACTGGAATTTAAGAGCTCAGATGGTAGCAAAAAAAAACACCAGAAGAGAAATCCTCCCCCCACCACCCGAGGAGACTGGAGGTAAATCACAGAATCACCAAGGTTGGAAGAGACCTCAAAGATCATCAAGTCCAACCTGTCACCACAGACCTCATGACTAGACCATGGCACCAAGTGCCACATCCAATCCCCTCTTGAACACCTCCAGGGATGGTGACTCCACCACCTCCCTGGGCAGCACATCCCAATCCCTAACAACTCTCTGAGTGAAGAACTTTCTCCTCACCTCCAGCCTAAACTTCTCCTGGCACAGCTTGAGACTGTCCTCTTTCTGGAGTTCGTTTGGAAGTAGGAGAAGTAAATTTTTTAACAAGATATATATATATATATATATATATATATATATATATCAGTAACAGGGAGGGTTTACAAGGGTGAGGAATAAGGATGAATAGGAGAATATACAAAGCCAGATTTGGATGGCCTTGTGTCTCCCTCAGTGTCTGTGGATTTCAGTCCTTCAGTGAGGCGTGGCTGCGGCAGGGAGGAGATCAGCCCCGGCTGCGTGGCAGAGCCAGGAGGCCAGCAGCAGCTGTGGCTCCCTTCCAACAGGTGAGGCAGAGCAGAGAGAGAGATGGCTGTCACAGACTCTCCTTAATAGTCCTCAGACCAACAGGGACACCTAACACTACATCAGGTTGCTCACAGCCACATCCAGCCTGCCCATAAAATTTCCAGGGATGAGGCTTCCACCACCTCCCTGGGCAACCTCTTCCTGTGTCTCACCGCCCTCATGGGGAAGAGTTTCTCCTTAACATCCAATCTGAATCTACCCTCCACCATGGCCCTTAAGCCATGTCTGAAAGTGCCATCTCCACAGGTTTCTTGAACACCTCCAGGGATGATGACTCCACCACTTCCCTGGACAGCCTGTTCCAATGCCTGATTGCTCCCCCAGAACAGAAATCCTTCCCAATATCCAAGTGCTGTGTGTGTAGTTTGTTAGTGGTTTTTTTTCCCCCTGCACTTTAACTTCTCTCTAAGCCTTTCAATCATAGAATCATAGAATGGTCTGGGTTGGAAGGGACCTCCAAAGGTCATCCAGTCCAAACCACTCTGCTGTAATCGGAGACATCCTCAACTAGCTCAGGTTGCCCAGAGCCCTGTTCAGCCTCACCTTGAATGTCTCCAGGGATGGGGCCTCAAGCACCTCCCTGTGCAACCTGTTCCAGTGTTCCACCACCCTCATGGTGCAGAACTTGTTCCTCACATCCAATCTGAATCTGCTCTGCTCCAGTTTGAAGCCGTTGCCTCTCGTCCTGTCCCTGCAGGCCTTTGCAAACAGTCTCTCTGCAGCCTTCTTGTAGCCTCCTTCAGGTACTGGCAGGATGCTGTTAGGTCTCCCTGGAGCCTTCTCTTCTCCAGGCTGAACACCCCCAGCTCCCTCAGCCTGGCCTCAGAGCAGAGCTGCTCCAACCCCCTGAGCATTTCCCTGGCCCTCCTCTGGATCTGCTCCAGCAGCTCCAGGTCCTTCCTGTTTTGAGGGCTCCAGACCTGGATGCAGTACTCCAGGTGAGGTCTCCCCAGAGCAGAGCAAAGTGGCAGGATCACCTCTCTGGCTCTGTGGGCAATGCATCCTTCCCAATAGCTGCTTTGCTCTCTCCTGGGGATTCAGGAGGGCAGGTGAGTCACAACTCAATGCTTTATAAATAAACCAAGTGGAAACTTTGGGTCTCCAAAGCAGCAGCAGTACCAGCACTGAGTCATGACTGCTACCAGCTATATGCCTCTAGGTCTTTTCCACCTCTGTTTGAATCAAAAAATTTGTTTTGGTTGGAAAAGACCTTTAAGATCATCCAGTCCAACCATTCTCTAAAATGTTTGGTGCTGAACCATGTGCTTCAGCACCACATCTCTGTGTCTTTTAAATACATCCAGAGATAAGGTTTCAAACACCTCCCTGGGCAGCCTTTTCCAGTGTTCAAGAACATTCTCAGTGAACAGATGTCTTCTAAAACCAAACCTCAATCTTCCCTGCTGCAACTTGAGGCCATTTCCTCTTATCCTATCACTGGTAACTAGGGCAGAGAGACCAACCTCAGCCTGGTTCTATCCTCCTTTCAAGGAGTTGTAGAGAGCAATGAGTTCTCCCCTCAGCCTCCTTATCTTCAGGCTGAACAACTGCAGGTCCCTCAGCCATCCCTTGTAAGATCTCTTCTCCAATCCAGCCTTTGGATTCCTTTTTCATTTGCATCTTTTCATCCATGTTTTCCTGGGAATACAAGAGCAAGAAGGCTTTTTGTTTCACAGGGTGTTAGGGGTTGGAAGGAACCTCTGGAGACTATCAGAGCAGGAGCATAGAATCCAGCACAGGTCACACAGGAACACATCCAGATGGGGCTGGAAAGTCTCCAGAGAAGGAGACTCCACAGCCTCTCTGGGCAGCCTGTGCCAGTGCTCTGTGACCCTCACAGTGAAGAAGTTCCTCCTCATGTTGAGGTGGAACCTCCTGTGCTGGAGTTTATTTCCATTGCCCCTTGTCCTATCCCAGGGTGCAACTGAGCAGAGCCTGTCCCCTCCCTCCTGACCCCCAGCCCTCAGATATTGATAAACATTTATTCAATCCCCTCTCAGTCTTCTCCTCTCCAGACTAACCACCCCCAGGGCTCTCAGCCTCTCCTCACCAGGCAGTGCTTCAGGTCCCGGAAGCCACCATCCTGGTAGCATCCCTTGGACTCTCTCCAGCAGATCCCTCCTGAACTGGGGAGCCCAGAACTGGATGCAATATTCCAGGTGAGGTCTCAGCAGGGCAGAGTAGAGGGGGAGGAGAACCTCTCTGGATCTGCTGGCCACACTCTGCTGAATGCAGGATCCCAGGATCCCATTGGCCTTCTTGGCCACCAGGGCACACTGCTGGCCCATGCAGAACTTGTTGCCCACCAGGACTCCCAGGTCCTTCTGCACAGGGCTGCTCTCCAGCAGGTCACCTCCCAGCCTGTCCTGCTGCAGTTTATTCTTCCTTCCCAGCTGCAGGACTCTGCACTTCTCCTTGCTGGACCTCATGAGGCTCCTCTCTGCCCAGCTCTCAGTCTGTCCAAGTCTCCTTGAATGGTCACACAGCCTTTGGACATCTCAGCCAAGCCTCCCATAGCTCCATACCTGGCTGTCCATACCTGTATTCCTTGTAGGCATCAGATGTTGAGCTCAGAGTTATTGCAGTCTGGCTTTATGGGTTGGGCAGTTCATTGGGCAGGATTGAAGGCAGTGTCATCACTGGAAGTTGTCCCACTTTCAGGCATAGACTCATTGAATGATTTGGGTTGGAAGAAACCTTAACCATCATCTCATCCAACCTCCCTGCCATGGGAGTTTTACAGCACTGAGAACAAGTTCATGGAATTTAATTATTGCACTGGGGGTTCAATCAGAGAATGGCTTAGCTTGGAAGAGACCCTAGAGATCATCTGCTCCAGCCTCCCTGCTATGGGTAGGGACACCTTCCGCTAGACCAGGGTGCTCAAAGCATCTGTGCTCTGAGGACAAGCTGAAGGAGCTGGGGGTGTTCAGCCTGGAGAAGAGAAGGTTCCAGGGGGACCTCAGAGCTGCCTTGCAATAGCTGAAGGGATCCTGCAGGAAGGCTGCAGAGGGACTTTTGCTAAGGGTGTCTAGAGCCAGGCCTAGGGGGAATGGTTTGAAGCTGAGGCAGAGCAGGGTCAGACTGGAGCTGAGGAAGAAGTTCTTCAGCAGGAGGGTGGTGCATCTGTTTAATACCTGGGAAGGGGCTGATGTGGCTTTATAATGATAATTAATCACACCTGACTTATAATTAATATGGTTGGAGGCTGCTGGTTCATTTGTGCACAGTGATTTTTGTCTCCTGCTGAACCCTCAAAGATACAGAAGAGTGGGTGAGTTATTTAGATGAGCACATAGAGGGACTTTTCCCAAGGGTGTCTAGAGCCAGGCCAAGGGGGAATGGTTTGCAGCTGAGGCACAGCAGGGTCAGACTGGAGCTGAGGAAGAAGTTCTTCAGCAGGAGGGTGGTGAGACTCTGGAACAGGCTGCCCAGGGAGGCTGTGGCTGCCTCCTGCCTGGGGGTTTTGAAGGCCAGGCTGGATGAGGCCTTGAGCAGCTGAGTCTAGTTGAGAGGTGTCCCTGGGCATGGTGTGGAGGTTGGAGGAAATGATCTCTGAAATCCCTCCCAACCTGAGACATTCTCTGCTTTAAGCCCTAGTGCAGTAATTGAACTTCATGAATGTGTTCTCAGTGCTCTAAAACTGCCTAAAGATACTTTGAGAGGAGCAGCCTTGGCCGCCTTTCAGCTCTGGAGCAATCCCTGACCCCAGCGCTCCAGATTTTCCACTTGACACTGAGCAATTTCTGAGATGGATGTAAGGTAAACTGGGCCAACCTTGGCTCCTCCAGCTGTTTGTCTTAGGCCAAGGCTTACTTTAAAGGGTACAGTAGATGTGTTCTTCCCTATTTTTAACAACTGTGCTCCCTTCTTCCCCTTTTGCAACCTTGGAAGCTTTGCTTTCAGACCTGCACAAACCAGGATGTGTTGACAGCTGAAAAAAAAAGCACAAACCCAACCCACCTCCCAAAAAAACAGAGAGAGAAGGTTTAAGTCTAATCTACCCTAAAGGGTTATTCAGTAGAAGACTCTCCACATGCACAGTAGTTGACTTGTTCAGTTTGGGGCAGATAAAAGTTTTTTCATCAGCCAGTCCTCCCTGCCCTCCTGGGAAAGAGGAGGCAGAAAGGAAATGTGAGGTTACAGAGGCCAGCAAAGGAGAAGGAGGCAGCTGGCAGCTGCAGAGTGAGAAAAGATGTGCTGCTGATCTGACAGAAGTGAGCTAGCTGCAGGGCATGGATCTATCTGCATGATCAGAGGATCACAAGATATTAGGGGATGGAAAGGGCCTCTGGAGATCTTCTGGAGGGCAGACAAGCAGAAAAGGACCTGTGGGTACTGATTGACAGCAGCTGAACATGAGCCAGCAGTGTGCCCAGGTGGCCAAGGAGGCCAATGGCATCCTGGCCTGCATCAGGAACAGTGTGGCCAGCAGGAGCAGGGAGGTCATTCTGCCCCTGTACACTGCACTGGTTAGGCCACACCTTGAGTCCTGTGTCCAGTTCTGGGCCCCTCAGTTTAAGAATGACACTGAGACACTTGAATGTGTCCAGAGAAGGGCAACAAGGCTGGGGAGGGGTCTGGAGCACAGCCCTGTGAGGAGAGGCTGAGGGAGCTGGGATTGCTTAGCCTGGAGGAGAGGAGACTCAGGGGAGACCTCATTGCTGTGTGAAGTGAAGTGAAGTTGTAGCCAGGCGGAGGTTGGTCTCTTCTCCCAGGCAACCTGTGACAGAGCAAGAGGACACAGTCTCAAGCTGCCCCAGGGAAAGTTTAGGCTCAAGGTGAGGAGAAAGTTCTTCCCAGGAAGAGAGATTGGGCATTGGGATGTGATGCCCAGGGAGGTGGTGGAATCCCCATCCCTGGAGGTGTTCAAAAAAGGATTGGATGTGGCACATGGAGCCATGGTTTAGCTGTCAGGTGGTGTTGGGTGATAGGTTGGACTTGATGATCTCTGAGGTCTTTTCCAACCTGGTTGATTCTGTGATTCCGTGAGTCCAACTCCTCTGCCAGTGCTGGTCCATAGAATCCAGCTCAGGTCACACAGGAACACATCCAGATGGGGCTTGAAAGTTTCCCGAGAGGGAGACTCCACAACCTCTCTGGGCTGCCTGTTCCAGTGCTCTGTGACTCTCACAGTGAAGAAGTTCCTCCTCATGTTGGATCTAGATGGGTTTTCCCACAAAACAGTTATCTAGGCCTGGCTCAGGGTACCCAGGGAAGTGGTGAGGTCCTCATCCCTAGAGAAGTTGGAAATCCATGGAGATGTGGTTTAGCAGTGGAGTTGGGAGTGTTAGGTTAATGGTTGGGCTTGATGATCTTGAAGGTCTTTATGAGACTAAACAATTCCATAGAGTCTTAGAACGGCTGAGGTTAGAAGAGTCCTTTGAGGTCATCAAGTCTAACTGCTTGCCTCGTGCGTGCAATCCCACCCCTGCTGCTGAGCCTCTAAGCCATGTTCCTCAGCACCACATCCAGGCTTCTTTTAAATCCCTCCAGGGATGGGGACTCCACCATTACTCAGGGCAGCCTGAACCAGCCCTTGACAGCCCTTTTGGGGAAGAAACTGTCCCAACCTGAACCTCCCCTTGCACAGCCTGAAGCTGTTTGCTTTTATCCTGTCACTTGCTGCATATGAGCAGGGACCAACCCCCAGCTTGCTCAAACTACACAGGATGATGAGGTCTGCCTTCAGCCTCCTCTGAGGAGAGCAGGTTTAGATGGGATCTTAGGAATCATAGAATCATAGAATCAACAAGGTTGGAAAAGACCTTAAAGATCATCAAGTCCAACATGTCATCCAGCACCTCATGACTACTAGACCATGGCACCAAGTGCCACATCCAATCCCCTCTTGAACACCTCCAGGGACGGTGACTCCACCACCTCCCTGGGCAGCACATTCCAATGGTGAATGACTCTGGGAAGAACTTTCTCCTCACCTCCAGCCTAAACTTCCCCTGGCACAGCTTGAGACTGTGTCCTCTTGTTCTGGTGCTGGTTGCCTGGGTGAAGAGACCAACCCCTTCCTGGCTACAACCTCCATTCAGGTAGTTGTAGAGAGCAATGAGGTCTCCCCTGAGCCTCCTCTTCTCCAGGCTAAGCAACCCCAGCTCCCTCAGCCTCTCCTCACAGGGCTGTGCTCAAGGCCTCTCCCCAGCCTTGTTGCCCTTCTCTGGACACGTTCAAGTGTCTCAGTGTCCTTCTTAAACTGAGGGGCCCAGAACTGGACACAGGACTCAAGGTGCAGCCTAACCAGTGCAATGTACAGGGGCACAATGACTTCCCTGCTCTTGCTGGCCACACTATTCCTAATGCAGGCCAGGATGTCATTGGCCTTCTTGGCCACCTGGGCACACTGCTGGCTCATGTTTAGGCAGCTGTCGATCAGCACCCCCAGGTCCCTCTCTGTTTGGCAGCTCTCCAGCCACTCTGACCCCAGCCTGTAGTGCTGCATGGGGTTGTTGTGGCCAAAGTTTTTCAGTACAAGGGTGATTAGACTCTGGAACAGGTTGCCCAGGAAGGTTGTAGATTCCTTCCTTCTGGGGAGGCCAGGCTGGATGAGTCCTTGAGCAGCTCAGTCTAGTTGAGAGGTGTCCCTGCCCATGGCAGGGACTTTGGAGGAGGTGATCTGTGAGGTCCCTTCCAACCTAAGCCAATCTCTGATTTTATTTTAACATTCTTCAGTGTTATTTGTTGTTTTTTGTTTTATTCCTTGGCAGATACTCTCCTTGCTGTTCATTTCCCTGGCAATCCATTTCCTTACTCTGCCTGGTGCAGTTTAAAGGCTGTTTGTCATATTTTCAACAAGAATAAAAGCAGATTTCATTCTGCTTGCAAACAGAAACTAATTGAGGAGGAGGAGGAGGAAGCCTGCAGATGTATGTAAAAAAACCCAACCCAACCCTCTCTGCACTGATTTTTCTGAGCTCTGAGTGTGTAGCAGTGTGGCTGGAAGCTAATTTTGACTCCACAAGCCATAAAGAGGGAACTTACAGTGAATAAGAAATAACAGATAGTCAGGGCTGATCACATTTTCATTTGTTGATACGTGAAGCTGTGAGTTCCTGGATTCCTTTCTGCTCACTTGAGCCACACCTTGAGTACTGAGGTGAGTTTTGGGTCCCTCACTCTGAGGAGGAGATTGAATGGCTGGAGCATGTCCAGAGAAGGGCAACAAAGCTGAGGAAGGGTCTGGAGAACAGGGCTGGGGAGGAGCAGCTGGGGGAGCTGGGGCTGTTTAGTCTTCAGAAGAGGAGGCTGAGGGGAGACCTTCTGGCTCTCTAGAGCTACCTGAAAGGAGGTTGGAGTGATTCCAGTGTTGGCCTCTTCTCCCACATAACTAACAACAGGACAAGAGGAAATGGCCTCACATTGCACCATGGCAGGTTTTGGATGGAGACTGGGGGAAATTTTGTTCCTGAAACAATGTTCAGGTGTGGCAGGGGCTTTGGACAAGATGGCTTTCAAGGCTTATTTCCAACCCAATGCATTATCATAGAATCTACTAACTTCAGGGGAGGTTGGACTTGACCTTTGGAGGTCCCTTCCAACCCAGACCATTCTATGGACAAGATGACCTTCAAGGCTGACTTCCAACCCAGTGCATTCTGTGACAGGACAAGAAGGACTGGCCTCAAGCTGTGCCAGATTGGGTATTAGGAAAATTTTCTTCCCAGCAAGGGTTCTCAGGCACTGGAACAAGCTGCCCAGGGAGCTGGTGGAGTCACCATCCCTGGAGGTGTTCAAAAACCCAGTAGATGTGGCACTCTGGGACACAGTCTAGTGGTCATGGAGGTCATGGAGGTGTTGGGTAGTAGGTTGGGCTTTAAGACCTTAGAGATCATTTCCAACCTTTATGATTCTAGACTGCCAAGTACATCTGTGTTTGGATTTTGATCGTCTGTCCAAATGGGCTCCTGAGCAATCTGCATTTTTCTTCTCAGTTTGCATTTCTGCTCCTTACAGATGTATCTTTGAAAGATGTTTTCTGCCTGCTGTGGGGCTTCTGGTTTTGTTTTTCCTCCTAATTTCTGTTCACTAAAGATAGAGCAAAGCCTCAGGAAATGTGGTTTTGGGGATGGGGCTTGTTCTCTGGAACTTTAAAGCTCATCCAGTGCCAACCCCCTGCCATGGGCAGGGGCACCTCCCACCAGCCCAGGTTGCTCAAGGCCTCATCCAGCCTGGCCTTGAACACCTCCAGGGAGGGGACATCCACAACTTCCCTGGGCAACCTGTGCCAGTGTCTCCCCACCCTCACTGGCAAGAATTTCTTCCTCATCTCCAGTCTCAATCTCCCCTCTTCCAGCCTCAGTTCCTTCCCCCTCATCCTGTCACTGCAAGTTGCCCTTGTAAGACTATGATGAGCATTCATGGGAAACCCCAAACCTTGGGGTGAAATTTGGCAGTTTTTCAACCTTTGGTGTTGCAAACATGGATAGAAAAACATAAAGAAGAACACGGAACAAAGTCATCCCCATTGCGGGGGCTGTGACAAATCATGAGTGAAACATCTGAGCAAGCTGATTATAACCCAGAAAGACTTTTTTTTGGCAGAAGTTGGGGGTTTGGGGGGGGGAAGAGAGCTTGGTTTTTTATTTGGAGGTGAAACTAACAGCTGAGGTCTTCATCAGCACTGCAGAATGCATTGCTGGGTTCAACAGCTTCCTTTCTGACCTGCTCTCCCTATTCATGGCATCCCCTTGCAGTCATGCCTTGGACTTTTGAAGAGGAGTCCTCAATGGCAGAGAAGCTTTAAGCAATTCCATTCCTGCTGGAGGCTCCGGAAAGGAATAAAAGGGTTTGATTGCAAGAAGAAATTTTGCTCTTTAACTAGGTGGGGTGAGATGTGAGGATTGCTTTGTCGAAGCTACAGATGAGAGTTTCAGTTCCTTCTCTTCCAGCCTTTTGTGTCTTTTGAGTTGTGGGTTTTTTTTTAGTCTCTGACTGATGGCAGGGGAAGAAGTGACAAAGCAAAACCCTTTTTTTTTTTGAGTGCCCATTTGAACACCTGTGAAGAAAAAGGACAGTAGCAGCATCAGCTGGCAGGAGAGAGAATGCATCCATTTCACGAGCGTATTTTGTTCTGCATTTCAGGGGTGCCACCAAATTCTGTCTGCTGGTTCCCCCTCTGATGCTCCAGGTGGGGAAATACTTTGGGATCAGTTGCTGTGGTCTTTCTGCTGGCTTCCTAATCTCCAGTCTAAATCTGCCCTAATCTAAATAATCTTCTGTGAGGTTTTTCAGTTCCTAATTCATAGATTCATAGAATGTTGAGGTTGGAAGGGGCCTGCAGTGTGCCCAGGCAGCCAAGAGGGCCAGTGGCATCCTGGCCTGCATCAGGAACAGTGTGGCCAGCAGGAGCAGGGAGGTCATTCTGCCCCTGTACACTGCACTGGTTAGGCCACACCTTGAGTGCTGTGTCCAATTCTGGGCCCCACAGTTTAGGAAGGAGGTTGACTTGCTGGAAGGTGTCCAGAGAAGGGCAATAAAGTTGGTGAGGGGCTTGGAACACAGCCCTGTGAGGAGAGGCTGAGGGAGCTGGGGTTGCTTAGCTGGAGAAGAGGAGGCTCAGGGGTGACCTTATTGCTCTCTACAACTACCTGAAGGGAGGTTGTAGACAGGCAGAGGTTGGTCTCTTCTCCCAGGCAGCCAGCACCAGAACAAGAGGACACAGTCTCAGGCTGCACCAGGGGAGGTTTAGGCTGGATGTTAGGAAGAAGTTCTACACAGAGAGAGTGATTGCCCATTGGAATGGGCTGCCCGGGGAGGTGGTGGAGTCACCATCATTGGAGGTGTTCAGGAGGAGACTTGACAGGGTGCTTGGTTGCATGGATTAGTTGATTAGGTGGTGTTGGATGATAGGTTGGACAAGATCTCGAAGATCTCTTCCAACCTATTCTATTCTATTCTATTCTATTCTATTCTATTCTATTCTATTCTATTCTATTCTATTCTATTCTATTCTATTCTATTCTATTCTATTCTATTCTATTCTATTCTATTCTATTCTATTCTATTCTATTCTATTCTCTAGAGATCAGTGAGTTCAACCCCCCTGCCAGAGCAGGAGCACCTAGGGGAGGCCAAACAGGAATACATCCAGATGGGTCTTGAAAGTCTCCAGAGAAGGAGACTCCACAACTTCTCTGGGCAGCCTGCTCCAGGGCTCTGTCACCCTCACAGTAAGGAAGTGTCTCCTCCTGTTGAGATGGAACTTCCTGTGGTTGGTCCTTGTCCTATCACTGGGGATCACTGAAAAGAGCCTGGCTGCATCCTTCTGACAGCCACCCTTCAGGTATTTGTAGACATTGATCAGATCCTTCCTCAGCCTTCTCTTCTCCAGACTGAATAGCCCCAGGGCTCTCAGCCTTTCTTTATAACAGAGATGGTCCAGTTCCTTCATCATCCTTGTACCCTTTACTGGAGTCTCTCCAGCAGCTCCCTCTCCCTCTTTTACTGAGGAGCCCCAAACTGGACACAGTATTCCAGGTGTGGCCTTGCCAGGGCAGAGCAGATAGGGAGGAGAATCTCCCTAGACCTGCTGGCCACACTCTTCTTGGTGCCCCAGGATCCCGTTGGCCCCAGGACTCCTTTTGCTCACAGACTTCCAAATGAAAATATTAAATGTAGCTTAAGTTGAGCCCTGGAGCATTGTTAAAGAAGAAATCCTCATGGCTGACAAAGATGTCACTGAACGGTGACCACATTTTCATCACTGAATCTTTAAGCCCTGCCTGTGAAGTTCCACCAGCTCCAGCCTCACAGGGTTGGGTGTGACAGCAGCAAACAGAGATTTCCTCTCTCAAGGTTTCTCCTTGGTGGTCCTTGCAGTTTATCGAGGCTCAGGACTGTGAAGTGCCTGCTGATTCCTGGCAGGATTAGGGTGTGCTGAGGAAGCATGGCTGGGAATTTAGCCTTGGGTGTGACCCCAGTGTAGCCTGGCTTGGCTGATGGTGCATATTCAGTACTGGGGGATGCAGGAGCAGGGCCCATCTTAGTGCTGCTGTTTAGATCCAGTCAGGGATTTGTCAGATATTTTATGATTTTCCTGATATTATCCAAAACTGTAGGTGTAAAGTTAGCCTGGAGAAGAGCAGACTGAGGAAAGATCTTCTTAACGGGTGCAGTGGCTGGAGAGCAGCCAGGCAGAGAGGGACCTGGGGGTGCTGGTTGATGATAGGATGAACATGAGCCTGCAGTGTGCCCAGGCAGCCAGGAGGGCCAATGGCATCCTGGCCTGCATTAAGAACAGTGTGGCCAGCAGGAGCAGGGAGGTCATTCTGCCCCTGTATACTGCACTGGTTAGGCCACACCTCAAGTACTGTGTCCAGTTCTGGGCCCCTCAGTTTAGGAAGGAGGTTGACTTGCTGGAACGTGTCCAGAGAAGGGCAACGAAGTAGGTGAGGGGCTTGGAACACAGCCCTGTGAGGAGAGGCTGAGGGAGCTGGGGCTGCTTAACCTGGAGAGGAGGAGACTCAGGGGTGACCTTACTGCTCTCTACAACTACCTGAAGCGGGGTTGTAAACAGGCAGAGGTTGGTTTCTTCTCCCAGGCAGCCAGCACCAGAACAAGAGGACACAGTCTCAGGCTGCACCAGGGGAAGTTCAGGCTGGAGGTCAGGAGGAAGTTTTACACAGAGAGAGTGATTGCCCATTGGAATGGGCTGCCCGGGGAGGTGGTGGAGTCGCTGTCACTGGAGGTGTTCAGGAGGAAACTTGACAGGGTGCTTGGTTACATGGGTTAGTTGATTAGGTGGTGTTGGATGATAGGTTGGACGCGATGATCTTGAAGGTCTCTTCCAACCTGGTCTATTCTATTCTATTCTATTCTATTCTATTCTATTCTATTCTATTCTATTCTATTCTATTCTATTCTATTCTATTCTATTCTATTCTATTCTATTCAGAGGATGGTGGCCATCAGGGAAAGGCAGGTTCTTCTCCCCCTTTACTCTGCCTTGGTGAGGCCACACCGGGAGTATTGTACCCAGTTCTGGGCTGCCCAGTTTAAGAATGGCAGGGAACTGCTAGAGGGAGTCCAGTTGAGGCTCCAAACATGATGAAGTGTTTGGAGCATTTCTGAGGAAGAAGGGCTGAGAGCACTGGGGCTCTTGAAGCTTGAGAAGAGAAGACTGAGAGAGACAGCCTGATCTAGTGTGGGGTGTCCCTGCCCATGGCAGGGGGGTTGGAACTAGATGATCCTTGTGGTCCCTTCCAACCCTGACTGATACTACTATGATATGAAAATGTTTGCCCATGAGAACAGTCAAAGATTGGAATCACCTCCCAAGGGAAGCAGTGGATTCCCCTACACTGGACAGTTTGAAGAGTCATTTTGGCAGGGTGCTGGGCCAGCTCATTTCAACTCCACCATCACCTAGAGAGGTTGGACCAGATGATCCTTGGGGTCCCTTACAATTTGACATTCTGTGATAAACATCTAAAGGATGGAGGTCAAGGAGATGAGGCCAGACTCTTCTCAGTAGTGCCCAGGGATAGGCCAAGGGGCAGTGGGTACAAACTGAAACCTAGGAGGTGCCACCTGAAGATGAGGAAAAACTTCTTTGGTGTGAGGGTGCTGGAGGCCTGGAGCAGGCTGCCCAGAGAGGTTGTGGAGTCTCCTTGTGTGGAGAGCTTCCAACACCCCCTGGCCATGGTGCTGCTGGGCAAGCTGCTGTAGGCCCCCTGCTGGAGCAGGGGGATTGGACTGGATGATCTCCAGAGGTCCCTTCCAACCCCCACCCACACTGGGGTTTTGTGACAACAATTTCTGCAGATGAATACTTAGCTTGGTGGTTGTAACTGGTCTTATTCAGGTGGTTCTAACTGGTTTTATTGAGTCTCTTATTTGCTCAGAGGTGGAAGGATGAGAATTGCTGTTTTGAGTGCCTAAAATTTGGAAGCCAAAAGCAGCAGAAGTTGGAGAGAAAGCAAAGTGTTTAAATCTGGCTAAAGCATCAGTTTGTTACTTAAAATTTGGATCAGGATCCTCTTAATAATGAATTTATGCAGATAATCAAACTTCGAAGAGTTGTTTTTTTTTGCCAAGTGAAGTAGAGCACTGCAGTGGATTGCCTCAGATTGATCCTTAGGGTGTACATCTGGCCTAATGTTGACCAAGAAGGCCAAGAGCATCCAGGCCTGGATCTGGAGTAGTGTGATGAGCAGGACTAGGGAAGTGGTTGTCCCCCTCCACTCAACACTGGTGAGACCACAGCTGCAGTACTGCGTTCAGTTTTGGGGCCAAGAAGGACATTGAGGGGCTGGAGCAGGTCCAGAGAAGGGCAACAAAGCTGGGGAAGGGTCTGGAGAACAGGGCTGGGGAGGAGCAGCTGAAGGAACTGGGGTTGTTCAGTCTGGAGGAGGCTGAAGGGAGACCTCATTGCTCTCTACCTCCCTGAAAGCACTCTGGGGTCAGGTGGGGGTTGGTCTCTTCTTCCTGGTTACAAGTGATAGGATGAGAGGAAATGGCCTCAAGTTGCCCCAGGGGAGGTTTAGGTTGGACGTTGGGAGAAACTTCCTCACTGAAAGGGACTTCTGGAGATCATCACCCATGAGAATAGTGGAACACTTCCACAGGTTGCCCAGGAAGGTAGGCTTGGAGATATTCAAGGTGAGGCTTGACAAGCCTCTGAGCAACCTTATCTAGTGGAGGATGTCCCTGCTTATTACAGGGGGATTGGACTAGATGACCTTTGGAGGTCCCTTCTAACCCAGACTATTCTATGATCTAATTCACCCCTTCTGTCAATGCAGGATCACCAAGGGCAGGTTGCCCAGGAATGTACCCAGGTGAGTTTATAAAGTCTCCAGAGAAGGAGACTCCACAACCTCTTTGGGCAGCCTGCTCCAGGGCTTCAGCACCCTCACACTAAACACATTTTTCCTCATGTTCAGATGGAACCTCCTGGCTTCCAGTTTGTATCTGTTGCTCTTTGCCCCATCACTGGACACCACTGAAAGAGTCTGGTCCCATCCTCAGGACCTCCACCCTATAGCTCTTGCTGAGTATTGCTCAGCTCCCCTCTGGGGCTGCTCTTCTGCAGGCTCTCAGCCCCAGGGCTCTCAGCCTTTGCTCCTCACAGAGCTGCTTTAGGTCCCTCAGCATCTCCCCAGCCTATGCTGGACTCTCTCCAGTAATTCCCTTTCTCTCATGAACTGGAGAGCCCAGAACTGCACCCAGGACTCCAGATGTGGCCTCACCATGGCAGACAGGAAAGTCAAAGCAGCTGCATTTCACCACCTTGGTGTCCACAAGCCTCCATTGATTTTTGGGCCATTTTCTGTCTCCCATCTCTCAGGCTTTTTACCTCTCTGAGGGCTTTTAAAGCAAATTGCATTGCCCAGCCGGCTCTGGGCTCCAAGTGACGCTGTCACTGGGTCTGCAAAGACAAGAGAAAGCCAAGTTTTTATTAAATTCCTCTCAGAGCAGAGCTGGTCAGGGGAGCTGGTAACCAAGTCACTAAAGAATCCAGAGCAGGATGGGTTTTAATTAAATATCTTTTGGCCAAGCGCCCAGAAATGGCACTGCCGTGGGAGTGGAGAATGAAAAAGCACAATGAAGAGCTGCCACTGCTGCCTCTCAGGGTGTCTGGAAGATGGATGCGCTTCTAAGTGCGGATACATGGCCAAAGAGTCACAGAAAACACCCAGCCACACAGCACCTTCCCTGTCAGGATGACCTTGTGTGTGTGGTGGCTGTGATCTGGCTGCCGGCTGTGCTTGTATTACACTGACTCATGGAATCATGGATTGGTAGGGGTGGGAAAGGACCTCCAGAGGTCATCCACACCAACCTCCCCTGCCAAAGCAGGATCACCTAGAGCAGATCACACAGGAGCACATCCTGACCAGTTCTGGGCTCTTCATTTTAAGAATGACATTGAGATATTTGAATGTGTCCAGAGAAGGGCAACAAGGCTGGGGAGGGGTCTGGAGCACAGCCCTGTGAGGATAGGCTGAGCGAACTGGGGTTGTTTAGCCTGGAGGAGAGGAGGCTCAGGGGAGACCTTCTTGCTGTCTCAAACTACCTGAAGTGAAGTTGTAGCCAGGTGGGGGTTGGTCTCTTCTCCCAAGCAACCTGTGACAGAACAAGAAGACACAATCTCAAGCTGCACCAGGGGAGGTTTAGGCTCAAGGTGAGGAGAAAGTTCTTCCCAGAAAGAGAGATTGGCCATTGGGATGTGCTGCCCAGGGAGGTGGTGGAGTCACCATCCCTGGAGGTGTTCAAAAAAGGATTGGATGTGGCACTTGGAGCCATGGTTTAGCTGTGAGGTCGTGTTGGGTGATAGATTGGACTTGATGATCTCTGAGGTCTCTTCCAACCTGGTTGATTCTGTGATTCTGTGAGTCCAACCCCCCTGCCAGAGCAGGTCCATAGAATCCAGCACAGGTCACACAGGAATGCATCCAGATGAAGGTTTTGGAAGTCTCCAAAGGAGACTCCAGAACCTCTCTGGACAGCCTGCTCCATGGCTCCAGCACCCTCACACCAAAGAAGTTTCTTCTGTGCTGAAGTGGAACCTCCTGGGTTCCAGCTTGTACCCATTGTTCCTTGTCCTATCTCTCTGCACCCTCAAACAGGGCTTGGCACCTTCATCCCAACAGCCACCCCTCAGATATTGATAGACATTGATAGGATCCCCTCTCAGCCTTCCCTTCTCCAGACTAAACAGCCCCAGGGTTCTCAGTCTTTGTTCACAGCAGAGATGTCCCAAGTCCCTTCAGCATCCTTGTAGCCTCTGTTAGACACTCTCCAGTAGGTCCAGAAAGCTTCCTGAGTGAATGAAATTAACACAGACTAAGTGCAGAAATATCATGTCTGGGTTTAGCATCTGCTTTAAAGGTGAGGAGCAATTTGGTCCTGTTAATTGCCTCTCATTCCCATGGATAGCACAACAAGTCAGGACATTAAAAGTCTCTCTCCATTCCCCCTTGGCCTGGCTCCAGACACCCTTAGCAGAAGTCCCTCTGCAGCCTTCCTGCAGGATCCCTTCAGCTGTTGCAAGGCAGCTCTGAGGTCCCCCTGGAGCCTTCTCTTCTCCAGGCTGAACACCCCCAGCTCCCTCAGCCTGGCCTCAGAGCAGAGCTGCTGCAGCCCTTGGATCATCTTTGTGGCCTCCTCTGGACTCCCTCCAGCAGCTCTGTGTCCTCCTTGTGCTGGAGACAGCAGAACTGGAGGCAGGTTTGGAGGTGTTTGTGCAGTCCAATGTCCTTGTGCATTAAGCTGCCTCTGCTGTGATTTCACCTTTCTCAATCTCTGGACTATTTTGCCTTCATTGACAATTTTCTGTGTCCCTCAAATTGCCCCATTTTTGCATCTGCTAACTCACCCCATCCTCTGCTTACCCTGCTCAGTGGTGGCTTTGTGTTTGATTGATGTGCATCCAGGTAGGCAATCTGTTGCCTCGTGCCTTTGGCCTGCACTATGCAAATTTGCCACAATATCTAAATGTTTCCTAATGACTTAAGCCCTGGAGAAGTTAATGAAGTCACAGCAGAGCTGAGCTTGATGGCTGGTGGTCAGCATCCCCCCTCCCTGCTCCTTGAGAGGCCTCAACCTGATACAGAAAGGTTTGAGTGGTGAGATGAGACCAGGCTGCAAATTCGTCTCTTGCCCTTGGCCAGAGGAAAGTTGTCCTTTTAAAAAGCACTGATTTCAATATGAATTCAGCTCACTCACTTTGCTTCTGATTCTGTCTCAGATCTTTTAAAACCACATGTTGATACCCCCCCAAAAGAAATTTCTTCTTGATGCTCTGGCTTAAAACAAGACTCCAGAAACCCACCTCTGTTCTCCTCTCTCTCTGCACACTGCTCCCCTTCTTTCTGCCCTCAAAGCGTTTTCCTGCTGCAGAAACCTGGACTCTGCAGCACACATCAGCCAGTGTCTTCACATCTGAAAGTTGGGTTTATTTCTCTGAGTGATCTGTTTCATTTCCCTGCTTTCTCTCACTTTTTTCGAGCTTTATTCACATCTTTGTGGCCGGGATTAATTTGCCTTGGCACACTGCGAGGTCTCTGTCTCCCAGGAGCAGCTGATTATTTACAATGAGTTTCTTCTTCCTCCCTTCCCTCCCTCCCTCCCCCCCCCCCCCTTCTCCCTAAGGCTTGTAGCAAAGATTATTTTTTTTATTATTATTATTTATTTTTCTCTGCACAACTCTAAATTATACTCAGAGAGTAAAAAATATTTAAAGAATGAACAGCTGAGTTCTCTGGAACTGGAAGCTCAAACATGATTCACCTTGTCGTGAGGCCAAAGCTCTTACTTACCAGGACAGCTTTGGTGAGCAGCAGAAACCTTTGGCTAATGCACAGGGAGCAGCTTGATAGCCCGCTCTGAAGTGTTAGAGACCCTTGTGGCTGCCTGTGCATGCATCTGAGGGGCTGGGATGTATCCAGAGAAGGGACACAAGATGATTGTCCCACTGGACTCAACACTGGTGAGGCCACACTTTGAGTATCGGCTTCAGTTTTGGACCCTTCGCTCCAAGAAGGACATTGAGGGGCTGGAGCAGGTCCAGAGAAGGGCAACAAAGCTGGGGAAGGGTCTGGAGAACAGGGCTGGGGAGGAGCAGCTGAAGGAACCTGGGTTGTTGAGCCTGGAGAAGAGGAGGCTGAAGGGAGACCTGATTGGACTCTACCTCCCTGAAAGGAGGTGGGGGTTAGGTGTGGATTATCTCTTCTTCCTGGTTACAAGTGATAGGATGAGAGGAAATGGCCTCAAGTTGCACCAGGGGAAGTTAAGGTGGGACCCTAGAAAAAACTTCTTGACTGAAAGGGTTCTCAAACACTGGCACAGACTGCCCAGGGAGGTGGTTGAATCCCCATCCCTGGAGAGGTTTAAAAGGCACAGAGATGTGGTGCTGAGGGCCATGCTTTAGCACCAGCCTTGGCAGAGTTAGAGAATGGTTGGACTGGATGATCTTTTTCCAACCAAAATGGTTCTTTGATTCTGTTTTCCTGTTCCCTGCAGAGGGCTTGGACCAGATGACTTTGAAAGGTCCTTTCCATCCCAGCCCATTCTGTGATGTTGGCTGGAATAGGGACATGTCCTGCACCATGTCCAGCACTGGTCTGTGGCTATATAGCTCAGCAGGTGCCTCATCAGTCAGATGGATTGGTCAAGGAATTGCAAAGCAGGACAGAAATGAGCATCTCTGTGCAGGTCTTGTTTTGGATGTGGGCCTGACGATATGGCAGTGTATGTGCTGTAACAGTGTCACAGACTGGTGGGGGTTGGAAGGTCCCTCTGAAGATCATCTAGTCCCAATCCCCTGCTAAAGCAGGGTCACCCACAGCAGGCTGGAGACTATCTAGTCCAACCCTCCTGCTAAAGCAGGGTCACCCACAGCAGGTTGCCCAAGATCACAATGTCCAGCTGGGTTTGGAATCACTGCAGAATGTCTTAGGTTGGAAGGTACCTCAGAGATCATCTACTCTAAGATCCCTGCCATGGGCAGGGACACCTCTCAACTACACTCCTCTGCTCAAGGCCTCATCCAACCTGGCCTTGAACACCCACAGGAAGGAGGCAGCCACAGCCTCCCTGGGCAACAGTCCTGAGCAGGAGAGAACACACAGCACTGCAGCCTGCTCTGGGTGAAGCTGCTCTGGCAGGTCTTGATGATCTTCAGAGGTCCCTTCCAACCCCCTCCATTCTGGGAATCTATGACTTAGGGACTGAAAAACCTTTCAGAAGATTATTTAGATTAGGGCAGATATAGACTGGTATTAAGAAGAAATTCTTGATTCTGTGATGTGATTTCTCACTTTCTGGTGGAGAAAAGGTGATAGGGAGAAGACTCAGAATTGAACTCTGTTAGAGCAGGTCAAGTTTGTTCCTGCTGTAGTAAGCTGTGTTGTCTCTGTCCATCTGGTTTTATGTTCTAGAGGCTTTCTGTCCTTCTGCCAACCTATTGTGTGCACACCTAGAAAAAAGACCAATCATAATTCATGTGTTCTGTCTGCTAAATGAAAGACAGAGAAGAACCTTCAGTTAAATCCAGTTCTGCCTGGTTGCATCATAGAACAATAGAATGGGTTGGAATGTACCTTAACGGTCATCCAGTTCCAAGCCCCCTGTCCCCCTGGACACCTCCCACCAGCCCAGGTTGCTCAAGACCTCATTCAACCTGGCCTTGAACACCTCCAGGGAGGAGGCATCCACAGCCTCCCTGGGCAACCTGTTCCAGTGTCTCCCCACCCTCACTCTGAAGAATTTCTTCCTCATCTCCAGTCTCAATCTCCCCTCTTCCAGTTTCAATCCATTGCCCCTTGTCCTGTCACTCCCAGGCCTTTTCAAAAGTCCCTCCCCAGCTCTCCTATAGCCCCTTCAGGTACTGCAAGGCTACTCTAAGGTCTTCACAGAGCCTTTTCTTCTCCAGGCTGAACAATCCCAACTCTTTCAGCCTGACCCAATAGGGAAGATGCTGCAGCCCTGTGATCGTGGCCTCCTCTGGACTCTGTCCAACAGTTCCGTGTCCTTCTTGTGCTGGGGGCATCAAAACTGGAGGCAAGATTGGAGGTGGGGCCTGAGCAGAGCAAAGGGGCAGAATCCCCTCCCTGTCCTGCTGGTCACATCCACTGACAGCTGGCACTGATGTTCTCAGAGGCAAAAAATTACCTACTATGCAGAAACAACCCCGAGAGCAGCACGAATGCTGCCATGACCTGCAGGCACAGTTTAATTAAACTAGGAAATGGCTATATTGAATTGGAGCCAAGCTTCTGCTTACCTTTTCAATTCTGTCTGAAATTCCTGAGCATTTCCAAGAGCAATCTCAGTCCCTGGAAGAATCCCTGTCCTCTAAAGGCACAGGGAATTGCACATGACAGGGAACAAGAAGTGATGGCTCCGGAGGGAGTTTGTAGTAAATCAGGGCCTGTTCTGGAGGCTTCCCCTCTCCCAGAATTACCTCCAGAGCTGCAGTTCAAGCTGGCATCAGGAAGGCTAAGAGCAACCAAAAAAGTGTCAAGAGTGAAGATCTACGATAAGGACAGATGGAAAGAGCCAGATACAGGAAAGAAAACAAAGGAGTTGGAGGGGTCTCTGTGTGTGTGTGTCTGTGTCTGGGTGTGGGGAATTTTGTCTCTTGTGAAAGAAGAAGTGAATGGTGAAGAGCTGTGGAACAGCATAAAAAATGAGATTATAGGATGGGCTGATGGAGGCTGAGACAAAGAAATAGAAGTGGGGAAAGAAGGAGCTGCTGAGCTGGAAATTGTTCAGAAGTTGGAGGAGGGGGAGAAGGAAAAAGATTAAAGGGATTGCCCCAGGCAGTTGGTGTTGACAAAGGAGCTACAGCAATGCCTGGGTTAGGAAAAGAAGTGAGAGGAGCGTGGAGAGGAGCCTGAAATGAGCTGTGTCAGGAAATAAGACACCACAGAAGTGAAGCATTGGAATTGAAGTCAGTGCTGAAAGAGAAAGAATTATTGAGAGCAAGGAAGGACACAGGCAACAGCAGAAAGATGTTTGGAAGCTCTACAGAGGGCCCAGAAGCCAATAGGCAGGTTGGTCCTGGGGGAGATTCCTACAAGAAAAGAGGGAAAGCCAATAGTGGCACTAATGGAATGCAAAGCACTTGATAGCTTGGGAAAGGCCATGAAGATGATCAGAGGGCTGCAGAACCTCTGCTATGGAGACAGGTTGAGAGCGTTGGGGCTGTTCAGCCAGGAGAGGAGAAGGCTACAGAGAGACTTCAGAGCTGCATTTCAATAGCTGAAGGGGGCTGCAGGAGAGCTAGGGAGGGACTTTTCACAGGGGCTTGTAGTGCTAGGATGAAGGGGGATGGATTGAAGCTGGAAGAGGGGAGATTGAGACTGGAGATGGGGAAGAAATTCTTTCCAGTGAGGGTGGGGAGACACTGGCACAGGTTGCCCAGGGAGGTTGTGGATGTCCCCTCCCTGGAGGTGTTCAAGGCCAGGTTGAATGAGGCCTTGAGCAACCTGGGCTGGTGGGAGGCGTCCCTACCCATAGCAGGGAGGTTGAAACTGAATGATCTTTAAAGTCCCTTCCAATCCAAACCATTTGATGATTCTATGAAAAAAGGAAGGATCCAAATTCTGAGGAGAGTCCAAATAAGCAAGAGATGATTTAGACAGGCAGGAGGCAAAGCTGAAGCTGCTCACAGGAGCAGGAGCCTTCACTCAACACTTGTTCTTTGAAGGAAGAAATCACAGCAATGATATCAGTGCTGGGAGAAGGATTTTTCTTAATGGCTTTGAAGGGATGGCAGAAAAAGTGCCAAGAGATCCTTTTGAATGGAAGAGCAGCAGGAAGCCTTTCAGCTGTCAGCAGCTGAATGGAGAAGAGCTGGCCAGTGGAAATGGAAACAAACCTCCAGCAACTGGGAGAGCAGAGCATGTGTGCTGGGGGAGCCTGGCAGCAGGCTTAGGTGGTGGGGAGGTAAAAAGAGGCATAACCCCCAATTTCTGCAAAGCTAAAATTGAAAAGGAAACCCCCTCTTTGTCTGTGAGGCTGCTTTTGTCTTTACTAATGTAAACGCCAGGTTTGGGGTAGGGTGAGGACCTGAGATGTTTTCCTTTTGTCTTTACTAATGTAAACACCAGGTTTGGGGTAAGGTGAGGACCTGAGATGTATTCCTTGAAGCAGAGATATTTGTCTTTAAATCATAAAATTATAGAATGGTCTGGGTTGGAAGGGACCTCCAAAGGCCACCTAGTCCAATCCCCTCTGCAGTTAGCAGGGACATCCTCAACTAGATCAGGTTGCCCAGAGCCCTGTCCAGCCTCAGCTTGAGTATCTCCAGGGATAGGGCCTCAACCACCCCCCTGGGCAACCTGTTCCAGTGTTCCACCACCCTCATGGTGCAGAACTTGTTCCTCACATCCAATCTAACTCTGCTCTGCTCCAGTTTGAAGCCTTTGCCTCTTGTCCTGTTCCTGCAGACCTTTGCAAACAGTCACTCTCCATCCTTCTTGTAGCCCTCCTCAGGTACTGGCAGTATGCTGTTAGGTCTCCCTGGAGCCTTCTCCAGGCTGAACAGCCCCAGCTCCCTCAGCCTGGCCTCAGAGCAGAGCTGCTCCAACCCCCTGAGCATTTCCCTGGCCCTCCTCTGGACCTGCTCCAGCAGCTCCATGTCTTTCCTGTGCTGAGGGATGCAGTACTACAGGTGTCCCAATGCTGATCTTTAAATCACCAATCTCTTTCTCTGGAGACTTCTAACACCCATCTGGATGTGTACCTCTGTGACCTGCCCTAGGTGATCCTGCTTTGTCACAGGGGTTGGGCTCAATGATCTTCAGAGGTCCCTTCTAACCCCTAATATGCTGTGATTATCATGGAATCATCATAGAATCATAGAGTGGCTTAAGCTGGAAGGCACCTCAGAGATCATCTCCTCCACAGCATGAGCAGGGACATCTCTCAATTAGACTCAGCTGCTCAAGGCCTCATCCAACTTGGCCTTCAACACCCCCAGGCAGGAGGCAGCCACAGCCTCCCTGGGCAGCCTGTTCAAGAGTCTCACCACCCTCCTGCTGAAGTACTTCTTCCTCAGCTCCAGCCTGACCCTTAGCAAAAGTCCCTCTGCAGCCTTCCTGCAGGATCCCTTCAGCTATTGCAAGGCAGCTCTGAGGTCCCTCTGGAGCCTTCTCTCTGAAGGAAGGCTGCAGAGGGACTTTTGCTAAGGGTGTCTAGAGCCAGGCCTAGGGGGAATGGTTTGAAGCTGAGGCACAGCAGGGTCAGGCTGGAGCTGAGGAAGAAGTTCTTCAGCAGGAGGGTGGTGAGACTCTGGAACAGGCTGCCCAGGGAGGCTGTGGCTGCCTCCTGCCTGGGGGTGTTGAAGGCCAAGTTGGATGAGGCCTTGAGCAGCTGAGTCTAATTGAGAGGTGTCCCTGCTCATGCTGTGGAGGAGATGATCTCTGAGGTGCCTTCCAACCTAAGGCAGCCTATGCCATGGATTCCTTACTTATTTTCTAATTACTCTGTGATCAAGCTGTGGAATTAGATAAAAAATAAAACCAAGAATCCTTCAGGAGCCTGAAATGTGGCCAAAGTTCAGGCTCTCCTGGAACTGTGGAGTCTCCTTCTCTGGAGACTTTTTAGCCCCATCTGGATGTGTTCCTGTGTGACCTGCACTGGATTCTGTGGTCCTGCTCTGGCAGGGGAGTTGGACTCGAAGATCTCCACCTTACCCAAACTTCCAGCTTGTCCTAGCTGTCCTGGCTTTGTCCTTGGGTGGAACACAAGGAATAGGTCCAGGAGCTGTGTATGAAGAGCCACAAAGATGCTGAAGGCAGTGGAACATCTTCCTTATGAGGAGAGCCTGAGGGAGCTGAGGGCTCTGTAGCTTGGAGCCTGGAGCCTGAGAGGTGAGCTCATTGCTGTTGATAAAGATGTGCAGGTTGAGTACCAAGAGGCTGGAGCCAGGCTCTGCTGGGTGATGCCCAACGACAGCACAAGAGGCACTGGTGGAAGTTGAGGCATAGGAAGTTCCATGGAAACAGGAGGAAGAATTTTTCCTCTGTGAGTGTGACAGAAGACTGGAACAGGCTGCCCAGGGGGGTTGTGGAGTCTCCCTCTCTGGAGATATTCAAGACCTCCTGGATGTGTTCCTGTGTGACCTGCCCTAGGTGCTCCTGCTCTGGCAGGGGGGTTGGACTGGATGATCTTTGGAGGTCCCTTCCAATCCCTAACATTTTGTGATCCTGTGAATACATGTCCTGGGCTCTGAACTCTGGCTCTGACCCCCCTCTGCCAGCCGCCCTCACGGCACCATTGATGATCATTTCAAACATTCCTCAGCAGAAGCCCAGCCTGGCTCCGAAGGTTACCGCATCCCTATCTCCCTCCTCACATCCCCTCCCCTTCTTTCTCTCGGTTTGTTTTCCACATGAGTGGGAAACAATCGCTTCTTCCACACGGAGCCCTTCTCCCATTCCTGGGAAAATAGCAGGGAATGAGGAGCATTTGCATAATCGTCTTTAGGGCTATTGTGGGCGGGCTTTGGATGCCAGCACGGAGCTGCAGACTGGCCACCTGTCCAGAACAAATGAACTTAGCTTTTGTCTAACCTTATCTGCTTTGCCACACTCGTGACTTAGTTGTTTATTTATTTATTTACTTATTGAAAATTATCTCATGAATAACTTGATTAAAATATTATAAACGCCCTCTCCCCCCCCTCCCTGTTCACTAAATCTTCCCTGTGGGTTTAAATCTCTCCCCCACCCCTCATTTTTTGGGGGGGTGTGTGTAAAAGAGACTTTCCTCTCTCTGTTAGCCCAACTATATTTCCATGCTGCCTGTGACATCGTTTTTGTAACTGCCTTTGTGAAATTATCCTCATGAATATTAATCAGAGGGGGTGGGAAGAAGAAAAAACTCCACCAAACCGCAAAGAAAAGCCCCCACCAACAAAACCCACCCCAAACCTCGGAATGATTTGCATTTATCCTTGGATCAATGATGTCTTAAAGTCTTGCTGATGTTTTTTCTAATGGTCCCTACAGAAAACAATTCCTTTAACAATCAACTTCTGAGCAAGAGGAGAAGAGGAAGGTTGAGGAAGGGTGCTGAGGGCATTGCCCTGGCCACTGCTTCAGCACAGGACTTACATCGCCTGGCTCTACACCACTGCATCACAGAATCACAGAATGGGAGGGGTTGGGAGGGAGCTCCAGAGATCATCCAGTTCAACCCCTCTGCCAAAGCAGGGTCACCTAGGGCAGGTCACACAGGAACACATCCAGGTGGGTCTTGAGTATCTCCAGAGAGTCAGACTCCTGTAGGGATCACAGAATCACAGAATGGGAGGGGCTAGAAGGGAACTCCAGAGATCATCCAGTCCAACCCCCCTGCCAGAGGAGGATCACCTAGGGCAGATCACACAGGAACACATCCAGGCAGGAATGTTGTTCTTTGATCTCTTTACCCCTCTGAGTAAAGACTCAGTAATAAACTAATTTAAATTTCCATCTTAAGGGGGAAAAAAACCCTAAAATCCCTTCATTAGGGTAGGTTGGGAGCTTTTCCCAGCCAAGCTGTACGAAAGACACAGTATCACAGAATCACTAAGGTTGGAAGAGACCACAGACCATCAAGTCCAACCTGTCACCACAGACTTCATGACTAGACCATGGCACCAAGTGCCACATCCAATCCCCTCTTGAACACCTCCAGGGATGGTGACTCCACCACCTCCCTGGGCAGCACATTCCAATGGCTAACAACTATCTGAGTGAAGAACTTTCTCCTCACCTCCAGCCTAAACTTCCCCTGGTGCAGCTTGAGACTCTGTCCCCTTGTTCTGGTGCTGGTTGCCTGGGAGAAGAGATCAACCCCCACCTGGATACAACCTCCCTTCAGGTAGTTGTAGAGGGCAATGAGGTCTCCCCTGAGCCTCCTCTTCTCCAGGCTAAACAACCCCAGCTCCCTCAGCCTCTCCTCACAGGGCTGTGCTCAAGGCCTCTCCCCAGCCTTGTTGCCCTTCTCTGGACACATTCAAGTGTCTCAGTGTCCTTCTTAAACTGAGGGGCCCAGAACTGGACACAGCACTCAAGGTGTGGCCTAACCAGTGCAGAGTACAGGGGCACAATGACCTCCCTGCTCCTGCTGGCCACACTATTCCTAATGCAGGCCAGGATGCCATTGGCCTTCTTGGCCACCTGGGCACACTGCAGGCTCATGTTTAGGCAGCTGTCAATCAGCACCCCCAGGTCCCTCTCTGTTTGGCAGCTCTCCAGCCACTCTGACCCCAGCCTGTAGCTCTGCATGGGGTTGTTGTGGCCAAAGTGCAGCACCTGGCACTTGGACTTGTTGAACACCTTCATAGAATCATCATAGAATGGGTTGGGTTGGGTTGGAAGGGACCTTAAAGCTCATCCAATTCCACCCCCCTGCTATGGGCAGGGACACCTCCCACCAGCCCAAGTTGCTCAAGGCCTCATCCAAGCTGGCCTTGAACATCTCCAGGGAGGAGTCAGCCACAGCCTCCCTGGGCAACCTGTTCCAGTGTCTCCCCACCCTCACTGTATGGAATTTCTCTGTAGATTCCATTGGGCTGGAAGGGACATTCAAAGGTCATCTTGTCCAATTTCCCTACACTCATCAGGGACATCTCAAACTAGATGAAGTTGTCCAGGGCCACATGAGTCTGATCTTGAATGTCTCCAGGGATGGGGCCTCAACCCCATCTTGGGGCAACCTCTTCCAGTATTTCACTGCCCTCATTGTGAAGAACTTCTTCCTAATGTCCAACCTAAACCTGCCCTGCTCCAGTTTCAAACCATTGCCCCTCATCCTATCACCCCAGGCCCCTCTAAACAGTCTCTCTGCAGCCTTCCTCTAGCCCCCGTCAGGTACTGGCAGACTGCTATTAGATCTTCCTGGAGCCTTCTCTTCTCCAGGCTGAACAGCTCCAACTCTCCCAGCCTGCCCTCGTAGCAGAGGTGCTCCAACCCCTGACCATAATTTGTGGCTGTCCTCTAGACCCACTCCAGACCTGCTTCTTCCTAATCTCTGGTCTCAAACTCCCCTCTTCCAGCTTCAGTTCATTCCTTCTCATCACTGCAAGCCCTTATAAAAAGTCCCTCCCCAGCTTTTTTGCAGGGCCCTTCAGGTCCTGGAACCAGGTTTTATTGCACATCAACCTTTGCTCATCGTGGTGCACGTCAACTGAGTTTCAATTGCTGTCTTCAGAGAAAGCAGACCAAGCCCTTCCACAATATTTTTATTTTGGCCATAAATGACCTCAGAGAGAACATTTCCAGATCCCCCTTTTGTACTTTCATCCTTCGGTCATTTACTGCTGGGTTCTTTTGCTCATAGTGAAAGAGAAGTGGCTTGTGTTTCCTTAGTTATCAATCACGTGATAATGCTTCTGGTGAACATTGCAGGTTACTCATTACACCTGAGTTACACATTCATAGTATCAGCTGTGCAGGTATTTGAGTTGCTGTGGACTTTGGTATCAAAGCTGCGAGGAAGGAGCAAGAGTGGCTCTGAAACTAGAAAAGATTTAGATTGGATGTTAGGAACAAGTTCTGCACTATGAGGGTGGTGGAACACTGGAACAGGTTGCCCAGGGAGGTGGTTGAGGCCTCATCCCTGGAAATACTCAAGGTGAGGCTCAAGAAGACTCTGAGCAACAGAGTCCTCCTAGTGGAGGATGTTCAAGGTCAGACTTCACAAGGCTCTGGGCAACCTGTTCTAGTTTCAGACGTCCATGCTTACTGCAGAGGGGATTGGGCTGGATGAGCTTTGGAGCTCCCTTCCAACCTAGAACATTCTATAGTTCAATGATTTGTCCCTCAGGTAGCTGTTGGTCAGTAGGGCTGGTCAAAGAAAGTCAAATGTCTGTGTCATGTTCTTGTTGGTTTTCCTGAGTGAGAGCTCCCAACATCAATCCACTGCATTTTGCTGTCATGAAGAATAATTTAATTACGGTGGAAAATGGTAGGCAGGTGGCAAGGGTTAGGGCTGGCCAGCAGGTCAGTGATAAGCTATCAACTCTCTGCTTTCCCAAAGGGAAACAGCCCCACGTTGGTGCGCCAAAATGTAATGGGTTGGGGCAGACCCCCTCCCCACCACGCGCAGAAATAACAACTCAGACAAACAGATTGCAAAAGTGATGGAAAGTTTAAATAGAACAGTGAGTGCTTGCAGAGAACTAGAAATACAGTGACAAGGGAAAAAAAGAACCCAAAACAGACCCAGAGAAATCCCATCCCTACCTGAGGGTACACCCGAGACCCCCAGGGCTCCTTCTTCCCCTTCCCATTGCTAGGCTAGTCTCAGCTGGCCAGATCTGAGACTGCCCATCCCCCCGTGGCCTTGGGCCTAGCCAGGCCCAAAGCCAGGAGATCTCTCCCCCATGTTACCGGCTGACGGAGGAGGAAGAAAAGAGAGAGTGCCAGACCCCGCCGCGAAACTTATAGTGGTGCAAGGGATCATGGTAGGAAATAACCTAATTTCCTGTGTCCACCCACTGGGCTGGACTTCTGGACACAGGAAACACCCCTGTAGCAGAGGGCAGCCAGCCCAAACTACGACACCCAGCTAAAAAGAGAGCAGTTTGGTTTGATTTGGGTATTGCCCAGTTAGCAAATGAGGAGTTTGGTTTGATTTGGGTATTGCCCAGCTAAAAAATGAGCAGTTTGGTTTGATTTGGGTATTGACCAGCTAAAAAGTGAGCAGTTTGGTTTGATTTGGGTATTGCCCAGTTAGCAAATGAGCAGTTTGGTTTGATTTGGGTATTGCCCAGTTAGCAAATGAGGAGTTTGGTTTGATTTGGGTATTGCCCAGTTAGCAAATGAGGAGTTTGGTTTGATTTGGGTATTGACCAGCTAAAAAGTGAGCAGTTTGGTTTGATTTGGGTATTGCCCAGTTAGCAAATGAGGAGTTTGGTTTGATTTGGGTATTGCCCAGTTAGCAAATGAGGAGTTTGGTTTGATTTGGGTATTGCCCAGTTAGCAAATGAGGAGTTTGGTTTGATTTGGGTATTGCCCAGTTAGCAAATGAGGAGTTTGGTTTGATTTGGGTATTGACCAGCTAAAAAGTGAGCAGTTTGGTTTGATTTGGGTATTGCCCAGTTAGCAAACGAGGAGTTTGGTTTGATTTGCAAATTCCCCAGTTAAAAAAAGGAGCAGTTTGGTTGGATTTGCAAACCCTGCTAGACTTTGTAAGCCCTGAATCATCAAATTCACCTTTGGTCTGCCTGGAGTTCCTTGTTTCAACCCCACCAAAGTAGTGAAATGGAACATCAGTTCATGGTAATGAATTGGACAGACTTTAGTTTACCTCAGTCTTGGTTTGTTGTTTGGTTTTTTTTTTTTCCCTTCATTGCCTATTTCTTGTACAATAACTGGAAATTGAGTTCCCTTTTTATGCCCTCATCCTCTAACTGCAGACCTGACAGTTCCCTGAGTCTTGCTTTAAGTTCCTGATTCCCCACAGTGTTTATAGGAGCAATTTCCACCCCCCACCTCTCTACCCCCCCTTCCTGCACATGACTTAATTTGGTGGGTTTAAAAATCTTGGGACTGCTCAGTGGAATCCAATTCCTTTCTCCATTACTTATTGATGAGGTCTCCTAGGTTTTCCAGTTGTCAGCTTGCTGCTGGAGCTTCAAGATTTAGGATGTTAGGTGGCTATGGGAATCTCATTCTTTGTTTTCTGATTAGGAGCCTGACCTCTGGTACCTCATTTGAACATTAGAGGGGACTCTGGTGAATAATGGGGCTGTGGTGAAAGTGCATCCAGCTGGAATTACATCTTGGGATGTGGGGGTGGGGAGTGGAATCTTTGGATGCCATCATGAAGCAATTAGACAAGCTACTTAATAATTTATAGCTTGCTGTCTTAAGGGTTGTAAGGGGGTTTGGAGTGAAGAGGGTTTTGTTTAACCTTTCAGGGCTTTCTCTGAAGGCTATATTTAGGTTGGAAAGGATTTGCCTTTGAAGAAGAGCGGAGGACTCAGAGCCAGATGACTTTGGCATCTATTAATTAATGCTTTGTGCTGCTACCTAAGTGTAACACTTTGCTCAGGTCTCTCTTGTGAGCGCAGCAAATCCTTTGTCAGGCAGAGAATGAACAAGAGCATTTTATTTATGATTATGTTGTTGTTGTTGTTGCAAATCCCTCTGTTCAATTCCTTGCAGTTGAATTTGCTTCTCACTTGAGGACTTTTTGTGTTTTCTAACCAATATTACATCAAACTGGGGGGAGGGGGGGAGAGAAAGAAAAAAATAGAATGCAATCCTGAATCACAGAAGGCTTTAGGTTGAAAGGAACCTTTAAAGATCATCCAGTCCAACCCCCCTGCAGTCAGAAGGAACATCTGCAACTAGAGCAGGTTGCTTGGAGCCCTGACCAAGCTGACCTCAAATGTTTCCAGGAATGGGGCATCTCCCACCTCTCTGGGCAGCCTGGGGCAGATTTTAGCACCCTCAGAGTAAAAAAATTTTTCCTTCACCTTTAGTCTAAATCTTCCTTATTTTAGGTCCAAACTGTCACCTCTTGTCCTGGATTGGTTGATAGGTGTGGATTGGTTGATGGGTTGGACACGATGATCTTGGAGGTCTCTTCCAACCTGGTTTATTCTATTCTATTGTATTCTGTCTCAGCAGGCCCTGCTAAAAAGTCTGTCCCCAGCTTTCTTCTCTGCCCCTTGAATCATAAAATCATAGAATGGTCTGGGTTGGAAGGGATCTAGACGGTTGCCCAGGGCCTCGTCAAACCTCTCCTTGAATACCTCCAGGGAAGGGACCTCAACCATGTCCCTGGGCAACCTATTTCAGTGTTCCACCAGCCTCATAGTGAAGAGTTTCTTCCTAACATCCAATCTAATTCTGCTCTTCTCTAGTTTGAAGCCATTGCCTCTCATCCTGTCCCTGCAGGTCTTTCCAAACAGTCTCCAGCCTCCTTGTAGGTCCGCTTCAGCTACTGGAAGGCTGCTATTAGGTCTCCCTGGAGCCTCCTCTTCTTCAGGCTGAACAGCCCCAACTCCTTCAGCCTGGCCTCAGAGCAGAGGTGTTCCAACCCCCTGATCATGAATTTCTGAATGCCATCAGAAGGGGGAAAAGTGTTTCACAGAATCACGGAGTGGTAGGGGTTGGAAGGGACTTCTGGAGATCATTGAGTCCAGCCCCCTACCAAGACAGGTTCACCTAGAGAAGGTCACCGAGGAACACATCCATGTGGGTTTAGAATGTCTCCAGAGGTGGAAACTCCATCAGTGTACTTGGTGTTTATAGGAGAGGCTGTTCTCAGGTAGCTCATGCACACCTTATAGCTAAACAGAATCCCAGAACCATAGAATGGTTTGGGTTGGATGAGACCTTAAAGATCATCTATTTCCAGTCCCCCTGCCATGGGCAGGGACACCTTCCATTAGAGGAGGTTATTCAAGAGGGATGGATTCATCCCCTCCAGTCTGTCACCTGCACACCTGCACACAGCTTGGTGTTACCTGCAAACTGGCTGAAGGTGCTTAGATCCCATTCTGCATGTCATTGACAGAGATACTAACCAGCACTGGTCCTAGTACAGACCCCTGAGGGACACCACTTGTCCCCAGTCGCTATCAGGACACTGAGGCAGTGGTGGGGCACATTAAGAGACACCAGCTATGTGGTTTATAATTTAACACAGTACTGAGACTGCCAACTTGGCTACAGCCAATAGAAGTGCAGTTGGGTTCCCAGGTGCAGGAGAATGAAGCAGTGTTGGACCAAGTTACCTGAAGATCACAGAATTATTGAGGATGGAAAACACCTTTAAGGTCATCAAGTCCAACCATCATTGCAGCACTAAATACCACCGCTAAACCATGTCCCTCAGCATCACATCTACACAGCTTTTCAATCTCCCCAGGGATGGAGACTTCACCACTGCCCCAGGCACCTTGTTACAGGACTTGATAACTCTTGCAGTGAAGAAATTGTTCTTCATGTCCAGCCTAAAACTCACCTGGGCAACTTGAGGCCATTTCCTCTTGTCCTATCATATCCTGCTTGGGAGAAGAGACTGTCACCATCCAGTCCAGAGCTCCATCTACAAAGTCCTCTCTGCAAACGCTGTCTCCATTTTCATAAGCAAGGGAGCTTTGCTGTCAGCTTTTTCAACTTCTATAAATGGAAGGAGGGGATTCTGCCCCTCTGCTGTGCTCTGCAGCACTGGGGCAGCTCTGGAGTCCTTAGCATAGCACAGACAGGGACCTACTGGGGCAGGGTCAGAGGAGGCCACAATAATGATGGAAGGGCTGGAAGCCCTTTGCTGTGGCCAGGCTGGGAGAGTTGGCGTTCTTCAGCCTGGAGAAAGCTCCAGGGAAACCTTCTGGTGGCCTTTTGGTGCTTAAAAGGGCCCCTAAAAATCTGGGGAGAGACATTTTGAGCAGGGCCTGTTGTGACAGGATAAAGGGTGATGGTTTGAAATGGAAAGAGGGAGATTCAGACTGGGAGCTGGGGAGAAGAGAAGGTTTCAGGTGCACCTCCGAGCTGCATTGCAATAGCTCCTGGAAGGCTGCAGAGAGACTTTTGCTAAGGGTGTCTAGAGCCAGGCTAAGGGGGAATGGTTTGAAGCTGAGGCAGAGCAGGGTCAGACTGGAGCTGAGGAAGAAGTTCTTCATCAGGAGGGTGGTGAGACTCTGGAACAGGCTGCCCAGGGAGGCTGTGGCTGCCTCCTGCCTGGGGGTGTTGAAGGCCAGGTTGCATGATGCCTTGAGCAGCTGAGTCTAATTGAGAGGTGTCCCTGGGCATGGTGGGAAGGTGGGAGGAAATGAGCTCTGAGGTCTCTTCCAACCTGAGCCAGTCTAGGGTTCTGGCTGCCTTCCCCCACTTTGTCTTCTCTGCAGAGATTTGCTGTGTTGTTTTTTATTTTATTTTTCCCCTCTCTGGTCCTGTTCTGTTCTTTCTGAAATGAGCAGGAAGGAGATTTGCTTTTTTAATGTGAATGAAATCAAACTGAGTTGGACTTGAATGCTCTTGGCAGCTCCTGTAAGAGCTGGCTTGCCTCATAACTTCAGGGGAAAAATACTTTCTAACAGCCTTGGTTTTTTCCTCCTCAGTGAGTACTTTGGCCTCTGTATCCTAGGCTGTGTGGAAGGGGTTTTGCCCCAGATGTTTGAGCATGAACACAACCTTTCCCATCGCTGCAGTAGCTGCAGCTGCTGCTCCTCTCTGCCGCTGAAAAGAGAGATCTCGGGTTTCGAATTAGACCATCACAGAATGCTTTGG
The DNA here is from genome assembly GCF_026170545.1 of Melanerpes formicivorus. Classification (NCBI taxonomy): domain Eukaryota; kingdom Metazoa; phylum Chordata; class Aves; order Piciformes; family Picidae; genus Melanerpes; species Melanerpes formicivorus. The sequence continues at coordinate 31,622,738 of NW_027142353.1, read as the reverse complement.
GTTGGAAGGGACCTTTCAAGGTCACCTAGTCACAGAATCACAGAATGTTACAGGTTGGAAGGGTCCTTGAAAATCATCCAGTCCAACCCCCCTGCCAGAGCAGGGTCACCTAGAGCAGATCACACAGGAATGCATCCGGGAGGGGCTGAGTATCTCCAGAGAGGGAGACTCTACAGCCCCACTGGGCAGCCTCCCCTGCAGTCAGCATGGACATCTTCATTTAAAGCGGGTTGCTCAGAGCCCCAAATGACCTGTCCTGGAATGGACTCAGGAATGAGGCATCTCCCATCCCTCTGGCAACCTGGGTGAGGGTCTCACCATCCTCACCGTCAAACATTTCATAGATTCACAGAATGCTTTGGGCTGGAAAGGACTTTAAAGACCATCCAGTTCCAACCCCCTGCCATGGGCAGGAACACTTTCCACCAGCCCAGGATGCTCAAGGCCTCATCCAACGTGGCCTTGAACACCTCCAGAGAAGGGTCATACACAACCTCCGTGGGCAACCTGTTCCAGTGTCTCATCAACCCTCACTGTGAATTGGAACTTGAGCACTGTGTTGGCACCTGGCATTTCATGCCCCATGGTGTGAAGCTTGTGCTGTAGCAATCAGTTGGCTCAGGTTAGAAGCGGAGCAGTGGACCATGGGTTAAAGATTCTTGAGAGTGTCATTTTCCATCTCAACTCGGCTGAAAGGTCAAAGAAACTTCTGGTGGTGTCCAAAAAGAGAAATTGAGCTGGGAGGTGGTGGAGTCACCATCCCTGGAGGTGTTCAAGAGGGGATTGGATGTGGCACTTGGTGCCATGGTCTAGTCATGAGGTCTGTGGTGACAGGTTGGACTTGATGATCTTTGAGGTCTCTTCCAACCTTGGTGATACTGTGATCTCTGTTGCGTTGCTTTGACTGATACCTAACAAAGGCTGAAGTTAGAATTTTTGAGGTTGGGAAAGACCCCTAAGGTCAGAGTCCAACCATCAACCCAGCACCACCATGCCCACTAATCCATGTCTAAAAGTGTCATGGCTACATTATTCTTGAACATCTCCAGGGATGGGGACTCCCCCAGCTCCCTGGGCAGCCTCTTCCAATCCCTCACCACTCTTGCAGCAAAGAAACTTTTTCTAATCTCCAACCTAGATCTCCCCTGCTGCAACTTGAGACCATTTCCTTTCATCCTGTCATTTGAGAGCCCAGCCCCCACCTGGCTCCAACCTCCTTTCAGGGAGTTGTAGAGAGCAGTGAGGTCTCCCCTCAGCCTCCTTTTCTCCAGGCTCAACAACCACAGGTCCCTCAGCTGCTCCTCACCAGCCCTGTTCTCCATTATTTATTGCTTGGTAATTAACATTAATATCCTCTCCTTGTTGGAATATGCTTCTCTAACAGGAACATGCTCCCAAATCCTAATGAGGTCTGGCATGAAGGACACTTAGAGAGAGTCCAAGTTTGTTGGAGAGGACTGCACTGGTTGGTCAGGCTGATGGTCACAGGCAGATTGAGGCAGCTGTGGTGGAATGTGGTGGCATGTGGATAGCAGCATCACTGGAAGTGCAGGGAGGTAGCATTAGGGGCAAAGTTGTCCATGTCTGGGATACCCGAGAAGAAGATGGTTGGCATAAACTGGTATTGGGCTGCTCCTCCTTCTCCCTTTCTATTTTTCCTTTTATTCTTCCTTTCATTTCATAATTTATTCTTATTTTTCTTCTTCTTATCCTTCTTTCATTATTATTTTTGTCTCATTATTTTCCTTCCTCCACTTACTGCCATGTATCAGCTGCTGTAAGATTTCAGCAGTGCGCAGCTTGAGACTGTGTCCTCTTGTTCTGGTGCTGGTTGCTTGAGAGAAGAGACCAACCCCCTCCTGGCTACAACCTCCCTTCAGGTAGTTGTAGAGGGCAATGAGGTCTCCCCTGAGCCTCCTCTTCTCCAGGCTAAACAACCCCAGCTCCCCCAGCCTCTCCTCACAGGGCTGTGCTCAAGGCCTCTCCCCAGCCTCATTGCCCTTCTCTGGACATGTTCAAGTGTCTCAATGTCCTTCTTAAACTGAGGAGCAACTGAGTTCCCATAGAATAGCAAATGCCAACCTGCTGGCTTGGAAGATGCAGTGAATAACACTGAGCAGCTCCAGAAACGGCTGCTAACGGCACTGCAGAGGAGCAGCCAGCTTCAGAAAGGAGGTTTTTAACCAGCTGGAAGACACTAACTAGAGGATGGATTCCATCTGAAGGAGTGATGATTTGCAGGTTGTTTCAATTGCAATAAAATACAGGAGCTCACAGGAAGGGCTTAGTAGAGGTGAACACTGCAGCACTGCCTGCTGGGGAGGGGCTGATAGCCCTGGGGGCTTTCAGTCTGGAGAAGAGGAGACTGAGAGGGGATTTAATAAATGTTCATAAATATCTGAGGGCTGGGGGTCAGGAGGGAGGGGACAGGCTCTGCTCATTTGTGTCCTGTGATAGGACAAGGGGCAGTGGATGTAAACTACATCACAGAACAACTTCTTTGCTGTAAGGGTCACAGAACACTGGAATAGGCTCCCCAGGAAGGTTGTGGAGTCTCTTGCTCCAGAGACTTTCAAGCCCCATCTGGATGCATTCCTCTGTGACTTGTGCTGGATTCTGTGGTCTTGCTCTGGCAGGGGGATTGGACTCAAAGATCTCCAGAGGTCCCTTCCAACCCCTAACATCCTGTGATCCTGTGAACCCTCAGAGTCAGCAACTCTCAGCTGGAACAGCCTGGAATGATCAAGCTGCCAGAATGGTTTTGCTGTTCTTCACCTTCTGGGATTCAATACAATGCTGATGCCTGGAGGTGTTGAAGGTCAGGTTGGATGAGGCCTTGAGCACCCTGGTCTAGTGGGAGGTGTCCCTGCCCATAGCATGGGGCTTGGGACTAGATGGTCTTTAAGGTCTCTTCCAACTCAAACCATTCTGTGACTCCATGAACCTATATCCACCAAATTCCAGGCCAGTGTTTGCACTTGTTAAGGTTTTGTAACATAGAAAATATTCTCAATGTGAATTTAAAAATATTAATTAATTCTCATTAACAGCATAGAAAGCCCTCAACCAGATTTATGATCTTCTTATACGTAGGAACTGGCTGAAGGCTGAGCCCAAGTGCTGGGTTCTGCACATTGGCCACAACAACCCCAGGCAGTGCTACAGGCTGGGGTCAGAGAGGCTGGAGAGCAGCCAGGCAGAGAGGGACCTGGGGGTACTGGTTGAGAGTAGGCTGAACATGAGCCTGCAGTGTGCCCAGGGGGCCAAGAAGGCCAATGGCATCCTGGCCTGCATCAGGAACAGTGTGTCCAGCAGGAGCAGGGAGGTCATTCTGCCCCTGTACACTGCACTGGTTAGGCCACACCTTGAGTCCTGTGTCCAGTTCTGGGCCCCTCAGTTTAGGAAAGAGGTTGACTTGCTGGAAGGTGTCCAGAGAAGAGCAACGAAGTTGGTGAGGGGTTTAGAGCACAGCCCTGTGAGGAGAGGCTGAGGGAGCTGGGGTTGCTTAACCTGGAGAAGAGGAGACTCAGGGGAGACCTCATTGCTGTCTACAACTACCTGAAGGGAGGTTGTAGACAGGCAGATGATGGTCTCTTCTCCCAGGCAGCCAGTACCAGAACAAGAGGACACAGTCTCAGGCTGTGCCAGGGGAGGTTTAGGCTGGATGTTAGGAAGAAGTTCTACACAGAGAGAGTGATTGCCCATTGGAATGGGCTGCCCGGGGAGGTGGTGGAGTCACCGTCATTGGAAGTGTTCAGGAGGAGACTTGATGGGTTGCTTGGTGCCATGGGTTTAGTTGATTAGGTGGTGTTGGATGATAGGTTGGACACAATGATCTTGAAGGTCTCTTCCAACCTAGTTTATTCTAAATTCTAATTCTAGTCTCAATAAAAAGTCACACAAACGTTATTTCAAAAGTCATAAGCTCACAGATTGCATTGGGTTGAAACCTTTATGACCCTCACCTGTGTTGACCTTTTTGCAACCTGCTTTAAATGACTTGAGGCAGAATCTGGTTGCAGTGGTGGTGCTGAAAGCACTCAGGTGGGACCAGCCACTGGTGCAGATCGAGCCTGTCAGAGCTCTGTCACTCTAAGGGTGATCAACATTTGTCTCTCACATTCTTCCTGAGGCAGCTGAGCTGGGCAAGGTCAGGTTTTAATCTCTTGTTCACAGATCCCCAGATTGCATTGGGTGGGAAGAGATCATCTTGTCCAACCCCCCTGCAGTCAGCAGGGACACCTTCAATTAGATCAGGCTGCCCAGGGCCACACTGAGTCTTGATCTTGAATGTCTTACCAGCTTTCATTGTGAAGATCTCCTGATGTCCAACCTAAATCTGCCCTGCTCCAGTTCCAAATCACTGCCCCTTGTCCTATCACCCCCAAGCTCTTCTAAACAGTGCATTGCCAGCCTTCCTGTAGGTAGGTCCCCTTCAGATACTGAAATACAGCTTAGGTCTCCCTGGAGCCTTCTTTTCTCCAGGCTGAACACCACCAGCTCCCTCCACCTGTCCTCATAGCAGAGGTTCTCCAGCCCTCTGATCATCTTTGTGGCTCTCCTCTGGACCTGCTCCATCAGGTCCATGTCCTTCTTGTGTTGAGGGCTCCAGAGCTGGACACAGCTCTGCAGGTGAGGTCTCCCCAGAGCAGAGCAGAGGGGCAGGATGCCCTCTGTCCATCTCTGGCCACACTGCTTTGACTGCAGCCCAGGCTGCCCTTGGCCTTGTGGGCTGCCAGTGCCCATTGCTGGCTCCTGTCCAGCTTCTCCCCCAGCAGCACCCCTAAGGCCTTCTCTGCAGGGCAGCTCTCAATCTCATCATCCCCCAGCCTGTGTTGATAACAAGATTTGCCCTCAAACTCTTATTTCACCACATCACAATTCAGCTGCCTGTGTTTTCTAGCCTTGTAATGAAGCAGAAGTAAACCTGGACAGTAAATCTTTCCTTAGCTGAACTTCCTCAGCTAACAGAAAGCCTCTGATGTGTTTTTCCAGTTTTCACTGTAATCCTCACTTTTTACAGTCTCTGTAAATCTCTAACTGTGAAGAATCTGGGTTTATTATCTCTGAATCTTTCTGGGTGACTGCTCTAGGGTGGAATTTTATCAGCATATTTTCAAATCATTTCCAGCCTGTGGTTTCAGTTTGCACTTTCTTCTCTTTCCCTTCTACACTTCCATGTACTTAAGTAAGAAAATATTTATGTTGTGTTGGATGCATGAAGAAGAATGTGGCCAGCAGGTCAAGGGAGGTTCTTCTCCCCCTCTGCTTTGCCCTGGTGAGGCCATATCTGGAGTCCTGGGTGCAGTTCTGGGTTTCCCAGTTCAAGAGAGACAGGGAACTACTGGGAGAGGCTCATAGAGGTTACAAAGATGCTGAATTGCCTGGAACAGCTCTGTGAGGAGCAAAGGCTGAGAGCCTAGGGGCTGTTGAGCCTGGAGAAGAACAGCCCCAGAGGGGAGCTGAGCAATGCTCAGCAAGAGCTGAAGGGGCTGTGGGGGGCAAGAGGATAGGAATGTGATCTTCTCAGTGGTGCCCAGAGACAGGACAAGGGGCAAGGGACACAAAGTGGAACCCAGGAGGTACCACCTAAAGAGAAGGAAAAACTTTATTTCTCTTGACAGTGGCCAAGCGCTGGCCCAGACTGTCCAAAGAGGTTGTGGAGTCTCCTTCTCTAGAAAGCTTCCAACCTGCCCTGGCCATAGTGCTCCTGGGCAAGCTGCTGGGGGTGCCCTGCGGGAGCAGGGGGGTTGGTCTGGGTGATCTCCAGCGGTCTCTGCCAACCCCCAGCATGCTGGGGGTCTGTGCTGTACTGTAGCCTAACTTGCTATGTTAACATCCAGGTCCAGTATCTCAGTGTTCTTATACTTGTACAGCTGTCTTCCATTGCCAAATTTATCTGGATATCTCCAGGTACTGGACATCTTTTCATCTCACCAGCAAGGGTGGGAAGACACTGGAACAGGTTGCCCAGGGAGGCTGTGGATGCCTCCTCCCTGAGGGTGTTCAAGGCCAGGTTGGATGAGGCCTTGAGCAACCTGGGCTGGTGGGAAGTGTCCCTGCCCATGGCAGTGGGGTTTGGAACTGGATGATCTTTAAGGTCTCTTCCAATCCAATCTATTCTATGCTCTCCCAGCAAATAACTGCAGAATGGTCTCAAGCATTAAGTCACTTCAAAAACCTCATTTGAACGTGGAGGTGAGAAGGTACTCTCCTTGTTTGGAAACACTGCTTTGCCCTCTCTCACCAAACACTGTTTTCAAGGCAAATAGTTTCATTTTCAGCTTCCTTTATAAACCAGGCTTAGGAGTTGGGATCCTAGGCCAGCCATGGGCTGCAGGCCATCAGCAGCTCTGAGTCAGCTAGCACAGCTGACTGGAGTTGGCTGCAGCTGTATCCCAGTATCAAGAGGGAAGTTTAAGGGTAAGGAAGCCTCCTGCTAGAGCTTGTTGCTTGAGTTCCTGCTCAGCCTGCTTGCCTTCTGCTGCTCTTGAGGTCTGCTCTCCTGGGTACTGTGACTGCTGCACCATTTCTGGGCTGAGTCTAGCTTTCTCTGCCTTGTGTTGGCTTTAGCATTAATTTGGCTGTTCCATGAGATCTGTTTCCATTTCTACCTGTGGCTCTCCTCTGCTTGTCCTGATTCCCCTTCTCTGCAGGGAGGGGTCACCTGGTGATAGAGCAACTGCTGGAGTTTAACCCCAGATGAGGGCTAAATGCAGATGACCAATCTCCTCCAAACATGTTTTGGTGAGATTACAAATACCTCCTTTTTTCCATTTGGTTTCTATTGAGGGGAAGGTGTAAAGAAAGAACTTTCCCCTTAAGAAGGAAAGAGTGACAAGTGTTGACCATGACAGAGGGAAGTTACTGAGATCAGGAGAGCTGTGTGAGTGGTTTGTCAAATTTGGGACACTCCAAAGCTGCATTAACCTTTTTGCAACCTGCTTTAAATGACTTGAGGCAGAATCTGGTTGCAGTGGTGGTGCTGAAAGCACTCAGGTGGGACCAGCCACTGGTGCAGATCGAGCCTGTCAGAGCTCTTTCACTCTAAGGATGATGAAAATTTGTCTCTCACATTCTTCCTGAGGCAGCTGAGCTGGGCAAGGTCAGGTTTTAATCCCTGGATACAGGTTCAAAGAATGCATCAGGTTGGAAGGGACCCTCAGAGGTCATCTTGTCCAACTCCCTGCAGTCAGCAGGGACACCTCCAACTAGATCAGAGACACACTGAGTGATCTTGAAAATCTCCAGGGATGGGGCCTCAACCACATCCCTGGGCAGCCTGTTCCAGTGTCTTGTCACCTTCATTCTGAAGAACTTCTCCTGATGTCCAACCTAAATCTGCCCTGCTCCACTTTCCAGTCATTGCCTATCAGAGAATTGACAGGGTTGGAAGGGGTCTGAAGGATCACTGCCATGGGCAGTGACAACTCACACCAGAGCAGGTTGCTCAGAGCCACATCCAGCCTGACCTTCAAAACCTCCAGGGATGAGGTTTCCACCACCTCCCTGGGCAACCTGTGCCAGTGTCTCACCACGCTCATGGGGAAGAACTTCTTCCTAACCTCTAAACTAAATCTCCCCTCCACTAGCTTGGATCCATTCCCCCTAATCCTATCACTCCCTGACACTTTAAGTAGTCTTTCCCCAGCTTTCTTGTAGCCCACTTCAGATACTGCAAGGCCACAAGAAGGTCTCTTCAGAGCCTTCTCTTCTCCAGACTGCACAACCCCAGCTCTCTCAGTCTGTCTCCATAGCAGAGCAACTCCAGCCCTCTGCTCCTCCTCGTGGCCTTTCTCTGGACACCTTCCAGCACCTCCAGATCCTTCCTGGCACAGAGGCTCCAGAACTGGACACAGTGCTCCAGGTGTGGTCTCAGCAGAGTGGAGCAGAGGGGCAGAATCCCCTCCCTGGCCCTGCTGGCCACACTTCTCTTGCTGCAGCCCAGGCTGTGGTTGGCTCTCTGGGCTGCAAGTGCTCCCTGCTGGCTCCTGTTGAGCTTCTCCTCCCCCAGCACCCCTAAGGCCTTTTCTTCACTTCAAGCCCTTCTAAACAGCCCCTCCCCAGCTGTCTTCTGTCTCCTCCTTCTCAGGCAGTGGTTGCCCAGAGAGGGTTTGTGCAAAGAGCTTCTTTGAGACAGAGGAAGGATGTGGCTCTTTCTTCACAGCTGGGGAGGCTGGTGGGTCCAGTAAGCTGGTGGGTAAAAGTAGTTCCTCTTTTGAATGATCTACAACTGCTTTTTCACTGTCACTGCTCTTTTACTGTCACTTCCACACGTGACATTTGGGTTTCATTTTGAAGAAGTGGAGATTTCATGTTCTGGGAAACTTGGCTTGGATGAAGGTTAGCAATCAGATGTCTGCATGGAGAACACCAGATGCTGAACCATGACTTGGAAACATAGAATTGGTTGGGTTGGAAAGGACCTCTAAGGTCATTGAGGCCAACTGTCAGCCTAACACCCCCATGGCCGTTAAACCGTCTCCCCAAGTACCATGTCCCACAGTGCTGTGTCCACACATTTCTTGAACACCTCCAGGGATGGGGACTCCACTGCCTCCCTGGGCAGCCTGTTCTAATCCCTGACCATTCTTGCAGCAGAGAAATTTTTCCTCAGTTCCCACCTAACCCTCCTCTGGCACAATTTCTGGCCATTTCCTCTCCTATCCCCTGAGACTAGGGAGAAGAGACCAACCCCTGTCTCACTGCAACCTCCTCTCAGGCAGTTGTGGAGAGCAATGAGGTCTCCTCTCAGCCTCTTTTTCCCCAGACCCTTCCCCAGCTTCATTGCCCTTCTCTGGACCTGCTCCAGCACCTCTATGTCCTAGTCAGGGGTCAAACCAGAACCCAGGACTCAAGGTGTGGCTTCACCAGTGTAGAGTCAAGGGGCACAATCGCTTCTCTGCTCCATTGCTGATCCAGGCCAGGCTGCTGGTGGCCTTCTTGGCCACCTGGGCACACTGCTGGCTCATCTTCAGCCAGCTGTCAACCAGCAGCCCCAGGTCCTTTTTGACCAAGTAGCTTTTCAGCCACCCTCCCCCTAGCCTGGAGCCTTCATGAGGTTGTTGTAAACCAAGTGCAGGACCAAGCACTTGGCCTTGTTCAGCCTCATCCCACTGGCCTTTGCCCATCAGTCCAGCCTGTCCAGCTCCCTCTGCAGAGCCTTCCTACCTTCCAGCAGATCAGCATCCCACCCAATTTAATGCCATCTGCAAACTTAACCCTGGGCACCCTCAGTTCCCTCATCCAGTCTGAGCTCTGGGGAGCACTGCTTGTGACTGGCCACCAACGGCACTTAGCTCCATTTCCCACCACTCTTTGGGCCCTGCCAGGTCTTAACCCAGTGAAGCATCCCCCCACCCAAACCATTCATTCCCTTCCCTCTTCTGACACTTGCTTTCCCTGGTCTGCACCTCAAACATTGAGCCAGGGAATCTTTACAAATGATGTTTTCTCCCCTCTTGCTTCCCAACTCTTCTGGAGCCCAGAGAACATATTGAATAATTCACACAGTGTTGACTGGCTGCTGGAACTGCAGTGGTCTGCCAAAACTGGCTGTGAGCAGCAGAGCTGGTGGCACTTCCCTGCTGGCACCTTAACATGTTCCTCCCAAATGCTGGTGGAGAATGGCACCAAGCTGGTGTGGTTGGCACACCTGAGGCAAGAGCTTCATCCAGAGGGACCTGAACAAGCTGGAGAAGTAGGCCTGTGAGAGCCTCATGAGGGTGAACAAGGTCAAGTGCAAGGTCCTTCTGCATATGGGTTGGGGCAATCTCCAGTAGTAATCCAGGCTGGGGGATGAAGGGCTGGAGAGCAGCCCCTTGGAGAAGGACTTGGGGGTGCTGGGGGGTGAAAAGCTGGAGATGAGCCAGCACCAAGCACTGTCAGCCCAGAGCCAGCCCTGTGCTGGGCTGATCCCCAGCAGTGTGGGCAGCAGGGGCAGGGAGGGGATTCTGCCCCTCTGCTGTGCTCTGCTCAGACCTCACCTGCAGTGCTGGGGCAGCTCTGGAGGCCTCAGCACAATACAGCCAGGGACCTGCTGGAGCAAGACCAGAGGCCAAAGGCATGGTGGGAGGGCTGGAAGCCGTCTGCTGTGAGGCCAGGCTGGGAGTGTTGGGGATGTTAAGCCTGGCAAGGAGAAGCTTTGTGACCCCCTGCTGCTATCCAGGGCTTTGGCTTTGCTGTTCCCAGTGGGGCTGTGCTCCAGAAGCACATACCTTTGAACCATGAGGCAAAGAACTTTCTTCTCTAGAGCTGCTGATCTGTCTTCAGCAACACAGAACTGGGATGTGCTGGGAGCCTCTAGAATTCTTTTAGCATAGTCTGAGGCTGTGCCCTTTGCTGAGGCTTTTTGGCAGTTTCATAGGGACTTTAAGAAAGGTGGCTGTGAAAAAAAAGCCCCTCTCTCTGGGTTTGGGGAACATTTTCACAGTCCAGAAGAAGCTATGTCAAGTAGAATAGGAAGAAACTCTTTCCAGTGATGGTGGAGAGACACTGAAACAGGTTGCTCGGGGAGGTTGTGGATGCCCCCTGCTTGGAGGTGTTCAAGGCCAGGTTGGATGAAGCCTTGAGCAACCTGGGCTGGTGAGAAGTCTCCCTGCCCATGGTGGGGGGATTGGAACTGGATGGTGGAGGAAGGGAAAAAAAAAGGCTGGGAGAAAAATTAATCATCTAGCAAAGAAATAATGAATTAAAGAATGCAACTCCCTGGTTTTTGGAGCTGGAATCACCAAATGGTAGGGAGGAGCACCCCAACTCCAAAAGGGAGACACATGGCTTTGCATTGGGTATCAAGCATTTCAGGATGCTCCTGAGGACTCTGCTCTGCTCAGACCCCACCTCCAATCCTGCCTCCAGTTCTGCTGTCCCCAGCACAAGGAGGACACAGAGCTGCTGGAGGGAGTCCAGAGGAGGCCACAAAGATGATCCAAGGGCTGCAGCAGCTCTGCTCTGAGGCCAGGCTGAGGGAGCTGGGGCTGTTCAGCCTGGAGAAGAGAAGGCTCCAGGGGGACCTCAGAGCAATAGCTGAAGGGATCCTGCAGGAAGGCTGCAGAGGGACTTTTGCTAAGGGTGTCTGGAGCCAGGCCAAGGGGGAATGGTTTGAAGCTGAGGCAGAGCAGGGTCAGACTGGAGCTGAGGAAGAAGTTCTTCAGCAGGAGGGTGGTGAGACTCTGGAACAGGCTGCCCAGGGAGCAGCCCAGGGATGGTTCCTCCCTGAGGGTGTTTGAGGCCAGGCTGGATGAGGCCTTGAGCAGCTGAGTCTAGTTGAGAGGTGTCCCTGGGCATGGTGTGGACGTTGAAGGAGATGAGCTCTGAGGTCTCTTCCAACCTGAGCCCTTCTGTGATTCCATAATTTGACCCTTTTAGGAAGTGTTAGGATGCTCTGTGGAGATCACATGGTGCCTGTGACGTAGTTTGTTTTCATTTTCACTTATGCTGCAGCAGCACTTCAGTCATGGTCTCATTGCCTGAGGCTCTGTGCTAAGCTCTGAGCAAAATCATTGTCCCTGCCCCTGGTTTTGTAGTCATTAACTCCTGATGGAAATTGGAGCAAGTCACACCCTGGGTGGAATCCCTGCCTTGAGCCTGCGCTGTGCAGAGTTCACTCTCATTAAACCATTAAAGCTCTTATTGAATCTAGCTCCAGTAAATAAAACACCACTTCAGTTCAGTCCTCTGAACACTTAATAACCAGCTTGGAATCTAATTTGGAGGCTAAATTGTTCTGCTGCACTCAGGAGCTGGAGTTCTCTTCCCACCGACTCCAACTGCTTCACATTTTCCTCTCCCACATTTCCCTTTTCTCCTGTCCAAACCTTTCCAAGAGATTGGCAGCAGCATAAAACAAGTTTGGAGTTCCCCTTGGAGCTTGCAAAGAAAACATCTGGGTGATGGATGAAGCTGGCTGGGAAATGTTTGGCACTATCTCACTGTTTCTGTCAGACTTAGTGAGGATGTTGAAGTAGTCTAAATGTTCCTGATCTAAGAGGAGAAGCAGCGTCTGAAATGTCTTTATGGATGCTTTAGGGGTGCGCCAGCATCTGAAATGTCTTTATGGATGCTTCAGGGGTGCACCAGCATCTGAAATGTCTTTATGGATGCTTTAGGGGTGCACCAGCATCTGAAATGTCTTTATGGATGTTTCAGGGGTTCACCAGCATCTGAAATGTCTTTATGGATGCTTTAGGGGTGCACCAGCATCTGAAATGTCTTTATGGATGCTTTAGGGGTGCACCAGCATCTCAGATGTCTTTATGGATGTTTCAGGGGTTCACCAGCATCTGAAATGTCTTTATGGATGTTTCAGGGGTTCACCAGCATCTGAAATGTCTTTATGGATGCTTTAGGGGTGCACCAGCATCTGAAATGTCTTTATGGATGCTTCAGGAGTGCACCAGCATCTGAAATGTCTTTATGGATGCTTCAGGAGTGCACCAGCATCTGAAATGTCTTTATGGATGTTTCAGGGGTTCACCAGCATCTGAAATGTCTTTATGGATGCTTTAGGGGTGCACCAGCATCTGAAATGTCTTTATGGATGTTTCAGGGGTTCACCAGCATCTGAAATGTCTTTATGGATGCTTTAGGGGTGCACCAGTATCTGAAATGTCTTTATGGATGCTTTAGGGGTGCGCCAGCATCTGAAATGTCTTTATGGATGTTTCAGGGGTTCACCAGCATCTGAAATGTCTTTATGGATGCTTTAGGGGTGCACCAGCATCTGAAATGTCTTTATGGATGCTTTAGGGGTGCACCAGCATCTCAGATGTCTTTATGGATGTTTCAGGGGTTCACCAGCATCTGAAATGTCTTTATGGATGCTTTAGGGGTGCACCAGCATCTGAAATGTCTTTATGGATGCTTCAGGAGTGCACCAGCATCTGAAATGTCTTTATGGATGCTTCAGGAGTGCACCAGCATCTGAAATGTCTTTATGGATGCTTTAGGGGTTCACCAGCATCTGAAATGTCTTTATGGATGCTTTAGGGGTGCACCAGCATCTGAAATGTCTTTATGGATGCTTCAGGAGTGCACCAGCATCTGAAATGTCTTTATGGATGCTTTAGGGGTGCACCAGCATCTGAAATGTCTTTATGGATGTTTCAGGGGTGCACCAGCATCTGAAATGTCTTTATGGATGCTTTAGTGGTGCACCAGCATCTGAAATGTCTTTATGGATGCTTTAGGGGTTCACCAGCATCTGAAATGTCTTTATGGATGCTTCAGGAGTGCACCAGCATCTGAAATGTCTTTATGGATGCTTTAGGGGTGCACCAGCATCTGAAATGTCTTTATGGATGTTTCAGGGGTGCACCAGCATCTGAAATGTCTTTATGGATGCTTTAGTGGTGCACCAGCATCTCAGATGTCTTTATGGATGCTTTAGGGGTTCACCAGCATCTGAAATGTCTTTATGGATGCTTTAGGGGTGCACCAGCATCTGAAATGTCTGGTTTGGGATGCACCTCTTTTCATTTTTGTAGTGGAAGCCTTCTTCAGAACATGGAAGCTTCCCATACCTCAGTTGTGTGGGACTTTTTCTTCTCTCTCTTTTGTTTTTTAGAGCATTCTCTCTGCATTTGGCAGTCTCTCTGCATTCTCAGCCACTCTCCTACAACTAAAACTCTGATTTTGAAGGATATCTGGTATCAGTCAGACTGCTGCTTTAACAAGATCATGTAAGGTTCAGCTGGGCTTCTGAAGAACCAGCAGCACTGAGATAAACTAGGTTTGTTCATGGCAAAGGGATGTGGCACTTTGGGATATCCCCAAGCCCAAATCCAGACTGGGTGAGGAGTGGCTTGAGAGCAATCTGGAGGAGAAGGCCTTGGGGGTGTCAGCTGGTGAGAAACTCCCCAGCAGCCAGCAATGGTGGCTGGCAGCCCAGCAGGCAGCTGTGTGCTGAGCTACATCCAGAGCCACGGTTTAGTTGTCAGGAGCTGTTAGGTAATAGGTTGGACTTGATGATCTCCAAGGTCTTTTCCAACCTGGGTGATTCTATGATTCTATGAAAGTGTCTGTGGCAGGGGCTTTGGAATTAGATGATCTTTAAGGTCCTTTCCAATCCAATCATTCTATGATTTCATCTACCCAGCCCAGCCTTGGCTTCGGGTAGGAACTTGCCCCTTTTTTCCTGCTTTCATTCTCCCTTGCATTTTCTCCATCACTGCTATTTCAGGGTCTCACCACCAGTGCAAAGAGCATGGCTGGAGAGACCTTTTCAGTCATAGACTTCTTCCAGCAGCTTCTGACCAAATGCCCCTCTCTGCTAACCCCTGCTTGAACATATTGCCTATGGCTTTGCCTCCTGACTGAGCTTTCTGTACCATCCCTGTCCCTTTTCCCATGTGGACTTGATGATCTTTGAGATCTCTTCCAACCTTGGTGATTCTGTGTGTGCGTAGAGATTATTTGGAGCTATGTTGGAGTTCTTTGGATCCCTGGATATTAGAGAGGACTCAAGAGGATGGTGTTTCTCTGTCCATCTCCATTCAAGGTTCTTTTTAACTGCAGGGTGTAGGTTTAATTGATGCAAGTTAGGAGCTGATTGATGGATTCTGCTCTGATAAGGAGAAGTGATCAAAATTATGCAAGCAACTGAAACCACCTAAATGAATAAGAGCACAAAATCTGTCTGCCTGATGTGTCCCAAACCTCAGTGTTACATCAGCTGCTGTCTGCCATGCAGCCAGCAAGTGTTAGGGGACCTGCCTCTCATCACAGAATCCCAGCATGGTGAGGATTGGAAAGGACCTCTGGAGATCATAGAATCAGAGATTGGTATAGGGGTTGGAAGGGTTCTCAGACGATCAAGTCTAACCCCCCTGCCAAACAGGACCATTTAGGGCAGGTCACACAGGAACACATCCAGGTGAGTTTTGAAGGTCTCTAGAGGAGACTTCACAACCTCTCTGGGGAGTTCTGCTAAAGCAAGCTCACCCACAGCAGCTTGCCTAGGAACACAATGTCCAGGTGGGGTTGGGATCTCTCCAGAGAAGAAGATCCCATTGTCCAGGTGTGTTTGGGGTCCCTCCAGAGAAAGAGAAGATCCCACTCTCCAGGTGTGTTTAGGTGGTGGGCCATCTCATTTAAACTATATTTTTACCATGGAAGGTTGGACTAGATGATCCTTGGGGTCCCTTCCAACCTGGTACTCTATGAATCTATAAATCCCTCCAGAGAAGGAGAGGATCCTGATGTCCAGGTGTGTTTGGGATCTCTCCAGAGGAGAGGATCCCAATGTCCAGGTATGTTTGGGGTGCCTCCAGAGGAGAGGATCCTGATGTCCAGGTGTGTTTGGGTGCCTCCAGAGAAGGAGAGGATCCCAATGTCCAGGTGTGTTTGGGGTGCCTCCATAGAAGGAGAGAATCCCAATGTCCAGGTGTGTTTGGGGTGCCTCCAGAGAAGGAGAGGATCCTGATGTCCAGGTGTGTTTGGGGTGCCTCCAGAGGAGAGGATCCTGATGTCCAGGTGTGTTTGGGTGCCTCCATAGAAGGAGAGGATCCTGATGTCCAGGTGTGTTTGGGGTGCCTCCAGAGGAGAGGATCCTGATGTCCAGGTGTGTTTGGGTGCCTCCATAGAAGGAGAGGATCCCAATGTCCAGGTGTGTTTGGGGTGCCTCCAGAGAAGGAGAGGATCCTGATGTCCAGGTGTGTTTGGGGTGCCTCCAGAGAAGGAGAGGATCCCAATGTCCAGGTGTGTTTGGGGTGCCTCCAGAGGAGAGGATCCTGATGTCCAGGTGTGTTTGGGGTGCCTCCAGAGAAGGAGAGGATCCTGATGTCCAGGTGTGTTTGGGGTGCCTCCAGAGGAGAGGATCCTGATGTCCAGGCAGGTTTAACTCATTCCAGAGAAGAACGATTCAGAAGCCTGCTCTCCACAAACTTCTTGTCCTCTCTAAAACTTTCTCCTGGGTTTGAGTTTCATGACCTCAAGCTGGTTGAACTTGCTGGGTGTTCACCTTTGAGGAAGAAAGGAGCACATTCCTCAACCACGGGGGAAGCCAGGCGATGACAGAGGTTAAACAATCGGTTGACTTCTCTGCTGGAGCCCAACAGTGGAGTTCTTTGTTTCAGCAGAGCAGAACGAGAAGCGTTACTGAGAACAGAACAAGGAGAATCTCACAGGAAGAAGGAAAAAAAAGTTACATTCAGGAAAAAGCTTAAGAAAGTAAAGCTTCTCCACGGCTCTGGTTGAGAGCCATACGTTGGCCTGAATGAAATTCCACCCCATGCTTTGTCCCTGTATGTGAGCAGACACCTTTGGCTTTGGAGTTCAGTGCTGAGCTTGCTCACTTTGGAAAGCAGTCAGAGAATGGCTTGAGTTGGGAGGGACCTTAAAGATCAGCTGGTTCCAACCCCCCTGCCATGGGCAGGGACATCTCCAACTAAACCACAGAGTCATAATCACAGAATGGTCTGGGTTGGAAGGGACCTCCAAAGGGCATCCAGTCCAACCCCCTCTGCACTCAGCAGGGACATTCTCAGCTAGCTCAGGTTGCCCAGAGTCCTGTCCAGCCTCACCTTGAATATCTCCAGGGATGGGACCTCAGCCACCTCCCTGGGCAACTTGTTCCAGTGTTCCACCACCCTCATGATGCAGAACTTGTTTCTCACATTCAATCTAAATCTGCCCTTCTCTAGTTTGAAGCCATTGCCTCTTGTCCTGTCCCTGCAGGCCTTTGGGAGCAGTCTCTCTGCAGCCTTCTTGTAGCCACCTTCAGGTACTGGAAGGTCTCCCTGGAGCCTTCTCTTCTCCAAGTTGCTCAAAGCCTCATCCAGCCTGGTCTTAGTCATGGCAGTTTTGTAGTCACTTTGTCAATGGCCAGTTCATTCTGTGATTTGTCTGAACAGAAGCTAAAGAGAAACAGAAGTCTAAATTTAGTCTCGTGTTGGAGGAGTTTCCTAATGTTGTAAATCAAATTGAGTCCTATGAGGACAGGCTGAGAGAGTTGGGATTGTTCGGCCTGGAGAAGAGAAGGCTCCAGGGAGACCTTAGAGCTGCATCTGAAGAGGACCTACAGGAAGGCTGGGGAAGGGCTGTTCATAAGGGCCTGGGGTGATAGGACAAGGGGCAATGGTTTGGAACTGGACCAGGGCAGGTTTAGGTTGGACATCAGGAGAAGATCTTCACAGTGAGAGTGGTGAGACACTGGAACAGGCTGCCCAGGGGTATGGTTGAGGCCCCATCCCTGGAGACATTCAAGATCAGACTGGATGTGACCCTGGGCAGTCTGATCTAGTTGGAGGCATCCCTGCTGGCTGCAGTGGGGGTGGACAAGATGACCTTTGAGGGTCACTTCCAACCTGATGCAATCTGTGGCTCTGAACTTGTGTGTGTCAGGTTTCTGTTGATCTGCTAGAGCAGCAAACCCTCTTCTTGGTGTATTTGCCTCTGAACTTGGATTTCCTTCCTTTAACAGAGCATTCAGAAGCTGGCCAGCCAATACTTGAAGAAGGACTGGCTTGGAGTGAAAGCTGATGAACGAAGTGATTACAGGTAATTAACAGCTGGAGATCTCCAAGAGCTGTCTGTCTTGTTTCAGTTTGATGATTTTACTCAACAGCAAAACCCTGCTCTGCTCCATTCATGTTTTTCTTTGCTGCCCAGCATTGCCAGTTTGAAGTGAAGTTTTGTTTTCCCCTGAAAATTGGTGAAAATGATGAAATTGATGTTTATTACTTGGGTAATGTAAGGAGGTTGAAAAGCCAGAATGGGGTGACAGAAGAGCAGCTGCAACTGTGCAGCCTGTTTGGGTGTTACTGCTTAGTTTTCAATAGATATCTCAGCTGGATTAGGAGAATCACAGAGTCCCAGCATGGTGGGGTTGGAAGAGACCTCTGGAGAGCATCCAGTCCAACCCCCCTGGTAAGCAGGAGAACCCACAGCAGCTTTCCCAGTGGCCAGGTGGGGCTGGAAGTTCTCCAGAGAAGGAGACTCCACAACCTCTCTGTGCAGTCTGCTGCAGGGCTCTGCAACACCCAAAGTGGAGTTTTCCCTCACGTTCAGATGGAACCTCCTGGGTTCCAGTTTGTGCCTGTAGCCCTTGTCCAGAAAAGAGTCTGGCCTCATCCTCTTGCTATGCACAGCCCCTTGAGCTCTTGCTTGAGCACTGATCTGGTTCCCTCTGGGGCTGCTCTTCTCCAGGCTCAACAGCTCCATGGACTCTAAGCCTTTCCTCCTCACCGAGATGCTCCAGGCCCCTCAGCATCTTTGTAGTCTGCCTTTCTACCCTGTCCGTTTTGAACTTAGGAGCCCAGAACTGGACCCAGTACTCTGGGTGTGCGCTCACTAGATCAGGGTAGAGTGAGAGGAGAACCTCCTTTGACCTGCTGGCCAGACTCTTCGTGCTCCTCAGGAGACGCTTGCCCTTGTTGGCCACCAGGGCACATTGCTGGCTCACGGGCAACTTCTTGTCCACCAGCACTCCCAGGTTCTTCTCCATGGAGCTGCTTTCCAGCAGGTCAACCCTTACTGTAGTGGTGCAGGGGGTTCTTCCTCCCCTGGAGCAGGACTCTAGTGTGTGGATTTCTTAATAGGAAAAGACAGCTCCAACTTTGTTGTCAGGAGGCCAATCTTCATGAAGATCTCATCTGACAGCAAGGAGGAGGGGAGGCAAGAAGCAGTTGTTTACAAACTGAGTTTCATTAACATGAAAGGTGAATCGGAAGATGAAAACAGCAATGACTCAAAATGCTGAAAGCCTCCCTCATTGGCACAGTGCCTGCTAAATATTTTGGAGAAGCTCTAAGCTCCTTTATTTTAATGTGTTTGGGTGCTGGGTTTTGGTTTTTCCCCTGTTCTGACAAGTTTTGTTTCAAACAGGAAGAAATTGGTGAGAGATCTCTGGTTGGGATTCTCAGTAGCTTCACACCCTTTGTGTATCTGTAAAGAAATAAACTGAATTAATCAGTCTTCAGTCTATGAGAAGTGCTCCCATCACACCCAGCCCCCTCTTCCCTTGCCACTCAGGAAGCCTTTCATGCCATCAGATACACCCACCCTGCCCAGAGGTCTTCTCCCAATACCTGCTGCCCCCAGCCCTCCTTAGCACTGAGCTCTTAGGCTCTGTAAGCTCCACAAATCTTCCCTTTCTGTCAGTGCAGGGTTGGTCAGAGTATCATGGAATGGTTTGGGTTGGAAGGGACCTTTGAAAGTTCACCCAGTCCATCCCCCCTGCAGTCAGCAGGGACATCTGCAACTGGAGCAGGACACTCAGAGCTCCAAAGAACCTGACCTGGAATGGTTCCAGGGATGGAGCATCTCCCACCTCTCTGGGCAACCTGGGACAGGCCCTCACCACCCTCAGCATAAAATATTTCTTCCTTCTCTCTAGTCTTAATCTTCATCTTCTAGTTTCAAACCATCACCCCTTATCCTATCACAACAGGTCATGCTCAAAAGTCTGGCCCCAGCTTTTTTCCTAGGCCTCTAAGTACTGAAAGGCTGCTGTAAGGTCTCCCTCAGTCTTCATTTCCACCTTTTCCTTCTCACCTGGGCATTTGTGAGATTCTGTGGTGAGTTCATGGGGCTCTACAAAGGTCACCACACAGCTCCAGTTCTTGTCTTTGGTCTGTTAGTACGTGATGAAGGAATCATAGAATGGGTTGGGTTGGAAGGGACCTTAAAGATCATCCAGTTTCAACTCCCCTGCCATGGGCAGGGACACCTCATGCTAGATCAGGTTGCTCAAGGCCACATCCCACCCAGCCTTGAACACCTCCAGGGAGGAGGCATGCAGAGCTTCCCTGGGCAACCTGTTCCAGTGTCTCCCCACCCTCACTGGAAAGAATTCCTCCCTAATCTCCAGGCTCAGTCTCCCCTCTTCCAGGAGGGAAAATGTTGACTTCTGGTGAATTATTCAGGTAAAATTTTAGTTGAAAGTGCAGGTAAAGGACTTGGGGAGAAAGGAAAAGGGCTTGGGGGGTGCTGGTGGGTGAGAAGCTGGGCAGGAGCCAGCAATAGGCATTTGCAGCCCAAAAGATCAATGGCAGCCTGGGCTGAATCCAAAGCAGTGTGGCCAGAGATGGAGAGAGAGGATCCTGCCCCTCTGCTCTGCTCTGGGGAGACCTCACCTGCAGAGCTGTGTCCAGCTATGGACCCTCAACACAAGAGAGATATGGACCTGATGGAGCAGGTCCAGAGGAGGCCACGAAGATGATCAGGGGGTTGGAGAACCTCTACTGTGGGGGCAGACTGAGAGAGTTGGGGATGTTCAGCCTGGAGAAGAGAAGGCTCCAGGGAGACCTTAGAGCTGCCTTTAATGTCTGAAGGGGACCTGCAGGTAGGCCGGGGGAGGGACTGTTTAGAAGGGCCTGGGGTGATAGGATGAGGAGCAATGGTTTGGAACTGGAGCAGGGCAGATTTAGGTTGGACCTCAGAAGTTCTTCACAGTGAGAGTGGTGAAATACTACAACAGGTCGCCCAGGGATGTGGTGGAGGCCCCATCCCTGGAGAGATTCATGGTTAAACTTGATGGGGCCCTGGGCAGCCTAGTTGGAGATGTCCTTGCTGCCTGCAGGGGGGTTGTACAGGATGGCTTTTGAATCATAGAATCACAGAATCAACCAGGTTGGAAAAGACCTCAGAGATCATCAAGCCCAACCTATCACCCAACACACCTCATGACTAACTAAACCATGGCTTCAAGTGCCACATCCAATTCTTTTTTGAGCACCTCCATGGACAGTGACTCCACTACCTCCCTGATGACCAGTATGAAGTTGTATGGGCTAGAGCTGAAGATGTATAGCCCTTGAGCAGGTGGGGAGCCTGCATGAGCTGTCAGTGGAATTCATTATCCCATTTTCACTCGTCTCTATTGAGGTTCCCTTCCAACCCACTGCAATCTGTGACTCTGTGTGTTGGATCTCCATGAAGGTTTAAGCTTCAGCTCTGTTATTAAAGCAATCCTTGGGTGCATTTTGCTGCCACCTGAAACTTTTCAGTGTTGAGCTTGGCCTGCCTCCCTTCCTCCCCACAACCCTTCTGTGTTTCCTTGTTTTAGGAGCATGTACTCAGTTTGGAAATCCCTCCTAGAAGGCACCATGCAAGTGGCTCAGTCTCGACTCAACATCTGTGAGAACTACAAGAACTTGATTTCCGAACCAGCCAGGACTGTGCGGTGCTTTAAGGAGCAGCAGCTGAAGAAGGTATTTGTTCTTTCATCAGGTCTTGGGACAGTTACCTGTTTTATTTAATGAAGAAAAAAATAAATCAAAAGATTGTAGATATTTTTTTAGGGTTGGTTTTTTTGTGTTTCTAAACCAATATCTCTGCTTTTTTGTCTCTAACTCTGTGTGTCATTAGAGGAGTAAGTGGGTGGTTGAGGAAGGGTCAAAGTGCTGAGCTGTGTGATCTGGAATTCCAATTGCTTGCAAATCAGAGAACCATGGAATGGTCTGGGTTGGAAGGGACCTTAAAGGTCATCTAGTTCCAACCCACCTGCCCTGACCAAGGACACTATCCACTAGATGAGGTTGCTCAACGCCCCAGCCAGCTTTCCTCGGAACACTTCCAGGTGTGAGGACGGGCAGAAAGAGTTGGGGTTGTTCAGCCTGGAGAAGAGAGCTCCAGGGAAACTTTATTGCAGTCTTTTAGCTCTCAAAGAGGGCTACAAGAAAGGTGGAGAGGGACTTTTTAGGAGGTCATATAGTGATAAGATGAAGGACAATGGTTTTAATCTAAAAATAGGAAGATTAACGTTAGATCTAAGGAAGAATTTGTTTGTGCTGAAGGTTCTGAGACCTTGTCCCATATTGCCCAGAGAGGTGGGAGATTCCCCCTTCCTAGAACCATTCCAGGTCAGGTTGTTTGGGGCTCTAAGCAACCTGCTCTAGTTGCAGATGTCCCTGCTGACTACAAAGGGAGGTGGAATAAATGGGTTTAGAGAGGTGTGGACAGCTTTGAATGGGAGAATTCTCAACACAGGGCAGACATGGACCTGATGGAGCAGGTCCAAACAAAGCCACAAAACTGATCAGAGGGCTGGAAGCCTTCTGCTGTGAAGCCAGGCCGAGAGAGTTGGGGTTGTTCACCCTGGAGATGAGAAGGCTCCAGGGAGACCTTCTGGTGACCTTCCAGTGCTCAAAAAGGACTAGAAGAAAGCTGGAGAGGGATTTTTTTAGCAGGGCACATAGTGATAGGATGAGGGATAAGTGTTTTAATCTAAAAAAGAGAGGATTTAGACTAGATCCAAGGAAGAAATTGTTGGTGCTGAGGGTGGTGAGACCTAAATTGGTGGGAGGTGCCCCATTCCTGGAACTATTCTAGGTCAGGTTGTTTGGGGTTCTAAGCAACCTGCTCTAGTTGCCAGTGTCCCTGCTGACTGCAGGGGGCTTGGACTGGATAATGTTTTAAAGGTCTCTTCCAGTCCAAACCATTCCATAGTTCTCTAACTCCAGGCTTTTCCATCGGGTCTGTGATAATGATGTGAGCAGAGGATGGGACTTGGGCTCTGCTCTTTGAAGAACAGAGAGGCAAATTGAAAGGCAAATTGATTTCCTTAAGCTAGCTCGAGGCCCTACCTCTAGGTGTTGCCTGGAGCCTTCATGGACCACATCTGGTCTGTAAGAGCTGTAATTAGCTGTAAAGGCACTGAAGCAGCTCTTAAGCTAGTTTGGGTTAAAGAAAATCATTACAAATCTCCCTGAAGGACAAAGAGGGAAATCCTAACTGTGGATAATTCACATTGGTTTTGTTCAGTTGATCCTTCCTGCTTAGCACAGATCCACAGAAGGGTGGATCTGTGTTTTTTTTGTTCTTGGAAGCTGAATGTTTGGAGAATTGATCAAGAGTTGTTGTCATTGTGGAGGGTTAGCCATGGTCAGCAGCTTAGCCCCAGGGGGATGGGGGAGAGAGTCATAGAATGGTCTGGGCTGGAAGGGACTTCCCAAAGGTCATCCAGTCCAGCCCCCTGTGTACTCAGCAGGGACATCCTCAACTAGATCAGGTTGCCCAGGGCCTGACCTTGAATATCTGCAGGGGTGGGGAAAGGTGAAAGTCCAAAAGGTTTTGTGGGTTGAGATAAAGACCATTTATTGATTCAAGTAAGCCAAGGAGTTAATTCAGTGCTTCGCATCAACAAGGAGAAGTGTGGAGTCCTGCACTTGGAGAGGAGCACCAGGCACCAGTACAGGTTAGGGGTTGACCTGCTGGACAGCAGCTCTATGGAGAAGGACCTTGGAGTGCTGGTGGACATCAAGCTCTCCATGGGACAACAATGTGCCCTTGGGGCCAAGAATGCCAATGGCATCTTGGGGTGCATCAAGAAAAGTGTGGTCAGCAGGTCAAGGGTGGTTCTCCTCCCCCTCTACTCTGCCCTGGTGAGAACACATCTGGAGTATTGTGTCCAGTCCTGGGCTCCCCATAGTTGTGGTTTTTTCATCTCCAGTGGGTTGCCTTTGGATTTTTTCCATTTGTATTCTAATTATTGCAACTGATTCTTTCATCCTGAGCTTTCAGAACTTTGATGCTTAATTTCATGGAGGGACAGCATCACAGAGTGCTTTGAGTTTCAAGAGACCTTTCAAGGTCATTGAGTCCAACCCCCTGTGCAGTCAGCAGGGACATCTGTAACTAGAACAAGTTGCTCAGTCCCAGACAACCTGACCTGGAATGGTTCCAGTGATGGAGCATCTCCCACCTCTCTGGAAGACCTGGGACAAGGTCTCACCACCTTCAGCCTAAAACATTTCTTCCTTCTTGCTAGTCTGAATCCCCCTCATTTAGTTCAAACCATTCCCCCTTGGCCTGTCACTACAGGCCCTGATAAAAACTATGTCCCCAGATTTCTTATAGGTTCCTTTAAGTCCTGCAAGGCCACCAGAAGGTCTCCCTGGAGCCTTCTCTTCTCCAGGCTGAACAACCCCAACTCTCCCAGCCTGGTCTCCAGCCCTCCCAGCATGGCTGTGGCCTCCTTTGGCCCTAATCCAGCAGGTCCCTGGCTGTGCTGTGCTGAGGCCTCCAGAGCTGCCCCAGCACTGCAGGTGGGGTCTGAGCAGAGCACAGCAGAGAGGCAGAATCCCCTCCCTGCCCCTGCTGCCCACACTGCTGGGGATCAGCCCAGCACAGGGCTGGCAGGGAAGGAATTAGGAAGAATTAGGAAGGAAGGAGAAAAAGGGAAGGAGAAAGGAAGAGAGAAGGTAAGGGAGAAAGGGAGGAGGGAGCAGAGAAAGAGAGAGAGAGGGAGGGAAAAAGGAAGGGAGAAAGGGAGGAAGAAACAGAGAAAGGGGGGAAGAAAGAGAGAAAGAAAGGAACAGAAGAAGGGAGAGATAAAGGAAGGGAAAAAGGAGGAAGAATTGGAGAAAGGGAGGAAGAAACAGAAAGGGAGGGAGAAAGGGAGAAAGAAAGGAACAGAGGGAGGGAGAAAGGGAGGAAGAAACAAAGGGAGAGAGAAAGGGAGAAAGAAAGGAACAGAGGGAGAAAAAAAAGGAATAGAGGGAGGGGGGAAGAAACGGGTCAGGAAAAGAAAGGAACAGGAAGGGACAAAGTGGGGAAGAAACAGAAAGGAATGAAGAAAGGGAGGGTGATGGAGGGGAAAGGAAGGGAGGAAGAAAGAAAGGAACAGAGGAGGGGAGGGAAAAAGGAAGGGAGAGAGGGAGGAAGAAAGGGAGAAAGAAAGGATCAGAGGAAGAGAGGGAGAATGCAAGAGGGAAAGGGAGAAAAGAAGGCAGAAAAAGACAAGGAATGGGGAAAAGAAAGGAAGGAAGGAAGAAAGAAAGGGGGAGCGAAGGAATTTAAGTTTTGATCAGCTTTGAAGTACAGACAAGCCATGAATAACTTGAGAAGTGCCTTGCAGCCCCTGCTGTTCCATGTAGAGTGTAATACAGAGCAGTAAAATGCTGCTGCTACTCTTCTTTAGATGCAAACCAACCAAGCAAAAGCCCCTCAGCAACCCCAGGAGTGGTTTGTTCCCTGACCGTTTTGCTGTGTTGTCTCTCTTCTCTCTTCCAGTGCGTGGACCAGCTGACGAGGATCCAAACTGAGCTGCAAGAGACAGTCAAAGATTTAGCTAAAGGCAAAAAGAAATATTTTGAGACTGAGCAGATGGCTCAAGCAGTGCGGGAGAAAGCTGATATTGAGGCCAAGTATGTTTCCCTAAGAGCATATGTAGAGAGAATTGCCTGGGTGGGAAGCCGATTTCTGCCCCTATTAGTTGTTACATGGAGTATGATGGAAGGAGGAAGAGAATTGCTTTCAACAAGCTGCTGCCAGTTTTGTTTCCTTGTAGCTTGTGTACACTTTGGGAAGCCTCTCAAGCGTGCTCCTAGGCCTGAGAGGTGAAAAAAATCTCTCTCCCTGAGGCTGCTTTCTTGAGGAAGGAAATGAAACTAACTGTACAGGTTGGGAGGTGATCTGCTGGAGAGCAGCCCTGGGGAGAAGGACCTGGGAGTCCTGGTGGGCAGCAGGTTCTCCATGGGCCAGCAATGTGCCCTGGTGGCCAAGAAGGCCAATGGGATCCTAGGCTGCATTCAGCAGAGTGTGGCCAGCAGATGGAGGGAGGTTCTCCTCCCCTTCTACTCTGCCCTGCTGAGACCTCACCTGGAATACTGCATCCAGTTCTGGGCTCCCCAGTTCAGGAGGGACAGGGATCTGCTGGAGAGAGTCCAAGGGAGATCTACCAGGATGCTGAATGGACTGAAGCATGTGCCCTGTGAGGAGAGGCTGAGAGCCCTGGGGGTGTTTAGTCCGGAGAGGAGAAGACTGAGAGGGGATTGAATAAATGTTTATCAATATCTGAGGGCTGGGGGTCAGGCGGGAGGGAACAGGCTCTGCACAGCTGTGCCCTGGGATAGGACAAGAGGCAAAGGATATAAACTACAGCACAGGAGGTTCTACCTCAACATGAGGAGGAACTTATTCAGTGTGAGGGTCACAGAGCCCTGGAACAGGCTGCCCAGAGAGGTTGTAGAGTCTCCTTCTCTAGAGACTTTCAAGCCCCATCTGGATGCATTCCTGTGTGACCTGTGCTGGATTCTAGGGTCCTGCACTGGCAGGGAGGTTGGACTGGATGACCTTTGGAGGTCCCTTCCAAGCCCTAATATCCTCTGATCCTGTGAATTGCTGTCCTTTGACATTTTTAAAGGGTAGTGGCACTCCTTTTGATCTTAAACTCTGCTTAGGTTCTTTGCTCTCCTCACATCTCATTTTGGTCTCAGTCATAGAATGGTTTGGGTTGGAAAGGACCTTAAAGATCATCCAGTTCCATCCCCCCTGCCACGTGCAAGGACTAGACCTTTTATCCAAGTGAATTATTCAGATGAAAAGGGAATTGTAAAGATGTTTCACCTTGGGACTTGATAATTCATAGAATCATGGAATGTTTTATGTTGGGAGAGACCTTAAAGGTCATCTAGTTCCACCTCCACGAGCAAGGACACCTTCCAGTAGCCCAGGTTGCTCAAGACTTCATCAAACATGGCCTTGAACACCTCCAGGGAGGGGGCATCCACCACCTCCCTGGGCAACCTGCTCCAGTGTCTCTCTACCCTCACTGCAAATAATTTCTTCCCAATCTCCAGTCTCAGTCTCCCCTCTTCCAGCTTCAATCCCTTCCTTCTCTTCCTATCACCACAAGCCCTTGTCAAAAGTCTCTCCCCAGCTTTCTTGTAGCCCCCTTCAGATGCTGGAGGGAAAAAGAGGATAGGACATTCTTTTCCATTTTTAGAGGTTAACTTTTTGATGGTTTAGATTTTTATGTTACTTAGCATCCTAAAGAGGTTGATGTCCATCACTTCAGGAAAGCAAGTTACTGGCATGGGTTTAGTTTGAAGTTTGGCTTAAACCTAACCCTTGGCCTTTATTGCAAAGAGAAATTGTGGAGCCTTCAGCCCTGGAATTGCTCAAAGCCAAGCTGGATGGCACCTTGAGCAACCCTGATCTTGTGGAAGGTGCCCCTGCCCATGGCAAGTGGGTTGGAGCTAGATGATCTTTAAGGTCACTTCCAACCCAAATATCCTATTCTAGAAATGTTTCAATTCATATATTTTAGACATGAGTTAGGATTGTTCTCAGGGTATGAAAAAAATGTTATGGTGCCATTAGGGATTTTTTTCTGTCTTTATTGAGGGCTGGAGGATAAGAAAAACTTCAAATTGCCTGTAATGCCTAAAGAAAGTGGGGGGGGGGGGGGGGCGGAACCTTCAACCTTCAAGCAAACCAAAAAGTCAACCCAAAAGTTCAGCTCAGGAATTTTGGGTGAGATTCATACTGCAGTGTTGTCAAGATTGAAAGAGCCCTTTGGTTGATTTTGATTTCTTCCTCATCTCCAGCCTAAATCTCCCCTCTTCCAGCTTCAAACCATTCCCCCTCATCCTATCACTACAAGCCTCAGAGGCCATTTCCCCCAACCTCCCCACCATGGGCAGGGACCCCTCTCAACTAGGCTCAGCTGCTCAAGGCCTCATCCAACCTGGCCTCAAACACACCCAAGGAGGAGGCATCCAAAGCCTCCCTGAGCAACCTATCCCAGGGTCACTGTCAAAAGTTTCTTCCTAATCTCCAGTCTCAATCTCCCCTCCTCTAGCTCCAAACCATTCCCTGTCATCCTATCACTCCAAGCCCTTATCAAAAGTCCCTCCCCAGCTCTCCTGTAGCCCCCTTCAGGTCCCTTCCAACCTGAGCCATTCTCTGATTCTATGAATTTAGGCATAAAAGTTACTTAGGTTAAAATGCTGCAGAAGTGGTTTATCCTGTGCTACACAATGGTGTAAAGGAAGGGTGCAGGATGCCAAACTTCTCTTGTCATTTTTGTTTCAGGTCCAAACTTAGTCTTTTTCAGTCAAGAATAAGCTTGCAGAAGGCAAGTGTAAAGGTGAGTAGGAAAAAAAAAACCCTTCATGTTCATTCTAATCGTGATTGCAGCACATTTCATGAGGCATCTGAGCAGAGTCTTCCAGAATCCAGAGGTGAGTGGAGTTTTGGAAGGTAGATTGGTAGGACAAGTGATAAGAGACCTCTTTCAGGAGTGAAAATGTAGAATTCCACCTGGCCCAAAGTGACCTGGAGGCTTTTTTCCTGCTGGTAACTGACCCTTGGTGACTGCATATGAAAATACAACTGTATGAGACTAGAATACATTAAAAGTCCTCTTTAATGTTCTCAAAATTCTTGATATTATTAATCCCTTCAAGTTTTTAACTCTGTTAATATATATGTATTCAATAAGGACAAGTGCAGGATCCTGCACAGGAGCAACAGCAGGCACCAGGACAGGTTAGAGGCTGCCCTGCTGGAAAGCAGCTTCATGGAGAAAGACCTTGGAGTGCTGGTGGGCAGCAAGTTCTGCAGGGGACAGCAATGTGCCCTTGTGGCCAAGAGAGCCAATGGCATCCTGGGCTGCAGCAAGAGAAGTGTGGCCAGCAGGGCCAGGGAGGTTCTTCTGCCCCTCTGCTCTGCCCTGCTGAGACCACAGCTGCAATCCTGTGTCCAGCTCTGGGCTCCCCAGATCAAGAGAGACAGAGACCTGCTGGAGAGAGTCCAAGGGAGAGCTATGAGGAGAGACTGAGAGCCCTGGGGCTGTTTAGTGTGGAGAAGAGAAGGCTGAGAGGGGATTTGATCAAGGTCTCTCAGTCTCTGAGGGGTGGCTGTCAAGTGGAGGGGGCCAAGCTCTTTTGGGTGCTGCACAGCAATAAGCCATGGAGCAATGGATACAAATTTGAACACAGAAGATTTCAGCTCAACAGGAGGAGAAACTTCTTTGGTGTGAGGCTGCCCAGAGAGGTTGTGGAGTGTCCTTCTCTGGAGACTTTCCAAAGCCACCTGGATGCCTTCCTGTGCAGACTACCCTGGGTGATGCTGCTCTGGCAGGGGTGTTGGACCTGATGATCTCTGGAGGTGCCTTCCAACCTCTAATGTTCTGTGATGCTATGATATATCTAGCTGCTAATGAGTTACTAGTAGCCATTTGGTCACTTCCCTTCCCTTTAGGACCTGTCTCTGAACTCCCATTTCTCGTTGCAGTTAAAAGCACGACGCTCCGAGTGCAACTCCAAGGCCATCCACGCACGGAACGATTACCTTCTGACCCTGGCAGCTGCTAATGCACACCAGGATCGTTATTATCAAACAGACTTAGTGAACATTATGAAGGTAAGGAGCTGGGAAGTGGGAAAATCTGGGAAGCAGGATGAGTGGAGAACAACATCTTGGCTTGCTTGGCGACAGCTGCGATGACTTTGCCAGTCTGCTGCAGTAGATCGGAGCACAGGGCTCCTGGAGGGGGCTGCAGGGTACCTTGGTAGCAGTTTCAGACACTGTCCCGCATGACATCCTGGTCAGCAAATTGGGAAAGCGTGGACTGTACTCTGCGCTGGTTAGGCCACAGCTTGAGTACTGTCTCCAGTTCTGGGCCTTGCAATTTAAGAAGTACATTGAGACTCCTGAATGTGTCCAGAGAAGGGCAACAAAGCTGGGGAGGGGTCTGGAGCACAGCCTGGTGAGGAGAGGCTGAGGGAGCTGGGGTTGTTTAGCCTGGAGAAGAGGAGGCTCAGGGGAGACCTTATTGCTTTCTACAACTACCGGAAGGGAGGTTGTAGCCAGGTGGGGGTTGGTCTCTTTTCCCAGGCAACCAGCACTATAACAATGGGACACAGTCTCAAGCTGCATCAGGGGAAGTTTAGGCTGGAGGTGAGGAGAAAGTTCTTCACTGAGAGAGTTGTTTGCCGTTGGAATGTGCTGCCCAGGGAGGTGGTGGAGTCCCCATCCCTGGAGGTGTTCAAGAGGGGATTGGATGTGGCACTTGGAGCCATGATTTAATTGTCAGGAGGTGTTGGGTAACAGGTTGGACTTGATGATCTTTGAGGTCTTTTCCAGCCTTGGTGATGCTATGATTCTGTCATTCTGTGACTTGAGAGGTGGGCCACTGGAAATAGCTGGATGGTGGCACTCAGCTGTGGTCAATGGCTCAATGCCCAAATGGAGACCAGGGACAAGTGGTGTCCCTCAGGGGTTGGTATTGGCAGCAGTGCTGCTTAATATCTGTCAGTGACTTGGACACTGGGATTGAGGCACCCTCAGCAAGTTTGTGGGTGACAGCAAGCTGTGTGGTGTTATTGACACTCTGGAGGGAAAGGATCCATCCAGAGGGACTTGGACAGACTTGAGATGTGGACCCAAGCCAGCATCTTGGGGTTCAACAAGGCCAAGTGCAAGATCCTGCACCTAGGCTGGGGCAATCCCAAGCACAAATAGAGGCTGGGAGAGGAGTGCCTGGAGAACAGCCTTGAAAAGGCCTTGGGGGTGTCAGCTGGTGACAAACTCCCCAGGAGCCAGCAATGGTCGCTGGCAGCCCAGCAGGCAGCTGTGTGCTGAGCTGCATCCGGAGCAGGGAGAGCAGCAGCACAGGGAGGGGATTCTGCCCCTCTGTTCTGCTCAGTCCCCTCCTGCAGCACTGCCTCCACTTCTGCTGCCCCGACATAAGAGGGACATGGAACTGCTGGTCCAGAGGAGGCCATGAAGATGATCAGAGGACTGGAGAACCTCCCCTATACAGACAGGCTGGGAGAGTGTGGAGGGAGAAGGCTCCAGGGAGACCTTATTGCTGCCTTTCAATATCTGAAGGGAACCCACAGGAAAGCTGGGTGGGATACTGTTTAGAATGACCTGTGGGGATAGGAGGAAGGGACAATGGTTTGAAATTAGAGTAGGGCAGATTTAGGTTGGACATCAGGAGTGAAGTTCTTCACAATGAGGGTGGTGAAATACTGGGACAGGCTGCCCAGGAATGTGGTTGAGGTCCTGACCCTGGAGATATTCAAGATCAGACTCAGTGTGGCCCTGGGCAGCCTGATCTAATTGAAGGTGTCCCTGCTGACTGCAGGGGGGTTGGACAAGATGATCTCTTCCCACCCAATGTAATCTGGGGATCTGTGAACAAGAGATTAAAACCTGACCTTGCCCAGCTCAGCTGCCTCAGGAAGAATGTGAGAGACAAATCTTGATCATTCTTAGAGTGACAGAGCTCTGACAGGCTCGATCTGCACCAGTGGCTGGTCCCACCTGAGTGCTTTCAGCACCACCACTGCAACCAGATTCTGCCTCAAGTCATTTAAAGCAGGTTGCAAAAAGGTCAACACAGGTGAGGGTCATAAAGGTTTCAACCCATTGCAATCTGTGAGCTTATGACTTTTAAAATGACATTTGTGTGACATTTTATTGAGATGTATGAGGAGATCATTAATCTGCTTGAGGGCTTTCTATGCTATTGATGAGAATTAATCCACATCCAATCCTGTTTTGAACCCCTCCAGGGATGGTGACTCCACCACCTCCCTGGGCAGCACATCCCAAGGGCTAATTACTCTTTCTGGGAAGAACTTTCTCCTCACCTCCAGCCTCAACTTCCCCTGGTGCAGCCTGAGACTGTGTCCTCTTGTTCTGGTGCTGGTTGCCTGGGATGGGAGAAGAGACCAACCCCCACCTGGCTACAACCTCCTTTCAGGTAGTTGTAGAGAGCAATGAGGTCTCCCCTGAGCCTCCTCTTCTCCAGGCTAAACACCCCCAGCTAGAATAGAATAGAATAGAATAGAATAGAATAGAATAGAATAGAATAGAATAGAGTAGAATAGAATAGAATAGAATAGAATAGACCAGACCAGGTTGGAAGAGACCTTCGAGATCATTGTATCATAGTATCACAGTATCATTCAGGGTTGGAAGGGACCACAAGGATCATGTAGTTCCAACCCCCCTGCCATGGGCAGGGACAATTGTGTCCAATTGTGTCCAATTGAAGCTGGAAGAGGGGAGATTGAGACTGGAGATAAGGAAGACTTGACAATGAGGGTGGGGAAACACTTGGAACAGGTTGCTCAAGGAGGTTGTGGCCGTGCCCTCCCTGGAGGTACTCAAGGCCAGGTTGGATGACACCTTGAGCAACCTAAACCCTTTATTTTCCTGCTGTTGTTGACCTTAAGTAAACTGGAGTTGTTCAGCAGCATATCCCATAATACTTCATTGTTATTTTTTTTAAACCAATTATCTGATCAGAGCATTTCCTTATGGCTATGATTAATGATAAGAGAATCCTTTAATATCTTGGTTTCACACTCTGAATTTTCGAGCAGCAAATCAGCGCCGCCGTTCTCAGAGGTGGCAGCTTGCCAAAGTACAGCCAAGAGGAGACACTTGAACTCCAGAGGAAATGACACACTTGAAAAGTTCAACTGCACACAGGTTCAGTCTCACAATCTCAGAATGGCCTAGCTTGGAAGGGACCTTAGAGATCATCTCCTTCAACGTCCACACCATGCTCAACTAGACTCAGCTGCTCAAGGCCTCATCCAGCCTGCTCTTGAACCAGGGAGGAGGCAGCCACAGCCTCCCTGGGCAGCCTGTTCCAGAGTCTCACCACACTCCTGCTGAAGAACTTCTTCTTCAGCTCCAGTCTAATCCTGTTCTGCATCAGCTTCAAACCATTCCCCCTTGGCCTGGCTCTAGACACCCTCAGCAAATGTGCCTCTGCAGCCTTCCTGCAGGATCCCTTCAGCTATTGCAAGGCAGCTCTGAGGTCCCCCTGGAGCCTTCTCTTCTCCAGGCTGAACACACCCAGCTCCCTCAGCCTGGCCTCAGAGTAGTGCTGCTGCAGCCCTTGGATCATCTTTGTGGCCTCCTCTGGACTCCCTCCAGCGGCTCTGTGTCCTCCTTGTGCTGGGGACAGCAGAACTGGAGGCAGGATTAGAGGTGGGGTCTGAGCAGAGCAGAGCCAAGGGGCAGAATCCCCTCTCTTGCCCTGCTGCCCACACTCCTCTGGCTGCAGCCCAGCACACAGCTGCCTGCTGGGCTGCCTGAGGGCACTGCTGGCTCCTGGGGAGCTTCTCAGCGCTCAACTCCCCTAAGTCTCTTTCTTGAGGGCTGCTCTGCACCCCACTCTGCACCCAGCCTGGATTTGTGCCTGGGGTTGCCCCAGTCCACTACTTCAGTGCTCACCATTCCTTTAACTCAGATGCAGATAAAATGGAAACTCAGCCATTTAAGGCTCATCCACCCTTCATGAGGTTGCATTTCATAAATTGACATTTCCAGAGCTGATGGAAATTTGCTGTCTACAAACTATTTCCAAGTGATGCCACCAGGCATGGCAGCTTAGGAGCCTGGTATTTGCAATTAAAAATCTCTTTATTGAAGCACTGTCACTGTGGTAGAACAAATCACTCTCTTAGCAGCATGATTTGCATACTGGGGTCAAAAAAAAAAAGCCTTGACATGAAAAGGAGGTAACTGAGGTAGGAAATTAGGGAACCCAACAAGTCCTCCAAGGGACTCCTGTCCATAATTCCATTGTGTCTTGACTAAGTTAATTACTCCTCCACCAACCGGCAGAGGACACCACATTGGGTGGGATGTTGATCTGCTGGAGGGTAGGAAGGCTCTGCGGAGAGATCTGGCCAGGCTGGCTGCATGGCCTGAGGTCAGGTGTATGAGGTTCAACAAAGCCAAGTGCTGGGTCCTGCACTTGGGTCACAACAACCCCATGAAGGCTCCAGGCTTGGGGTAGAGTGCCTGGAAAGTGGCAGGGCAGAAAAGGACCTGGGGGTGCTGTTTGACAGTGGCTGAAGATAAGCCAGCTGTGAGTTCAGGTGGCCAGAGAGACCAATATTATCCTGGATCAGCAGGAGTAGGGAAGTTATTGTCCCCCTGTACTTCATGCTAGTGAGGCTACATCTGGAATTCTGAGTTTAGTTTTGTGCCCCCCACTGCAAGAAGAACATTGAGGGTCTGGAGCAGGTCCAGAGAAGGACAACAAAGCTGGGGAAGGGTCTGGAGAGCAGGGCTGGAAAGGAGCAGCTGAGGGAACTGGGGGTGTTTAGTCTGGAGAAGAGTTGGCTGAGGGGAGGACTCATGGCTCTCTACAGCTCCCTGAAAGGTGGTGAGGGTTGGTCTCTTCTCCCTATTATCAGGTGATGCAACAGAAGGAAATTGCCTGAAATTGTGCCAGGAGAGGTTTAGGTTGAAGATGAGGAAAAATTTCTTTGCTTCAGGAGTGGTCAGGGATTGGAAGAGGCTGCCCAGGGAGGTGGTGGAGTCCCCATGCCCAGAGGCGTTGAAGAAACCTGCAGCCATGGCACTGTGGGACGTAGTTTGATGGCCTTGGTGGGGTCGGGTTGAAGGTTGAACCTGATGACCTCAGAGGTCTTTTCCAACCAAAGCAATTCCATGATTCTAATATTTGTGTGCCTCTTGATCATAAATCACAACCTGTGTTACAAATTCAGTGCTGTGCCTTCCTGGAAGGCTAAGTCAGCTGTGAGTTGATAGTCCTGTGGGCAGCAGCCCTGCCTCTGCCCTGTGTGGTTGTGCTTTTCTGTCAGTAAACCATCAGTATTTGAGCTGACCAAAGGTTCAGTGTATGGAAATGACTCTAGAGTAAGTGTTTCCTTCTGATACTGGAGATAAAGTCATTAATTGATGCTTACACAAGAGAATTCCATACTTTCATGCATGGCTGGCTGTCGTCACTCCATGCTCTTACCTGGAAGTTGTGCCAGAAGTGAATTTAAGAGAGGAAAACAAACAGAAAGAATATTTGAAATGGTAAGAAAATGAGCAGATGGCATGTAAAATGTTGGCTGCTATGATGGGATATAAATACCCCAGGGAGGAGGTGGAGTCACCATCCTTGGGGGTGTCAGTTGGTGACAAACTCCCCAGCAATGGTCCCAGCAGGCAGCTGTGTGCTGAGCTGCATCCAGAGCAGAGAGAGCAGCAGCACAGGGAGGGGATTCTGCCCCTCTGCTCTGCCCTGCTGGACCCCACCTGTAGCACTGTAGCTACTCTGGTGCCCACATAGGACGTGGAACTATTGGAGAGGGTCCAGAGGAAGCCATGAAGGTGATCCCTCTGACTCCATCACCTCCCTGGGCAGCCTTGACAGGGCTTGAAAACCCTTTGAGGGAAGAAAGTGGTGTTCCTCAAACTGCTGCAGCAGGTCTGGAGGAGGCCATGAAGATGATCAGAGGGCTGGAGAACCTCCCTATGGGGACAGACTGGGAGAGTTGGGGCTGTTCAGCCTGGAGAAGAGAAGGCTCCAGGGAGACCTTAGAGCAGCCTTCCAGTACCTGAAGGAGTCTACAGCAGAGCTGGGAAGGGACTTCTGATGAGGGCTGAGAGTGACAGGATGAGAGGAAAGCGATTGAAGCTGGAAGAGGAGAGACTAAGCCTGAAGATTAGGAAGAAATTCTTGCCAGTGAGGATGGGGAAACACTGGAACAGGTTGCCCAGGAAGGCTGTGGATGCCCCTTTCCTGGCTGTGTCCAAGACCAGGCTGAATGAGACCTTGAGCAACCTGGCCAGGTGGGAGGTGTCCATGCCCATGGTGACAAGGTTGGAACTGGATGATCTTTAAGGTCCCTTCCAACAATTGTAGGTATCTACAAAAGCCAGGTGGATATGATGCTGAGGGTCATGGTTTAGTGGTGGAATTGTGAGCTCTAGGCAGGAGGTTGGACTTAATGATCTCAGAGGTCTCTTCCAACCTCCACAGTTGTACAATTCTGTGCTCTCATCTCAGGGCTGCAATTTAAGGTTGGAGTGGATAATCTTGAAGGTCTCTTCCATCCAGTGGTACCCTGCCTGTGATTGTGTGTGTGTTGCACACTGAGCTAAGTCAACTCCTTCATCCCTTTTGAGTTTCCATCATCATTTATGTCTTTTAGGCGGTGTCTTCTCTCTGAGACACCTGCTTTCAGTTCCTGGGATCTCAGGAATGAGATGAATTTTGTTTTATTAGTTCCATAAAACATCAAAGTAGAAACCATTGAATTGCTTTTGAATGAAGAATACAATAATGGAAGGAAAAGTCTTCCTGGTGCCCTTTCTGATGGCCACAGATGTTCTGCTGGAGCACCTCTGCTATGAGGATGGGCTGAGGGAGATGGGGGTTTTGAGCCTGGAGAAGAGAAGGCTCCAGGAAGACCACCTGGTGGCCTTTCAGTACTTAAAGGGGCCAAGAGGAAACCTGGAGACAGACTTTTGAGCAGGGCCCGTTGGGATAGGACAAGGGGTGATGGTTTGAACTAAATGAGGGAGATTCAGACTGGAGAGAAGGAAGAAATTTTGTATGGTGAAGGTGGTGTAGACCCTGTCCCAGAGTTGCCCAGAGAGGGGGGAGATGCCTTACCTAGAAACAAACAAAAACCCCCAACCTCAGTGCCAAAAAATACCCAAACAGACAAAGAAATGAATCCCAGTCTGCGAAAAGGGCTCCAGGAGGTGCCCCGTGAATTAGAGCTGAGGCAATCCATTGCCCTTCCCTGGGTGCACAGAGTCTGGGTTGGAAGGGGCCTCAAAAGGACGTTTAGTCCAACCCCCTCTGCACTCAGCAGCAACATCCTCAACTAGATCAGGTTTCTCAGAGCCTTGTCAAGCTTGACCTTCACTATCTGCAGGGATGGGGCCTCAAGCACCTCCCTGGGCAACTTGTTGCAGTGTTCCACCACCCTCCTGGTGCAGAACAATGCAGGGATGGATGGAACCAGGGCACCCGTGGCGAGATATGGAACAGGAGAGACAGAGAGCTGGGTTTTAACAGAGGCAAAGCATCCTTCACAAAGAGATCTAGGAGCCAGTAGGCCTGGGGAGCAGTGTGATTCATCTGATAAAACAGCTCCAGTTCACCAGGAGCTCTCAACAAACATCCCACTCAGTCTCTGCTTACGTCAAAGAACAATATTAAGGTAGGGCAGTGAGGGTTGTCTCCTAGATTGATATCTCCTGAAGAGCTGGAGAAGATGTGGGATTAAAGTAAATCCTTGGGGGGTTGTGAGGGAAGGAGTTCTGCTGGCAAGGGCTTAGTTTCTGTCTTAGCTTCATGAAGTTGTGTGGCAGCCACGGTGTTCGACACAGTGAAAAAAGGATTGGTTTATGTAGCATTATGTGTGGCCAGCAGGGCAAAGGAGGTTCTGCTGCCTCTCTGCTCTGTCCCAGCCAGGCCACACCTGGAGTATTGTGTCCAGTTCTGGGCTCCCCAGTTCAAAAGGATATACTGGAGAGTGCCCAATGGAGGCTATGAGGGTGCTGAAGGGACTGGAACATCTGTGTGATGAGGAATGGCTGAGACCTGGAGCTGTTCAGTCTGGAGAAGAGAAGGCTGAGAGGGGACCTGATCAATGTCTACAAATATCTGAGGGGTGGGGGGCAAGAGGAAGGGGCCAGGCTCTTTCCAGTGGTGTCGTGTGTTAGGACAAGGGGCAGTGGGCACAAACTGTGACCCTGGAAGCTCCACTTCAGCATGAGGAGAAAATCCTTTTGTGTGAGGCTGCTGGAGCCCTGGGGAAGGCTGCTCAGAGAGGTTGTGGATTCTCCTCTGGAGAGCTTCCAACCTCACCTGGCCATTGTGATCCTGGGCAAGCTGCTGTGGGTGCCCTGCTTTAGCAGAGAGGGATTGGACTGGATGCTCTGTAGAGGTCCCTCCCAGTCCCTACCATGCTGGGATTCTATGAATTTACAGCTGGACATAGCAACATTGTGCCACAAGGCTGAGCTCTGTGTCTCTGCAGTCAAATTAACCCCAAACTAAAAGCACCAAATTGCTTTATTCTTTGCCAGTCTCCTGCCAAGCTGCTTTAGGAGCAGAGGCTATCAGCAGCTGATGGCTGAGACAGAGCCTTCAAACCCTTTCAAGCATGAGTGGTGATAGAGCCTTCACACTCTTTCAAGCATGAGTGGTGTGCTTGGTGCTCAGGCATCTGCAGAAGTATGAGCTGAGGTCAGAAGGAAGGGTGAGAGGGTGGTTGGAGTTAATTCAGGGCTGGTTTGGTACCTGTCATTTTGGAAACTTTATTATTGCTGCATGGAAGTTTCCTCCTGCTCTGCTCACTTCAGTTCCTCTCATGAGCCACCTCTGAGGATGGCTTTATGAAGGGACTTGGAATGAGGAAACATTGACCTAAAATATAACAACAGGACAAGAGGTGTCATGAAAAATTGAAAGATTTCTTGGTTTATTCTTAGGGAGAAAGGGGAAGTAAAACTTGAATTCATTTCAGAGTCTGAACTTCTGTAGATGACCTGAGAGTCAGCTCAGCACTTGGAGACCTTCCTCACTCTGATCTGTAGCTAAAGGGTGAGGGACAAGAGGATAGGGCCAAGCTCTTTTCAGTGATGTCCTGTGATAGGACAAGGGGCAGTGAACACAAACTGGAACCCAGGAGGTTTCACCTCAGCATGAAGAGAAGTTTCTTTGGTGTGAGGGTGCTGGAGCCCAGAGAGGTTTTGGAGTCTTCAGATACCTGAAGGGCTCCTGCAAGAAGGCTGCAGAGGGACTTTTGCTATGGGTGTCTAGAGCCAGGCCAAGGGGGAATGGTTGGAAGCTGAGACAGAGCAGGGTCAGACTGGAGCTGAGGAAGAAGTTCTTCATCAGGAGGGTGGTGAGACTCTGGAACAGGCTGCCCAGGGAGGCTGTGGCTGCCTCCTGCCTGGGATGTTCAAGGCCAGGCTGGATGAGGCCTTGAGCAGCTGAGAGGTGTCCCTGGGCATGGTGTGGAGGTTGGAGGAGATGATCTCTGAGATCCCTTCCAGCTTAAGGCATTCTATGATCCTTCTCTGCACAGATTCCAAACCCAGATGCACATTGTGATCTTGGGCAACCTGCTGTGGGTGACCCTGCTTTAGCAGGAGGGTTGGATTAGATAGTCTCCAGCCTGCTGTGGGTGACCCTGCTTTAGCAGGGGATTTGGACTAGATGATCTTCAGAGGGACCTCAGCCTGTCCTCATCAGGGAGGTGTTCCACTGCCTTCAGCACTTATGTGGCTCTGAGCTGGACTCTCTTGTACCTAGCATGGTCTTTGGTGTTGGAGGACTGTGTTGGAGGAGTGATGTCTAAACCTGGTGTGCTTTGCTGGTGGGTTTTGTTTTTTCCTATCTTTGTGGTTTCTACAAGGGCTTATTTTGTTGTCTTGTAAGCATCAGTCACCCTTCCTGTTTCTCCTGTGCTTTCCCTTTTGATTGCTATGAGGAAGTGTAGTTGTTTAGTTTGGCTCAGAGCTCTCATGATAGGACAGCTTGAAAGAGCAATTCCATGTTCAGCAATGTCCCTGGAGCAGCATTTTCCTTACCACATGGCTGAAGCTATCAAGATGTGTTACAGCCTCTCCTTGTTGAGTTCAAGAGATCAGGCTCTGAAAGTCCAGGCTCTGAAGGTCTGCACCATGGTGACATCCTTGCTGGGTTTTGAGCTCTGTCACAAAGTGTTCTACTAGAGGAAGGGACCTGCCTGGCTTCTGAGGAATGAGATGGCAGTCATGAGGAGGATCACAGGATGCTGGGGGTTGGAAGGGACCTCCAAAGGTCATCCAGTCCAACCTCCCTGCCGGAGCAGGACCATACAATCTGGTGCAGGTCACACAGGAACACATCCAGATGGGTCTGGAAAGTCTCCATAGAAGGAGACTCCACAACCTCTCTGGGCAGCCTGTGCCAGGGCTCTGTGACCCTCACACTGAAGAAGTTCCTCCTTGTGTTAAGGTGGAACCTCCTGTGCTGGAGTTTCCATCCATTGCCCCTTGTCCTATCCCAGGGCACAACTGAGCAGATCCTGTCCCCTCCCTCCTCACCCCCAGCCCTCAGATAGTTATAGACATTTATTAAATCTCCTCTCAGTCTTCTCTAGGCTAAGCAGCCCCAGGTCCCTCAGCCTTTCCTCACCAGGCAGTGCTCCAGTCCCTTAATCTTCCTTGTAGCCCTCATTTGGACTCTCTCATGTAGATCCCTGCCCCTCCTGAACTGAGGAGCCCAAGAGGAATGTGAATAGTGCTAGAAGTCCTGCAAGGGAACACCAAGTGGGCATGCTGAGTCATGGACCTGGAGCACATGGTGGAAGCAAAGACACTGAGAAAACTGAGTTTTCTCAGCCTAAGCAATGACCTGGAGACATTAACAGTCCTCACAGAATCATAGGTAGGGATTGGAAAGGACATGCAGAGATCACCCAGTACAGCCCTCCTGCCAAGGCAGGGTCACCTAGAGCAGGCTGCACAGGAACATGTCCAGGTAGGTTTTGAATGTCTCCAAAGATGGTGACTCCACCACCTCTCTGGGCAGCCTGCTCCAGGGCTCTGGCACCTTCAAATTAAAAAGTTCCTCCTCATGTTTAGATGGAACTTCTTATATTCAAGTTCATGCCTAATTAGGCCTTGCCCTGCCATTAGGCACCACAGAGTAAAGCCTGGCCCCATCCTCCTGACACCCAGGAACACATCCAGATGGGTCTGGAAGGTCTCTGGAGAAGGGTTGTCAAGTCCTGGTACATCACTAAGGAAGTGGTGGAGTCCCCATCCCTGGAGAGGTTATAAAGCTGTGTATATGTGGCTGAGGAGCATGGTTTAGAGGTGACCTGGCTGTGCTGGGTTAAGGGTTGGACTCCATGATCTTAAAGGTCTCTTCCAACCTGAACAATTCTGTGATTCTCTTCTATACTTACAGACTGGGAGAGGTGGTGCTGTTAAGTCTGGAGAAGAGAAAGGTCTGGGGGGACCTTCTCCTGGCCTTCCAGTACCTGAAGGTACTTTTGACAAGGGCTTGGAGTGACAGCATGAGGGACAATAGATTGAAATTGGAGGAGGGGAGATTGAGACTGGAGATTAGGAAGAAATTCTTGACAGGCAGGGTGGGGAGGCACTGGAACAGGTTGCCCAGGGGGGCTGTGGATGCCCCCTCTGTGGAGGTGGTCAAAGTCGGTCTGGATGAGGCCATGAGCAACCTGGGCTGGTGGAAAGAGCCCCTGGCATGGCTGTTGGAACTGGATGACCTTTAAGGTCCCTTCCAACCCAAACCATTCTGTGATTCTATGAAATCACCTTCCCTGTTAACAAGTTCCTCTTGTAGACCTCCAGCTTTGAGTTTCTGGAGGGGTTTTTGGCCATCAGCTGGCACAAGTGTGGGAGCCAACAAATCTGGGATGTCCATGGTTAGATGACCCCTGGGTTCCTTCTTTATTGTTGGGGCAGCCATGTTGACATCTGTGCTGTTCAGCAGAGTCATCCACAGCTCTTCCCAAGCATTTCTAGTGATGATTTAAACCAAAAGTAAACAGCAGATTCCAAACACCACTTGGAGAAATGAGATCCAGCTGAAGCTGGCAGCAATTAGGACAGTGACCCAAGAGTGAAGGCTTGGTGGTTGGCAGTTAATGATTTGATTTATGCCCCAAAAAGTGAACCAGATGTGCATGGCAAAAATTGTTCTTTGCTGACTCTTGTTGGACTTGAGAAATAAGTTGAATTTGTAGCTGAAGAGCTTGAATTGTCTCGGGAAGGTTCTCCTAGCAATGGCTGTCCACTTTCTGTCCATTTGTGGCCACTTCTGTGGCCTCCAGGAGAAGCTGAACCAATTTTATCTCAAAGTCACAGAATTAGTTTGGTTGCAAAAGACCTCTGAGATTATCGAGTCCCAGGCAGATCAGTCCAGTTCTGGTGCCCCCAGCATGACAAGGTCATAGAACTGTTAGAACAGGTCCAGAGGAGGCCATGAAGATGATCAGAGGGCTGGAGAACCTCCCCTGTGAGGACAGGCTGGGTGAGTTGAGGCTGTTCAGCCTGGAGAAGAGAAGGCTCCAAGGAGACCTTAGAGCAAACTTCCAGTACCTGCAGGGAGCTACAGTAGAGCTGTGGAGGGACTTTTGACAAGGGCTGGGAGTGATAGGGTGAGAGACAATGGATTGAAAGTGGAAGGGGGGAGATTCAGCCTGGAGATTAGGAAGAAATTCTTGACAGGTAGGGTGGGGAGACACTGGAACAGGTTGCCCAGGGAGGCTGTGGATGTCCCCTCCCTGGAAGTGTTCAAGGCCAGGCTGGATGAGGCCTTGAGCAACCTGGGCTGATGGGAGGTGTCCCTGCCCATGGCAGGGGGAGTTGGAACTGGATGAACTTTGAGGTCCCTTCCAACCCAGCCCATTCTATGAATCAACAAATCTGTGAGCATCAACCCAACCCCACCATGGTCATCAAACCATGTCCCCAAGTGCCATGGCCACATGATTCTTGAACACCTACAGGGATAGGGACTCCACCACCTCACTGGGCAGCCTGTTCCAATCCCTGAGTGCTCTTTCTGGACAGAAATTTCACCACTGTAAGGAATCAATTTGCATCCACATTATTGTTATAATGCTTATTGAAATTATTTAGAAGCAGCCAGGGATTTGCTTGTCTAAATTGGAGAGGTTTGGCCCAAAACAACAAAGAAAACCTGAAGATAAAATAGTTCTGAAGTCACAGAATTGTCAGGGTTGGAAGGGACCATAAGGATCATCCAGTTTCAACCCCCCCTGCCATGGGCAGGGGTACCTTACACTACAGCAGGTTGCTCACAGCCACCTCCAGCCTGGCCTTCAAAACCTCCAGGCATGAGGCTTCCACCACCTCCCTGGGCAACCTGTGCCAGTGTCTCAGCACCCTCATGGGGAAGAACTTCTTCCTAATGTCTAATATAAATCTCCCCTCCCCAACTTGGATCCACTCCCCCCAGTCCTATCACTCCCTGACACCCTAAGAAGTCCCTCCCCAGCTTTCTTGTAGCCCCCTGAAGATCCTGGAAGGCCACAAGAAGGTCTCCTTGGAGCCTTCTCTTCTCCAGACTGCACAACCCCAACTCTCTCCGTCTTCATAGGAGAGGTACTCAAGCCCCTCAAGTCACAAGAGGTTTCCATGGTCTTCTATAAATCTCTTTCATCAAGTCAGCACTAACTATTCTTTGAAGATCCTCTAAATGCTCTCTTGAAAATGCAGAGGGAATTTCTGGAACCAGTGTTTCAATTCCCCTTCTTGTGAGCTGCAAGCCACAAGTATTTTTGATTTTAATGAAGGCAGCCATGGGTTGCTTTAGCTCCAGTGTCAGCTGGGCTCAGCAGCTTGGCTTCACAGATGCTCCAGGAGCATTCAGAGCTGTCTCATCTTCATTCCTCTGAATGGAAGATGAGTGAATCATTGAATGGTCTGGGTTGGAAGGGACCTCCAAAGGTCATCCAGTCCAACTCCCTCTGCAGTCAGCAAGGACAGCCCCAACTAGCTCAGGTTGCCCAGAGCCCTGTCCAGCCTCACCTTGAATATCTCCAGGGATGGGGCCACAACCACCTCCCTGGGCAACCTGTTCCAGTGTTCCACCACCCTCATGGTGCAGAACTTGTTCCTCACATCCAATCTAAATCTGCTCCGCTCCAGTTTGAAGCCATTGCCTCTTGTCCTGTCCCTGCAGGCCTCTGCAAACAGTCTCTCTCCAGCCTTCCTGTAGCCCCCTTCAGGTACTGGCAGGGAGGCTGTTGCCAGCCTCATAGAATCATTCAGGTTGGAAAAGACCTTTGAGATCATCAGGTCCAACCATTAACATAACTTTACCAAGTGCACCCTGGCTAAGCCCCCCAGAGATCATAGAATCATGGAAGCACCACTAGGGCAATTAAACCATGTCCCAAAGTGCTTTGGCCACACATTTCTTGAACACCTCCAGGGATGGTGACTCAACCACCTCCCTGGGCA
The DNA here is from genome assembly GCF_026170545.1 of Melanerpes formicivorus. Classification (NCBI taxonomy): domain Eukaryota; kingdom Metazoa; phylum Chordata; class Aves; order Piciformes; family Picidae; genus Melanerpes; species Melanerpes formicivorus. The sequence goes on along the minus strand of NW_027142353.1, from coordinate 31,579,271 downwards.
GCCTGTTCCAATCCCTGACCATTCTTTCAATGAAAAAGTGTTTCCTAATATCCATCCTAAACTTCCCCTGGTGCAGCTTGAGTCTGTTCCCTCTTGCTCTGTCACTAATTCCATGTGAGAAGAGACCAACACCAACCTCTCTATATTGTCCTTTCAGATAAGGGTAGAGAGCAATGAGGTCTCCTCTCCTTCCCAGTTTAAATCTGAGCTAAGCACAATTCTGAGCAATTTTGTTCCAGCTGACTCTGAGTAAACCTCAGCAGGGAAGTGAACAGAAGCTTCCTACCGGAAAGAAAACCACTTCTGGTGGCAACTTCTGCAAAACCACAAGCAAAGGGACTTTATTTTGATGGCCTTGATAGGAAGAGGCACTTCAACCACTAGCTCTGCTGGCTTCTGGTATTTTCAGTGGCAAAACCACTACACCAGAGCCTGAAAGAGACAATCACAGAATTGTGTAGGCTGTGCAGCCTTTCAGCAAGACTTGGACAGAGTGGAGAGCTGGGCAGAGAGGAGCATCATGAAGGTCAACAAGGAGAAGTGCAGAGTCCTGCAGCTGGGAAGGAAGAATAAGCTGCAGCAGGACAGGCTGGGAAGTGATCTGCTGGAGAGCAGCCCTGTGCAGAAGAACCTGGGAGTCCTGGTGGGCACCAAGTTCTGCATGGGCCAGCAATGTGCCCTGGTGGCCAAGAAGGCCAATGGGATCCTGGGATCCTGCATTCAGCAGAGTGTGGCCAGCAGATCCAGGGAGGTTCGCCTCCCCTTCTACTCTGCCCTGGGGAGGCCCCACCTGGAATACTGCATCCAGTTCTGGGCTCCCCAGTTCAGGAGGGACAGGGATCTGCTGGAGAGAGTCCAAGGGAGGGCTACCAGGATGCTGAAGGGACCTGGAGCACTGCCTGGTGAGGAGAGGCTGAGAGCCCTGGGGGTGGTTAGTCTGGAGAGAAGACTGAGAGGGGATCTGATCAATGTCTATCAATATCTGAGGGCTGGGGGTGAGGAGGGAGGGGACAGGATCTGCTCAGTTGCACCCTGGGATAGGACAAGGGGCAATGGATGGAAACTGCAGCACAGGAGGTTCCACCTCAACATGAGGAGGAACTTCTTCACTGTGAGGGTCACAGAGCCCTGGAACAGGCTGCCCAGGGAGGTTGTGGAGTCTCCTCTGAAGACTTTTCAGCCCCATCTGGATGTGTTCCTGTGTGACCTGTGCTGGCTTCTATGGTCCTGCTCTGGCAGGGAGGTTGAACTCAATCTCTGGAGGTCTCTTCCAACTCCTAACATCCTGTGAGCCTGTGGTAGATACCTTGAAGATCCTTGAGGCCAACCTTGAACCCAACACAGCCAAGAGTCACCTCATTCATCACAGCCTCTCCAATCTAACTGGAGACAAAAGAGCTCACAGCTATTTCTGGTGGACAGAAGGAAACCTGAGTGCTGGTCACAGCTGCCTGTTACCAATCTGCTCTTTCTCATCTTGTGGCTAACCACAACTCAAGTCCTTGTTTAAGGATTTGGTCCAAAATGTTGCTTGTTTCTAGTATTGGGAGTATGGTGTCCAAACCTGGAGTCCTCAGCACAGCACAGACAGGGATCTGTTGAAACAGGACCAGAGGAGGTCACAGCAGTGATGGGAAGGCTGGAAGCCCTCTGCTGTGAGGCCAGGCTGAGAGAGTTGGGGTTGTTCAGCCTGCAGAAGTGAATGCTCCTGGGAGACCTTCTTGCAGGCTTTCAGTACTTGAAGAGTCTGAGAAGAAAGCTGGGCACAGACTTCTGAGCAGGGCCTGTGGTGACAGGACAAGGGGCATGGTTTGAAAATAAAAGAGGAGTTCAAACTGGATATAGGGAAGAGGGTTTTTATTCTGAGGATGGCAAGAGCCTGTCCCAGTCTGCCCAGAGAGGTGGGAGATGCTCCATCCCTAGAACCATTCCAGGTCAGGTTGTTTGGGGGGTCTGAGCAACCTGCTGCAGTTGCAGATGTCCCTGCTGACTGCAGGGGGCTTGAACTGGATGACCTTGAAAGGTCCCTTCCAACCCAACCCATTCCATGATTCTGTTTTCCCTCTCCATGGATGAGGAGAGTACAGTGTAAGAACAGAGCATAGCAAAGCCCAACCTCGCAATCAGGGCAGTGGAAGGCTCTGAAAACACGGGTCAGATGTCACGGGACAGTAAAGCTATTTCTGGATGATTCTGGTGACTCATCAGCAAGTTATCCCCTGGCATTTTGACAGACAGCACTTCAGAAAAGGGGCTGGTGGGGAAAACCTGCAATGGGATTTTACAGATGATCACTGAAGGGACCTTAAAGTTCATCCAGTTCCAACTCCCAGTGCCATGGGCAGGGACACCTCCCACCAGCCCAGGTTGCTCAAGGCCTCATCCAAACTGGCTTTGAACACCTCCAGGGAGAGGACATCCACAGCCTCCCTGGGCAACCTGTGCCAGTGTCTCCCCACCCACACTGCAAAGAATTTCTTCCTAATCTCCAGGCTCAATCTCTTCTCTTCCAGCTCCAAGCCATTGCCCCTCATCACTCCCAGCCCTTGTCAAAAGTCCCTCCCCAACTCTCCTGTAGCCCCCTTCAGGTACTGGAAGACTGTTCTAAGGTCTCCCTGGAGCCTTCTCTTCTCTTTTCCAGGCCAAACAGCCCCAGCTCTCTCAGCCTGTCCCTATATTGGAAGTTCTCCAGCCCTCTGACCATCTCGGTGGCCTCTTCTGGACCAGCAGTTCCATGTCATTGTGCTGGGGGCAGCAGAAGTGGAGGCAGTGCTGCAGGAGGGGGCTGAGCAGAGCAGAGAGGCAGAATCCCCTCCCTGTGCTGCTGCTCTCCCTGCTCTGGATGCAGCTCAGCACACAGCTGCCTGCTGGGCTGCCAGCGACCATTGCTGGCTCCTGGGGAGTTTCTCACCAGCTGACACCCCCAAGGCCTTCTCCTCCAGACTGTTCTGGAGCCAATCCTCATCCAGTTCTTGGTTGTCCTCTGGACCTCCTCCAGCACCTTTTGTGTCAGGCTTTGTGGTGGGGGTTAGGGGAATCTCTTTGAAGGGAGAAACCTTTCCCAGTATTTTTAATTGCAGCCTTCAGCCTAAAATTATCTTTCTGCTCCCTCTCTGGGACTTATAAGGAGAGCATGAATAAATTGTGAGGGTGATTCCCCTGGGGAGGAGTGAGAATGGACTCATAAAAGTAATAAAGCATAATTGGCAGCTGGAATTCCCAAGGGATATTTGGAGAAACAGGGATTAATCTGCTGTGCTGCAGTGCAGCTGCTCTACCTTTGGCCAGGGCCCTGTGATGTTGGTCCCTTGATTGTCCAAGACAATTGTCTTTCATTGTTCCCTGCTTCTATAATTGTCACCATAATCACAGAGCTGTGACTCTTGAGCTGGTTTCCTTTCTAAGGACATGTAGCTCATTTTTGGAGATTACAAAAACTTCCCCCAAATAGTTTCAGTTTGGTTTGGTCCTTTCAGATGTCAGTGGGACTTGTTAAGAGCATTTAGATCAGCCTGAAAATCATGTCCAGTTTTCATCTCTGCCAGCAGCAGGCTGAGGGAGGTTCTCCTCCCCCTCTACTCTGCTCTGCTCTGGTGAGGCCACATCTGGAGTATTTGGATCAGTCCTGGGCTCCAGAGTTCAACTGGGACAGGGATTTGCTGGAGAGGGTGCAGCAAAGGGTTAGAAAGATGCCAAGGGGCCTGGAACATCTCTGATGAGGAAAGGCTGAGAGAATTGGGGATGTTTAGTCTGGAGAAGAGCAGCCTGGGGGGAGATTCCATCAGTGCTGAGCCATACTTCAAGGGAGGGTGGCAGCAGGATGGGACCAGGCTGTGTTCAGTGGTGCCCAGGGACAGGACAACGGGCAGCAGCCACAAACTTGATCACAAGAAGTTCCATCTAAACATGAGGAGGAACAGCAGCTTGCCCAGGATCACAGTGGCCAGGTGGGCTTGGAAGCTCTCCAGAGAAGGAGACTCCACAACCTCTCTGGGCAGCCTGCTGCAGGCACTCTCAAAGTCAAGAAGCTTTTCCTTCTGTCTGTACTTTTGTAGAACAGAGGTTTGGAGACTTGCCCTCTAGAGCTCTTGTGTCTGAGACAAGGGTGTTTCATCTGTGGCATGAATACTTATGGTGTTTCATCTGTGGAATGAATACTTATAGCCCAACAGAGTCACAGAATGGGTTGGAAAGGACCTTAAAGATCATCTAGTTCCAACCCCCTTAATTGTCAGGGTTGGAAGGGACCTCAAGGATCAGCCAGATCCAATCCCCTGCCATGGGCAGGGACACCTCACACTACAGCAGGTTGCTCACAGCTACATCCAGCCTGGCCTTAAAATTCTCCAGGCATGAGGCTTCCACCACCTCCCTGGGCAACCTGTGCCAGTGTCTCACCACCCTCATGGGGAAGAACTTCTTCCTAACTACATGATGATGATGATGAAGATGATGATGATGGTGATGATGATGATGATGGTGCTGCTGCTGCTGCTGCTGCTGTGGTCAGCATGAACAGCAGAAGTCAGTGGCAAAATGCTGAGTGATTTGAAGAGATCATTCCATGTGAAGGAAGCCAAATACTCTTGGCAGGAACCATGCTGAGTAGTCTTCAGATATGAAATAACGTGACGATGACTGTCTGCCACAAAATCTTCTTCTGAGTCTTGGATTGGAACCAGGATGATATTTTTGTGTTCCCCCCAAGAAGGAAGAAATCCAAGAGCAAAGTCAGTCTCATCAGGGCAATTTATTCTAGAATCCTAGAATGGTTTGGGTTGGAATGAGCCCTGAAGATCACCTAGTTCCAACCCCCTGCCAACCCACCTTCTGCCAGACCAGGTGGCTCAAGGCCTCCCTCAGCCTGGTCTTGAGCAAGGGGGAGGAGGAACAATGTATAAAAAAGCTGAGTTGGGAAAACTAAAGGAGATTTCCATCCATGCCTGTGGTCACCTAGCAGACCCTCCCTATCCAATGTGCCAGCTGCAGGGCTCTGTGCAGGCTAATGTAGAAGGAGAATTTCCTCTTATCTTTCATTTTGCTCATCCTTGTTTTAAAGAGACATTGTCTGGGGCCTGGGGGAGGGTGATGAACATCTGTTGGAGGCCATTCCCTGTTTTGTTGTGCTTAGAGCAGACTTGAGTGCACCAGCAGCAAAGGTTTGGTCATTAAAGACAATGGCCCTGCCCAAATTGTAAAGGAACAAACTGATGTGCAGAGCAATCATCAAGTGACTCATGAGAGCAGACAAAGAACTTGAAAACAAGCCCAAAACCATGGACACCAGAAACTAGAAAGCTCTTGGGGTAAGGGAAAGTGCCACGTGTGGTTCTGAGCAGGGAGCTGAAAGGGAAGCAAAGAGAAGCCAGGGCACTTGTTGTCTTTAGGGTTTATTGTTCTCCTCTTTGCCAGGATAGAATAGAATAGAATAGAATAGAATAAACCAGGTTGGAAGAGACCTTCAAGATCATCGCTTCCAACCTATCACCCAACACCACCCAATCAACTAACCCATGTAACCAAGCACCCTGTCAAGTCTCCTCCTGAACACCTCCAGTGACGGCGATTCCACCACCTCCCCAGGCAGTCCATTCCAATGGGCAATCACTCTCTCTGTGTAAAACTTCCTCCTGACCTCCAGCCTGAACTTCCCCTGGCGCAGCCTGAGACTGTGTCCTCTTGTTCTGGTGCTGGCTGCCTGGGAGAAGAGACCAACCTCTGCCTGTTTACAACCCCCCTTCAGGTAGCTGTAGAGAGCAATAAGGTCACCCCTGAGTCTCCTCCTCTCCAGGCTAAGCAGCCCCAGCTCCCTCAGTCTCTCCTCATAGGGCTTGTGTTCCAAGCCCCTCACTAACTTCGTTGCCCTTCTCTGGACTCGTTCCAGCAAGTCAACCTCCTTCCTAAACTGAGGGGCCCAGAACTGGACACAGTACTCGAGGTGTGGCCTAACCAGGATGAAAGCTCCTGCTCTAGGCTGGGAGGAAATGAGAAGGAAACTGAAATATCCTCTCAGTCTGGAGAAGAGAAGGCTCTATGAGACCTTAGAGCAGCCTTCCAGTACCTGAAGGGGGCTCCAGGAGAGCTGGGGAGGGACTTCTGACAAGGGTTTGCAGTGATAGGATGAGAGGCAATGGATTGAAGCTGGAAGAGGGGAGGTTGAGACTGGAGATGAGGAAGGAATTCTTTAGAGTGAGAGTGGTGAAACACTGGAGCAGGTTGCCCAGGGAGGCAGTGGATGCCTCCTCCCTGGAAGTGCTCAAGGCCAGGCTGGATGAGGCCTTGAGCAACCTGGTCTGGTGGGAGGTGTCCCTGCCCATGGCAGGGGGTTGGAACTGGATGATCCTTAAGGTCCCTCCCAACCATTCTGTGAATCTATGATTCTATGCAGCTGTGTACTGCAGGAGCTGAGGATAACTGAGGTACCCAGGACAGTTGGATGTCCACCTGTAGTTTAGAGTCATAGAACTCTGTAGGTTGGAAGGGACCTTTAAAGGTCTCAATGCTTATCAGCATCTAAAGGGTAGGAGGCAAGAGGCTGGGGCCAGACACTTTTCAGTGATGCTTAGTGACAGGACAAGGGGCAATGGGCACAAACTGGAAGTGAGGAGGTTCTGTCTGAACATGAGGAGGAACTTCTTTGGTGTGAGCATGCTGGAGGCCTGGAACAGGCTGCCCAGAGAGGTTGTGGAGAGTACTTCTCTGGAGAGCTTCCAATTCCACTGGGCCATTGTGATCCTGTGCAAGCTGCTGTGGGTGCCCTGCTTTAGCAGAGGGCTTGGACTGGATCATCTCCATAAGTTCCTTCCAATCCCCACCATGCTTCTGTGATGTGATTCTGTGATTTATTTGGCCTTAGTTTAACACTGGCTTGCACTGGATGCCACTGTAAGGCTCTACTGACTTGTGAGGAGCAAGCAGAGGGAGCTGGGGTTGGTCAGAAGAGAGAAGAGGAGGCTGAGGAGAGAACTTCCGGTTCTCTACAACTTCCTGAAAGGGGGTTGGAGTGAGGTGGTGGTCAGTCTGTTCTTTTTACTAACAAGTGATGAGAGGAAATCACAGACTCTTGATATTCTGATTTCAAGGAGCCAAGCATAGCTCCTCTTTTCTCCTTGTAGGCTGAGGAACTCCGACACCAACTCTTTGATCCAGAGGGTGTGGAGGTGCTGGAAGGTGTCCAGAGAAGGGCCATGAGGATGAGCAGCGGGCTGGAGCTTCTTTCCCATGAGGACAGGCTGAGAGATTTTGGGCTGTTCAGTCTGGAGAGGAGAAGGCTCTGAGAAGACCTTATTGTGGCCTTCCAGTATCTGAAGGGGGCCTACAGGAAGGCTGGGGAGGGACTTTTTAGGGTGTCAGGGAGTGGTAGGACTAGGGGGGGATGAAGCAAAACTAAAAATGGGTAGATTGAGATTGGATGTTAGGAAGAAGTTCTTCCCCATGAGGGTGGTGAGAGCCTGGCACAGGTTGCCCAGGGAGGTGGTGGAAGCCTCATGCCTGGAGGTTTTGAAGGCCAGGCTGGAGGTGGCTGTGAGCAACCTGCTGTGGTGTGAGGTGTCCCTGGCCATGGCAGGGGGGTTTGAACTGGATGATCCTTGAAATCCTTTCCAACCCTGACAATTCTGTGATTCTAGGGTAGGGTTTTTTGTCCTCAGCTTTCATTAGCAACTCTCTCTTGTTTTCCCATATGGTATAGCGGCGGGGAGGAAGGATTTTTATCAGCTGCTGAGCCTGTGAAGGGCAGGCTGGGCAGCAGACATCCTGTGACATTTAAGTCAAGCTTCAGACTTCACCATAGTGATGACTGAAGACACCACACAGTTGTTCCTCCTGGATTGCAGTGAGTGAGGGATGCAGAAGCTCGAGCTGGTTGGATGTCAGGTGCAGGGAGGCTGTTCAGGGACACTGCCATGGCTTGGATCTTCGGTTTGTTGGTGATTTTTCTATAGAAGTTGTCATGTTTTGTTGACAAACGGTCCCAGATTTGATTTGCTTTGATGTGAGGATGTCTGGATGGAGAAGTAGAGGATCTGAGCAGTGAGGAAAGAATTAGAAAAGACCTGCAGCAAGCAAGTTGCTCTTCTCTAGCAGGGGAAGTGGATGCCTGGAATAATTTACTGCCAGAAATCAGCATTTTTAAGGGAAGATCACTGTGGAATGTAACTGGTAACTGAAGAGGATGGGCTTTCCTGACCTTCCTTCCTTCCTTTCTCTCCCAGTGTCCTTGGGAAATGCTATTACATAGCACTGATGGGGATACTGCTGAGGCCAGCAAAGCCAGCTGATTTCATTTGTGGTGGAAGCCTCAGCTCTGGAGGATTTTTAAGGCCAGGCTGGATGTGGCTGTGAGCAACCCTGTCTGGTGCGAGGTGTCCCTGCCCATGGCAAGGGGGTTGGAATTGGATGATCCTTAAGGTCCTTTCCAACCCTGACAATTCTGTGATTGTGACTTTGTCTTCTGGGTTGTAGATGAGATGTTAAAATCACAGGTTGGATTGGAAGGGACTTCTAAAGCTCATCCAGTGCACCCCCCCCTGCAGTCAGTAGGGACATTTTCCACTAGAGGAGGTTGCTCAATCCCCAGTAAAGCTGACCTGGAATGGCTCAAGGGATGGGACATCTCCCACCTCTCTGGGCAGCCTGGGTCAGTGTTTCACCACACTCACTGAAAAAAACTTTCTTCTTCTATCTAGTCTGAATCTTCCCTCAATAGGTAAATGCTCTCTCCTTTGTAGACCCCACCTGGAGCGTCCAGTTCTGGTTCCCCCTGCACAAGGACATGGAGCTGTTGGAGCAGGTGCAGGGGAGGCCATGAAAATGATCAGAGAGCTGGAGAACCTCCCTATGGGGACAGGCTGAGACAGCTGGAGCTGTTCAGCCTGGAGAAGAAAAGAGAAGGCTCCAGGAAGACCTTAGAGCAGCCTTCCAGTACCTGAAGGGGGCTACAGGAGAGCTGGGGACAGACATTTCACAAGGACTTGGAGTGGGAGTGACACAGCCAGGGGAAATGGATTGAAGCTAGAAAAGGGGAGATTGAGGCTGGGGATTAGGAAGAAACTCTTGACAGTGAGGGTGATAAGACACTAGAACAGGTTGCCCAGGGAGGCTGTGGATGCCTTCTCCCTGGAGGTGTTCAAGGCCAGGTTGGATGAGGCCTTGAGCAACCTGATCTGGTGGGAGGTGTTCCTGCCCATGGCAGGGGGGGTTGGAACTGGATGAGCTTTAAGGTCCCTTCCAACCCAAACCATTCCATGATTCATTTAGCACAATCATGGAACTGAAAATTTCCAGGCCACACCTCAGAGATCATCAGTGGAATGGATTCAGAGGTGTGAGTTTTGAACACATACACACACACACACACACACACACACACACACACATACACAGAGACACACACACACACAGAGACACAGACACACACACACACTGAAAGCTTCACTCTACATGCTTGCTAGGTCATTGTTGTTATTGATTCATTTTTAATAGTAAGTATGAAAAGATTTAGTGTTACAGATACTACAGGATTGGAACAGGCTGTCCAGGGAGTTGGTGGAGTCACCATCCCTGGATGTGTTCAAGAAGCTGTGAAGATGGCACTTGGGGACATGGTTTGATGGCCATGGTGGTGTTGGCTTGAAGGCTGACTCAATGATCTGAGAGAGCTTTTCCAAACCAAAGCAATTCTAAGCTTCTATGAACAACAGAGTCCCTGTTCACTGTGGGCTGCAGGTGATTTTCAACACAAATGAGGCCAGGGATGGATTTTTCAGGGTTTGTAATGTAGGTGAGAATGTAGAGGGCTAAGAATTGGAATGAAGTTTTTAACAGGCAACCTAAAATAGATGGAAGGCAGCATCCAGGATTCAAATCTCCCTTTAAATTTGGGGGGGTTGCTTTGATTACCAAGCATGAAAATATCTCAGATAGCCATGAGGCTATCCCAGGCTCTCCCTCCACAAACACAATGATTTTTGTTCAGGTCCTTTGAAACTTCTCCTTATCTTTTTATTTTCAGGCTGTAGGCAGGGTGGGGTAGGGTCAAGTCTAATTCTGTTCTGTTCCCTCCACCCATGTAAGGAAATTCTTTGCCTTCAACATCAGCTCCATTGTTTCCAGCTGCAGTGGCAGCCTCCTAAGTATTTGTCAGGGCTCATGGAAGGTGTCCCTGCCCATTGCAGAGGGCTTGGAGTTAGATGATCTTTAAGGTCCCTTCCAACTCAGACCATTCTGTGATTCTTAGTGCTCAGTGTAGGCCAAAGTTAGCGGAGAAGTCAACTGTTGAGTTGCATCAACTTGCAAAAGCTCTGGAGAGCTCAGCACAGACAGGGACCTGTTGGAGCATGACTAGAGGAGACAACAGCAATGATGGGAGGGCTGGAAGCCCTCTGCTGGGAAGCCATGCTGAGAGAGTTGGGGTTGTGCAGCCTGGAAAAGAGAAGGCTCCAGAGGGACCTTCACTACTTTTCAGTATTTAAAAGGAGTCTGTAAGAAAGGTGGGTAGGGGCAGTTTAGCAGAGCTTGTAGTGATAGGATGAGGGTGAAGGTTTCAAACTACAAGAGGGAGATTTAGACTGGAGAGACTAAGACATTTGTTATGCTGAAGGTAATGTGACCCTGTCCCAGAGAGGTGGGAGATGCTGCTTCCCTGGAACCATTCCAGGTCAGGTCATCTGGGGCTCTGAGCAACCTGCTCTAGTTGCAGATGTCCCTGTTGACTTCAGGGGGTTGGACTAGACAACCTTGGATTGGAAGATCTCTTCCAACCCAAACCACTCTGTGATGCTATGATTGTACTTGATACTTTGTGTTGAAATCAGAAAAATATTCTTGTCTCATCCTGTCCTGTTTCCATAAGTAATTTGATGGATTTGAATTGGGCCAGGGACAGCTGCATGAGGGCCAACAAGTCACACTGCAAGGGCCTGCAGCTGGGTCAGGCCAAGCCCAGGCACAAAGCCAGGCTGGGTGCAGAGCGGGGTGAGAGCAGCCCTGAAGAAAGAGACTTGGGGGTGTTGGGTGCTGAGAAGCTCCCCAGGAGCCAGCAGTGCCCTCAGGCAGCCCAGCAGGCAGCTGTGTGCTGGGCTGCAGCCAGAGGAGTGTGGGCAGCAGGGCAAGAGACGAGGCCACAAAGATGATCCAAGGGCTGCAGCAGCTCTGCTCTGAGGCCAGGCTGAGGGAGCTGGGGCTGTTCAGCCTGGAGAAGAGAAGGCTCCAGGGGGACCTCAGAGCTGCCTTGCAATAGCTGAAGGGATCCTGCAGGAAGGCTGCAGAGGGACTTTTGCTGAGGGTGTCTAGAGCCAGGCCAAGGGGGAATGGTTTGAAGCTGAGGCAGAGCAGGGTCAGACTGGAGCTGAGGAAGAAGTTCTTCAGTGTGAGGGTGGTGAGACTCTGGAATTGGCTGCTCAGGGAGGTTGTGTCCTGCTTGGAATGAGAGGCCAAAAACTGAACCCAGGACTTCACATGTAGCCTCCCCAGTGCTGAGTCCAGGGGCACAATCACTTCCCTGCTCCTGCTGGCCACACCATAGCTGATCCAGGCCAGGATTCTGATGGCCTTCTTGGCCAGCTGGGCACACTGTTCAGCTGCCTGTCCACCAGCACCCTCAAGGTCCTATTCTGCCAGGTAGTTTCCAGGCCACTCCACCGCAATCCTGCAGCGTTCGCAAGGTGGTTGTGACCCAGGTGCAGGACCCAGCACTTTGCTTTGTTAAACCTCCTAAGACTCTTCCTCTGAAGCTCAGATCATCTTAGTTCTGATGTCAGCTTTGTTTTAAAGAAGAAGATCTTGATTTCCTTTTGAGCTTGATAACAAGACAGCTCTGATTGTAGTACAGCAAGTGCTTGAGTAATCCTCGGGGATTCAGGAAGAGAACAAAAGCCTTTGTGGAAGGATAACCTGCTTGGGGGGGGGTTGGAAATACTCCCTTATTTGGAAATACTCCCTTATTTTTTTTCCCCTCTGTTATCCCTTTCAAGGAAAAGCCTTTTTTTTGGGATTTCAAAGCTAAATTGTGATGTGGAATGGATTGGGTCAGAGAGTTTGTAAGCTAATGAGATGCAGATTAAGACAGTGCCACCTGAATGTTAATTGCTCTTGGAGCCCTTCGGCACCTCGCAGCCTTTCCTTCCTTCTTTTACTCTCAACCTATCCAGCTCGATGGAATAATTACCATTTTTATAGCATGAAGAGACAATTTGGAGCCACCCCAGCTTTCTAATCCCCTGACTGATGGGATGTCACGTTCTCTGGGCAACCATGAGGAGGTTTTGCAGCTCCCCACATGCTGGAGCCGTGGGTTTTGGTGCCTGCCAGACGTGCCTGGGTTGTGTCACGCTGGCTTTAGTTGCTCCAAGTGATCTTGCTCTGTAGGGGGGTTGGGTTTGATGATCTCTGGAGGTCCCTTCCAGCATTAGGAAGGCTGGAGGGTGTCTAGCAATAGGACTAGGGGAAATGGGTTGAAGCTGAGGGAGAAAAGGGCTAGACTGGATCGTAGGAATAAGTTCTACAGTAGGAAACCCTGGAATAGGTTGCAAAAGAGGCTGAAGTTCTTCAGCCTGGAGAAGACCCTGAGGGGACCTCAGAGCTGCTTTCCAATAGCTGAAGGGATCCTGCAGGAAGGCTTCAGAGGGACTTTTCCTAAGACTGTCTAGAGCCAGGCCAAGCAGGAATGTTCCGAAGCTGAGGCATAGCAGGGTTAGACTGAAGATGAGGAAGGAGTTCTTCAGCACGAGGGTGGTGAGATTCTGGAACAGGTTGCCAGGGAGTCTGTGGATGTCTCCTTCCTGGAGGTGTTCAAGTCCAGGTTGGGTGAGGCCTTGAGCAGCTGAGTCTAGTTGAGAGATATCCCTAGGGGGGCATAGTGTGGAGAGTGGAGTAGATGATCTCTGAGGTCCCTTCCAACCTGAGCCATTCTTTCATCTCTGATCTTGTGGTTCTCCACATGAATATTCTTAATTTTCTTCTTGTATTTCCCTCTTACAGGCTCTGGATGGAAATGTCTATGATCACCTTAAGGATTATTTAATGGCATTCAGCAGGACTGAACTAGAGACATGCCAAGCTGTACAAAACACATTCCAGTTCCTACTGGAGACTTCCAGCAGGGTAAGTTTGAAACTGAATGATCCTTGGTCACTGAATACCTTCAGCATATAGAAGTTGCCAGGCTTCCAACATCATGACAGAACTGAAGGGTTGTTATTTTTGGTTCCTGCTGAGTGGCACTGAGTTAAAAGAAACTAGACACTTCTCTTGGGGAGAACTTTTCCTCTTGCCACCCAGATTGCATTCTTCTGGCTGTGGTTGCACACTGCAAGATGCTGGAGCTTGCCCGAAGAAGAGCAATGAAGCTCATGAAGGGTCTAGAGAACAAGTCTTATCAACAAGTTGTTGAGTCTGGAGAAAAGGAGGCTGCGGAGAGACCTTCTGGCTCTCCTCAACTCTCTGAAAGGAGGTTGGAGCAGTGTGGGGGTTGAGCTCCTCTTGAGTAACCAGCAATAGGACAATAGGAAATGTCTTCAGGTTACTCCAGGGGAGGTTTAGGTTGGACGTGATTCATAGATTCATAGAACGGTTTAGGTTGGAAGGGACTTTAAAGGTCATCCACTTCCAAATCCCCTTGCCAAGAGCAGGGACACCTCCCACTGGCCCAGGCTGCTCAAGGCCTCATAGAACCTGACCTTGAACACATCCAGAGGGGAGGCATCGACAGCCTCCCTGGGTAACCTGTTCCAATGTCTTGCCACAGTCTCAATCTCCCCTTTTCCATCTTCAATCCATTTCCCCTGGTCCTGACACTCCCAGCCCTTATTAAAAGTCCCTCTCCAGTTCTCCTGTAGCCTTCTTCAGGTACTGGAAGGCTGCTCTAAAATCTCCCTGGAGCCTTCTCTTCTCCAGGCTAACCAACCCCAACTCCCTCAGCCTGTCCCCATAGGGAGGTTCTCCAGCCCTCTGATCATCTTCATGGCCTCCTCTGGACCTGCTGCAGCAGTTTGATGAAGAACACTTTCTTCCCTAAAAGGGTCATCAAGGCTGCCCAGGGAGGTGGTGGAGTCCCCATCCCTGGAGGGATTGAAAAGCTGTGGAGATGTGGTGCTGAGGGCCATGGTTTAGTGGTGAGGTGGCAGTGCTGGGCTAATGGTTGCACTTGATGGTCTGAAAGGTTTCTTCCAACAAAACCAGTTCTGTGATTCTGTAATTCTAAGACTTTTAGAGGTGAATGATGAAGAAACCTCCAGTCACACTCATTTCTCATGTTTGGAGAGTCCTGCACTTTAGAATCTGGAAGCACCTTAGCCATCCACCAAAGCAGAGCCCTTGGAAACTGGATCACTTCTTAATAATTAAGTTTCAACTTATCCCCTCCCCCCAAATTCTTTCTCCCTCAAATTCAGGATGGCAAATAGAGAAAGCAAATTAGAGCCTTGTCACAGCCATGATTTGTTTGCTTTGTCAAGCAGCCAGAATCAGAAGTCTCTGATGGCATGCAGGCTAATTTTGATAATGAAATAATTCATCAGCCTGGTTGCAAATAAATAAATAACAATTAATTGCCACTGAGCTGCTTAGGTGCAGTCATAATACTCCTTTCTAACACCCACACAGAGACTTTGATAAGGAAGAAAAAAACAATTAAGACATTCCATACTCATCTGCACGTGGGGTAATCCTTGAGCAACCTCATCTAGTGGGAGGTGTCCCTGTCCATGGCAGAGGGGTTGGAATTAGGTGATCTTTAAGGTCCCTTCCAACCCAAACCACTCCATGAATCTACCTCAAACTTTCTAAGATACCAAGGGAAGAGATTAAAAGTTGGCTTCATGTTCACTTCTCTTTGAATTTATGTGATGCTGTTGAAGGGCCTAGAGCACAGGTCTTGGCAAGATCACAGGATGTTAGGGGTTGGAAGGGACCTCTGGAGATCATTAAGTCCAATCACCCTGCCAGTCTGGACTCTAGAATCTAGTGCAGGTCACACAGTATCACAGTATCACCAGGTTGGAAGAGACCTCAAAGATCATCAAGTCCAACCTGTCACCACAGACCTCATGACTAGACCATGGCACCAAGTGCCACATCCAGTCTCTTCTTGAACACATCCAGGTGGGGCTTGGAAAGTCTCCAGAGAAGGAGACTCCACAACCTCTCTGGGCAGCCTGCTCCAGGGCTCTGTGACCCTCCCAGTGAAGAAGTTCCTCCTCATGTGGAGGTGGAACCTCCTGTGCTGGAGTTTATATCCATTGTCCCTTGTCCCTCAGGAGCAGCGGAGGGAACTGGGGTGGTTCAGCCTGGACACAAATAGGCTGAAGGGAGACCTCATTGCTCTCTACAACTCTCTGAAAGGATGTTGGAGGTAGGTGGAGGTCAGTCTCTTCTCCAAAGGACAGGACAAGAGGAAATGGCCTCAAGCTGCACCAGGGGAGGTTTATGTTGGAGATTAGGAAACATCTCTTTGCTGCCAGAGTGGTCAGGGGTTGGAACAAGCTGCCCAGGGAGGTGGTGGAGTCCCCATCCCTGGAGGTGTTCAAAAATTGTGTGGCTGGGACACGATTTAATGGTGATGTGGCTGGTGGGTTGATGGTTGGACTTGATGATCTTAGAGGGCTTTTCCAACCCTGAAGATTCTGTGGTTCCATAATGACAATATTCTTTTATCTCCTGTTGGAAAAGGACTTACTCTTACCTTGGTGAGCATCATTCAGATTGGCTTAAAATACCTCACCCAAACACACTGGGTGTGAATCCTTCCCCTAAATAAGCTCCCATATAAAGGCTGCATACTCATATTTCATTTCTCAGTGCTGTATGAAATCCCTTGTGTGCAGAATGCACTTGGAGTGCTGCCTGCCTGTGCCTTTAGCAAACTAACTGTTTGTCAGCCTCATGAGGTTCAACAATGCCAAGTGCAAGGTCCTGCACCTGGGCCAGGGCAATCCCTGCTATCAATCCAGGCTGGGAGGATAAAGGGCTGGAGAGCAGCCCCTTGGAGAAGGACTTGGGGGTGCTGGGGGATGAAAAGCTGGAGATGAGCCAGCACTGAGCACTGCCAGCCCAGAGCCAGCCCTGTGCTGGTCTGATCCCCAGCAGTGTGGGCAGCAGGGGCAGGGAGGGGATTCTGCCCCTCTGCTGTGCTCTGCTCAGACCCCACCTGCAGTGCTGGGGCAGCTCTGGAGGTTGTAGAATGAAACCATGGGCTGGAAGGGGCCTCCAAAGGTCATCCAGTCCAGCCCCTCAGCAGTCAGCAGGGACATCCTCAACTAGATCAGGTTGTCCAGATCCCTGTCCAGCCTCACCTTGAATATCTACAGAGAAGGGGCCCCAACCACCTCCCTGGGCAACTTGTTCCAGTGTTCCACCACCCCCATGCTGCAGAACTTGTTCCTAACATCCAATCTAAATCTTCTCTAATTTCAAACCTTTGCCCCTTGATCTGTCCCTGCAGGCCTTTGCAAACAGGCCCTCTACAGCCTTCTTATAGCCCCCTTCAGGTACTGGCAGGCTGCTCTAAGGTCTCCCTGGAGCCTTCTCTTCTCCAGGCTGAACAGCCCCAGCTCTCTCAGCTTGTCCTTGTAGCACAGGTGCTCCAGTCTCCCAGCTATCTTTGTGTCCTCCTCTGGACCCACTGTAGCAGGTCTATGTCCTTCCTATGTTGAGGGCTCTGTATCTGGACGCAGCCCTGCAGGTGAGGTCTCCCCAGAACAGAGGGCAGGATCTCCTCTCTCATCTCTGCCCATGCTGCTTTGGATGCAGCCCAGGATGCCTTGGCCTTCTGGGCTGCAAGTTCACATTGTCCTCAGGACAAGAGTCTTCAGCACAGCACAGACAGGGACCTGCTGGAGCAGGGCCAGAGGAGGCCACAGCCATGCTGGGAGGGCTGGAAGCCCTCTGCTGTGAGGCCAGGCTGGGAGAGTTGGGGGTGTTCAGCCAGGAGAAGAGAAGGCTCCAGGGACACCTTCTGGTGGCCTTTCAGTGCTTAAAGGTGCTGAGAAGAAAGCTGGGGACAGACTTCTGAGCAGGCCTGTGGTGACAGGACAAGGGGGGATGGTTTGGAATTAAAAGGTTCAGACTGGATAAAAATTGGAAGTGTTTTCCAGTGAGAGTGGCGAGACCCTGTCCCGGGTTGCCCAGAGAGGTGGGAGATCCAGGGAGATCCCTGGAACTATTCCAGGTCAGGTTGTCTGGGGCTCTGAGCAACCTGCTGTGGTTGAAAATGTCCCTGCTGACTGCAGGGGGCTTGGACTGGATGATCTTGAAAGGTCCCTTCCAACCCAAACCATTCCAAGCTCCCTTGTGCAGAGACAGCTCCGTGTTACACCTGCGTGTGCTGAGCTTGTGGCAGCTTCTGGCAGCAAGGCTCTGTGTGGCCAGCAGCCTGCAGGTCTGGCTGCTTTTCCACAGTGAGAAGCTCATGCTGGATGCTTGAGGAAAATCATTTTGCTTTGCTAAGTGAGGACAATGCCTGGAGAAGGAACAAAAATGTAAACAGAGCTGTCAGGTCTGAACAGGAACTTTACAACTGCTTTATAGCTCAGCAGCAGCAGCAGCAAATTCCTCCTCTTCCTTGCAGTTCAGGAATGTAGAGAAGGGAAAAAAATGTGTTACATTGCTACAAAGAACCACATTAATGGGGGGAGGATTGTTCCACAGAGTCATGTCTGTGAGCTTTGCTCCTCCTTGCTTTGGAACGTGCAGCAGGTCCACCTCACAGCGAGCTCAAACAACAGGAGAGGTGAAGCTGGAGTAGGAACTCTACACATGTTTGTGTTTCCAAAAAAGCTTCAGTCTTCAGCATGGAACAAATCTGTTGACAGTTTAGTAGCTGGGGATAAAACCCAGCCTGCCAGGGAAGCAAAGATCTTAAATATTTATTGTTTTCTTGAATATTTCACTGCTACTTTGAGGACAAGATCACAAGCTTGCCAAGCTACGTTTAGAAAAGACCTTGCAGATGGTTGGTAGAAAGACTTTTGGTGTTCCACCTGAAATGATTGCCTGTTTACAAGGTGGAATCAACTTACATTTGCTTGAGAACAAGGGAAGTTCCTTCCCAGGAGGTGTTTGCCCACTTCTTGAATGTGGAGAGCCCAAGCTGGCTTCTTTGGGTGGGCAGGGCTCTGCCTGATTCACAGAATGACAGAAACATTCAGGTTGGAAAAGACCCTCAGGATCACCAAGGCCAACTACTCTCCAAGGCTCACCTCTCAACCATAGCCCCAAGCACCACATCCAAACCACCTTGAAACACATCCAGGGCTGGGCACTCAACCACCTCCCTGCCCAGCACATTCCAGTGCCTGACCACTCTGGCTGGGAAAAAATGTTTCCTACTGCCCAGTCTAAACCTTCCCAGTCACAGCTTGAGGCCATTCCCTCTTGTTCTATCACTAATTACTTGTGAGAAGAGACTGGATGGGGTGCTTGGTGTCATGGTTTAGTTGATCAGATGGTGTTGGATGGTAGGTTGGACTCGATGATCTCTGAGGTCTTTTCCAACCTGGTTAATTCTATTCTAAGAGACCAACACCAGCCTCTCCACAACCTCCACAACCTCCTCTTTTTCAAACTAAGCAGCCCCAGCTCCTTCAGTTGCTCTCCATCAGATTTACTAATTCACTGAATAAGATTTATTGTTCACTGAATCCCAGCACGATGCAGGTTGGAAGGTTGAACCACCTCTGCTACAGCAGAGGCGCCCAGAGCAGCTTGCCCAGGATCACAGTGTCCAGGTGGGTTTGGAATCTATCCAGAGAAGGAGACTCCACAACCTGTCTGGGTGGCCTGCTTTACATCCAGCTGCTAAGGAGGTGGTCAGTCAGAGAATCATAGAATGGTTTAGGTTGGAAGGGACCTCAGAGGTCATCTACTCCAACCTCCCTGCCATGGGCAGGGACACCTCTCAACTAGACTCAGCTGCTCAAGGCCTCATCCAGCCTGGCTTTGAACACCCCCAGGCAGATTGAGGAAGCATCTCCAAACCAGGTATTCTGTAGAAAATGAAGGCGTTTCACAGACTATCCTAGCATCATTTCTTGCAGCTTTAGAGGTTTGATTACTACTGGGTGGAGGTGACTCATGTGGGCAGTGATTCTGCCCCTCTGCTCCACTCTGCTGGGACCACACCTGCAGCTGGGTTAGCTCTGGAGTCCTTGGCACAGCACAGGCAGGGACATGTTGGAGCAGGGCCAGAGGAGGCTACAGCCATGCTGGGAGGGCTGGAAGCCCTATGCTGTGAGGCCAGGCTGGGAGAGTTGGGGTTGTTCATCCTGGAGAAGAGAAGGCTCCAGGGAGACCTTCTGGTGGCCTTGCAGGACTTGAAGGGGCTGAGAAGAAAGCTCGGGAGAGGTTTTTGAGCAGGGCTTGTTGTGACAGGACAAGGGGGGATGGTTTGAAACTAAAAGACTAGATAGAAGGTGGAAATGTTTTCCAGTGAGGGTGGTGAGAGGCTGTCCCAGGTTGCCCCGAGAGGTGGGAAATGCCTCATGCCTAGAACCATTCCATGTCAGGTTGTTTGGGGCTCTGAGCAGCCTGCTCTAGTCACAGATGTCCCTGCTGGCTGCAGGATGTTGGACTGGATGACCTTGAAAGGTCTCTTCCAACCCAAACCATTCCATGTTTCTCTGTCATTCCTCTGGCATGTCCAGGAAATAGCCTCTGACAGCCAGCAGCCCAAAATGCTCCAGCTTCCTTTCCACTCGAGGAGTCTTACTCCAGGCTTTGTTCTTCTTCTTGCACTTTTTGGGAGGAACAACAAAAATTGATTTGCTTTGGAACATCTTCTGAAATTCCATTTGCTGTTTGGGAAAAAACATTGCTGTGATGTTTCTGGTAAGAAGCTTCCCCAAGCCTGGGCAAGGAACTTGCTTCTGTGCACGTCTCTGCCTCTGCCTCCTCCCTGCAGAAGGTGTGGATTTGACAGTTGGTTTCCAGGCTGTTTGAAGGTCTCAGTCGACTTGGACTTTCTCAAGCAACTGTGTGAGGTGGTTGACTTCACTTCTGAATAACAGGAAATCTTCTTGGAAAGGTTGCTGCTGACTTCTGAGAACATCTCATTGCTCAGGAGGCTTTTTCTTTGCTTTTTAACTGATTCTCAAATACCTTCTGTACAGTGCTTCAGGGTTTGTGTTTGCTGGCTGTGGACAGCCCTTCCCCTCTTCCCCCAGCCTCACCTTCTGATAAGAGTTGTTCTGAGGGAAAATCTCACTGAATCCCATCATGGTGAGGTTTGAAAGGGACCTCTGGAGATCATCCAGTCCAATCCCTCTGCTAAAGCAGGAGAACCCACAGCAGCTTGGCCAGGAGCACAATGACCAGTGGGGGTTGGAAGCTCTCCCAACAAGGAGACTCCATAACCTCTCTGGGCAGCCTGCTCCAGGCCTCCAGCACCCTCACACCAAACAACTTTCTCCACATCTCCTGATTGCACCACCAGGGTTCCAGTTTGTGCCCCTTGCCCCTTGTCCTGTCCCTGTGCACCACTGAGAAGAGTTTGGCCCCATCCTCTTGGCCCCCACAGCCCCTTGAGATCTTGCTGAGCATTGCTCAGCTCCCCTCTGGGACTGCTCTTCTGCAGGCTCTCAGCCCCAGGGCTCTCAGCCTTTGCTCCTCACAGAGCTGCTCCAGGCCCCTCAGCAGCTTCCCAGCCTCCACTGCACTCTCTCCAGTAGTTCCCTGCCTTTCTTGAACTGGGAAGCCCAGAGCTGGACACAGGACTCCAGATCTGGCCTCCCTAAGGCAGAGTGGAGGGGAAGGAGAACCCCACTTCACCTGCTGGCCACACTCTTCTTCATGCCCCTCAGGAGACCTTTGGCCTTCTTGGCCACCAGGGCACATTGATGGCTCATAGGGAGTTTGTTGCCCACCGGTACTCCCAGGTCCTTCTGTGCAGAGCTGCTTTCCAGCAGGTCAGCCCTCACCTGTCCTGCTGCAAGAGGTTGCTCCTCCCCAGGGGCAGGACCCTACACTGCCCTGCTTGAACTTTATGAGGTTCCTCTCTCTCAACTCTCCAGCCTGTCAAAGCCTCACTGAATGGCAGCACAGCCTGGTGAGGTGTTAGCCTCTCCTCCCAGTTTGGTACCATCAGCAAACTGGTTGCAAGTGCACTCTGTCCCTTCTTCAGCTCATCTTATAGGAGTGCTGCTGTACAGATGAGTTTTCTTCTTTGCAGAGCCAAGTTGCTTTTCAGAGGTCTACAGTGCAAGATTTGTGTTTTCAAATGATAGCAGAGGTTTTCACAGCTTTCAGCCACTACAATTTGGGGTTCTTTTCTCTTTGAAGTTGATTTTAAATCATTTCATCTGGGTCACCTGGCACAGAGTTCTCTGCTGTGGCCACTGTTGGCATATAGAGGGATACGGACCTGGGAGTCCTGGTGGTCAGCAGGACAATTATCAGCCAACAACATGGCCCTGTGGCAAACAAGGGGCAATGGACTGAAGCTGGAAGGATGGAATGGAATGGAATGGAATGGAATGGAATGGAATGGAATGGAATGGAATGGAATGGAATGGAATGGAATGGAACAGATCAGACCAGGTTGGAAGAGACCTTCGAGATCATCGTGTCCAACCCATCATCCAACACCACCTAATCAACTAACCCATGGCACCAAGCACCCTATCAAGTCTCCTCCTGAACACCTCCAATGATGGTGACTCCACCACCTCCCTGGGCAGCCCATCCAGGTTGAATGAGGCCTTGAGCAAGCTGGGCTGGTGGGAGGTGTCCTTGCCCATGACAGTGGGGTTGGAACTGCATGATCTTTTAGGTCCCTTCCACCCATTGTATGAATCTCTGGAGTTCCCTTCCAAACCAAACCATTTTATCACTCTCTGGGAATTTCTCACCCAGGTTCCCTCTCCCCCTTCCATGGCTGTTTGCTGTGGATTTCAGTGTGTTTATGCTGCAGTGCTCCAATTCCCTGTTTTGTTGTGCTTAGAGCAGACTTGAGTGCACCAGCAGCAAAGGTTTGGTCATTAAAGACAATGGCCCTGCCCAAATTGTAAAGGAACAAACTGATGTGCAGAGCAATCATCAAGTGACTCATGAGAGCAGACAAAGAACTTGAAAACAAGCCCAAAACTATGGACACCAGAAACTAAAAAGCTCTTGGGGTAAGGGAAAGTGCCACGTGTGGTTCTGAGCGGGGAGCTGAAAGGGAAGCAAAGAGAAGCCAGGGCACTTGTTGTCTTTAGGGTTTATTGTTCTCCTCTTTGCCAGGATAAAAGCTCCTGCTCTAGGCTGGGAGGAAAAGAGAAGGAAACTTCTCAGTCTGGAGAAGAGAAGGCTCTATGAGACCTTAGAGCAGCCTTCCAGTACCTGAAGGGGGCTCCAGGAGAGCTGGGGAGGGACTTCTGACAAGGGTTTGCAGTGATAGGATGAGGGGCAGTGGATTGAAGCTGGAAGAGGGGAGGTTGAGACTGGAGATGAGGAAGGAATTCTTTAGAGTGAGAGTGGTGAAACACTGGAGCAGGTTGCCCAGGGAGGCAGTGGATGCCTCCTCCCTGGAGGTGCTCAAGGCCAGGCTGGATGAGGCCTTGAGCAACCTGGTCTGGTGGGAGGTGTCCCTGCCCATGGCAGGGGGTTGGAACTGGATGATCCTTAAGGTCCCTTCCAACCATTGTATGAATCTCTGGAGTTCCCTTCCAACCCAAAGCATTTTATCACTCTCTGGGAATTCCTCACCCAGGCTCCCTCTCCCCCTTCCCTGGCTGTTTGCTGTGGATTTCAGTGTGTTTGTGCTGCAGTGCTCCAATTGCTGCAGTCATTATGTCCTTTGGTGGTTGAACGGAGCCTGTTATTGGCCCTGGAGGTCTATTTACTGTCTTTAACTGGAGATTAATTCTCTGACAGCCGAATATTTCGGGCACCCCAGCATCAACATTTTGCTGCATTCCACAGCCTATATTTACCATTGTACACAGAGAGCAATCAGGATCCTTGCTCCTCTCTAAATGCTGCTGCTATTTTTGCCTAAATACCATCTTTATGCCACCCTTCTACATTTAAACCTTCAGTTTTAGAACAGATTTTGTGCTGTTCTTGACTCGTTGCCAGCCGTGGGTGCAGCGAACACTTCCCCCACTGATTCTCTTTCTTCATATTGCAATCATGGAGGGGTTGGGGTTGGTGGGGGTTTTTTGTCTCTCTCTCTCTGTGAATAAGGGAAAATTGTGACACAAGAGGTTTGTTTAGGGATGTGTGTTGTGCCATCTGAAATCTGTCATTAGACAAATTGAGGAGCTTGAAGTAGTTTTGCTTCAGGAAGAGGCAAGATTTGGGACTTTTCCTCTCCAAGCAGATTAATAGAGATGGACTTTTTTGCAACTGCCTTTGCAGGCCTTGTTCCAAATCATCTGCAAGTGAGAATTGGGGTAAAAAGAAGTGCTGGAGTATTGTGTCCAGTTCTGGGCTTCCCAGTTTAGGAGAGACAGGGAACTACTGGAGAGAGTCCAATGGAGGGCTATGAAGATGATCGGACTGGGCAATCATAGGGTCCTGCCCCTGGGGAGGAGCAACCTCTTGCAGCAGGACAGGTGAGGGCTGACCTGCTGGAGAGCAGCTCTGCACAGAAGGACCTGGGAGTGCTGGTGGGCAACAAGTTCCCCATGAACCACCAATGTGCCCTGGTGGCCAAGAAGGCCAAAGTTCTCCTGAGGGGCATGAAGAAGAGTGTGGCCAGCAGGTGAAGTGAGGTTTTCCTTCCCCTCCACTCTGCCTTAAGAAGGCCATATCTGGAGTCCTGTGTCCAGCTCTGGGCTTCCCAGTTCAAGAGAGTCAGGGAACTACTGGAGAAGAGTGCAGTGGAAACTGGGAAGCTGCTGAGGGGCCTGGAGCAGCTCTGTGAGGAGCAAAGGCTGAGAGCCCTGGGGCTGAGAGCCTGCAGAAGAGGAGCCCCAGAGGGGAGCTGAGCAATGCTCAGCAAGATCTCAAGGGGCTGTGGGGGCCAAGGGATAGGGCTGGGATCTTCTCAGTGGTGCCCAGGGGCAGGGCCAAGGGTGTGCTGTGATCTGCAGAGGGCCCTTCCAGCCCTCACCATGCTGGGGTGCTGTGATCTGCAGAGATCCCTTGCAACCCCCCACCCTGCTGGGATTCTGTAATCAGACATTTCAGCTCATGAAAAAGCTGTGCACAGGAAATGATCCACAAGAGGAGGGGAAAAGTGACAATGTTGGGGACACCACATATTCTGTACTCAACAACTGGCTTTTTTTACCTTGCCTTTTTACCTTTATGCTGTTTCCCACAGCTCCCTGGCAGGTTGATTTTAGCTCTGTGTCAGCAGCCTGCATCCTGCAGGTTGCTTCTGGATAACTCCGGGCTAGCACAGCCCAGAATTAGCTCCTGCTTTTATAGCTATATCTATCTGTTGTTGCACTCTGCTGCAGATTTGACTCTTGATGTGACTCTCCAATCTGTGTTTTTAAATGGGGTGCAGGTCTTTCCCCATCTAAATGGCCTCTGTTCTTTTCCCCAGGTGGTTCGGGACTACAGCCTGCAGCTCTTCTTACAGGAGAACTCTGTGTTTCACAAACCACAGCCTTTCCAGTTCCAACCCAGTGACACTGACACTGTAAGAAATTCCCACCCTCCCTGAATCCCTTCATTTCTTTCTTCTCCCTTTATTGTATTTTGTGTCTCTGTGTGTGTTAACAACCTGGGTATAAATAGGGAAGAGAACAGAGCTCGCTGGGATCTCGGCCTGCTTCCACCTCATGCTGGCGAGGGAGAAGTGGCCTGGATTCCACCAGCTCTGCTTGCATGAGGGGGGTAAGGAGAATTAAAAAAGCCTCCAAAAGGCTACACATCATCCAAAGAAGATCAGAATCCCTCTTTTTTCTTTTTTTTCTTTTCCTTGGCTTCCAGATTGTGACTGGCAGCCCTGTGGATTTCTGCTGACAATGTAAATCTAACAGCATTTTGGTGGCTTTTTGTCATTGGGTGAGATTCTTGTCATAGTCACTGCTACTGGGTTACAACAGGGGTGATATTACACCAAATGAAATCTCCACATGCCTCAAAACTGCTCAGGAGACATCCCTTTGGATGTTTAAGGCCAGATTGGATGAGGCCTTGGACACCCAACCCAGGTATAAATCCAGGCTGAGTTCATCTCCTTCCACGTTCTCCACTGCTGGAGGTTGATTCATCCCTTCAAAGCTGTCCTGCAGCTGGGTCAGGCCAAGCCCAGGCACAAAGCCAGGCTGGGTGCAGAGTGGGGTGAGAGCAGCCCTGAAGAAAGAGACTTGGGGTTGTTGGGTGCTGAGCAGCTCCCCAGGAGCCAGCAGTGCCCTCAGGCAGCCCAGCAGGCAGCTGTGTGCTGGGCTGCAGCCAGAGGAGTGTGGGCAGCAGGGCAAGAGAGGGGATTCTGCCCCTTGGCTCTGCTCAGACCCCACCTCCAATCCTGCCTCCAGTTCTGCTGTCCCCAGCACAAGGAGGACACAGAGCTGCTGGAGGGAGTCCAGAGGAGGCCACAAAGATGATCCAAGGGCTGCAGCAGCTCTGCTCTGAGGCCAGGCTGAGGGAGCTGGGGGTGTTCAGCCTGGAGAAGAGAAGGCTCCAGGGGGACCTCAGAGCTGCCTTGCAATAGCTGAAGGGATCCTGCAGGAAGGCTGCAGAGGGACTTTTGCTAAGGGTGTCTAGAGCCAGGCCAAGGGGGAATGGTTTGAAGCTGAGGCAGAGCAGGGTCAGGCTGGAGCTGAGGAAGAAGTTCTTCAGCAGGAGGGTGGTGAGACTCTGGAACAGGCTGCCCAGGGAGGCTGTGGCTGCCTCCTGCCTGGGGGTGTTAAAGGCCAGGCTGGATGAGGCCTTGAGCAGCTGAGTCTAGCTGAGAGGTGTCCCTGGGCATGGTGTGAAGGTTGGAGGAGTTGATCTCTTGAGATCCCTTCCAACCTGAGCCATTCTGTGATAGCTTTTTATATTGATGTAAAGAGCAGTGCTAAAACATCACATTCATAAATCATCTCAGGAAATCCTCTCTTGGGGCATGTTGCTTCCCAAACAGTCATCAATGGCACAAAAACTGAGTAGCCCCAGGGTGTAAATCCTTTTCCAACCAGCACGTGGCTAGAAATGGGTTGGAAACACAACAATAGGTTGAATGGTTTGGACTGCAAAGTCTTTTTCTCCAGTTCAGGTGCTTCAATTCCAGCAGCCTGTTGCTAGATGTGTGACTTTTTTCCCAGCCCTACTAACAGCTATAACCCAAATTTCCTTTTTATTCCCTTTCCATTGTAACAAACTGACTGTTTTGTGTTGGTTTATTGTTCTTTTGCCTTCCAGCTTCTTTGTTTAGAGTCAGTTATTCTTGCAAACATTTGAGACTGTTTTAACACACTGAGCAGAACCTTTCTGTCTGTGCCTGCCTCTCTAACCTTTGCTGTTGTGTGTTTTCATCCTTGGACCTCCTCTGCCTCTTCCAGAGTTTTAACACAGTTCAGCTGGTGGATATTGAGCCCTCACCGGTCAGTGCTATGAGAATGACAATAGCAGAGGTACATGGGGAGGGGGAGAGGGATTTCTCCTCACCATTTGTGTCCTTATCCATTTGCATGTGGCTTGGGATGTGGGATTTACACCTGGAAGTGGCAACAGAATGCAGGATTTGGATATACAATGGGGGGGGGGGGGGGGGAATCAAGCTTTTTCCACCCTGACTTAAAGCAGGGGGAGAAAAAAATCCTTCAGCTTCACAGTTTTTCTGTTTTAGCCCTTGCAGAGTGTTTGTCATTAATATTTTAATCTTTGGGGAGGGGGAATCAGTTAAAATTTCCCAGCTCCAGCTAGTGATGAGTAGCATTGGTGACTTCTCCTGCGTGACTGGGGAAGCTTGGAGCTCAACTAGAGGCTGCTGGAGCACAGCCCTGCCACTAAGTCAAGGTTGGGCTTTTCATTCTTGCCATCCCTATGGAAGACAGAGCTGGAATTCACTCTGATCAAACTCTTGGCCACTGCAAAATTGAACCTGATTTTTTTGTTGTGGCACTTGTGTGGTCTGGCAGTGCAGAGAGTGCTCAGCTTCAGGAGTGCTTGAGAAGGTGGTGAATGACTTCTTCATGCCTAAAGCTGTCTGGGTGACTTCTTTACCTGGGCCAACCCACTTGGGCTGCAAAATCACTGCACTTCTTCATCACACTTTGTTACTTTGAGCTTCTGTGCTTTTGCTTAACTAATTTCCCACCCCCCCACCCCCTCCAGATTAATAAATGACACAGACATCTTTAATGATCCATGCAGCTATTCTCAGCTAGCAGGACCCTAGCTGGCCAGATGCAGGTCTCACATTGACACCTTGGAATCCAAGAGGCTGAGAACTTTAGCTCAGCCTTTTGGCTTTGCCAGAACTGGTGTGTTTGCTACTCAAAACCTGATTCAAGGACAACCATCAAGCATTCTTTTGCCACACGCTGCTCTTGCAGAGGTGATCAGTTGGGTTTTAGGGCTTGTGGCTTGTGCATGAGAGTTTTCACACCAAAGACAAGCAAGCAGAGTGGTTTCATGCCTTTAATCAAATGTTTCATGTTAACCTCTTCCATGAACAAATGATGGCCTCTCTACAAACCAAATAACTGATCCACTGTGACTGCAGTCAAGGTTTGGAACTTTGTTTGCTTGAGGAATGACCTCAGTGTTGGAGAGCAGTGCAGAAGAGAGGGCCCTGGGGGGTTCTGGTGGACAGAAGGATGTCCATGAGCCATCAATGTGCCCTTGTGCCCAAGAAGGCCAATGGCATCCTGGGGTGGATTAGAAGGGAAGTGGTTAGTAGCTTGAGAGAGGTTCTTCTGCTCCTCTCTTTTGCTCTGGTGAAGCCACATCTGGAAAGTTGTGTCCAGTTCTGGGCCACTCGGTTCAAGAAGGACCACAGGGAACTACTTGAGAGAGTCCAGCTCAGAGCTACAAAGATGCTGAAGGCAGTGGAACAGCCTATGAGGACAAGGTGAGGGAGCTGGGGGCTCTTTATCTTGGAGCAGAGGAGCCTGAGGGGTGACCTCATTCCTGTTGATAAAGATGTGCAGGGCAGTGTGGGGAGGACAGAGCCACGCTCTGCTCAGTTATGTCAAGAGACAGGACAAGGGGCAATGGGGGCAAGCTGGAGCAGAGGAGGTTCCAGGTGAATATGAGGGAAAACTTTTTCACTGTGAGGATGCTAGAGCCCTGGAGCAGGCTGCCCGGAGAGGTTGTGGAGTCTCCTTCTCTGGAGATATTCAAAGCCCATCTGGATGTGTTCCTGTGTGACCTGCCCTAGGTGATCCTGCTCTGGCAGGGGGTTGGGCTCAATGTTCTCTGGAGGTCCCTTCCAACCCCTAACATTCTGTGATTCTGTGAGTCTGTGATTTTAAGAGTTACTGGATTGAAACTTGGAGTATCATAGGCAAGAAGAATGTTAGAAATGGGTTGGATGTGGAAGTCACCTACTTGAAATGCTTGTGTGAGTTCTGGTTTATCTGGAACATCTTCAGATTTGGATTTATGAAGGGACCTGCTCCAACAGGTCCCTGTCTGTGCTGTGCTGAGGCCTCCAGAGCTGCCCCAGCACTGCAGGTGAGGTCTGAGCAGAGCACAGCAGAGGGGCAGAATCCCCTCCCTGCCCCTGCTGCCCACACTGCTGGGGATCAGTCCAGCACAGGGCTTGCTCTGGGCTGGCAGTGCTCAGTGCTGGCTCATCTCCAGCTTTGCACCCACCAGCACTGCCAAGTCCTTCTCCAAGGGGCTGCTCTCAGCCCTTCATCCCCCTGCCTGGATTGATAGCAGGGATTGCCCCAATCCATGTGCAGGACCTTGCACCTGACCTTGTTGAACCTCATGAGGTTTATGTGGTCCTACCTTTCAAGCTCATCTAGGACCCCCTGGATGAATCCCTCTCCCTGGCATTATCAACTGCACCACTCAGTTTGATGTCATCTGCCTAGAAAGGTTGCAGAGCCTCCTTCTGTGGAGAGCTTCCAACCCCCCCTGGCCATTGTGTTCCTGGGCAAGCTGCTGTGGGTGCCCTGCTGGAACAGGGAGGGGTTGGACTGGCTGAGCTCCAGAGGTCCTTTCCCACCCCCACTGTGCTGGGATTCTGTGAAATATGTTTAGCCTTATCAAAAAAACCCCACTCAGCACATGCTGACCTTGCAGGGAGGCCACAACTGGTGACAGTTTAATCATCCAACATCCTTCCATGGGTCAAGGGATATTTAATAACAAGTCTGCAGAAACCTCTCCTGCTGCAAACATGTTGTCCCCATGCTGCACAGATAATACCCAGCCATCAGGACAGGGCAAACCAGAAAGGAAATTAGCCAGCTTTTCTCCCTTTCCTGTTTGGGAAGGAGTCTTTTTCCTTAAGCCACATTTTATCACATGTGAAAACGTCCAGAGAGTGGCAACAAAAAGCTCACAAAGAGCTTTGGAAGCCTTTTTTGTTCCTGTTTTCAATCGAGGTGTCCCCTGCACAGCCCTGAGGCTGTGGTTTCCTTCCAGCATGCAAGTGAAAAAGTGTCTTCAAATCTGGTTTGTCTGATTGTCAGGTTGGGAGAGCTCGGGTTGTTCAGTTTGCAGAAGAGAAAGCTCCAAGGACACCTTAGAGCAGCCTTCCAGGGGCAGGAGTTGATCTGCTGGAGGGTAGAGAGGCTTTGCAGAGGGACCTCAACAGGCTGGACAGATGGGCAGAGTCCAACAGCATGAGATTGAACACATCCAAGTGCCAGGTTCTGCACATTGGCCACAACAACCCCATGCAGAGCTACAGGCTGGGGTCAGAGTGGCTGGAGAGCAGCCAGGCAGAGAGTGTGCCCAGATGGCCAAGAGGGCCAATGGCATCCTGGCCTGCATCAGGAATAGTGTGTCCAGCAGGAGCAGGGAAGTCATTCTGCCCCTGTACACTGCACTGGTTAGGCCACACCTTGAGTCCTGTGTCCAGTTCTGGGCCCCTCAGTTTAGGGAGGAGGTTGAGTTGCTGGAATGAGTCCAGAGAAGGGCAATGAAGTTGGTGAGGGGCTTGGAGCACAGCCCTGTGAGGAGGGGCTGAGGGAGCTGGGGTTGCTTAGCCTGGAGAAGAGGAGCCTCAGGGGAGACCTTATTGCTCTCTACAACTACCTGAAGGGAGGTTGTAGACAGGCAGAGGTTGGTCTCTTCTCCTGGGCAGCCAGCACCAGAACAAGAGGACACAGTCTCAGGCTGTGCCAGGGGAGGTTTAGGTTGGATGTTAGGAGGAAGTTCTATACAGAGAGAGTGATTGCCCATTGGAATGGGCTGCCTGGGGAGGTGGTGGAGTCACCATCATTGGAGGTGTTCAGGAGGAGACTTGATGGGGTGCTTGGTGCCATGGGTTAGTTGTTTAGGTGGTGTTGGATTGGTTGATGGGTTGGACGCGATGATCGTGAAGGTCTCTTCCAACCTGGTCTAGTCTAGTGTTTATTCTATTCTGAAGGGGGTTACTGGAGAGCTGGGGAGGGACTTTTGACAAGGGGCTGGGAGTGACAGGACAGGGGGCAGTGGATTGAAGCTGGAAGAGGGGAGATTGAGACTGGAGATTAGGAAGAAATTCTTTGCAGTGAGGGTGGGGAGACACTGGAACAGGTTGCCCAGGGAGGCTGTGGATGTCTCCTCCCTGGAGCTGTTCAAGGCCAGGTTGGAGGAGGCCTTGAGCAACCTGGGCTGGTGGGAGGTGTCCCTGCCCATGGCAGGGGGGTTGGAACTGGATGGTCCTTGAGGTCTCTTCCAACCCTGACAATTGGATATGGCACCTGAAGCCATGGTTTAGTTGTCAGGAGGTGTTAGGTATTAGGTCATAGGTTGGACTTGATGATCTCAAAGGTCTCTTCCAACCTGGTCTATTCTATTCTATTCTATTCTATTCTATTCTATTCTATTCCATTCCATTCCATTCCATTCCATTCCATTCCATTCCATTCCACTCCACTCCACTCCACTCCACTCCACTCCACTCCACTCCACTCCACTCTACTCTACTCTATTCTACTCTACTCTATTCTATGGGAGCTGGGGGTGTTTAGCCTGGAGAAGTGGAGGCTCAGGGGAGACCTCATTGCTCTCTACAACTACCTGAAAGGAGGTTGTAGCCAGGTGGGATTTGGTCTCTTCTCCCATCCCAGGCAAGCTGCACCAGAACAAGAGGACACAGTCTCAAGCTTTGCAGGGAAGTTGAGGCTGGAGGTGAGGAGAAAGTTCTTCCCAGAAAGAGAGATTGGCCATTGGGATGTGCTGCCCAGGGAGGTGGTGGAGTCACCAGCCCTGGAGGTGTTCAAAAAAGGATTGGATGTGGCACTTGGAGCCATGGTTTAGTTGTTAGGAGGTGTTGAGTATTAGGTAATAGGTTGGACTTGATGATCTCTGAGGTCTTTCCCAACCTGGTTGATTCTATGATTCCATTAATAGTGGATGTAGGTCCCTTGGTTTTCTGAGTGGCAAAAATCCCCCTGCATGCAAATCATCTTTCTTTTTAAAGATGGGGTTTGGGGGTGGGGTCCTGTTTGTAATCTTCCAGAAATGCAGCTCAGTCCTCAGCTCACTTTGGCTACCCTAAAATTAAGTCAGTTCTGCACTGACAGACCAAACCTCCCAGCAAACTTGGCTCACCGTTTCCTCCTGACTTCTGTCTGTAGCCACGAGGAGTGTGAAACATGTCAGGCACAGCCCTTCCTTCTCCTGCTGATCAGCAGCCTTGGCACCATAACATCATCTTCTCACCTCTTTAACAGGCAGTGACTCTGGTTTGAGCTGTGTTTTGCATTGGTGATTTGCATGCAACAGATGTTCACTGCTTTTTTTCTCCCTTGGAATGGACTATTTGTAGTCTTCAGCTACCAAAATAAGGACCTTAGAAGCTGACATAAGGACCTTTTAAGCTGAAATAAGCAACTTGTAGCCCCCAAAAAGGGCCTTCAAGCCCCAAACAAGGACCTTTTAACCCAAAATAAGGGCATTTTAGCCCAAAATAAGGACCTTGTAGCCCAAAATGAGAATTTTAGAATCATAGAATCATCTGGGTTGGAAGGGACCTCCAAAGGTCATCCAGTCCAACCCCCTCTACAGTCAGCAGGGACATCCTTGATTAGATCAGGTTGCCCACAGCCCTCTTGAGTCTCATCTTGAATATTTGCAGGGATGGAGTCCTTTTAGCCCCAAATAAGGACATTTTAACCCAAAATAAAGGCCTTGTAGCCCAAAATAAGAATCATAGAATCATCTGGGTTGGAAGGGACCTTCAAAGGTCATCCAGGCCAACCCACTTTGCAGTCAGCAGGAGCATTCTTGACTAGATCAGGTTGCCCAGAACCCTGTTGAGCCTTCCCTTGAGTATCTCCAGGGATGGAGACCTTTTATTCTAAACTAAAGACCTTTTAGCCCAAAGTAGACCTTTTAGCTCAAAATAAGGACTTTTTAGCCCAAAATAAAGACCTTTTAACCAGAATAAGGACCTTTTTAGCTCCAAATAAAGACCTCTGAGCCCCAAAATAAAGACCTTTTAGCTTCAAAGAGCCAACTTCTCTTTTCACTGTAAAGATTATCTATCTGCTTTCTGCGTCCAGCCATACCCTTGGAGACAAGGGAATGCCAGAAGCTGTTTGCTTGTCCCTGTCTTAAGGCAGCTTCTACTCCTGCACAGCAACATTTCAGACAGAAATGGAGAAGCTCCACGTGCCTGCAGCCTTTCTTAGTTTAAGGAGCAAGCATTGCCAGCCTCTGAGCTCCTTAGCTTTTTGGGGACATCTATTACCTTCTCCTGAAGGTTGAATTTTTAGCCTTGAAGACTGCTTGCACTGTAACCCAAACCCTGAGAGAGCAGCAGAACACCCACCCAGCTATGTTTAGCTCAGGTTTTTTTGGCTCTTCCTTCATTCCTTGGCCATGGTAAAGTGGTTTTTGGTTTCCCTCTTTTGTGTGTGTGTGTGTGTGTGTGTGTGTGTGAAAGAGGTTAAATTGAGCCATTGGACATCTTGCCACCACCAAGTTCCAGGCCTGAAAACAGTTTTGCAAGTGCTAAATGGAGTAAATTAGACCCCAAACTGATTTTTTGTTCCCCCACCATCTTCCCTACAAATTTGATTCTCATGTTCTTAGCAGCTAAATCTCTGTTTGAGCTCCTTTCTTATACCTGTTTAAGTTGGCTTTTCATTGTTTAAAGTGAGGTACTCCTCCAGCCTGTCTTTACCTGAAGATCAGACTTCTCAGGTCATCCTAGAAGCACTCCTGCAACATGAACTCTTCCATGCCAGTCAGGATCAATAGAATCATAGAATGGTCTGAGGTGAAAGGGACCTCCAAAGATCATCCAGTCCAACCCCCTCTGCACTCAGCAGGGACATCCTCAACTAGATCAGGTTGCCCAGAGCCCTGTCCAGCCTCCCCTTGAATATCTCCAGGGATGGGGCCACAACCACCTCCCTGGGCAACCTGTTCCAGTGTTCCACCACCCTCATGGTGCAGAACTTGTTCCTCACATCCAATCTAAATCTGCTCTGCTCCAGTTTGAAGCCTTTGCCTCTTGACCTGTCCCTGCAGACCTTTGCAAACAGTCACTCTCCATCCTTCTTGTAGCCCTCCTCAGGTACTGGCAGGCTGCTCTTAGGTCTCCCCAGAGCCTTCTCTTTTCCAGGCTGAACACCCCCAGCTCCCTCAGCCTGGCCTCAGAGCAGAGCTGCTCCAACCCCCTTGCTTGCTGCTGCTCCTCTCTGCTTACACATTCCTTCACAGCCTTCTTCAGTGTCATCACCTTCGTCCACCACAGGTTGGGCAAAGCCCCTCCAAGCCCTCCCAGCTCCATTTGCTCAGGAAGCTGATGGGTTTGAAACATTTCTCCTTTTCAGCCAAGTATTCAAACTGTGCATTTCCACCACCTTCTCTGGTCTTGCCCACGTTCAGAGTCCCTGGTTTCAGCTTCTTCTCCTGGAGACTACCTTTTGGCTTTTATTTTCAGTAGGAATGGAATGGAATGGAATGGAATGGAATGGAATGGAATAGAATAGAATAGAGTAGAATAGAATAGAATAGAATAGAATAGAATAGAATAGAATAGACCAGGTTGGAAGAGACCTTTGAGATCATCAAATCCAACCTATCATCCAACACTTATCTAATCAACTAACCCATGGCACCAAGCACCCCATCCAGTCTCTTCCTGAACACCTCCAGTGATGGTGACTCCACCACCTCCCTGGGCAGCCCATTCCAATGGGCAATCACTCTTTCTATGAAGAACTTCTTCCTAACATTCCTAGTTTCTCTCTAGCTCCTTTTTTATTCCCCCTTTTTTTCCCCTATTGGTTATTTTTAGACCTTTAAGCAAGGGTGACATCTTCCTGGGGACAATGCTGCTTTATGAGTAACTAATCCAACCACACTGATCCAACAACCATCCATTCCTTTTTTCTTTTAGTATGCCCTGAGGAGTTGACCACAAGGTTTGCATTCATTTTCCTGGTCAAGTGCTCTTGATAAAGAGATTAAAACCAGCAAACACACTTGGGAGAAGGTTATCAAGTGACTAAAAAGGAGTCTGAATTCTTTCTTGATGAAAATAAGTTGCTGAGTTAGGGGCAAGACCAATGGGAAGGTTGAAGGTTCCTTGGGAGATGTTTTGTAGAGGAGAGGCAATGTCAAACAATTCCACTTGGATTTGCAGCTGGAAGCTGTGGAAGAAGCTGGACAAAAATGCTTACTCCAGCAAGCTGGGATAAAACTGAGCTCAAATCACAGAATGACAGAACCACAGCATGGTGAGGTTGGAAGGGACCTCTGGAGATCATCCAGTCAGGGGCACCCATAGCAGCTTGCCCAGGATCACAATGGCCAGGTGGAGTCGGAAGCTCCTTCCAGAGAAGGAGACTCCACAACCTCTCTGGGCAGCCTGCTGCAGGCACCCTCAAAGTCAAGAAGTTTTTCCTTCTGTCTGTGCTGTTGTAAAACAGAGAAGGTTTGGAGACTTACCCTCCAGAGCTCTTGTGTCTGAGACAAGGGTGTTTCATCTGTGGAATGAATGCTTATAGTACAACAGAGTCACAGAATGGGTTGGATAGGACCTTAAAGATCATCTATGTAATGGGTTGGGGCAGGCCCCCTCCCCACCACGCGCAGAAATAACGACTCAGACAAACAGATTGCAAAGGTGATGAAAAGTTTAAATAGAACGGTGAGTGCGTGCAGGAAAAAAAAAAAAACAAAAAATACAGTGACAAGAGAGAGAAACCCAAAAACAGACCCAGAGAAACCCATCCCTACCTGAGGGTACACCCAAGACCCTCAGGGCTCCTTCTTCCCCCTCCCACTGCTAGGCTAGTCTCAGCTGGCCAGATCTGAGACTGCCCATCCCCCCGTGGCCTTGGGCCTAGCCAGGCCCAAAGCCAGGAGATCTCTCCCCCATGTTACCGGCTGATGGAGGAGGAAGAAAAGAGGAAGTGCCAGACCCCGCCGTGAAACTTATAGTGGTGCAAGGGATCATGGTAGGAAATAACCTAATTTCCTGTGTCCACCCACTGGGCTGGACTTCTGGACACAGGAAACACCCCTGTAGCAGAGGGCAGCCAGCCCAAACTACGACAATCTAGTTCCAACCCCCTGCCATGGGCAGGGACACCTCCTACCAGACCACACTGCTCAAGGTTCTGTCTGACTTGGCCCTGAACATTTCCAAGACTGGAGCCTCCACAACTGCCCTGGACAGCCTGCTCCAGGGCTCCAGCACCCTCACAGCAAGGAAGCTTCTGCTCAAGTTTAGCTGGAACTTGCTGTGTTCATAGTTTGTGCCCTTTGTTGTTGAATCTTTCTGGGGTTTGGTACCACCACAGAGTTCCTAAGGAAGGGATTTCTTGAATCTTTCTTGGGTTTGATGCCACCACAGAGTTCATAAGGAAGGGATTTGATGAATCTTTCTTTGGTTTGGTACCTCCAAGGAGTAGGTAAGGAAAGGTCTTGGTGAATCTCACTTGGGTTTGGTACCACCTCAGAGTTCATCAGGAAGGGACTTGGTGAATCTCTCTTGGGTTTGGTGCCACCCCAGAGTTCATGAGGAAGGGACTTGGTGGGTCGTTCTTCTTTTGCATGAAACAAGATCCTGGGCTGATAAGTACAATAGGAAGTTCTCCTGTAACTAAAGCTCTCCAGAGGTGGCTCCAGGTCCATGCCCTTGCCTCATGCTCCTGTTCTGTCTTGCAGAGCCGACAGCTGGAGTCAGAAACCGGCACGACGGAAGAGCACAGCCTCAACAAGGAGGCTCGGAAGTGGGCGACCCGCGTGGCCCGGGAGCACAAAAACATCATCCACACTCAGAGGGTAGGTGAGGAAAACGTTGGGCTACAGATTTCTGTCTGTTCCACCTCCCCACAGCATGAAAGAGGAGCTGTTGCCAGCACAAAGGAATTATTTTTGTCCTGGTACCTCTTGGGGCAACCTGCCAGTGGTATCTTGTCCACATTCAGACTGCCAGCTTGACAGCTTCTCCGGCTTTTTGGGGTCATAGAATGGCTTGGGTTGGAAGGGAACTTAAAGATTATCTAGTTCCTACCACTTTGCCATAGGCAGGGACACCTCCCACTAGCCCAGGTTGCTCAAAGCCTCATCCAGCCTGGTCTTCAACAGTTCCGGGGATGAGGCATCCACGACCTCCCTGGGCAACCTGCTCCAGTGTCTCACCACCCTCACTCTAAAGAATTCCTTCCTAATGTCCAATCTAAATCTACCCTTCTCTAGTTTAAAACTATTGCCCTTTGGCCTATCACCATAACTCTTGTAAAAAGTCCCTCCCCACCTCTCCTGTAGGTACTTGGATTGGACCATTACACTCTGTGCTGGGTTAGGAACTGGCTGGAGGCTGAGCCCAGAGAGTGGTGGTGAATGGTGCCACATCCAGCTGGCAGCCAGGCACTAGTGGTGTGCCCCAGGGATCAGTGCTGGGCCCTGTGCTCTTTAACATCTTCATTGATGATCTGGATGAGGGGGTCGAGTCAGTCATCAGCAAGTTTGCAGATGACACCAAGTTAGGGGCAGATGTTAGTCAGTTAGAGGGTGGAAAGGCTCTGCAGAGGGACCTCGACCGACTGGACAGATGGGCAGAGGCCAACAGGATGGCATTCAACAAGTCCAAGTGCTGAGTGCTGCACTTTGGCCACAGCAACCCCATGCAGAGCAGAGCTACAGGCTGGGGTCAGAGTGGCTGGAGAGCTGCCAAACAGAGAGGGACCTGGGGGTGCTGATCGACAGCCGCCTGAACATGAGCCAGCAGTGTGCCCAGGTGGCCAAGAGGGCCAATGGCATCCTGGCCTGCATTAGGAATAGTGTGGCCAGCAGGAGCAGGGAAGTCATTGTGCCCCTGTACTCTTCATTGGTTAGGCCACACCTTGAGTCCTGTGTCCAGTTCTGGGCCCCTCAGTTTAAGAAGGACACTGAGACACTTGAAGGTGTCCGGAAAAGGGCAACAAGGCTGGGGAGAGGCCTTGAGCACAGCCCTGTGAGGAGAGGCTGAGGGAGCTGGGATTGTTTAGCCTGGAGAAGAGGAGGCTCAGGGGAGACCTCATTGCCCTCTACAACTACCTGAAAGGTGGTTGTAGCCAGGAAGGGGTTGGTGTCTTCTCCCAGGCAAGCAGCACCAGAACAAGAGGACACAGGAGGTTTAGACTCAAGGTGAGGAGGAAGTTCTTCACCAAGCGAGTCATTCGTCATTGGAATGTGCTGCCCAAGGAGGTGGTGGAGTCACCATCCCTGGAGGTGTTCAAGGGGAGATTGTACGTGGCACTTGGTGCCATGGTCTAGTCATGGGGTCTGTGTTGATAGGTTGGACTCAATGATCCTCGAGGTCCTTTCCAACTTAAGTTATACTGTGATACTGTGATACTGGAGGGCTGCTCTAAGGTCTTCCCTTTTAAAGAACCTTCTCTTCTCCAGGCTGAACAGCCCCAGCTCCCTCAGCCTGCCCTCCCAGGGGAGGTGCTCCAACCCTCTGATCATCTTTGTGGCCCTCCTGTGGACTCTCTCCAATGGATTCATGTCCTCAATATGTTTTGGTATTCCCATATAAATCTTTACTGCAGGTAACTCACAGACCTGCCTATACTCTTCACAGCACACTTCTGTTCCAGCTGGAGTGTCAGGGATTCTGTTAGCTCCTATAGATCACCTGGATATTACCTATAGAAAGGAAGCCATTCAGTCAGCCCTGGAAGAATTCAGGACCAGGCTGGATGAGATTTTTAGCAAGCTGGTCTAGAGGGAGGTGTCCCTGCCCATGACAAGGGGTTTGGAACTCGATGGTGCCTTCCAGGGCGGTTGCAACTATATGATCTTTAAGGTCCCTTCTAAACCAAACCAAAATCAAGGATCTACATGTATGGCTCAACAGAGAGGAACCCATGTTGAGGGTTTGGGCCACTAGGTGAGTGATGGAGGCTCTCTATGAACCCCTCTGCATCCCAAAGGGAAGAGAAAGGGAATAAGGGAGAGAGGCTGATGGGTTGGGAAAGAAACTAAACCAGCTGGGATGGAAGTAAGAACAATGAAATGAAAAAGATCCAAGCTAGTATGGAACCCAGTCCCTGATGTCAGTGATCTCTCCATCAGCACTGATGCTGTGGGCAGGCTCTGGAGAAGTCCCAGTCTGGACTCAGCAGCAGATGGGAACTGGATTCAGGAACTGGTTTCAAGAACTGGATTATGGAATGCAGGGATTGGGATCAAAGGCAGAACAGAAAGAGTCCTCCTTTGGACACTGACCATTGAAAAAGGGTCTTGACAACTTAAAGAATCATAGAGATGTTTTCATAAGAAGATACTTTTAGGATCATAAAGTCTGACCATTAACCCAGCACTGTCAGGTCACCACTAAATCATAGCCCTCAGCACCACATCTACACAGAGTTTAAATCCCTGCAGGGATGGAGACTCCACCACTGCCCTGGGCAGCCTGAACAACCCTTGACAACCCTTTCAGTGGGGAAATTGTTCCTCATGTCCAACCTGAACCTCTCCTGGTGCAACTTGTTCTATCCCTTACTCCTGGGCAGAAGAGCCCAGCCCCCACCTCACTTCAGCCTCCTTTCAGTAAGTTTTAGAGAGCCAGAAGGTCTCCCCTCAGCCTCCTCAGTTCCCTCAGCTGCTCCTCACAAGATTATTCACCAGCTCCATTGCCCTTCTCTGAACCTGCTTCAGCCCCTCATTAATCTATACAACTTTATGAAAGGAGGTTGCAGTGAGGTGGGGGTTGGTCTCCTCTCTCTAATTTCTGGGCCCCACAGTTTAGGAAGGATGTTGAGTTGCTGGAAGGTGCCCAGAGAAGGGCAACAAAGCTGGGGAGGGGTCTGGAGCACAGCCCTGTGAGGATAGGCTGAGGGAGCTGGGGTTGCTTAGCCTGGAGAAGAGGAGGCTCAGGGGAGACCTTCTTGCTGTCTACAACTCCCTGAAGGGAGGTTGTAGCCAGGAAGGGGTTGGTCTCTTCTCCCAAGCAACCAGCACCAGAACAGGAGGACACAGTCTCAAGCTGCACCAGGGGAGGTTTAGGCTCAAGGTGAGGAAGAAATTCTTCCCAGAAAGAGAGATTGGCCATGGGAGTGTGCTGCCCAGGGAGGTGGTGGAGTCACCATCACTGCAAGTGTTTAAGAAGAGAGTGGATGAGGCACTTGGTGCCATGGTTTAGTTGATTAGATGGTGTTGGGTGATAGGTTGGATTCAATGATCTCAAAGATCTTTCCCAAACTGGTTAATTCTGTAATTTCAGGTGATAAAAGGAGAGGAAATGGCCTGAAATTGTGCCAGGGGAGGGTTAGGTTGGAGGTTGGGAGAAAACTCTTTGCTGCAGAGGAGGTCAGGGATTGGAACAAGCTACCCAGGGAGCTGGTGGATTCACCATGCCTGGAGGTGTTCAGGAAACCTGTGGAGATGGCACCTGGGGACATGGTTTAGTGGCTGTGGTGGGGTTGGGTTGAAGGCTGGACTCGATCTTGGAAGTCTTTTCCAATTGAAACAATTCACAGTATCACTAAGGTTGGAAGAGACCTCAAAGATCATCGAGTCCAACCTGTCACCACAGACCTCATGACTAGACCATGGCACCAAGTGCCACATCCAGTCCCCTCTTGAACACCTCCAGGGATGGTGACTCCACCACCTCCCTGGGCAGCACATCCCAATGGCTAACAACTCTCTCAGTGAAGGACTTTCTCCTCACCTCCAGCCTAAACTTCCCTTGGCACAGCTTGAGACTGTGTCCTCTTGTTCCAGTGTTGGTTGCCTGCAAGAAGAGACCAACCTCCACCTGGCTACAACCACCAGTAGTTTTCCACCCATAGGATTCTTTGATCCTGTGACTATTCATCCTGGAAATGAATTTGTAGCATTTACTGCACCTGAGGAGTGTTTTCTTCTTCCTGACAGACACTTGAAGAGCTGGAATGCCATGGACCTGTGATGTCTGAGCAAACCAGAGCAGAACTGGAGCAGAAAATAG
This sequence comes from Melanerpes formicivorus, assembly GCF_026170545.1. NCBI lineage: Eukaryota > Metazoa > Chordata > Aves > Piciformes > Picidae > Melanerpes > Melanerpes formicivorus. The sequence goes on along the minus strand of NW_027142353.1, from coordinate 31,538,842 downwards.
ATGAAGCCAGAGAGAGCATTCGCAAGGCTGAGGTAAGAGGGAAATTGCTTTTGGCACTCTCAGCTTCTTGCCACTGAAGGATTGATTTTGTCACAGCTACTTCTGTGGCAATGGAAGCTTTTTAGCATCCAAAAATCAGGGGTTCTTTTTTTTTTCCTTTCCTTTGATTTGGTACTTCTCAAATCACTGAATCAACTTAATGAAAAGCGTGAGATTAGAAGAGCAATAATAAGGAAAAAAACCTCCTGATGAAGAGTGATTAAACTTGCTGCATTTTCAGCTGTTGTGCAAAGGTCAAGGGGCTTTAGGGGCTTTAAAGAGTGAAAGTGGGGGGGAAACCAACCTCAAGTTTACTGCTTTGCTTCTGCTCAAAGGAATTAATACCAGAAAATGGTGGTCACAGCTCTGTCGTCGCACTTTTGGGCTTCCAGAATCTGCTGCCACATGCTGAAGTGCTTTTCCTTCTGTTCTCTTGGGGTTTGCTGTCCACACTAATTTGTCATGTCAGTAGGGAAAGAGTTGAAATGTGGTGGAGTCACCATCCCTGGAGGTGTTCTAAAAGTTGAGTTGCTGAAAGGTGTCCAGAGAAGGGCAACAAAGCTGGGGAGGGGTCTGGAGCACAGCCCTGTGAGGAGAGGCTGAGGGAGCTGGGGTTGCTTAGCCTGGAGAAGAGGAGCCTCAGGGGAGACCTTATTGCTCTCTACATCTACCTGAAAGGAGGTTGTAGCCAGCTGGGGTTGGTCTCTTCTCCCAGGCAACCTGTGACAGAACAAGAGGACACAGTCTCAAGCTGTGCCAGGGGAGGTTTAGGCTGGATGTGAGGAGGAAGCTCTTCATAGAAAGAGAGACTGGCCATTGGGATGTGCTGCCCAGGGAGGTGGTGGAGTCACCATCACTGGAGGTGTTTAGGAAGAGACTGGATGGGGTGTTTGGTGCCATGGTTTAGTTGATGAGATGCTGTTGGATGATAGGTTGGACTTGATGATCTCAAAGGTCTTTTCCAACCTGAATAATCCTATTCCTATTCCTATTCCTATTCCTATTCCATTCTAATTCTATTCTACTCTACTCTAACTCAAGCAAGGGCAAATCTTCCCCTACATGTCCCTCTTTCTTTCTCTCAGTTACTGATAAGGTGTGCACTCCTATCTCCAAGGGCAAAGCACAGCTGTTCCAAAGCTATCCAAAAACAACCCATCTCCTACAGATCATCTGGTTCTAATCCCCCTGCCATGGGCAGGGACACCTCCCACCAGCCCAGGTTGCTCAAGTCCTCCTCCAACCTGGCCTTGAACAGCTCCAGGGAGGAGGCATCCACAGCCTCCCTGGGCAACCTGTTCCAGTGTCTCCCCACCCTCACTGCAAAGAATTTCTTCCTCATCTCCAGTCTCAATCTCCCCTTTCCAGCTTCAATCCATTCCCTCTCATCCTGTCACTCTAAGCCCTTATCAGAAGTCCCTCTCCAGCTCTCCTGTAAGCCCCTTCAGGTACTGGAAGGGGCTTACAATAAGGCCTCCCTGGAGCCTCCTCTTTTCATGGCTGAACAGCCCCAACTCTCTCAGCCTGTCCCCATAGGGGAGGTTCTCCAGCCCTCTGATCATCTTCATGGCCTCCTCTGGACTTAGTCCAACAGCTCCATGTCCTCCTTGTGCTGGGGGAGCACTGGAGGCAGTGCTGCAGGTGGGGTCTCAGCAGAGCAGAGGGGCAGAATCCCCTGACCAGAGAGATTCCTGAGCAATATTTTCTATCATATCCTTGAGCAATCTTTGTTTCTCTTCCTTTTTATACTCTGAGGGGCTTCTGGAAAGGTTGCAGAGCTCTATGAGACCAGCTGTGGGTTGAGAAAGACTCAGGAAGTGCCAAACTAGCTCCATACTTGACTGCCACTGTTGGGTGGGTAGAAGTCAACTGTTTTCCTGGCCAGTGATTCAAATAAGCTTCTTGCAGGCAAGAGGAACTCATTTATTAGTTTTCAGCTGAGTGAATTGCTTAATTAAAACTGTAGAGCAAGAGTAATTGTTGCAGTGAAGTGCTTCTCCTGCTGCTTAGATGTTCAGAGGAGCTGCTTGAATTAAGGATGTGCTTCACAGTTCAAGAGGTTAGAAAATTCAGAGTGAAAATATTCCTGCTGCTGGTGTGGTTGGGCTCTCATTTGAAACCAAACCCAAAGCGTTTCAAAGGCATGAAGCTTTTCTTTGGAGTTATTAATTCCATGGAATCACAGAATGGTCTGGCTTGGAAGGGACCTCCAAAGGTCATCCAGTCCAACCCCTCCCTGCAGCCAGCAGGGACATCCTCAGCTAGCTCAGGTTGCCCAGAGCCCTGTCCAGCCTCACCTTGAATATCTCCAGGGATGGGACCTCAAACATCTCCCTGGGCAACCTATTCCAGTGTTCCACCACCCTCCCACAGATTGTTCTCCAAAGTAGTTGAGGATGTAAATGATTCACTATGCAAGGACAGAGAGCATGAGACTGGGAGAGAAAAGAACAGCAGCAAGGGATAAAATCAGGGCAGGGAGGTGCAGAGGAAAGGTTTTCAGGTGAGAACATTGTAAAAGCCACAGGTGAAATGAGTCTGGAACTGAAGTGTTTGTGGGCATTAGAAATCTGTAGTTATCACAGAATCATAGAATTGTGAGCTTCCTCTCCAGCCAGCCAGCTCTCTGGCCTGGCCAGGTCTCACAGCTGACAGCACAGCCTGGCAGGGCGTCACCACTTCTCCCAGTTTGGTGTCATCAGCAAACTGGCTGAGGCTCCACTCTGTCCCTTCAACCTGGGTATTGATGGATATGTTGAGCAAGACCAGGCCCAGTACTGACTCCTGGGGAGCACCTCTGGCCTCCAGCTAGGCCCTACACCATTGATCACAACCCTCTGAGCTCTGTCCTTCAGCCACTTCTTCACCCATTTCATCTGACCCACCCTCCCTACGCTTCCTTAGGAGGATGCTCTGGGAGCTAGTGTCAGAAGCCTTGCTGAAGCCAAGGTAGATGACATCCTCCCCCTCCCCCTCTCCCTTCCCCTCCCCCCCCCCTCTCCCTTCCCCTCTCCCTTCCCCTCCCCCTCCCCCTCTCCCTTCCCCTCCCCCTCCTCCTTTTCCTCCCCCTCCTCCTTTTCCTCCCCCTCCTCCTTTTCCTCCCCCTCCTCCTTTTCCTCCCCCTCCTCCTTTTCCTCCCCCTCCTCCTTTTCCTCCCCCTCCTCCTTTTCCTCCCCCTCCTCCTTTTCCTCCCCCTCCTCCTTTTCCTCCCCCTCCTCCTTTTCCTCCCCCTCCTCCTTTTCCTCCCCCTCCTCCTTTTCCTCCCCCTCCTCCTTTTCCTCCCCCTCCTCCTTTTCCTCCCCCTCCTCCTTTTCCTCCCCCTCCTCCTTTTCCTCCCCCTCCTCCTTTTCCTCCCCCTCCTCCTTTTCCTCCCCCTCCTCCTTTTCCTTCTCTTCCCCCTTTTCCTCCCCCTCCCCCTCTTCCTCCCTCTCCCTTCCCCCTCTTCCTCTCCCTCCCTTCCCTCTCCCCCTTCCCCATCCCCCTAACCCCTCTCCCTCTTCCTCTCCCTCTCTCTTCTTCTCCCTCTCCCTCATCTCCTCCATCATTTCTCCTTGATGAATCCATGTAGACCAGTCCCAATCACCTTTTCATTCTTTTATTTTGCCTTTTAACCCTTGGAGACAAAAATTTACTGATCTCCACTGATCTGTGGTACAGAAAGAAGAGCCAAGAAAAGTTGAAGCTATTTCCTTGGTTTCCCCAAACCTTCTTTAGAGTCTTCCAGTACCTGAAGGGGGCTACAAGAAGGATGGAGAGAGACTGCTCCCAAAGGCCTGCAGGGACAGGACAAGAAGCAATGGCTTCAAGCTAGAGCAGAGGAGATTTAGATTGGATGTGAGGAACAAGTTCTGCATCATGAGGCTGCCCAGGGAGGTGGTTGTGGCCCCATGCCTGGAGATATTCAAGGTGAGGCTGGATAGGGCTCTGGGCAACCTGAGCTAGTTTAGGATGTCCCTGCTGAGTGCAGAGGGGTTTGGACCTTTGGAGATCCCTTCCAACCCAGAGCATTCTATGATTCTCTGATTCTTTCAGCTTGCTGTTGGGTTAATTGACTTCTTCCTCTCATCTGATTTAGTCTCTATCACACTAAATACTCTGATGGCCCAGTGTGAGGCTCACCAAGCAGCATAGTTGGGTCCCAGGGCTGACATCATCTTCTCTCAATGATGGTGGAAGATTTCCCTCTGGTACTCAGGTCTGTACTGCAGGAAAGTCTTGGGACCTCCACAGCAATTAATCCTATTTCCACTTAATTAGAAGGGGCTGCATTTTGTCTCATCATTAGGCTATCTACAGCTCTCAGGAGAGTGTTTGTAGCAGATCAGATTTGATTAAGACTCATTATGGTGTAGTTTCCTTCGTTTGATGAGCTCAGAAGCACAGGTCCAGCTTTAATTGTCAGTGGAGGGCTGTCTTCTCCCTCCCCCCCCACCTCCTCTGCTTTGGCTGTAAATATTTATTCCTCTGCTGTGCTAAAAGTTGTCTTTGGCTGAGCTCCTCTTCTGTCTTCAGGGAGACTTGGACAGACTGAGAGCTGGGCAGAGAGGAGCCTCATGAGGTTCAGCAAGGAGAAGTGCAGAGTCCTGCAGCTGGGAAGGAAGAATAAACTGCAGCAGGACAGGCTGGGAGGTGATCTGCTGGAGAGCAGCCCTGTGCAGAAGGACCTGGGAGTCCTGGTGGGCACCAAGTTCTGCATGGGCCAGCAATGTGCCCTGGTGGCCAAGAAGGCCAATGGGATCCTGGGATCCTGCATTCAGCAGAGTGTGGCCAGCAGATCCAGGGAGGTTCTCCTCCCCCTCCACTCTGCCCTGCTGAGACCTCACCTGGAATATTGCATCCAGTTCTGGGCTCCCCAGTTCAGGAGGGATCTGCTGGAGAGAGTCCAAGGGAGGGCTACCAGGATGCTGAAGGGACCTGGAGCACTGCCTGGTGAGGAGAGGCTGAGAGCCCTGGGGGTGGTTAGTCTGGAGAGGAGAAGGCTGAGAGGGGATTTATAAATGTCTATCAATATCTGAGGGCTGGGGGTGAGGAGGGAGGGGACAGGCTCTGCTCAGTTGCACCCTGGGATAGGACAAGGGGCAATGGATGGAAACTGCAGCACAGGAGGTTCCACCTCAACATGAGGAGGAACTTCTTCACTGGGAGGGTCACAGAGCTCTGGAACAGGCTGCCCAGAGAGGTTGTGGAGTCTCCTTCTCTGGAGACTTTCAAGCCCCATCTGGATGTGTTCCTGTGTGACCTGTGCTGGATTCTATGCTCCTGCTCTGGCAGGGGGGTTGGACCTGATGATGTTTGGAGGTCCCTTCCAACCCCCAACATCCTGTAATCTGTGAATGGTGATGCTACTGCAGTCAGGCAGACCTGGCTGTGTCTCAGCCTCCTGCTCTTTGTGTCTTCTTGCACTTGAACCTCTCAGCTGCAGGAGTGGTGTCATGCTCTGCTCATATGCACTGTGAAACAAGCTCATTCCTTCTGCTCAGGAAAGTGGAATGAGGTTACCAACCTCCCATCCCCCTCAAAAAAGAAGTTGAATTTCTCAAATGTCACTTGCTGCCATTTGTGGATTTGCTCAGGAAGCACATGCTTGGCAAAGCTCTGCTAAGTAAGCAGATGCCTGCTTGATAGGAGCTCTGCAGGAGGTTTAGGCCTTTCCAGCCAGGCAGAATGAGGACTGGCCTGGAAAAATGTCACCAGTGTCCACAGAGCAGGAGAATTGAACTCTTCTTGGTGACAAGCAGCTTAGTGAGGGAACAGAATCACAGAATCACAAAAAGGTTTGGGTTGGAGTGGTCTTGAAGATCGTGGATGCCTCCTCCCTGGAGGTATCCAAGGCCAGGTTGGAGGAAGCCTTGAGCAACCTGAGCTAGTGGAAGGTGTCCCTGCCCATGACAAAGGGTTTGGAACTAGATGGTGCCTTCCAACCCAAACCATTCTATGATTGTATGCCATGGTGTAGTAGAAGCTCTAGTAGAGTTGGATGATGGTTGGATTTGATGATCTTGAAGGCCTTTCCCACAGAATCATTAAGGTGGAAAACACTTATAAGATCATCAAGTTGTACAATCAACCCAACACCACCATGCCCACTAAGCAGTAATCATCTAGTTCCAGCCCCCTGCCATGGACAGGGACATAATCAACTAGACCAGGTTGCTCAAGGCCTCATCCAACCTGCCTTTGACATCCAAGGTTGGAGCTTACACAGCTGCCCTGGGCAACCTGTTCCAGTGCCTCACCACCCTCCTGGGGAAGAATTTCTTCCTCATATCTCATCTCAGTCTGGCTTTTTCCAGTTTGAAGCCATCACCATTCATCCTGTCACTACAGGACTTTGTAGACAGTCCCTCTCCAGCTTTCCAGTAGCCCCCCTTCAGAAGTCCAGCTGCTGCTCAGCCTGTTGTCTCTGGATGATTCACAACATGGTTTGCTATGTGAAGACCCAGGCTTCATTACCAGCATAGACTCACAGAGTGGGTTGGGTTGAAGGGACCTTCAAAAGTCATCCAGTCCAAACCCCCCCCGCAGTCAGCAGGGACATCCTCAGCTAGATCAGGTTGCCCAGAGCCCTCACCAGCCTCACCTTGAATATCTCCAGGCATGGGGCCCCAACCACCTCCCTGGGCAACCTGTTCCAGTGTTCCACCACCCTCATGGTAAAGAACTTGTTCCTTACATCCAATCTAAATCTGATCTGGCTGGTTTGAAACCATTGCCTCTTGTCCTGTCCCTGCAGACCGTTGGGAATGGTCTCTCTCCATCCTTCTCATAGGCCCCCTTCAGGTACTGGCAGGCTGCTCTTAGGTCTCCCCAGAGCCTTCTCTTCTCCAGGCTGAACACCCCCAGCTCCCTCAGCCTGGCCTCAGAGCAGAGCTGCTCCAACCCCCTGAGCATTTCCCTGGCCCTCCTCTGGACCTGCTCCAGCAGCTCCAGGTCCTTCCTGTGCTGAGGGCTCCAGACCTGCACACAGCACTCCAGGTGAGGTCTCCCCAGAGCAGAGCAAAGTGGCAGAATCACCTCTCTGGCTCTGCTGCCAGTGCTGCTTTGGCTGCAGCCCAGGCTGCCCTTGGCCTTCTGTGCTGCAAGCTCACACTGCCTGCTCCTGGCCAGCTTCTCCCCCCCCAGCACCCCCAAGGCCTTTTCCTCAGTGCTGCTTTCCATCCCCTGCACTTGTTGCACCTTCCACTAGTTGCAGGTGACCCTGCTGACTGCAGGGGGATTGGACTGGATGACCTTGGAACATCCCTTCCAACCCAAACTGGCAACTTCCATTCAATCCCAGTATCCCTTCTGAAACCCCACAAACTGCTCCCATCCCAGCCTTATCTACTCCCCACCTCCTTCCCCCACCCTCACCCCCAGCTGCCTTCTCTGTTTAGAAATCTTTTCATGTTTTCATATGCTTGAGCTTGGGAAAACTCATCTGGAGCTCCCTAGGTGGCCCCTCCTCCATTAAAAGCCTCACCTCTGCTTTCTTAACCTTGGCATTCACTCTTGAGTCCTCTTATCTGTGGCAGTCTCTTTTCCTTTCCCCTTCACTGCACCTCAGCCCTGGTGTTGGATTCAGCTCCACATGGAATATTTAGCATATAAATGAACTACCTCTGCTGCAAGAGCTGCAGGAACATAGGATCACTGATTCTCAGGGTTGGAAGGGACCTCAAGGATCAGCCAGTTCCAAGCCCCCTGCCATGGGCAGGGTCACCTCACACCAGAGCAGGTTGCCCAGAGCCACATCCAGCCTGGCCTTCAAAACCTCCAGGCATGAGGCTTCCATGAGGCAACCTGTGCCAGTGTCTCACCACCCTCATGGGGAAGAACTTCTTCCTCACATCCAATCTGTATCTTCCCACTTCTAGTTTTGCTCCATTCCCCCCAGTCCTATCCCTCCCTGACACCCTCAGAAGTCCCTCCCCAGCTTTCCTGTAGCCCCCTGCAGATACTAGAAGGCCACACGAAGGTCTCCTCAGAGCCTTCTCTTCTCCAGACTGCACAACCCCAACTCTCTCAGTCTGTCCTCGTAGGAGAGGAGCTCCAGCCCTCTGCTCACCCTCATGGGCATTCTCTGGACATGTTCCAGTACCTCCAGATCTTTTTTCTGCCGGGGGCTCCAGAACTGGTTGCAGTAATCCCACCCATCCTCAGGGATGCCTTGGAAAATGTCATCTATTAACTGGGGCCCTGGTTGATGCAGAAATAGTGTTGGGTTGTAGGTTGTTTCATCCCTGGCCAGGTCAGTGCTGGGACCAGTGCTGTTTCTATTCATCAATGACCTGGATGAGGGCAGAGAGGGCACTGCCAGCAAGTTTGCTGATGGCACCAAGCTGGGAGGAGTGGCTGGCACCCCCTCAGGCTGTGCTACCATCCAGCAAGACCTGGACAGGCTGGAAAGCTGGGCAGGGAGGAACTGAATGAAATACAACAAGGGCAAGGATAGAGTCTGGCTTCTGGGGAAGAGCAACTCCATGGACCATTGTGGGCTGGGGACTGACGAGAGGGACCTGGGGATCCTGGTGGACAGAAGGATGCCTGTGAGCCAGCAATGTGCCCTTGTGGCAAAGGAGGCCAGTGACATCTGGGGTGGATTAGAAGGAGAGTGGTGAGTGGGGCAGAGAGGTTCTCCTCCCCAACAACCTCCCTGAGCATGGACAAAGGGCTGTTTGGTTTCCTACAAGCCCTTTTCTTCTTGGGTACAGAGAGCAAGGGTGGAATGTGTTCTTGCTGCCTTGGATTTCCATGCCTTCCAAATGCAGTTGTTTATCTTCTGCAAGCTGTAGGTCTGAAGCTTTTCCTTAATTAAGCCTGGAACAGTAAATAAACAAAACTGTGTCTTCTTCCATGTAGAGCAACCAGAGGTATGTGAAGAAACAGATAAAGGGTTTAGGGGCTAAAAACCTTGGGAGTTGTTTTCCTTTCATCTTCTTAGAACCCACCATCAGCTAAAGCCAAAGAGCAGCTCAGAGAAGCAGGAACCACCCAGAAGACTGTAAACTTGGTGGGTGGCTGATGGCTTTGAAATCAGTGGTAAGATAGCATAGAATCACTGAGTGGCTCAGGTTGGAAGGGACCTCAGAGATCATCTACTGCAGTCTCCACACCATGCCCAGGGAACTAGCCTCAGCTGCTCAAGGCCTCATCCAGCCTGGCCTTGAACACCCCCAGGCAGAAGACATCCACAGCCTCCCTGGGCAGCCTGTTCCAGTGTCTCCCCACCCTCACTGTCAAGAATTTCCTCCTAATCCCCAGTCTCAATCTCCCCTTTCCAGCTTCAATCCATTCCCCCCATGTCCTATCACTCCAATCCCTTGTCAAAAGTCCCTCCCCGGCTCTCCTTCAGGTACTGGAAGGTAGCTCTAAGGTCTCCCTGGAGTCTTCTCTTCTCCAGATTGAACAACCTGAACCTCCTCTGGTGTAACTTGAGGCTGCTTCCTCTTGTCCTGTCTCTTCTTCAACTGGAATGCAAACGATCATGGAATGGTTTGGGTAGGAAGGGACCTTTCAAGGTCATCTGCTCCTACTCATCTTCAAGTAGAGCAGGTTGCTCAGAGCCACATCCAACCTGACTTGGAATGTCTCTAAGGATGGGACATCTCCCACCTCTCTGAACAAACCTGAAGTTTGCACACTCTCATTTTAAATCCATTTCATGCCCTGCTTCTAAAATTAGAGTAACTTCCCTGGCATCCTGGGCCAATGTTTCACCACTCTCATCAGATTTCTCTCTAAATCTAAATCTCCTGGGGGTTTTGGAATGTTTTTTTGCTTTAAACCCATCATCCCTTGTCCTGTCACAACAAACCCTGCTAAAACATTGTCCCCATTCACAGAATCACAGAGTGTTAGAGGCTGGTAGGGACCTCCAAAGATCATCCAGTCCAACCCCCTGCCAGAGCAGGAGCACCTAGGGCAGGTCACACAGGAACACATCCAGGGGGGTCTTGAGTATCTATAGAGACAGAGACTCCACAACCCCCCTAGGCAGCCTGTTCCAGTCTTCTGTCACACTCACAGGGAAAACAAATTTTTCCTCCTATTTCCATGGAACTTCCCATGCCTCAACTTCCACCCAGTGCCTCTTGTGCTGGCATTGGGCATCACCCAGCAGAGCCTGGCTCCAGCCTCATGGCACTCACCCTGCACATCTTTATCAACAGCAATGAGCTCACCTCTCAGGCTCCTCCTCTCCAAGCTACAGATTCCTCAGCTCCCTCAGGCTCTCCTCACAAGGAAGATGTTCCACTGCCTTCAGCATTTTCATGACTCTGTTCTGGACTCTTCCAAGCAGTTCCCTGAGGTTCTTCTTGAGCTGAGAGGCCCAGAACTGGACACAATATTCCAGGTGTGGCCTCACCAGGGCAGAGCAGAGGGGGAGGAGAACCTCTCTGGACCTACTGACCACAACGCTTCTAATCCACCCCAGGATGGCTTTGACCTTCTTGGCCACAGGAGCACATTGCTGGCTCATGGTCAACCTCCCATCCACCAGGACCCCCAGGTCCTTTTCCTCTTCACTGCTCTCCAGCAGCTCAATCCCCAACCTGTACTGCTCCCTGGGGCTGTTCTTTCCTATATAGCTTTCCCTGGGTGAGAAGTAGAAGAAAGGGCTCCTCCTGCCTGCTTTTTGCTGGGGTTTTGTTCCTTCCATGTAGGTAGGAAGCTGTTAACAACCCTGCTGTAATTATTTAGATAAAAATGAAAGATAAATGCTTGTAAACAGCACTCTGCATCTTTCAAGTGCAGGCCTGACCTAATCTCATTAAGAACTTTTATGGCTTGCCTGCAGTGGAATGAAATTCAAAACATTTGTGGCTTGGAAGAGGCATTTTGTTGAATATTCAGCTCACTGAGCGTGTAAATAAAGAGAGGGGGGAAGACCCTGGATTTCCTGAGCACCTTGAATTAAAAGCTCTGCTCTGACCTTTGGCAAGGAGACTCAAGGGTCTTGGAGCTGCTTGATTATTTGAGCTAACAAGTCTGTGCAAACAGCATGGGTGAGGGAGGGCAAGCACTCAGCAGCTACCGAAGTTTAGCGCTTGCCTGGAGTAAGGTTTCCTCCTGTTGCATAACTGAAGCTCATTGGGAATTGCATAAGGAGGTGAAGCAGCCAAACAACCAGACTGACCATGGCCTAGGCAGCTCTGGTTGGAGGCAGAGGGAAGGTTCTCATCATTTAATGTCAGAGTCACAGATAGCTTTGGGTTGGAAGGGAAGTTTCAAAGTCATCCAGTCCAACCCCCCCTGTAGTCAACAGGGACATCCCCAGCTACAGCAGGTTGCTCAGAGCCCTAAATCTCACCTGGAATGGTTCCAGGGATGGGCATCTCCCACCTCTGGGCAACCTGGGACAGGCTCTCACCACCCTCAGTGTCAAACATTTCTCCCTTCTCTCCAGTCTGAATCTCCCTCTTTGAGTTCCAAACCTTTCCCCCATGTCCTGTCACCACAGGCCCTGCTCAAAAGTCTCTCCCCAGCTTTCTTCTCAGTGATTTAAGCACCAAAACCCCACCAGAAGGTCTCCCTGGAGCCTTCTCTTCTCCAGGCTGAACAACCCCAACTCTCTCAGCCTGGCCTCATAGGAGAATGTAAAGACAAATCAGTGGACAGCTGCTTGACTCCCCAAGTGCGTAGGTATCTGCACATGGAGGCCCCTCAGCTCGTTAGCTTGATGATATGGGAAGCTTCTCATTAGCAAGCTGAAGTAGATAGCTTCCACTGAGACCTGCATTAAGTCAATCCATCAGAGCTCCACAAAACCCAATGCACAGATGATGTGGCTACCAGAACCAGCAACCCATCCCTGCCCTACCACTGGCACAAGTCAAACCCACAGGAGCCAATTCACTTTGACTTAGTTGTTCTCACACTACAGATGTCAAGGCTGGAGCTGTCCATGCTCCAACATGATGCTGGAAGCTGTAGGTACATTTGGATCTTCATCCAGACCAGTGCAGGGTGATGTAGAGCCACTCACCTGCCCTTCTTTCATAGCAGATGTGGTTAGAAAGTGCTTTTGTTCAAAATCTTACATCACAGAGTCATTTTGGGTGGAAAAGAGACAAAGATCATCAAGTCCAACCAGTCTCTAACCGTAGCAAGCCTGGTGCCAAACCACATCCCTCAGCACCACATCTCTGCATCTTTTAAACACCTCCAGGGGTGGGCATTCAACCACCTCCCTGGGCAGCCTGTGCCAGTGTCTCACCACCCTCATGGGGAAGAACTTCTTCCTCACATCCAATCTCAATCTACCCTCCTCCAGCTTGGATCCTTCATTCCCCCTAATCCTATCACTCCCTGACACCCCTCAAAAGTCCCTCCCCAGCTTTCCTGTAGCCCCCTGCAGATACTGCAAGGCCACAAGAAGATCCCTTCAGAGCCTTCTCTTCTCCAGACTGCACAACCCCAGCGCTCTCAGTCTGTCTCCATAGCAGAGCAGCTCCAGCCCTCTGCTCCTCCTCGTGGCCCTGCTCTGGACACCTTCCAGCACCTCCAGATCCTTCCTGGCACAGAGGCTCCAGAACTGGACACAGTGCTCCAGGTGTGGTCTCAGCAGAGTGGAGCAGAGGGGCAGAATCCCCTCCCTGGCCCTGCTGGCCACACTTCTCTTGCTGCAGCCCAGACTGTGGTTGGCTCTCTGGGCTGCAAGTGCTCCCTGCTGGCTCCTGTTGAGCTTCTCCTCCCCCAGCACGCCCAAGGCTTTTTCTTCAGGGCTGCTCTCCAGCCAGTCCCTGCCTAGCTTATATCAGTGCTTGGGATTGCCCTGACCCAGATGCAGAACCTCTTTGAACCTCATGAGGTTGGCTTGGGTACAGCTCTCTAGCCTTTCAAGGTGCCTCTGGACAGATCCCTTCCCTGCATACCTTCCCTCCCTTCCATACCTATAGATTGTTTTTTTCTTTGTGCTACCCTTCTCTGCTGACATCTGTGGCTTCAAAGTGTGGTTGCTGTTTAACCTGATAGAGCAAGAAACCCACTTCTCAGTGTGACAAGTGCTCCTCCACCAAACTTCCCCATAGAGGAGATTAATGATTAATTGAAATTGTCATCATTATTATTTCCACCTTCTTAGAGCTTTAAAGATACACAAACTAATAGAAGGAGAGGCAGAGTAACAGCTCAGTGAGAGGGGTTGATTCTCTTAGACCAATAAAGGGATAAAATGGTTTTTGCACTCACCCTGGAACTCAAAACTCCTCACACTTCTGATTCCAGCCCTTCTCATAGGTGCTGCTTGGGTAAATAATTACAGATTTGGGGGTTGGGGCTTTGGGCCATGCAGACTTAGAAAGTTTTCAGAAGGTGCTTGATGCTGCAGTTGAGTTCATAGATGCATAGAATGGGTTGGGTTGGAAGGAACCTTGAGTACTGTGTCCAGTTCCGGGCCCCTCAGTTTAAGAAGGACATTGAGACACTTGAATGTGTCCAGAGAAGGGCAACAAGGCTGGGGAGAGGCCTTGAGCACAGCCCTGTGAGGAGAGGCTGAGGGAGCTGGGGTTGTTTAGCCTGGAGAAGAGGAGGCTCAGGGGAGACCTCATTGCTGTCTACAACTACCTGAAGGGAGGTTGTAGCCAGGAAGGGGTTGGTCTCTTCTCTCAGGCAAGCAGCACCAGAACAAGAGGACACAGTCTCAAGCTGCACCAGGGGACGTTTAGGCTGGAGGTGAGGAGAAAGTTCTTCACTGAGAGAGTTGTTAGCTGTTGGAATGTGCTGCCCAGGGAGGTGGTGGAGTCACCATCCCTGGAGGTGTTCAAGAGGGGATTGGATGTGGCACTTGGAGCCATGGTTTAGTCATGGGGTCTGTGGTGAAAGGTTGGACTTGATGATCTTTGAGGTCTCTTCCAACCTTGGTGATACTGTGATTCTATGATCGTGAACCTCAAAGCTTATCCAGTTCCAACCCCCCTGCCATGGGCAGGGACACCTCCCACCAGCCCAGCTTGCTCAAGGCCTCATCCATCCTGGCCTTGAGCACCTCCAGGGAGGAGGCATCCACAACCTCCCTGAGCAACCTGTTCCAGTGTCTCCCCACCCTCACTGGAAAGAATTTCTTCCTAATCTCCAGTCTCAATCTTCCCTCTTCCAACTTCAATCCATTCTCCTTCATCCTATTGCAAGGATCTGCCTTTAAATGTCAGTGCTGGTGTCTGGATCCCTCTTTGAGCTTCTAAAGTCAGTGTTTTCCAGGATCCTACTTGAAGCAGTGTGATGCATATTAATAGCCTGGACTCTGTTCCTCTTTCCCTTGGCTTTCTGCACAGTGTTTGCAGAATGTGTTAATCATTCACCTGAAGACCTCTTGCATGGAGAAGTGGAAATTTCACTTGTCTTAAGGGGCTTTTCCCGTGGGAAATACTCTTCAAACCTGTCTGATCCTTCAACCTTCCATTCCTAATGAGGTGGGAGAGGCTCTGTGTGCAGAGATATGTTTCACACACTAGATTGGACTCTACCAACTCATCTCCATCACATCTCCTCTAAATGGAGCTGACAGTCCTTCTCAGAAGCAGATTCATTGTTTGAAGCACCTTTATGCTCACATTCACAAATAGATTTCAGATGAAGATGGATCCATCTTTGGAGGTCCAGCTGAATCACAGTTAAGACATTAAGGTGCTGGAGCAGGTCCAGGGAAGAGCACCAAAGCTGGGGAAGGGTGTGGAGAACAGGGCTGGGGAGCAGCAGCTGAGGGAACTGGGGGTGTTGACCCTGGAGAAAAGGAGGCTGAGGGGAGTCCTCATTGCTCTCTGCAGCTCCCTCTCTACAGCAGGTTCCAGTGAGATGCAGGTTGGTCTCTTCTGCCTAGGATCAGGTGATAGAATGAGAGGAAATGGCCTGAAATTGTGCCAGGAAAGGGTTAGAGATGAACAAAAATTTCTTTGCTGCAAGAGTGGTCAGGGATTGGAAGAGGCTGCCCATGGATGTGGTGGAGTCCCCATCCCTGGAAATGTTAAGAAACCTGTGGCCACGTCCACTTGGGGCCATGGTTTGATGGCCATGGTGGAGTTGGGTTGAAGGTTGGCCTCCATCCTAGAGGTCCTTTCCAACCCAAACAATTCTCTGATTCTATACTGATTTATATCCTGACTGCACTTCTTCACAGCAAGCTAAGAATTAAGTGTCACAGCATGTCCAGAACAAGAACAATACCAGGAGCATTTCAGCTCAAGACAGACTTTGGTCTTTGGGAAGGATGCATGAGAGAGATAAAACCCCAGGCAGCAGCAGCTGACTGCACCTCGCTGCACTGGATGTGCCTTCTTGCAGAGACTGCTTCCTTCCAGTTCTTTCCTCAGAGCCAGCTGCTTTTCTTGGTTTTCTTTGATTTCCCACTGCTGACAATAACTTGTCTGTCAGTACCAGCCATGATGCTGAAGGGAGGTGCTTCTGCTGAAAGGAAGCTCCACAGAGATGGACCTTGGAGCCCTGGTGGACAGGACAGCAATGTGCCCTTGGGGCCAGCAAGACCAATGGCATCCTGGGGTGCATTAAAAAGAGGTCAAGGCCAGCAGGTCAAGGGAGGTTCTCCTCCCCCTCTACTCTGTCCTGGTGAGAACACAGCTGGAGTATTGTGTCCAGTTCTGGACTCCAAGGCAGGAATCTGCTGAGGAGTGTCCAAAAGAAGCTGTGAGGATGCTGAAGGGGCTGGAACATCTGTGTGATGAGGAAAGGCTGAGCCTTGGGTCAGTTTAGTCTGGAGAGAAGGATGAGAGGAGATCTGATCAGTGTCTATAACTGAGGGGTGGGTGTCAAGAGGAAGGGGCCAGGCTCTTTCCAGTGGTGTCCTGTGATAGGACAAGGGACAGTGAAGACAAAGTGGAACCCAGGAGGTTACACCTCAACATGAGGAGGAACTTGTTTGCTGTGAGGGTGCTGGAGCCCTGGAGCAGGCTGCCCAGAGAGGTTGTGGAGTCTCCTTCTCTGGAGACTCTCAAGCCCCATCTGGATGTGTTCCTGTGTGACCTGCCCTAGGTGATCTGCTTTGGCAGGGAGTTTGGACTGGATGATCTCCAGAGGTCCTTCCCAACCCTTACCATTCTATGATTCTAATCCCTGTGTAATAGTGAGAAAGAAGATGGAACTTGGCTGCTTGCAGAGTACCTTGCCAAGACTGAGCAATGCTGTGAAAGGAAATGGAGGAAAATCTCCAGGGTGGTTCAGGGGGTTGCTGCTGTTGCCTCCATCAGTGATTTCCAGTCAATCCCTTGATTTTTGTGCTCTGATGAGCATCTGCCATATGATCATAGAATCACAGGATGGCTTGGATTGGAAGAGACCTTTTAAGGTCATCTAGTTCCAATTCCCCTGCAGCCAGCAGGGACATCCCCAGCTAGAGCAGGTTGCTCAGAGCCCCAAACAACCTGACCTGGAATGGTTCCAGGGATAAGGCATCTCCCACCTCTCTGGGCAGGGTCTCACTACACTCAATGTGAAAAATGTCTTCCATCTATCTAGTCTGAGTCTCCCTCTTTTAGTTTCAAACCATCGGCCCTTGTCCTATCACAACGGCCCTGCTAATTGTCCCTCCCCATCTTTCGTCTCAGCCCCTTCAAGTTCTGCAAGGCCACCAGAAGGTCTCCCTGGAGCCTTCTCTTCTCCAGGATGAACAACCCCAACTCCCCCAGCCTGGCCTCAGATCTCCTCTCATCCTTCTCCTCTCCAGACCAAACAGACCCAGGGCTCAGCCTTTCCTCACCACACAGATGTTCCAGCCCCTTCAGCATCCTCACAGCTTCTCTTTCTTCTTCCACCATGGCTGTGGCCTCCTCTAGCCCTGCTCCTGTCTGTGCTGTGCTGAGGCCTCCAGAGCTGCCCCAGCACTGCAGGTGGGGTCTGAGCAGAGCACAGCAGAGGGGCAGAATCCCCTCCCTGACCCTGCTGCCCACACTGCTGGGGATCAGCCCAGGAAACAGATCATAGAATCATAGAATTGCTTGGGTTGGAAAGGACCTTAACGATCATCTGGTTACAGCCCCTGCAGTCAGCAGGGACATCATCAACTGGAGAAGGTTGCTCAGAGCTTCTTCCAACTGGACTGAATGTAAATGCCCTCCGGTTTTTTGCCCCCTCCCCACACACACAATCCTTGATGTCATCCTTGGCATTCTACTTTGCTTTCCTTCAAGTTCTGCATTCCTTCTTGCTACTCTTTCCACTCCCTCTGTTTAGATGGTTAACTAATTTGGCTCAGGGTGGTGGTTTGCCATGGGTTTGTTAAAGCCTTCGCTCTGTCAGCCAGAAACGCTGCCAGGATGCTGAAGTGAACCCAGCTGTCAGGAAACCTACATTTTTCCTTCTGTTTTTAAAGACCAAACTCATCAAGTGTGATATTTATTTCATTCTGCAATTATTAAGATGTTCTGTTTCCATAACAAATGAGCTTCCTGTGATCTCTGGCAGGTGCTGATGGAAAACAGCCTCCTTTCGGGGGGTGGGGGTTGGTGGCTTTGTGTGGATGGCCTTGGATTTATTTGGGGGTCACATCCAGTTCAAGCAGCAGCTGATAAAGGGCACCCAGGGTCTGCAGCCCATGAAGAAGAGGTCTTTAGATTTTAGAAATGCTGTGAAGTGTTTTGCACTTTGATGGTGTTGCTTAGATGGTGTTGGGTGATAGGTTGGACTTGATGATCTTGAAGGTCTTTTCCAACCTGGCTGATTTCTCTCCTCTCCCTCTCCCTCTCCCTCTCCCTCTCCCTCTCCCTCTCCCTCTCCCTCTCCCTCTCCCTCTCCCTCTCCCTCTCCCTCTCCCTCTCCCTCTCCCTCTCCCTCTCCCTCTCCCTCTCCCTCTCCCTCTCCCTCTCCCTCTCCCTCTCCCTCTCCCTCTCCCTCTCCCTCTCCCTCTCCCTCTCCCTCTCCCTCTCCTCTCCTCCCCTCTCCTCTCTCCGAACTGAACCTCTCCAAACCTCTCCTTCTATTCTATGCTATGCTATGCTATGCTATGCTATGCTATGCTATGCTATGCTATGCTATGCTATGCTATGCTACTCTATTCTGTTCTGTTCTACTCTATTGTATAATCTCACCCACCATTAGAAAAATGACTGGACTCAGTCATCTTAAAGATCTGTTGCAGCTCAAACCATTCTGATGAATACATGAATGGAAAGCCAGCCTAAAGTCTCACAGAATCACAGAATGTAAGGGGCTGGAAGGGACCTCAAAAGGGAAGCCTCATGCCTGGAGGTTTTTAAGGCCAGGCTGGATGTGGCTCTGAGCAACCTGCTCTGGTGTGAGGTGTCCATGTCCATGGCAGGGGGGCTGGAACTGGATGATCCTTGAAGTCCCTTCCAACCCTGACAGTTCTATGGCTCTATGATTCTCATCCACCAGAGTCCTTTTTGAATGGTGTCAAGGAGTGAAAGATAGCCTTGAGAAGAGTAAAAGATTGTGACTTGTGCCTGTCTGTCCCCTCAGATCATCAAGCTGAAGGCAGAAGCTCGCCTGGACCTACTGAAGCAGATCGGAGTGTCCGTGGACACCTGGCTCAAGAGTGCAATGAACCAAGTGATGGAGGAACTGGAAAATGAGCGCTGGGCCAGCCTGCCTTCTGTCACCAACAACGGCTCCTCACACCTGGTATAGCTTCCAACAGCTCAGACTCCACCTTTCCTCCATCTGGCTCTTCCCTGGAGCATTAGAAGAGCAGCTCAGCTGGTGGAGAACCTTGAACACAAGTCTTACGGGGAACAGCTGAGGGAGCAACAACCCCAGGCAGTGCTACAGGTTGGGGTTGGAGTGGCTGGAGAGCAGCCAGGCAGAGAGGGACCTGGGGGTACTGCTTGACAGCAGCTGAATATGAGCCTGCAGTGTGCCCAGGTGACCAAGAAGGCCAATGGCATCCTGGCCTAGATCAGGAACAGTGTGGCCAGCAGGAGCAGGGAGGTCATCCTGCCCTGTACACTGCATTGGTTAGGCCACACCTTGAGTCCTGTGTCCAGTTCTGGGCCCCTCAGGATATTGAGGTACTTGAATGTGTCCAGAGAAGGGCAACGAGGTTGGGGAGGGGTCTGGAGCACAGCCCTGTGAGGAGAGGCTGAGGGAGCTGGGGTTGCTTAGCCTGGAGAAGAGGAGGCTCAGGGGAGACCTTATCACTCTCTACAACTACCTGAAGGGAGGTTGTAGCCAGGTGGGGGTTGGTCTCTTCTCCCAGGCAAGCAGCCCCAGAACAAGAGGACACAGTCTCAAGCTGTGCCAGGGGAAGTTTAGGCTCTTCCCAGAAAGACTAATTGGCCATTGGGATGTGCTGCCCAGGGAGGTGGTGGAGTCACCCAGAGGTTTCTTGAACACCTCCAGGGATGGTGACTCCACCACCCCCCTGGGCAAGACATCCCAATGGCCAATCTCTCTTGCTGGGAAGAACTTTTTCCTCACTTAGGGACATTATTTATTGACCACAGTGCTGAGGGATGTGGTTTAGGGGCAGTGGCTTAGCAGCAGTGGTGGGACCGCAAGCTCTGAGCCAACAGCTGGAATTGATGATCTCAAAGGTCTCTTCCAACCTCAACACTTCTGTGGTTCTGAAGTAGCAGCTCCTAGCCTAATGTTGAATACAAACCAAAGCTGATGATGTTGGGTTGGTTCTTAGCTAGCTGGGAAGATCTTGTAGCTTGTTGTGGCTGAAGCATCTTGCTGAATTTGATGCCTAAGGACAACAAAGCTGGTGAAGGGTCTAAAGAAAAAGTCTTCAGGGGTGGCTGAGGGACCTGGGGTTGTTTGGAGAAGAGGAGGCTGAGGGGAGACCTTCTTGCTCTCCACAACTCCCTGAAAGGAGGTTGGAGTGAGGTGGGAGTTGGGCTCTTCTCCCAAGGAACAAGTGATAGGCCAGGAGGAAGTGTTCTCAGGTTGAAACAAGGGAGGTTTAAGGTTGATATAAGGAACAATTACTTCCCTCAAGGGATTGTCAAGGCCTGGTCCAGGCTGCCCAGGGAAGGAGTGGAGTCCCCATCCCTGGAGGGATTGAAAAGCTGTACAGGTGTGGTGCTGAGGGCCATGGTTCAGTGGTGAGCTGGCAGTGCTGGGTTAATGGTTGGACTGGAAGATGTTGAAGGTGCACCCCAACCACAAGGGCTCCATGATCTTGTGATTTCAGGGAGTGCATGGAAGAGCAGGTAAAGACCTTTGCAGCCAGCCTCATGTGGATGCATCTGCCACATCCCTAGTCTCAAGTGACAGGAGAGGAAATGGCCTGGAATTGTGCCAGGAAAGGGTTAGGTTGGAGATCAGGAAAAATTTCTTATTGCAGGAGTGGTCAGGGATTGGAATGTCCTGCCCAGGGAGGTGGTGGAGTCCCCAGCCCTGGAGGTGTTGAAGAAACCTGTGGCAGTGGCACCTGGGGACATGGTTTGATGGCCATGGTGGTGTTGGGGTGATGGTTGGACTCAATGATCTCAGAGGCTTCTTCCAATCCGAACAATTCTATCATTCTATGAAGCTGCTTCACTGAAAGAGTTCTCAAAGACTGGCACAGGCTGCTCAGGAAGGTCACTGCATCCCAGCCCTGGAGGTGCTTCAAAGCTGCAGAGCTATGGTGCTGAGGGACATGGTTTAGCACCAGCCTTGGTAGAGTCAGGGAATGTTTGGGCTGGAAGACCTTGAAGGGCTTTTGCAAGCCAAACAATTCTCTGATTCTATCCAAAACTTAACAACAAAAAAGGGGCCTTTCTGGGTTCTGTCACTGAGTTAACTCCAGATTGATTTGTCTGACCTTGGCTGAGTGCCAGAGCATCTATTTGCCATCTCCTGTTTCTTTGAAGTTTCACTAATAGTTGATGATGTTATCAGAGGCCCTTGGGTGAAAGGGCTTTGTTCTTCCAAAGGTATGGAAACCCCTAGGCACTGCATCCCCTTAAAGAGTCATTTAGGGGAGCAAAGCTTCTCTTCCAAATCCATTTGGGCAACTGAGAGGCAAAATTAATTCCTTAAAAATCAGTGTCAGTCTTATAGAAAACAGGCTGAGGGTTCCTGTCAGCAGGGTGAGGTGTTTCCCTCGAAGACTGGGCCTAGATTTAGATGTTCCCACTCTTCACCTGAAAATTAACCTCACTGTTAGTTGAGGTACACAAAAAGCAGCCCTGAAGAAAAGCTGTACCCAAGCCAATCTCATGAGGTTCAAAGAGGTTCTGTGTCTGGGTCAGGGCAATCCCATGATCTTATATAAGCTGGGCAGGGACTGGCTGGAGAGCAGCCCTGAAGAAAAGGCCTTGGGGGTGCTGGGGGAGGAGAAGCTCAACAGGAGCCAGCAGGGAGCACTTGCAGCCCAGAGAGCCAACCACAGCCTGGGCTGCAGCAAGAGAAGTGTGGCCAGCAGGGCCAGGGAGGGGATTCTGCCCCTCTGCTCCACTCTGCTGAGACCACACCTGGAGCACTGTGTCCAGTTCTGGAGCCTCTGTGCCAGGAAGGATCTGGAGGTGCTGGAAGGTGTCCAGAGCAGGGCCACGAGGAGGAGCAGAGGGCTGGAGCTGCTCTGCTATGGAGACAGACTGAGAGAGCTGGGGCTGTGCAGTCTGGAGAAGAGAAGGCTCTGAAGAGATCTTCTTGTGGCCTTGCAGTATCTGCAGGGGGCTACAGGAAAGCTGGGGAGGGACTTTTGAGGGGTGTCAGGGAGGGATAGGACTGGGGGGGATGGAGCAAAACTAGAAGTGGGTAGATTGAGATTAGATGTGAGGAAGAAGTTGTTCCCCATGAGGGTGGTGAGACACTGGCACAGGTTGCCCAGGGAGGTGGTGGAAACTTCAACCTTGGATCAGGCTGGATGTGGCTGTGAGCAACCTGCTGTAGTGTGAGGTGTCCCTGCCCATGGCAGGAGGGGCTGGAACTGGGTGGTCCTTGAGGTCCCTTCCAACCCTGACAATCCTCTGATTCTATGAAATATTGGACATTTGCTATGTGAATAAATAGTTCACTTGAATCATAGTATCATGGAATGGGTTGGCTTGGAAGGGTCCTTAAAGTTCATCTGGTTTCAACCCCCTGTCATGGGCAGGGATGCCTCCTACTGGACCAGGTTGCTTAAGGCCCTATCCAGCCATGCTCTGAATAATGCCAGGCTTGGAACCTCCACAGCTGCCCTGGGCAACCTGTCCCAGTGCCTCACCACCCTCAAGGGGAAGAATTTCATCCTAATGTCTCATCTAAACCCAGCTTCTTCCGGCTTGAAGCTGTCATCTCTCCCCCTGTCAGCACAGGACTCTGTGAAAAGTCCCTCTCCAGCTCTCTTCTAGCTTACTTCAAATACTGAAAGACTGCTACAAGGTCTCCCTGGAGTCTTCTCTTCTCCAGGCTGAACAACCCAAACTCAGCCTGGCGCCACAGCAGAGGGCTTACAGCTCTTTGGTTATCTTCATGGCTCTGCTCTGGTCCTGCTCCAACAGGTCCCTGGCTGTGCTGTGCTGAGGCCTCCAGAGCTGCCCCAGCACTGCAGGTGAGGTCTGAGCAGAGCACAGCAGAGGGGCAGAATCCCCTCCCTGCCCCTGCTGCCCACACTGCTGGGGATCAGCCCAGCACAGGGCTGGCTCTGGGCTGGCAGTGCTCAGTGCTGGCTCATCTCCAGCTTTTTACCCCCCAGCACCCCCAAGTCCTTCTCCCAAAGGCTGCTCTCAGCCCTTCTCCACCCAGCCTCTCTTTGTGCTTGCACCTGGCTTTGTTGAACTCCTTGATCTTGGCATTGGCCTACTTCCCAAGCCTGTCAAGGTCCCTCTGGATGCCATCCTTACCCTCACAGCTTGGTGTCATCTACAAACTTGCTGAGGGTGCAAACTTGCTGAGGTGGAGCAGACCACAAACCTGCTCATGCAGCATCTCATCCAGAGAGCTGCTGCCTTCTTGTGTTAACTTCAGTTGCAGGAGCTTGCATTGCTGTTTCCAAACTCACTCTAACTGCTGAAAAGTTCATCCCAAACACCCCAAATCAAACTGAAAAAAAGCCACTTTGATCCCTGGAAGGTTGGTAATGAGGTTTTTATTCCATTGTAAGGTCTACAGCTGCTTTGGCAAACAAACCAGAGTCATCTCCCAGCTGTTTAGCTTGGAGGAAAGAACAGTTTGATGTGATTCAAGAAAGTATCAAAAGCAAATTCTCCTGTGGCTTTCCCTGAGCTGGCACCTTTGGGCCTAAAATGGTAGAATCATAGAATTCTCAGGGCTGGAAGGGACCTCAAGGATCCTCTAGTTCCAGGTCCCCTGCCATGAGCAGGTGAGTTTTGAGTGACTCCAGAGATGGAGACTCCACAACCTCACTGGACAGACTGCTCCAGTGCTCTGCCACCCTCAGAGTAGTTTCTCCTCATATTTAGGTGGAACTTCTATGTTCAAGTTTGTGCCACTTACCTCTTGCCTGTCACTGGGCACCACTGAATAAAGCCTGGTCCCATCCTCCTGACACCCATCCCCGAAGTATTTATAAGCATTGGTGAGATCCCCCCCTCAGCCTTCTCCTCTCCAGGCTACAGAGCCCAAACAGGAGCAGCTCAGTTACCAATCTGTTGCTCTTCAGCAGTAACCAACTTGGAATGTGGCCAGAGAAGGGCAGCAAAGCTGGGGAAGGGTCTGGAGAACAGGGCTGGAGAGGAGGAGCAGTTGAGGGAGCTGGGGGTGTTTGGTGTAGAGTAGAGGAGGCTGAGGGGAGACCTCGTTGCTCTCTACAGCTCCCTGAAAGGAGGTTGCACTGAGGTGGGGATTGGGCTCTTCTCCTTAGTCTCAGGTGATAGAATGAGAGGAAATGGCCTGAAGCTGTGCCAGGGAAGGGTTAGGTTGGAGATGAGGGAAGATTTCTTTGCTGCCAGAGTGGTCAGGGACTGGAAGAGGCTGCCCAGGGAGGTGGTGGAGTCCCCATGCCTGGAGGTGTTCAAGAAACCTGTGGCCATGGCACAGAGACTGAAAGCTTCACTCTACATGCTTGCTAGGTCATTGTTGTTATTGATTCATTTTTAATACTAAGTATGGAAAGATTTAGTGTTACAGATACTACAGGATTGGAACAGGCTGTCCAGGGAGTTGGTGGAGTCACCATCCCTGGATGTGTTCAAGAAGCTGTGGAGATGGCACCTGGGGACATGATTTGATGGCCGTGGTGGTGTTGGCTTGAAGGTTGACCTCAATGGTCTTGAAGGTCTTTTCCAATCCAAACAGTTCTGTTACTCTGTGGCTAAAATAAAATTCCTGAAGGTTTGCTCAGTTTGCCTCAAAGGTACTTCAAAGAAGGCTACTTTGGCAGGGGGGGGTTAGACTAGATATCTCCAGAGATCACTTCCAACCCCTGCCATGCTGGAGTTCTGTGAGCAAGCACTGAAGGGAGCCTCAGCAAATCCTGACACTACTGAATCCACTCTTTGCTTTCTTCAGGTGTTGGGATGTTCTTCTTCAGGGTGTCAGAATGTTCCTCAGGGTGTTGGGATGTTTCTTCCTCAGGGTGTTGGGATGTTTCTTCCTCAGGGTGCTGGGATGTTTCTTCTGCAGGGTGCTGGGATGTTCTTCCTCAGGGTGTTGGGATGTTTCTTCTGCAGGGTGCTGGGATGTTCTTCCTCAGGGTGCTGGGATGTTTCTTCTTCAGGGTGTTGGGATGTTCTTCCTCAGGGTGCTGGGATGTTTCTTCTTCAGGGTGTTGGGATGTTCTTCCTCAGGGTGCTGGGATGTTTCTTCTTCAGGGTGTTGGGATGTTCTTCCTCAGGGTGTTAGGATGTTTCTTCTTCAGGGTGCTGGGATGTTGTTCAGGGTGTTAGGATGTCTCTTCTTCAGGGTGCTGGGATGTTCTTCAAGGTGTTGGGATATTCCTCAAGTTGTTGGGATGTTCTTCAGGGTGATGGGATGTTGTTCTTCAGGGTGTTGGGTTGTTCCTCAAGTTGGAATGTTCTTCAGGGTGTTGGGATGTCTCTTCTTCAGGGTGCTGGGATGTTCTTCAAGGTGTTGGGATGTTCCTCAAGTTGTTGGGATGTTCTTCAGGGTGCTGGGATGTTGTTCAGGGTGTTAGGATGTCTCTTCTTCAGGGTGCTGGGATGTTCTTCAAGGTGTTGGGATATTCCTCAAGTTGTTAGGATGTTCTTCAGGGTGATGGGATGTTGTTCTTCAGGGTGTTGGGTTGTTCTTCAAGGTGTTGGGATGTTCCTCAAGTTGTTGGGATGTTCTTCAGGGTGCTGGGATGTTGTTCCTCAGGGTGTTGGGATGTTTGGCAGGATGTTGGGATGCTTCTTCTTCACAGAGTGCTGGGATGTTTTTCTAGGACATCACACACACGGACACAGTGTCAGTGACTTGCAGTAGAAGCTGTCAGTCACCTCTCTGCATGCTTAGCAGGAGGGTGGTTGATCAGAGTAAGCAGGCCCAAGCTTCAGCCTCCCCAGATCCCAGAGGCATTCTTGTGCCAAGTTTCATTTTGGCTCCTTCCTAGGCAGGATGGCTGAGGCTGTATAACACAGTTGTGTCTAACAGCGAGCTTTGCCCTTTCTTCTTGTACTCCACCTCTTTAACTTCCTGTTGTGCATCTTGGCTGGCACCCAGCACCTTGTTCTCTGCCTCAGGAGCCGTGCCAAGCGTTGGCCCTGGTGCCAAAGCCTGTGCTAGTCCCTGGCCAGCCAGCAGATGCCACAGTGTGGGAGGCTCCACTCTGCTTCTTGTTTTCCCCTCTGACACTTACGTAGGCTCCTGTGTGGACAAAAAGAAACCAAGATGCTGTTGACCTTGGCAGACCAGAGGAGGACAGCCCCTAGGTGGAATTCTGAGCACTCTGACCCAACTGATGATGCTTGGACAGACTGAGAGCTGGGCAGAGAGGAGCCTCATGAGGGTCAACAAGGCGAAGTGCAGAGTCCTGCAGCTGGGAAGGAAGAATAAGCTGCAGCAGGACAGGCTGGGAGGTGATCTGCTGGAGAGCAGCCCTGGGGAGAAGGACCTGGGAGTCCTGGTGGGCACCAAGTTCTGCATGGGCCAGCAATGTGCCCTGGTGGCCAAGAAGGCCAATGGGATCCTGGGATCCTGCATTCAGCAGAGTGTGGCCAGCAGATCCAGGGAGGTTCTCCTCCCCCTCTACTCTGCCCTGCTGAGACCTCACCTGGAATATTGCATCCAGTTCTGGGCTCCCCAGTTCAGGAGGGACAGGGATCTACTGGAGAGAGTCCAAGGGAGGGCTACCAGGATGCTGAAGGGACCTGGAGCACTGCCTGGTGAGGAGAGGCTGAGAGCCCTGGGGGTGGTTAGTCTGGAGAGGAGAAGGCTGAGAAGGGATTTATAAATGTCTATCGATATCTGAGGGCTGGGGGTGAGGAGGGAGGGGACAGGCTCTGCTCAGCTGCACCCTGGGATAGGACAAGGGGCAATGGATGGAAACTGCAGCACAGGAGGTTCCACCTCAACATGAGGAGGAACTTCTTCACTGGGAGGGTCACAGGGCGCTGGAGCAGGCTGCCCAGAGACATTATTGAGTCTCCTTCTCTGGAGACTTTCAAGCTCCATCTGGATGTGTTCCTGTGTGACCTGTGCTGGCTTCTATGCTCCTGCTCTAGCAGGGGGGTTGGACTTGATGATTTTCAGAGGTCCCTTCCAACCCCTAAGATCCTGGGATCCTGTGATTAGATGAGTTGCTGCAGCAAATCCCAAGCAGCATTTTTCATTGCATCCTTCAGGAGTAGGCAGAGCTTTGTGTTCACAGAGCAGCCTCCCCCTGGCGTGCACAGCTTTGCTTTCTGGTGGGGTTTTTCCCCACACCATTGGATCAGCAAAGCTATTGAGATGGTTTCCTTCAAAGAGCTAAAGGGAAGAAAGCTGCTTGGATGCTGCTGTCTTCATTTAACTTACTGCAGCAGTGCAACCAGCTGGAGGAGTTAGGGTGGGATCTCAAAATGGGGTGGGAAGGACCATTGAAGGTTTCCTAACCCAAACCCCCTCCAGTGAGCAGAGACATCTTCAACTAGAGCCCAAACCAACCTGGTCTCCAATGGTTCTAGGGATTTGGCATCTCCCAGTTCTTTGGTCAACCTGGGCCAGGGTTTTACCACCCCCAGTGTAAAACATTTCCTCCTTCTGTCCAGTCTGAATCTCCCTCTTTTAGTTTCAGACCATCCCCCCTTGTCCTGTCACCACAGGCCCTGCTCAAAAGTCTGTCCCCAGCTTCCTTCTCAGCCCCACTAAATCCTGCAAGGCCACCAGAGGATCTCCCCAGAGCCTTCTCTTCTGTCTCCACTGTGATTGCCAAAGTCTCTACCTTTCTGAGGAGAGAGCAAAGAAAAGGCTTCTGGTATATATTTTTTTGGGATGTCTTTTAGTATAGGACATGCAACAAAATATGCTGCATATGGACAGCAGTGTGCCCAGCTGGCCAAGAAGGCCACCAGCAGCCCCACTTGGATCAGCAACAGTGTGGGCAGCAGGAGCAGGGCAGGGATTGTCCCCCTGGACTCGGCACTGGTGAGGCCACACCTGGAGTCCTGGGTTCAGCTTTGGGCTCCTCACTCCAAGAAGGACATTGAGAGGCTGGAGCAGGTCTGGGGAAGGGTCTGGAGAACAGGGCTGGGGAGGAGCAGCTGAGGGAGCTGGGGGTGTGGAGCCTGGAGAAGAGGAGGCTGTGGGGAGACCTTATTGCTCTCCACAGCTCCCTGAAAGGAGGCTGGAGCCAGGTGGGGGTTGGTCTCTTCTCCCTAGTAACAAGTGATGGGACAAGAGGAAACAGCCTCAAGTTGCCCCATGGGAGGTTTAGGTTGGAGATGAGGAACAACTTCTGCCCTCAAAGAGTTGTCAAGGCCTGGAACACGTTGCCCAGAGCAGTGGTGGAGTCCCCATCTCTGGAGGGATTTAAAAGCTGTGGAGATGTGGTGCTGAGGGCCATGGTTCAGTGGGGATCTGGCAGTGCTGGGGTAAGAGTTGGATTCCATGATCTAAAGGTGTTTTCCAACTTCAGTGATTCCAAACCAGATAGATACCTCCATGTATAATCCACTTCTTCCTACCTGCATTTATTCCTCTCTTAGCTTTCTGTTCATCCAGTGTCACTGTGGCTGAGACATCTCCTCCTTGCTCAGGGTGTTCCCAGACGAGAGATGAGCTTCAGGAGCCCAGCTGCTAAGCTCTCTCTGTCTCATTAATGCTGTTTGCTCTCTGTGTGCCTTCTAGTCAAGGAGTCTGAGCAGCCCACACACACTGAAAATGCAAATCTCCTTTTCCTCCCCCTGCTAGAAGAGCAGGAGCAGATGTCTGAGCCTTTCTAGACATGATGCACTCATTTCCATGGTGTTCCATATGGCTGTCAGCTGAATGTCAGCTTGGGCTGCTGGGGCACTGCCCATATGTAGCAAAAGGCAGGACAGATTCATGGAATCAGTAAGGTTGGAAATGACTTTGGAAAAGATCATTGAGTCCAAGCATCAACCCAACACCACCATGGCCATCAAACCATGGCCCCAAAGTGCCATGGCCACAGGTTTCTTGAACACCTCCAGGGATGGGGACTCCACCACCTCCCTGGGCAGCCTCTTCCAATCCCTGACCACTCTGGCAGCAAAGACATTTTTCCTCCTCTCCAACCTAACCTGTCCCTGGCACAATTTCAGGCCATTTCCTCTCCTCCTTTCACCTGATAGAAGGGAGAAGAGGCCAACCCCCTCCTCACTGCAACCTCCCTTCAGGAAGTTGTAGAGAGCAATGAGGTCTCCCCTCAGCCTCCTCTTCTCCAGACTAAACCATCCCAGTTCCCTCAGCTGCTCCTCACTGGACCAGGAAAGGAATTTCTCCTGATATCCAACTTCACATTTCAGCTTTCTTAGCCAGTTTTAAATCCATCCTTTCTTGCAAGAGCTTTTAATCTCTCTGCCAACTACAGCAGCTCCATCCTGCAGGACACACCAGCTGGGAGCCTGATTCTTTCGTTAGATCATTGCAGCTTCCTGGATTTCCACTGCAGTTTGATTCTGTGACTCCTGGTCACAGGCCCAGGAATCTTTTAGTTCTCGCAAAGTGACTCTTCTTCTTTTTCTTTTCCCACTAAACTCTTTGCTATGCCTCTAAAATCCCCTCTCCAAAGACCATGAGTCAGTGTTTCACAGCTTATGTGGAGCTTCCAAAATCTCCCTTTTTAAAGTCCAGGCCCCCGTGCTTGGCTAAGGAGATAGAGCTGAGGTAAGCCAGGATATAATGTGGACACAGCTCTTGTTCTTGGCTTGCCCTCTCTTTGCTTGCTTAGATGATTCCTTTCCTGATGGTATTGGAGAATCCTGCCTTGAGTATTCAAAAGTCACAGACTGGTTTGGGTTGGAATGGACCTCTCAAGGTATTCTGTGGACAGCTGCAACTAGAGCAGGTTGCTCAGAGTCCCAGACAACCTGACCTGCCATGGTTCCAAGGACAGGGCACCTCCCATCTCTCTGGGCAACCCAGGACAGGGTCTGACTGGCCTCAGTATCAAACATTTCTACTTCTCTCCAGTCTGAATCTCCCTCTTTGAGTTTAAAACCATCACCTGTCATCACAAGCTCTGCTAAATTGTCCCTCCCCACCTTTCTTGTAGACCCCCTCTAAGTACTGAAAGCTCACACAAGGTCTCCATGGAGCCTTCTCTTTAGGCTGAACACGTCCAGCTCTCTCAGCTTGACCTCACAGCAGAGGGCTTCCAGCCCTCCCAGCATGGCTGTGGCCTCCTCTGGCCCTGCTCCAGCAGGTCCCTGCCTGTGCTGTGCTGAGGCCTCCAGAGCTGCCCCAGCACTGCAGGTGAGGTCTGAGCAGAGCACAGCAGAGGGGCAGAATCCCCTCCCTGCCCCTGCTGCCCACACTGCTGGGGATCAGCCCAGCACAGGGCTTGCTCTGGGCTGGCAGTGCTCAGTGCTGGCTCATCTCCAGCTTCTCACCTCTCAGCACCCAGTGAGTACTCACTTGGGTTTTTTTTTTTCCAGTTTCAATAACTATAAGTCATAAACAGCAGTACTGAAGAATATTGATCAGTTAATTCCTGTTGTTATTTCTCCACTTACTTTGATCTCCTGGTGTGATCCCCAATTGTCTTTGCTTTCCTAGATCAATGCTGATGCAGAGAAGGAAGAAGGGGAAGAGTTTGAAGACAGCATGGATGTTTTTGATGACAGCAGTTCCAGTCCCTCTGGTACTCTACGAAACTATCCTCTCACCTGCAAAGTTGTTTATTCATACAAGGTTTGTCATCATCATTATTACCACACTGTCACAGAATATTAGAGGTTGGAAGGGACCTCCAGAGATCATCAGGTCCAACCCCCCCTGCCAGAGCAGCATCACCCAGGGTAGTCTGCAGAGGAAGGCATCCAGGTGGCTTTGGAAAGTCTCCAGACAAGGACACTCCACAACCTCTCTGGGCAGCCTGCTCCAGGGCTCTGGCACCCTCACACCAAAGAAGTTTCTCCTCCTGTTGAGCTGAAACCTTCTGTGTTCAAGTTTGTATCCATTGCTCCATGGCTTATTGCTGTGCAGCACCCAAAAGAGCTTGGCCCCCTCCACTTGACAGCCACCCCTCAGAGACTGAGAGACCTTGATCAGATCCCCTCTCAGCCTTCTCTTCTCCACACTAAACAGCCCCAGGGCTCTCAGTCTCTCCTCATAGCTCTCCCTTGGACTCTCTCCAGCAGGTCTCTGTCTCTCTTGATCTGGGGAGGCCAGAACTGGACACAGGATTGCAGCTGTGGTCTCAGCAGGGCAGAGCAGAGGGGCAGAAGAACCTCCCTGGCCCTGCTGGCCACACTTCTCTTGCTGCACCCCAGGATACCATTGGCTCTCTTGGCCACCAGGGCACATTGCTGTCCCCTGCAGAACTTGCTGCTCACTGGGACTCCAAGGTCTTGCTCCATGGAGCAAACAACCAATGGATGCAACTTCTGTGGGAGCTCTTCTTCATGCTCTAAGAGTGAAGTCCCCAGTCAGGAGTTAAAGCTCTGCTGGTGAGGTGCAGCCATGCTTTTTCCTTCTGCTCATGCTGCCAGGTCAGCTGTAAATCACACCCCTGGTGGAGTCAGGAGCAGAAGTGGAGTGGGGAGTGATTAGGGTTTCAAAAGTAGCTAGGGTTCAGCACATGGAGTGCTACTCAGAGTGCTTCCAGGTGCCCTCTTAAGTGACAAAGGGGATTGAGAATGTCAGGAGATGTACAGGAAAACCCTAACTAAGATGTTCCAGAGTCTGGCACCTCACAACATCTTCAAGTTGTTGAAGAAACTAAGTTTTGAATCAAAAGCTGATGAGGAGGTTCTTTATGCTGCCTGTCTCATGCACCCAAACCCACTTCTATTGTCTAATCTTTCCTTTCTGTGCTCCAGGCTTCTCAGCCAGATGAACTGACCATAGAGGAGCATGAGGTGTTGGAGGTTATTGAAGATGGAGATATGGAAGACTGGGTAAAGGTATCCTGCTTCTGAGTTTTCTTTTCCCTATTACTTAGAACTATTCAATGGGTTGGAAGGAGCCTTCCAAGGTCATCTAGTTCAACCCCCCTACAGTCAAAAGGGACATCTCCAACTAGATCAGGTTGTTCTTGTCCCCATCAAACTTGATAATGAATGTCTTCAGGGATGGCAACTCCACCACCTCTTGGGCAACCTCTTCCAGTGTTCCACCACCCTCACTGTAAAGAGCTTCTTCCTAGTGTCCAGTCTGAATCTCCCCTGCTCTAGTGCCAATCCATTGCCCCTCATCCTATCACTACAAGCCCTGTTAAAACTCCCTCCCCAGCTTTCTTGTAGGCTCCCTTCAGGCACTGGAAGGCCACCAGAATGTCTCCCTGGAGCCTTCTCCAGGGTGAACAAGCCCAACTCTCTCAGCCTGCCCTCACAGCAGGGGTGCTGCAGCTCACTGATCATAGAATGGTCTGGGTCGGAAGGGACCTCCACAGCTCATCCAGTCCAACCCCTTCTGCACTCAGCAGGGACATCCTCAACTATCTCAGGTTGCCCAGAGCCCTGTCCAGCCTCACCTTGAATATCTCCAGGGATGGGAGCACAACCACCTCCCTTGGCAACCTGTTCCAGTGTTCCACCACCCTCATGGGGCAGAACTTGTTCCTCACATCCAATCTCAATCTGCTCTGCTCTAGCTTGAAGCCATTGCCCCTCATCCTGTTACTCTCCCTCATTTTTGGGGCCCTTCTAGCAACAGACCTTGGGGGGCCAGGAGGGAGTGTTTGGGTTGTGTGCAGAGCAGCTTTCAGAAGCAGACCATCTCTGCTGTCCCTTCTTTCCAGGCACGGAACAAAGCAGGGCAGGTAGGCTATGTGCCGGAGAAGTACCTGCAGTTCCCCACCTCCAGCAGTCTGCTGAGCATGCTGCAGTCCCTGGCAGCGCTGGACAGTCGGTCACACACCTCCAACAACTCCACTGAGGCTGATTTGGTGTCAGGCAGCCTGAATGGAGACTCCAGTGGTAAGCACCAATAAGTGAACTCTCAGAATCAGAGAATGGTTTGGGTTGGAAAAGGTCTCAAAGGCCATTGAGTCCAAGCTTCACCCCAGCACCACCATGGCCATGGAACCATGTCCCTCAGCACCACGTCTGTGGCTTTTAAATCCACCCCAGAGATCACAGAATCATGGAAACACCACCATGGCCACTAAACTATACTGATCTCATAGAATCATGGAAGCATTAAGGTTGGGAAAGACCTCTGAGATCCTCAAGCCCAACCACCAGCCTACCACCACCATGGCCATTAAACCACTTCCCCAGGTGCCATGTCCCAACACCTCCAGGCATGGGGACTCCACCACCTCCCTGGGCAGCCTCTTCCAATCCCTGCAGGAAAGGAATTTCTCCTAATCTCCAACCTGACCCTCCCCTGGTGCAAATTAAAGGAATGGTTGGTCTATTAAGCTTCTTCTCAGAAGCATTCTGCAGTTCCTCCCTGGATGTTCCACGTGAGAATTTCTTATTACTTCTCAGTAATCCCAGATTCCCAGCATGGGACCTGTGGACATCATCCAGTCCAACCCCCCTGCTCCAGCAGGGCACCCACAGCAGCTTGCCCAGGAGCACAATGGCCGGGGGGGGTTGGAAGCTCTCCAGGGGAGACTCCACAACCTCTCTGGGCAGCCTGCTCCAGGCCTCCAGCACCCTCACACCAAAGGATTTGCTCTTCATGTTCAGATGGAACCTCCTGAGTTCCAGTTTGTGTCCATTGCCCCTTGTCCTGTTCCTGGGCACCACTGAGAAGATCCCAGCCCCATCCTTTTGCCCCCCACAGCCCCTTGAGCTCTTGCTGAGCACTGAGCAGATCCCCAATTACCTAATTCATACCACATCTGCACAATTTCCCTGGCTTTTCCCCTCAGAGTTGAGATTAACTAAATGAAAGAAAATTGAAATGCTTTGACTCAGGAACTCTAGAACCATTTGGTTTGGAAAATACCTTTGGGATCATAGAATCATAGACTGGCTCAGGTTGGAAGGGACCTCAGAGATCATCTGCTCCAACCTCCCCACCACAGGCAGGGACACCTCTCAGCTAGACTCAACTGCTCAAGACCTCATCCAACCTGGCCTTAAACACCCTCAGAATCACAGAATGTTAGGAGTTGGAAGGGACCTCCAAAGATCATCCAGTCCAACATCCCCTGCCAGAGCAGGAGCACCTAGGGCAGGTCACACAGGAACACATCCAGGAGGTCTTGAATATCTCCACAGAGGGAGACTCCACAAACCCCCCTGGGCAGCCTGTTCCAGTCTTCTGTCACACTCACAGAGGAAAAATTCTTCCTCCTGTTTCCATGGAACTTCCTATGCCTCAACTTCCACCACTGCCTCTTGTGCTGGCATTGGGCATCACCCAGCAGAGCCTGGCTCCAGCCTCTTGGCACTCACCCTGCACATCTTTATCAACAGCAATGAGCTCACCTCTCAGGCTCCTCCTCTCCAAGCTACAGAGCCCTCAGCTCCCTCAGGCTCTCCTCATAAGGAAGATGTTCCACTGCCTTCAGCATCTTTGTGGCTCTTCATACACAGCTCCTGGACCTATTCCTTGTGTTCCACCCAAGGAACACCTTGGAAGGTGATAACAATGCTCCACTGTGGGGTCAATGGTGGAGCAAGGTGAGGCTTGGCTAGGACAAGCTGGAAGTTTGGACAAGGTGGGCATCAGATCACCCACAGGACCTCAGGATGTTAGGGGTTGGAAGAGACCTCTGGAGATCTTCCAGTCCAACCCCCCTGCCGGAACAGGATCATAGAATCCAGCACAGGTCACATAGGAATACATCCAGATGGGGCTGGAAAGACTCAGTGCTTATGAGCAGAGCATGACACCACTCCTGCAGCTGAGAGGTTCAAGTGCAAGAAGACACAAAGAGCAGGAGGCTGAGACACAGCCAGGTCTGCCTGACTGCAGTAGCATCACCATTCACAGATTACAGGATGTTGGGGGTTGGAAGGGACCTCCAAACATCATCAGGTCCAACCCCCCTGCCAGAGCAGGAGCATAGAATCCAGCACAGGTCACACAGGAACACATCCAGATGGGGCTTGAAAGTCTCCAGAGAAGGAGACTCCACA
Source organism: Melanerpes formicivorus (assembly GCF_026170545.1). Classification (NCBI taxonomy): domain Eukaryota; kingdom Metazoa; phylum Chordata; class Aves; order Piciformes; family Picidae; genus Melanerpes; species Melanerpes formicivorus. The sequence continues at coordinate 31,504,337 of NW_027142353.1, read as the reverse complement.
ACCTCTCTGGGCAGCCTGTGCCAGGGCTCTGTGACCCTCCCAGTGAAGAAGTTCCTCCTCATGTTGAGGTGGAACCTCCTGTGCTGGAGTTTATATTCATTGCCTCTTGTCCTACCTCAGGGTGCAGCTGAGCACAGTTCCAGGAGAGCCTGAACTTTGGCCACATTTCAGGCTCTTGAAGGATTCTTGGTCTTATTTTTTTCCCAATTCCACAGCTTGATCACAGAGTAATTAGAAAATAAATATGAAATTCATGGCATAGGCTGCCTTAGGTTGGAAGGGACCTCAGAGATCATCTCCTCCAAGCTCCACACCAGGCCCAGGGACACCTCTCAGCTAGACTCAGCTGCTCAAGGCCTCATCCAGCCTGGCCTTGAACAGCCCCAGGCAGGAGGCAGCCACAGCCTCCCTGGGCAGCCTGTTCCAGAGTCTCACCACCCTACTGCTAAAGAACTTCTTCCTCAGCTCCAACCTGACCCTGCTGTGCCTCAGCTTCCAACCATTCCCCCTTGGCCTGGCTCCAGACACCCTTAGCAAAAGTCCCTCTGCAGCCTTCCTGCAGGATCCCTTCAGCTATTGCAAGGCAGCTCTGAGGTCCCCCTGGAGCCTTCTCTTCTCCAGGCTGAACACCCCCAGCTCCCTCAGCCTGGCCTCAGAGCAGAGCTGCTGCAGCCCTTGGATCATCTTTGTGGCCTCCTCTGGACTCCCTCCAGCAGCTCTGTGTCCTCCTTGTGCTGGGGACAGCAGAACTGGAGGCAGGATTGGAGGTGGGGTCTGAGCAGAGCAGAGCCAAGGGGCAGAATCCCCTCTCTTGCCCTGCTGCCCACACTCCTCTGGCTGCAGCCCAGCACACAGCTGCCTGCTGGGCTGCCTGAGGGCACTGCTGGCCCTGTGCTCACGGCAGAGGTGCTCCAGCCCTTCTCCAGCCACACAATTCTCTCCTGCGCTTATTATTACTTCTTTTTCACCTCATGTCAATGCCTCTTTTTTTTCTCCCTCTCTCCCCTTGCCTCCTGCAGTCTGTTTTGTAAAAGCACTTTATGACTACGAGGGGCAGACAGAGGAGGAGCTGTCCTTCCCAGAGGGAGCCATCCTCCGCATCCTGAACAAGGAGAACCAAGACGATGATGGCTTTTGGGAAGGGGAGTTCAACGGACGCGTCGGGGTCTTCCCCTCCGTGCTGGTGGAGGAGCTCACAGCCTCAGAGAATGGAGAGCCTCAGTGGATTGGAGAGATTCAGGTATTCAGAGAGTGCTTTGGGTTGGAAGGGGCCTTGAAGGTCATCTATGTCCAACCAGCCTGCCGTGGGCAAGGACACCTTCCGCTGGAGCAGGTTATGCAAGGCTGTGGCCAACCTAATCTTGAACACCTCCAGGGAGGGGACATCCACAACCTCCCTGGGCAACCTGTTCCAGAGTCTCCCCACCCTCACTCTCTTCCTAAAATGAAAGGAAGATGTTTCACCTTGGGACTTAGAATTGTCAGGGTTGGAAGGAACCTCAAGGCTCATCGAGTTCCAACCCCCCTGCCATGGGCAGGGACACCTCACACCAGAGCAGGTTGCTCACAGACACCTTCAGCCTGGCCTTCAAAACCTCCAGGCATGAGGCTGCCACCACCTCCCTGGGCAACCTGTGCCAGTGTCTACCCTCATAGTGAAGAATTTCTTCCTAACATCCATTCTGAGGCTACCCATTTCTGCTTTTGCTCCAAAATAACAACTCATAGATTCACAGAATGGTTTAGGTTGGAAGGGAGCTTAAAGGTCATCTAGTTCCACCTCCATGAGCAAAGACAGCTTCCACCAGCCCAAGTTGCTCAAGGCCTCATCCTACCTGGCCTCAAGCACCTGCAGGGAGGGGACTTCCACAACCTCCCTGGGCAACCTGTTACAGTGTCTCCCTACCCTGATCTTGTTCTAAAAGTCTGGCCTCTTATTCATAGAATCACAGAGCTGTTTGGGATGGAAGGGACCTTAAAGACCATCCAGTTCCAACCCCCCTGCCACTAGCCCAGGTTGTTCAAGGCCTCCTGTGAAGATTCCTGGCACAGTGATGTGTCAGAGAACTGACCTCACCTCTTTGTGTGGATAGAGACCATGGAGGAGTAAGGCTTCCTGCATCTCCCCTCTCTTTTCACCACAGGTATCCCCAACTCCAAAGCCTAATAATGTCCTTCCACCACTGCCACTCTACGACCAGCCTCCCACCAGTCCCTACCAGAGTCCAGATAAAGTTGGTTCTCAGTACTTCCCCAGATCACCTTCAGCTAATGGTAAGAGGTTTTGTGGGTAAAAAAAGGAAACACTGCAGCAGGAAGAAGGTTTTGCTCCTCAGAAGAAGGGGGGTGGGGGAGGTAAAGAAAAGCAGCTTTTTGTGGGACATAGAGTCATTTGGGTTGGAAGAGGTCATCCTGTCCATCCCCCCTGCACTAATCAGGGACATCCCCAACTAGCTCAGGTTGCTCAAAGCCCCATCAAGCCTGATCTTGAATGCCTCAACCACCTCCCTGGACAACCTGTTCCAGAGTTCCACCACCCTCATAGTAAAGGACTTCTTCCTGATGTCCAACCTACATCTCCCCTGCTCTAGTTTCAATCCATTGTCCCTTGCCCTGTTGCTACAAGTCCTGTTGAAAGTCCCTCCCCAGCTCTCCTGTGGCCTCCTTGAGGTACTGGAAGGACACTCTTAATGTCTCCCTGGAGCCTTCTCTTCTCCAGGCTGAACAGCCCCAGTTCTCTCAGCCTGTCCTCACAGCAGAGGGCTACCAGCCCTCTAATAATTGAGGCCTCCTCTGGACCCTCTCCATCAGGTTCATGTATTCATTGCTGGTTTGTGATGAGTTGTTGCTTCCTCTTCCAGAGAACAGCTTCAGTTCAGAGGCCCCTGGATTCTCACAGCCTCCACGGATCCCTCCTGAGACCTCTTATGGCAAACTGCGACCTGTAAGTTCAGACTGAATCCTTGCTGGGTTACTGATCCTACCCAAAGCCAGGAGGCCAAGTTTGGGTAAATCAGGGCTGGGTACATTCCAAGCAGGGTGGTGACAGCTTTCTGGTGATGATTTGGCTCTTTGTGTCCTGCAGCTCCTTGCAAACAGGCCTTTGCAAACAGTCTCTCTCCACCCTTCTTGTAGCCCTCTTCAGTTACTGGCAGGCTGCAATTAGGTCTCCCCAGAGCCTTCTCTTCTCCAGGCTGAACACCCCCAGCTCCCTCAGCCTGTCCTCCAACCCCCTGGTCATTTTCATGGCCCCCCTCTGAACCCAAAGGTGTGCCAGCAAGCTCCAGAACGTGAGAGCAGAGTGAGATGAAGATCCAAACACTAATCCATTGTGTAGATGACCTTGAGTCTTACCCACCCCCTGCCCTTCATCTTCTGCCTTTGCTTTCAGAGCTGTGCTACCTGCATGAGGCAGGTGAGGCATGAAATCCAAGCTGGGAGGAAATCACCTCCATAATGACAGTAAATGAGATGGTGGTGGATAGCTCACGCTGCCTTCCCAGGCTCTGGGAGGTGATTTCTGCTCTTGCCAGCCCTACACAGCCCTGAAACAGAAAGCTCAGCTAAATCCCAGCACCATTTAACGACCTGCTTTGAACAATTGCAGCCTCTCCGGCAGGCTGGCAGAGAAATCTGCTGGCCAAGCACTTTGATGTCCTTCCCGCTCCTTGGTTTCCCCACTGCACTTAGGGTTCAGCTTATTTCCCAGCCCCTTGACTGGAGGGTTTGGGATCCACAAATCCTTCACCAATCGATTTTCTTCACTATGTTGTGATATCTTTGTTGCCCCAAAAGAGAGATTTTGCCAGAAAAGGAAAAAAAAGAACCAACTGAATCACTTTACAACTGGCAGAATCCCTCCCCTAGGATTCAGTTTGGAATCAGGTTCTGGGGGGGAGGGGAGGGAGTTCCGAGTCAGAGAAGAAATGCTGTGAAGATGTAAGGCTTGTATTTTGCCAGCTTGCTGTATGGAGACCAAAAATCATGCTGTTGATTAGGACACCCTGGATTATAGTCTGAATTGGTAGGCTGAATAAAATACCCTGAATAGAATAATCTGAGTTGCATTCTGAAATGATATGCTGAGTAAAATATCCTGAATTTATAGTCTGGATAAAATACCCTGAATAGGAGAGGCTGAGGGAGCTGGGGTTGCTTAGCCTGGAGAAGAGGAGGCTCAGGGGTGACCTCATTGCTCTCTACAACTACCTGAAGGGAGGTTGTAGCCAGGAGGGGGTTGGTCTCTTCTCCCAGGCAACCAGCACCAGAACAAGAGGACACAGTCTCAGGCTGTGCCAGGGGAAGTTTAGGCTGGAGGTGAGGAGAAAGTTCTTCACTGAGAGATTTGTTAGCTGTTGGAATGTGCTGCCCAGGGAGGTGGTGGAGTCACCATCCCTGGAGGCATTCAAGAGGGGATTGGACGTGGCACTTGGTGCCATGGTCTAGTCATGAGGTCTGTGGTGACAGGTTGGACTTGGTGATCTTTGAGATCTCTTCCAAGCTTGGTGATTCTGTGATACACACAGGTAGATGTTAATGCCTCTGTGATATACATATGAATGTTCTGAATTATAGTCGGAATAGAATATCCTGAATTGGGGTTGGACCCAATGATCTCTTGAGGTCCCTTCCAACCACTAATGCACTGTGATGCTGTGAATGATATTCTGGATAAAATATTCTGAATTGTATTCTGAACCAGAACAAGAGGACACAGTCTCAGGCTGCGCCAGGGGAGGTTTAGGCTGGAGGTTAGGAAGAAGTTCTTCACAGAGAGACTGGCCATTGGAATGGGCTGCCCAGGGAGGTGGTGGAGTCACCATCACTGGAGGTGTTCAGGAGGAGACTTGCTAGGATGCTTGGTTTAGTTTGATGGTTTAGTTGATTAGGTGGTGTTGGATGATAGGTTGGACGTGATGATCTTGAAGGTCTCTTCCAACCTGGTCTCGTCTCTTCTCTTCTCTTCTCTTCTCTTCTCTTCTCTTCTC